>NC_137139.1:3649839-4369839 GCF_949319135.1 Squalius cephalus
TAATTGCACAGCTTAACCATCATAGAGTGAAAGTTTATCATTTGCATATGTTTTTAAATCCTGTCAGTTCAACAGGGCGCATATAAGAACAAGCAGAGAGAGAGAGAGAGAGAGAGAGAGAGCGAGAGAGAGAGAGAGAGAGAGAGAGAGAGAGAGAGCGAGCGAGCGAGAGAGCGAGAGAGCACCGGCCGCGCGCGCGCTCACCTTCACCGTCTTCAAACAACAGCGCTGTCTGCGCATATCAATCATAATCAATTGACACGATGGTGTCGAACAACAACAAAAAAAACTATCCAGTGATGAAATGTTTACTGTTGACAAATCTTGTGCGATATCCTAAACTGCCGAGATAATTACACAACGCGTGCCGTAGCGTAGATACACGTCCGATTCGCGAAAATGATTCCTTTGAACCGATTCAATTTAATGAACGGTTTAAACAACTGACCTGTCCAACACTGAACTCACGAGACGTCTGAATTGATGTATAAACAAATCTGTAACACTTTATACAATAATGCAATAATGCAATAAACACACAATAATGTTCTATTTATTAAACTATTTAACTACATTAGTTTACATTTACTATTAGTAAACTGCAAACATTGTTAATTTCAACATTTAGGCTATAGCCTACATTACTGAAATCAAAAGTTGTACAGATTTGTTAACATAGGCCTAGTTAATGCACTGTGAAGTAACATTACCAAACAATTAACAGTTGTATTTTTATAAACTAAGATAAACAAAGATTAATAAATACAGTAACAGAAGTATTGCTCATGGTAAGTTTATGTTAGTTATTAGATAGCCTACATTAACTAATGTTAACAATTCAAACCATATCCTAAAGTTACAAACAAATAATTTACTCTAATTTAAATGATACTCTGATGTTTAAATCATTTAAAATGAGAATGTAGGTGTGCTTACCCCATTTTTGTTTGTTAGAAAAAATTAGAATAGATTTTATATCGCAATATATATCGCAGAAAAATAAAATATCGCAATGTCATTTTTTCCCAATATCGTGCAGCCCTACTTCACGCCATGACTACTGTCATTTGGAAGATTTGAAACCCGTGACCAGTGATGGGAATAACTGCGTTATAAATAACGACGTTACTGTTTTCAGTAACGAGTAATGTAATTTATTACTCTTCCCATCTTAATAACGCTGTTACCGTTACTGCCAAAAAATGCGGCGCGTTACTATAATTGAAGCTGTTTTTTTTTTTTATCAGACCAGCTAGATCTCTGACGCCGGCTTCACACTGCACGCGTTTGGTCTGTTTATGGTCCCGGAGGCAAACATCGACTCTGCTCCTGCTGTATGCTCTAATGCTCTAAGTGTGAATGCTGTAATCTGTTAGCATGGGCGCCGGAATAAATCCGCTCTGCTAACGCGTGCAGTGTGAAACCGGCCTGAGCCGAGAGGAAAACACTTTTTTTTACTGTTCTTCCTTGGTATACCTCATACTGTTACACTGTTCTACTTTTTCGAGGAAGAAAATACTTGAAGTACAGTATATATCTACCAATTGTCAGAAGTTTTTTTTTTTTTTAGTTTTATTTGCACTACAAAGAGTTTATATTTGTTATTTCTTTTTGGTATAGCCTAGTGCTTAACAAGCATAATTTAATTGTGCCCAGTTGTGGCCCGTTGAGGGGCAATAAATATCAAAAGTTCCACATCATATTGTGTTATGTGTATCGACCCACTATATAAACATAATATCTACATGGCATTGCATTTGATTGGAGGCTAGTCTCACTTTGTCCCACAGCAACATTAATATAGTTTAGATTTGTGTACATTGTTTCTGTTAATAATGTGTTGAATTAAGTGTCCATTTCATTATGATTCATCATAAATAATTGAACATGTATTATAAGTTCTGTTAAAGAGGGGTGGAGGTGGGGTCACATTTGAGCATTTACAACACAATGGTTACTTTCTGAAGTAACTAGTTACTTTTATAATTTGTAACTGAGTAACTAATTTAGTTACTTTTTGGAAGAAGTAACTAGTAACTGTAACTAATTACTTTTTAAAAGTAACCTGCCCAACACTGCCCGTGACATTACACTCGGAGCTGTTCATGACGCGCATTTATGCGTTTCTGTGTCAACACTATCAATGCCGAAATGAGTCTGCAGCAGTCATGTGATCAACAGTTCAGTCATGTGATCATGTGTGTGTGTGTGTGTGTTTTGGAGACGCTCTGAAGGGAGGGTGGGATCTCATGCTTTCAAAGCTTAGCTCGCTACTGCTAGCCTCTCCGAAAATTGCCTACCCTACCTTTAAACTGGGATTAAAATGTTTTTGTTTTTTTACTGGGTGATCAGCCCCGCCACTAACAAACAAATTAATAAATATTGTTTTCATTGTTTTTGACCATGTAACCATGTATTCTGACAAACAGTTTTGTAAAAAACAAAATTAGATACCACTGAAATTTCACAATTGTCGCTACTAACTTAACTAATATAGAAATAACTCAACCAGAGATCCCCGGCTAAATATTCTGATTTTGACCATTATTTTTTTCTGGTGAAAGAAATGCATAAATGAAGAAGAAAGCCAAAATATTAAATGTCATGGATGTACATTTTCTGAGTAATCCACTATTTTCTATAGGCAAATTAAAATGACTATTTTCACCTGAGATTTGGAGCCAAATTACAGGAGGGTAAAATTACTTTTAAAAGACGGCAGCATCATTATTTTTTTATTTTTACACAGATTGGTGTATTAGTAAAATCTGCTTACTTCTTTGTTGCATTAACAGTGACCGGTCAGAAATGGGTAAAAGCACTTCCTGTGTTTGCATGCTTGTAACTCAAGAAATATTAAAGATTTCTAAATATCCTTTTAGATTCTGGTTCTTATCAAACGTTTCTTTTGGGATCTTCATTTTAAAGGCTCCAAACGGTACAAAGCCAGAGATATGGAGATCCGAATGGAACACATTTTCAATGGTCAAAAACCAAATGTGCGTCACTTTGCGTACAGTTAATATTTAGTCTTTTAAAGAGGAATATCTGAACAACAAATAATGTTGAAACTAGAAATGTCTCTCTTTTTTTTCTATCAATTCAATTGCATAGAATATTTCTGAGTGCAATAAAAAAAAGTTTGCGTGCCTGTAACTCTAAAAGCATTTAAGATTTCTTAATATTCTTCTAGTCTAATTCTAATAAACTTTTCCTTTGAAATCTTTATATTCAAGGTCCTTATATGGTCCAATCACATAGAAATTGGGATCCCAATGCGACTCATGTTCATGTTCAAATTTTTGAATTTTACCCATTTTCAATGGCAATGAAACAGTAATGAAATTATATTGTGCTCTAAACTTATTTTTTCCCTCTAACTCAATCACAGGTGACAGAAATTGTACAATTTACTAGCCATTAACTGCTAATTAAAGACATTTTTTAGTCGCCTAGCATGAAATTTGCTCGCATTGCCTTAACCATACTTAACCCAGCAAGTTGACCTCTGCTATTATTCATGGCCCAGTTCTTTAAAGCTGCCTAATGAACTGAAAGTGAAAGATTTCTTGTTTTTCTTTTTCTATCTTGTGTGATTATAGCAGTGTTTTGCACACAGTTTGGATCTGCCATCAGAGTTCAGTGATAGTGATAGTGTATTGGTGTTTGTTAGCTGACGCTGTGCTGTTTCCCCAGACGTCAGTGTGAGAGGGCATCGTAATGGAGCAGCTTCAGGGAGCGTGGAGAAGCGTCACCAACGGTCTGGGAACCAAGGAGTGTGTGTTTGACAGCTCCTGTGTGATGCAGTCTCCTCAGCGCCAGTCCTCAGACGAGCCCAGAACCAGCCGGACCATCCGGGTCTTCCTGCCCAACCAGCAGAGGACAGTGGTGAGAGCCTCTCAGACCGCGCTCTCCAACAGCCTCTTCAGGGCTTGCTCGGTTGTTTGGTGGAAAAGAGACCATACTCACCCCCTTCGTTCTGCTTTTGAATTGCTCCCATCTGGGCATAGACTCAAAATTCCTTTGGCCAGAAGAAACGTGTATAAAAAATGGTTTATCCCAAAAGGCAGTGATTATCTTAAATCGTCCAGTTTTCTAAAGGGATACAATAGAATGGCTGGCATTATAGCGCGTGTGTGTTTTTTGGAATGATGGGAACAGTGTTTAATTGTATAATTTAGTTAACTCTGTGTGTGTGGTGTTAATGTGTGATGTGTTTTTAAGCATTAATGTGAATGTTTCTATGTCACCAGTGTCAAAGACGAATTTCCGCTCTGTAACAAACAGAAACCGACAGTAAAGTTCAGCTCGACTCATAGAGCGGCGGGAGAGAGCATCTCAGTCAGTGCCGGTGCCGAACACTCAGTAGAGCAGATCACTGGCAGAAGAGTATGGTCTGAACTGTTGTGTGATTATTGATATCACAGTATTATAAGCAATAAAGCTGCGAGAAACAATTTCCTCAACAGTAATCTGCCTCAAAACTTAAAAATTACTGTTGCCATGAATTTTGAAGACTATTAAATCCAGTGGCCAGTTCCTCTTGTCTTCCATAGAATGTCAGTATGACTGGTCAGAGGGCTGTGTGTGCTCATGGCGGGTGGTGTGTGTGCAGGTGTGTGTGCGCGCCGGCGTGACGCTGCACAGCTGCCTGATCAAGGCGCTGAAGGTTCGAGGGCTCCAGCCGGAGTGCTGCGCTGTCTTCAGTCTCCACCCCGGACACAGGAGGTCAGTTCCCCTCGGCTCCAGCCATGCGAACCTTGATGCAAACCTTTTTTCTATATCTTACGATATTATTGATATTTATCACAACATTGATTTACCATTAATGGGGAAGGAAATGCTTTCCACATATTTGTTAGAGTGAATATAAACAGAGTAGGATTCTGTGTTTCATGATTTAATCATCCTATCCTCGCGTTCTGTAACAAATCCTTCCCTTGTGGGTCAAAATGACCCGAAGCCCTAAAATTATACTTCCAGAAAGCTTATTTTATTTCATTTTGATAATATTTTTTCTATTTTTTAGTGAAATTTTTTTGTGCTATTTTTTTTTTTATTTACCTTTAAATTACTAGATTTGATCAATAAATAATAAATAATTAGTAATTTAGTAATTTAAGCACATTCCTCACATTCTTTCAACATAAATCCAAAGTGACTCACAATTTCATGCATAAATCTTTTAATTCAGCTCAAAATATCTTACATTGGGTGTCTTTGCCGAACTCTTGTGGAAAAAATAGTATAACATGATATTTCAAGACTCTTGCCACTAGATGGCCTTATAGCTCTATAGAGCAAATGAGCTGTTCCACTGGGTCCTCATTTTTTGTTAAAGTTTTAGCATTTTCAGCTTGAATTTGAGCTTTTTGGGGTTTTTCTGTGTGTCCTGAAGCATTCCTCGCATCCCACTCATTCCTATGGGGTCAAATTGACCCGGGAGGGAAGGATTTGTTACTTTTTTAAATTTCAACCACAGAACTCCTCGAATCCATTAATTTTTTTGTGTGTATTCGTGGTTCAAGTGCGACAAAAGTCATGGGGTCTTGGACCCCTCCGATGAACTCTAAAAAATGTTTTTTTATATTTTTGGGTCAAAATGATCCGAGGGAAGGATAATACAAATGTATATAAACTTTAACAGTTTAATCAAGCTTTTAAAATGAAAATATAACAATTAATATACAACAAAACATTGCATTTTTATTTTTGTCAAGTAAGATGCTGCACAATAGAGCTGTCATCAAATATAGTGTGGTCAGTGTGAGGAGTCAATATGCCAAAGTGTGGCCAATTTCAGCCACAAAATCAGCTTGGCATCATGCCTACAGTTTCACTGATGTGCTATTCGAGAGCGGCGTGCTCTATTGGAAAGCTTTTGATAACCTTTTCCTGGCATGGTCTGAAGATGATCTGTGCAAATTTTGGTGTAAATCAGACCAACGGTCTAGGAGTTCGAAAAGTATGTTTTCAAAGAAAATCAAAATGGCGGACAGCAGATTCAAGCAAATATGGCATGATTGGTATCATTGCTCTCGGTATTACTCAAGGAATCTATCAAGATCAGTTTCATGGAAATTAGCATTATTAGCATTTTTTTTAAACGTATGAAATGACCAGAAGGTGGCGCTGTTCCGGAACTTTGAGTACCTTCAAGGCATAGTCCTGATGACACAGAGTTTCGCAGTGATGCGCTAAGGCTTTCGTAAAATAAAGCTTTTCACAGCTAAATACTGTGCTGTAGTTAGTGCTAATTTCACGTTTTGTTTAATTATAGCTCCACCGAGTGCCGCAATCCCACCACTTTTATATGTGTCCTCAGAGTGTGCTCATTCATGTGTGTCAAATATCTCATTTCAGCCAATATTGATCAAATCAGTCATTTTAGTGTTAAAATATTGGTGATCCGGATCTGCCTCAGATTTCCTGATCAGTGCGCCACAACTTCAAGCATGGTTTTTCATTGAATTTATTTTCATTTTCATTAAATAACACAACTATGTGTTATTTAAAGGTATTCATTCGGTGGGATATTGCTATAGGATCTGATGTTGAAAGTAAATTTCATTCCTAATGTGTCCACTTCACATTGGTATTGTCCCTCATAACTGGTTGACGTGTGTGTGTGTGTGTTTGCAGCAAGAAGTCTCGCATGGACTGGAGCACGGACTCGACCTCGCTCATCGGGGAGGAACTCCTAGTGGAGGTTTTAGACCATGTCCCCTTGACCACACACAACTTTGTGAGTGTTACACACGCCTGTTTGTGCACACCTGAAGAATTCTGTTCATAGTTCAAATTAAAAAGATGATTTCATTTTCAGGTTAGAAAAACATTTCTGAAATTGGCTTTCTGCGACATCTGCCAGAAGTTCCTGTTAAACGGCTTCCGGTGCCAGACGTGTGGCTACAAGTTCCACGAGCACTGCAGCACCAGAGTGCCCACCATGTGTGTGGACTGGACGAACATCAGACAGCTGCTGTGAGTCTTCATCCTCCTCCTCAACAATACCCATCAGCTGAGGGGCCACAGCCGATCTAACTGTTTACATACATAATATTCACATCAGTATTTGCAAAGAAAGATAATACTTAAAAGATAATAATGATTATTTGTTTCCGATATGAAAGCTTCAGTCCACATCCGTCTGTGTTTTACGTGAGGTAGTCTTACAGAACTCCCCCATTCAGTCCGAGTCATTTCTCAATTGTTTTCATGGTACATACGAGTCTAATGTTTTCACCATGAATGACGCTTGACTGCTCTGCGTTTGGCAGATTGTTCCCCACTCCGGGTGAAAGTGGGACTCCGTCTCTTCCCACGCTCACATCTCGGAGAATGAGGGAGTCCCTGACCCGAAACAGGTAATGCATCGTCTCAGATCACATGATGCAAAACCATTGTTTTCCTGTAAATGTACACACACCGCTCAGCGACTGCCCGGGGTTTGATGGCTTGAGGAAAGCCTAGGTTACATATAGTCAAGTCACCTTTATTTCTGTAATTACTTTATATAATACAGAATGATTCAAAGCAGCTTTACAGAGATAATAGTATCATCTACCGCAATAGTACACTGTTGTTATTCAGCTGAAGTCACTTCAGTGTTGATTCAGTTTGGTTCAATAACTGTGTAAAGTTCATCAGATATGTAAAGAGTTTAATTCGGCTGTACAGCAGCTCTGCAGAGACAGTGATGTCTTCATCCGCTCAGTTCAGGTCTTATAATAGTGTCAGTGCCGTCAGATCAACAATACTGTTGAATATTAGGTGTCCTCAGCTGAGCAAGAACACAAACTCCATCAGTGACAGATCAGAGAAAAACCCTTGGGAGAAGCCAATCGAGGGGCCAGTTCTTATATCTCATAAATAAAATAAAAGGGAAAATATACATGGATTAAAAAAGGGACCCAAGCAATATATGGTGGTCTCCTTTGGCTTTCAGCAAACAGCTGTGACACAGTGTGTTGTTGCTAAGGCCATCTAGTGGGATTTTGCTTTATGAAATTTGAGTAATAAATTGAAACGAATCGTGCTGTTTGTCTTCAGGTTCCCCCATCCCCTAGTTTCTGTGATGTTCTTGTTTCTCGATATCAGAGCCGTGTCCGTGTGTGTGCGCTAGTCTGGTGTTCCCTTAGCTCTGTGCTCAGACACTCAAACCCTCATGTGTTCAGTTACTCCAGCCCTTCAGCTCTGACCCCGAGACTGCGCTCCACCTCCACACCCAACGTCAACATGCTCAGCACAACCCTGCCCGTACACAGCAGCCAGATCCAGGTGACCACGCACCACACACACTCCTGTCTCTCTCTTCTCCACATCTCTTCAGCTCCACCTCCATCTGTGTGTGTGACAGCTGTCAAACTCTTAAGCTCCTATAAATATTGATTGGATTTGCTGTTCTCCTCTCTCTTTCACTCCACTGTTTCTCCCGTTTTCTCTTCACTGTCCTGTCGTTGTGCCGTGCTGTGAGTAGCTAGACTCGTCTCCGAGCCCCTGGTGCCAGCGGCAGTCTGGTCTGAAGAGAAGAGTAGGTATCGTTCTTCTGCCAGGCGTAAGGTAGTGCTTGACTGACAGAAGCTTCCTCACCCTGCCTGAGGTTAAGGCCGTTCTCCGTTCTCCTGGCTCGTGTGGAGCGTTTGTTGGCTCGTTTTCTCTCTCGGTTCGGTTCATTAAGACACATGAACACGCCGATCGCACTCGGATCCGCACAGAAGCAGTCGCTCCGAGATCGGCTGAACGAGGTGGTCTCGGCCCGACTGAACTCTGGGGCGGTTCGGTTGAGGTGAGAAACAGGGTTCGTACAAGGTGCTTAAAATGCTTGAATTTGACTTTCTGAAATGTAAGTCCTGGAAAATCCTTGAAAACAGACATATTTATAAAGAGGTACTTGAAAAACGCTTGAATTATTGAAAGACAATATACTGTAAAACTTAATAGCCCGGGCTTTTATTTTCCCAAATCGCCGAACTGCACCGGCTTGTATTTGAGACAGGCCTTTATATGAGACAGGCCTTTAATTTAGTGTTGAGATGTTGTTCATTAAGTGTAGGCCTAGAGATAACGATCTAAATAGCATAGGCTGATAGACGGAAAGCATGACAGTAGGAGGTTACCAAATCTGTGTTTGTGTTTAACAAATCAGTTAATGTCAGCATTAGCCTACTATATTTCCGTATGTCTAAAGGGGGTCGCACACCAGACGAGAAGCACAGCGCCACGTCTTTAAAATCCGAACACATTATTCTCTATGAGTGTACATTGTCTCAAATCATCGTTAATGTATATACTGACTTCACCCTGTGCTGCAAAATACATTCAGTTATCATCATCACCGCAATCCTCAACTACAAGTTGGCCAATTCCTCCTCCTCGTCGCTCTCCTCCACTTCTCCCTCTCCGGCCTCCGCTAACTCTGCCTCCGCTAACTCTGCCTCCGCTAACTCTGCCTCCGCTAACTCTGCCTCCGCTAACTCTGCCTCCGCTAACTCTGCCTGCCTTGCTTGTGCTAACAGCTCCGCCCAGATGCGCAGGGCTCTCTTGCGTGCGCAATCTGCTCCATAGAACCGGCTTAAACAGACGATCTGACGGGTTTTAGAAGATTAAATACAGCCCGGAACTAAAAAACAGACCAGGCCTCTATTTGAGACTGGCCTTTATTTATCCAAACCTGGAATTGCATTTTACAGTATCTGTACGAACCCTGTGAGAAAGCAATCTGACCTAACGGACCAACGAACTAATATCATAATTCATAACGGGAAATGTGTTATATAAAAAGCAGCAGTGTCTGATTCTGTGATTCTGCACATTAGTGAACGCAGTTGAAAACCAAAGTGAGCCTCTTCATCTAACTAAGTGGTAATGATGGCTACATTCGTATAAGTGTATCTTGACAGCTACAGATAAAGCCACAATAAGCTTGCGGAGCAAACTCGTCAATCCATCTTGATGGATGAAGCAGAGGAAACTCTGACCAATAAGAGGACAGCTTAACTCACATGTGACCTGAAATAAACACATGTTGGTATGCTATGAAATAGCAGAATCCAGACCGCATCTACACCGCATCCAGACCGCATCCAGACCAAATCTACACCGCATCCAGACCGCATCTACACCGCATTTACACCGCATCTAGACCGCATCTACACCGCATCCAGACCGCATCTACACCGCATCTAGACCGCATCTACACCGCATCTAGACCGCATCTACACCGCATCTACACCGCATCTACACCGCATCTAGACCGCATCTACACCGCATCTACACCGCATCTACACCGCATCTACACCGCATCTACACCGCATCTAGACCCTACACCGCATTTACCCCGCATCTAGACCGCATCTAGACCGCATCTAGACCGCATCTACACCGCATCTAGACCGCATCTACACCGCATCTAGACCGCATCTAGACCGCATCTACACCGCATCTAGACCGCATCTACACCGCATCTAGACCGCATCTACACCGCATCTAGACCGCATCTACACTGCATCTACACCGCATCTACACCGCATCTAGACCGCATCTACACCGCATCTAGACCGCATCTACACCGCATCTAGACCGCATCTAGACCGCATCTAGACCGCATCTACACCGCATCTACACCGCATCTAGACCGCATCTACACCGCATCTAGACCGCATCCAGACTGCATCTAGTCCGCATCCAGACCAAATCTAGACCGCATGTAGACCGAATCTAGACCGCATCTAGACCGCATCCAGACCGCATCTAGACCGCATCCAGACATTCAGACCGCATCTACACCACATCTAGACCGCATCCAGACCGCATCCAGACCAGACCGCATCCAGACCACATCCAGACTGAATCCAGACCGCATCCAGACCGCATCTAGATCGCATCCAGACCGCATCCAGACCGCATCTAGACCGAATCTACACCGCATCTAGACCGCATCTACACCGCATCTACACCGCATCTAGACCGCATCCAGACCGCATCTACACCGCATCTACACCGCATCTAGACCGCATCTAGACCGCATCTACACCGCATCTAGACCGCATCCAGACCGCATCTAGACCGAATCTACACCGCATCTAGACCGCATCTACACCGCATCTACACCGCATCTAGACCGCATCCAGACCGCATCTACACCGCATCTAGACCGCATCTACACCGCATCTAGACCGCATCCAGACCGCATCTAGACCGAATCTACACCGCATCTAGACCGCATCTACACCGCATCTACATCGCATCCAGACCGCATCCAGACCGCATCTACACCGCATCTACACCGCATCTAGACCGCATCTACACCGCATCTAGACCGCATCTACACCGCATCTACACCGCATCTAGACCGCATCTAGACCGCATCTAGATCGCATCTACACCGCATCTAGACCGCATCTACACCGCATCTACACCGCATCTAGACCGCATCTACACCGCATCTACACCGCATCTAGTCCGCATCCAGACCAAATCTAGACCGCATGTAGACCGAATCTAGACCGCATCTAGACCGCATCCAGACCGCATCTAGACCGCATCCAGACCGCATCTACACCACATCTAGACCGCATCCAGACCGCATCCAAACCAGACCGCATCCAGACCACATCCAGACTGAATCCAGACCGCATCTAGATCGCATCCAGACCGCATCCAGACCGCATCTAGACCGAATCCAGACCGAAACTAGACCGAATCCAGACCGCATCTAAACCGAATCTAGACCGCATCCAGACCGAATCTAGACCTAATCCAGACCGCATCTAGACAGCATCTGCTGTGAGTGAGCTGGGTCAGTCTATGAGCACCACAGCTGGTCACTCTGATGGACTGTTCACCATGATTGACTCAACCTTGGGCATATAGTGTTTTGAGGGGGGTTGATCTATCCTTTTAAGTCTGGAAATAGTCTAGCTGTGGAGACTGGTATTGTTGTAACATTATGCTTTAATATCTGTAAATTACAAAGATTGCATTTATTTCTAAAGCCGCAAACAGGTTTAAATATTAAGAATATGAAACACTATTGCTTTGGAAGTATTTTGTGTGCTCTTTGTGGGTCCCGTAGACACAAATGGGTAAAGTAGTGTTGCGTCCCTGCACATCTGCTCAGCTCAGCTATAACATTTCTAATTTATTAACATTTATGTGAAAGTTCTACACAGTTTATCAAATTAAACAAGAGAATCTGCGCTCCAATTAATTTACGTTACTACAAATTGTAAAGCAGCTGTGATAAACAGTGGGCAAGTCTTAGCAAGCTCTGAAACGTTCTTGTTTTGCTTCTGTTCTGTGCATTGAAATATGACTTTCATATAGTTGGTTGTAAAAAAGCAACTCTAAAGGCCATTAAGGAGGGAGTTATAGGATCGTGAGAGAGTGAATGATCAGGCTAGTTGTGTGTGGTGCACATCATAACATTAGCAGCGCTACAGGAAAGTGTGTAAACTGCTCAAGCAACACGCTTCTTTCTTGCAGTGTGAATAGACTGAACAGTTGTGTGTTATTTCTTGATATTTTGTTCTTCTGTGTGCGTTTCTTCTAGGATGCCATGCGTGTTCACGGCTCAGGTGAGAATGAAACACTGATGTGAATCCAGTGAGAAGTGTGTTTGCGGTGGTTTAGTCATGGCATGAGTGTAGGGGTGATGTTCATCAGTCTCCCGTGTCTCCTCAGCTGGCGGCTCTCCGGCTCAGAGCCCCACGGCCCGGACCCAGCCCCCCGTCCCCACCGCCGCCCCGAGAGAGCGCACACCGGCCCTCGGCCCGCAGGAGAAGCTCTCCATCGTAAGCTCTGCTGAATTATTTAATGAAGCCTTCCTGTGTCGAGCTGCAGTCTTCAAGGCAGAGAAACATTGTAGTTTATATACACTTCAGTGCACAGTCCTTAGAAGTGTTTCGACCTAAACCATGGCATGCAGATGTGAGCAGTTATAGGAGCCCGGCCGGACTCTGCAGTTTCACAAGCACATTCTGATACTTCATTATCGTAGTGAGAAATGGTATTATACCTGGTATTAAGATGTATTTGCAGTGGTCCGATCACAAGTGATCAGTAGGGGTGTAACGAAACCCTCATATCACGATACTGAACTCACGATACAATATTATTAAAAGACATATGATAAAAGATTAACCTAAAATGAACTGTTGATTAAAATGCTAAATTTGGTTTTACATTGTGTGTGTAAATGAATAGGCTCGGATTTAGTGCTGAAACCCAAAGCACAGGACAATAGAGACGCCAGAATAACAATATTCATGATTCTGAAGATGAAAATACTGAATTATTGTAGAGGAATATGCTTGATCTCTGTCACTGACTAGATATATTTAAAATAACGTAGGACACTTTTTTACTGCTAACATCAGACATCTGGCTTTATCAGGACCCACAGATATTCCCCCAGTGCATTATTATACATTATAGTCAACATTATATACAGTAGTTTAGTGTAGTAGGGAAAACTCTCTCAGTTACTGTCTTCTCCTGTGACTCCTCCTCCTGCAATCCAAGCACATGAGACTCACATCTGCTACTGTCACTGAACTGACTCATTTTGTATTGCATTTTAACACATTTAAAATACTATAATGATGTATACTGTACAATTTTACATTATGATTTTAAATTTTCATTACAGTAATTATAATTTAGTTTAGTAATTAGTAATTATAGTTGTTGTTAAAGGAATATCACAATGCCAAAAAATCTTAATGGTCTTAAAAAGGTTTCTTGGGGTCAAATATGACTGTTTTAGTGCACTTTCTTAAGTGCTAACATCAGGTATTGTTTTGCAGCGGCCGCGGGATAAAAGAGACTCCAGCTATTACTGGGAGATTGAAGCGACTGAGGTGATGCTGCTGAGCCGGATCGGGTCGGGCTCCTTCGGGACCGTATACAAAGGGAAATGGCACGGTAAGCATCGGTTTGACCTCGCCAGCTTCAGTCTCTAATGACCCGGTTAACTCGCGCTGTAACTCGCTGTAGGAGACGTGGCTGTGAAGGTATTAAAGGTCACCAACCCGACCCCGGAGCAGTTTCAGGCCTTCCGCAACGAGGTGGCGGTTCTCAGGTGAGATGCTAACGTTGATAACTGAGTTTATGAGGGGTGGTGTTTCAGAGCAGTGTGTCGATGGCTTTGTTGACTGGCATATGACAGTAACTGTTTAGCTAGAGATGAATATTCTGTCCCCATGTACTCATTTAATGGTTAATGATAGTTCTGTTTACTGAACTTATTGCCATTACAATATAACTTACTGTAACATTTAACACCACTAGTCTTGATTGCAAACACACAGGAGAGCAATTGCTTGGAAAATTGTTTACAAAATTGGGTTGATTTTCTCCATAATAGTTTGGAGCATGTTGAAAATGATCAGCGACCCTCATAACTCTTGTATTATATAATGTGAAGCTGTTTTTTCATTGTTGCCAGACTCATCATTATAAATAATCATGTTAAATTGTTTTGGGTGAGTGTATTGCAATGCTGATAAAATATTCATGCTTTAGTTATACTCCATCTACCCTTGTAAAACTAATCTCGATGAATAGGGCTATTGTGCTAATAAAAAAAACACTTGAAAACACAGTCCATTTGTTAGGACAACTACTGATTTCTGCATTTCTAAGAATGAATACCTAAGTTGTTAATAGTTAAAAATATGATTTTACAAACCATCTCATTATTATACAGTAACTGTAATTGTAAGTGAATGTAATTTAAAGCCCATTTTTAAAAAAAAAACACATTCGAAAAGACTTTTAGTTCATGTTAAAGGGATGGTTCAGAGTAAAATCAACCTAGGGTCCTTTGCACCATGACCTCGAGCCAAACGCCCCCCCAGAAGCCTTTTTTCCCTTGGTTGAACATTATTAAAGTTAGAGCTTATTTAGAGATATCAGCTGGATGGTTTAGTGCAGCCGCTAATGGATCCTATGATGTATCTGGTAAATTACCCCACTAATAATGCCCAGAATGGCACCAAACTTCTACAGTAGTACAAATAGGTTCTGTACTCATAAAACGAGGCATTGGAAAGTTTGTAAGTACATCAGGAGTTTATTGAAATAACACTTGCCTGACGGCTCATGCTACCGCTAACCCGGACGTCGACGTCACTTCAGTGATTTGGGAAAAGCACGTAAAAGTCCTGGCAGAAAGCGATCATAAGGATGTAGTGTACATAAGGATAAAGTTTCACACTGAAAAATGCAATCAGACCAAAAAAAAGTCTAAAAAGTAAAAAAACAATTGGCACCAGCTGAGTTTAATCAATGAGGGGGAATACAAATTAAAAACAAATTACTAAACAAAACAAAATTAGCAAAAAAGTAGATTCTATTTTTTAAAACACTGCACAGTTTTCACCTTTCTTCACATGCACAAGTAAAGTTAAAGATTCACGTTTGATAGACTTTTTGGTCTGATTGTATTTTTTCAGTGTGTGGGCAACTTCAGCTAGGCTACTTGTTGATATAACTTCTTTTGTTCTACGCACCCGAGAACTGATTGTATGAGCTCAAAAAAGAAGAGCCAATCAGTTCTCGGGTGCGTAGAACAAAAGAAGTTCTGAATTGCACTGAATGGAGTAATATTTGAGAGCAGTGAAGTGCACGTTTACAAAGCACATACAATAATTATAAACTGCGTTACAATCATGAGTTAATAGATTTTGCAATGTCCGTATAACTAAATGTTTGTGTCCATAACCGGTGGCTGGTGTTTTCTGCACCTTTACGTTAGCGGTCTCCCGTTAACTCATTTATTATTTTATTTGAGGTTGTGGATGATTATCCTGACAAAACTCTTTTGTACACAAAGTTCCTCTGAAAAATAAGAGAGATTTTTTTCCTTTTATTCAAAATGTAGAATTATTGTTTTGTTTAGAAGATTAAGTTACTATTAATCTGGAATGAGCTGGAACGCCGTTGCGGAGACTCTATATTTGTTACAGTGAAATCAGAATGTACACAAACGTGTCCCTGCTCTTGATATACAATCACTGATGAACATCTTCAATGAGAAGGGCGGATTAGAACCTCTGACACGCGTAAAGAAAGCTTTACTAACCGACCATAAGGGCTCACAAAAAGTTCAAGTGGATTTATGTATTTATTCAGTGACTTGAAGAGTCTCGGGACTAACAATTTATTGTATTATTGTAGATTTTATTTTTAAGGATGAAACTATCACTTTAAACATGACTTCTATGTCAATAAATTAATCTCAATGTACTATTGAAATTGAACATTATTGTACATATCGTTAGCCTCATAGCATAATTGCCTAAGTCATTTTTTAATTAATTATTTCTTAGGCAATTATGCTATGAGGCTAACGATATATGATATAGCATTGTATTAGCAACCCCCCCCCCCCCACACACACACACACTCACACTCCTCTCCTCTCCCACACACTTTTTTCAAGTTACGCCACTGCTATAGGTACAGGTATTGGCTCTGATGAACACCCCTAGCCTAGACTAACATTTTTTTCAGGCAACCCTTAGTTGCCCTTTCTACTGCCAGCAGCCGTCGCAGCTTTGGTGGTGTCTCTCCTGACAAGGCAATGTACGGTGTCACAGTGTGCAATGTGTTCGCACTGATTCTCTACTAAAAATAGGCATACAATTCTGTCGCCTACATTACTCATACAACACAATCTGTCAGTTACTTGCTGCCACCAGTAGATCCCTCCATTTCACAGTTCCTGCACATTCACATTCCTCGGTGGGCCATGTTACCCGCTCTCGGTGGGCCGTGTTACCCGCTCTCTGTGGGCCATGTTACCCGCTCTCTGTGGGTCGTGTTACCCGCTCTCGGTGGGCCGTGTTACCCGCTCTCTGTGGGCCGTGTTACCCGCTCTCGGTGGGCCGTGTTACCCGCTCTCTGTGGGTCATGTTACCCGCTCTCTGTGGGCCATGTTACCCGCTCTCTGTGGGTCATGTTACCCGCTCTCGGTGGGTCATGTTACCCGCTCTCTGTGGGCCATGTTACCCGCTCTCGGTGGGCCATGTTACCAGCTCTCTGTGGGTCATGTTACCCGCTCTCTGTGGGCCATGTTACCAGCTCTCTGTGGGTCATGTTACCCGCTCTCGGTGGGCCATGTTACCCGCTCTCGGTGGGCCATGTTACCCGCTCTCGGTGGGCCATGTTACCCGCTCTCGGTGGGCCATGTTACCCGCTCTCTGTGGGTCATGTTACCCGCTCTCTGTGGGCCATGTTACCCGCTCTCTGTGGGTCATGTTACCCGCTCTCGGTGGGCCATGTTACCCGCTCTCGGTGGGCCGTGTTTCCCGCTCTCTGTGGGTCGTGTTACCCGCTCTCTGTGGGCCATGTTACCAGCTCTCTGTGGGTCATGTTACCCGCTCTCGGTGGGCCATGTTACCCGCTCTCGGTGGGCCGTGTTTCCCGCTCTCGGTGGGCCATGTTACCCGCTCTCTGTGGGCCATGTTACCCGCTCTCGGTGGGCCGTGTTACCCGCTCTCTGTGGGCCGTGTTACCCGCTCTCGGTGGGCCGTGTTACCCGCTCTCTGTGGGCCGTGTTACCCGCTCTCGGTGGGCCGTGTTACCCGCTCTCGGTGGGCCGTGTTACCCGCTCTCGGTGGGCCGTGTTACCCGCTCTCGGTGGGCCGTGTTACCCGCTCTCTGTGGGCCGTGTTACCCGCTCTCGGTGGGCCGTGTTACCCGCTCTCTGTGGGCCGTGTTACCCGCTCTCTGTGGGCCGTGTTACCCGCTCTCGGTGGGCCGTGTTACCCGCTCTCGGTGGGCCGTGTTACCCGCTCTCGGTGGGCCGTGTTACCCGCTCTCGGTGGGCCGTGTTACCCGCTCTCGGTGGGCCGTGTTACCCGCTCTCGGTGGGCCGTGTTACCCGCTCTCTGTGGGCCGTGTTACCCGCTCTCTGTGGGTCGTGTTACCCGCTCTCTGTGGGTCGTGTTACCCGCTCTCTGTGGGCCGTGTTACCCGCTCTCGGTGGGCCGTGTTACCCGCTCTCGGTGGGTCGTGTTACCCGCTCTCTGTGGGCCGTGTTACCCGCTCTCGGTGGGCCGTGTTACCCGCTCTCGGTGGGCCGTGTTACCCGCTCTCTGTGGGTCCTGTTACCCGCTCTCGGTGGGCCGTGTTACCCGCTCTCGGTGGGCCGTGTTACCCGCTCTCTGTGGGCCGTGTTACCCGCTCTCTGTGGGTCGTGTTACCCGCTCTCTGTGGCCCGTGTTACCCGCTCTCTGTGGGTCATGTTACCCGCTCTCTGTGGGCCATGTTACCCGCTCTCGGTGGGCCGTGTTACCCGCTCTCGGTGGGTCGTGTTACCCGCTCTCTGTGGGCCGTGTTACCCGCTCTCGGTGGGCCGTGTTACCCGCTCTCGGTGGGCCGTGTTACCCGCTCTCTGTGGGTCCTGTTACCCGCTCTCTGTGGGCCGTGTTACCCGCTCTCTGTGGGCCGTGTTACCCGCTCTCTGTGGGCCGTGTTACCCGCTCTCTGTGGGCCGTGTTACCCGCTCTCGGTGGGTCGTGTTACCCGCTCTCTGTGGGCCGTGTTACCCGCTCTCGGTGGGCCGTGTTACCCGCTCTCTGTGGGTGGTGTTACCCGCTCTCTGTGGGCCGTGTTACCCGCTCTCGGTGGGCCGTGTTACCCGCTCTCTGTGGGCCGTGTTACCCGCTCTCGGTGGGTCGTGTTACCCGCTCTCTGTGGGCCGTGTTACCCGCTCTCTGTGGGTCGTGTTACCCGCTCTCTGTGGGCCGTGTTACCCGCTCTCTGTGGGCCGTGTTACCCGCTCTCGGTGGGTCGTGTTACCCGCTCTCTGTGGGTCGTGTTACCCGCTCTCGGTGGGCCGTGTTACCCGCTCTCTGTGGGTCGTGTTACCCGCTCTCGGTGGGCCGTGTTACCCGCTCTCTGTGGGTCGTGTTACCCGCTCTCTGTGGGCCGTGTTACCCGCTCTCTGTGGGCCGTGTTACCCGCTCTCTGTGGGCCGTGTTACCCGCTCTCGGTGGGTCGTGTTACCCGCTCTCTGTGGGCCGTGTTACCCGCTCTCGGTGGGCCGTGTTACCCGCTCTCTGTGGGTCGTGTTACCCGCTCTCGGTGGGCCGTGTTACCCGCTCTCTGTGGGTCGTGTTACCCGCTCTCTGTGGGCCGTGTTACCCGCTCTCGGTGGGCCGTGTTACCCGCTCTCTGTGGGTCCTGTTACCCGCTCTCGGTGGGCCGTGTTACCCGCTCTCTGTGGGCCGTGTTACCCGCTCTCTGTGGGTCGTGTTACCCGCTCTCTGTGGGCCGTGTTACCCGCTCTCGGTGGGTCGTGTTACCCGCTCTCTGTGGGCCGTGTTACCCGCTCTCGGTGGGTCGTGTTACCCGCTCTCTGTGGGCCGTGTTACCCGCTCTCGGTGGGCCGTGTTACCCGCTCTCGGTGGGCCGTGTTACCCGCTCTCTGTGGGCCGTGTTACCCGCTCTCTGTGGGCCGTGTTACCCGCTCTCTGTGGGTCGTGTTACCCGCTCTCTGTGGGCCGTGTTACCCGCTCTCGGTGGGCCGTGTTACCCGCTCTCGGTGGGCCGTGTTACCCGCTCTCGGTGGGCCGTGTTACCCGCTCTCGGTGGGCCGTGTTACCCGCTCTCGGTGGGCCGTGTTATCCGCTCTCTGTGGGTCGTGTTACCCGCTCTCTGTGGGCCGTGTTACCCGCTCTCGGTGGGCCGTGTTACCCGCTCTCGGTGGGCCGTGTTACCTGCTCTCTGTGGGCCGTGTTACCCGCTCTCGGTGGGCCGTGTTACCCGCTCTCGTGGGCCATGTTACTTGGCCATAGTACTTTGTAAAAGAAACAAAAACCCTACACACTCAAAATCTTGGGCCCAGACAGCCAAAACAGTGAAGTTTTTTTCTTTACCAAAAATTTACCCCAAAATTTTTTTCTCGCAACTGAATACGAATATAAAAAGGTTAGATTAGATGTTTTAACTAGCTATTTTTTTTAAATGTATTTATTTTACATTTAGACACCTTTGTTATTGGCACATAGAAGGCCTTGGGAATGAGAAAACATACTGGGGGTTCAGGAAAAAGTATGGACCATTTTTATATTTTGTTTAAAGCAATAAACTACTAAAAACAAACAATGTACGTAATCTAATAATTAAAACTCTCATCATGAGGACAAAACTAATTTAACTAGTAATTTAAAAGTTTTCCCTTGCCATCTCTAAATAATTTTCCAAATTCTAGAATTGTTTATTATGAAATGCTCTTTATATGCTAATGTATGAAAGAAACGTCTAAAGACGCCACACTTTAACTTGGTTTAGTTGGTTAGTTAAACGGTCAGAGTCATCTGTATGACAAATAAAAATAATTGTATTAGCTGCATTCTCATTTCCTGCTGTGCTTTTGTGAAAGTCTATTTTGCTGCTCACCGTGTTTCTGCTACTGTTCTTATAAAAATAAGCGTATCGTTGCAGCTCTTAATACATCGCTTTACGTTTTTAGCGAAGGAAAGAGAGGAGCAACGCACACGGAGCGGAAAGGGCTTGAATGAAGCACTTCTGGCTCTAGATAAAAATATTATAGATAGCTCTGAAAGATCACTACCATAAACATAAACAACACAAGTGCTTGTGGTGTGAACCGCTCTGTTGTAGAATCTGTAGAAACGGTAAAATGGTGCAATTATGTCCTGTTGTCCGGATCCAGACCGCGATCCGTCCTTTGAATAACATTGGTATATGTCATCCAGTGGTGTTAACATTGTCTCTGGTGGTCAGTAGGAATTCACAGGAATCACAGTTACATGCTTAACTGGCGTTTTCAAGTCAAGTCATCTTCATTTATATAGCGCTTTTAACAATGTAGATTGTTTCAAAGCAGCTTTACAGAGATAAACGTATAATTTAAGGTAACAGAGATTGTTTTGGCTTTATAGCGGTTCTTTAATATAGTTATTTTCCAGCTAAAGTTAGTTTTGATTGATTCGCTTCCGTCGCAACGATCAATTGTTATTAAATTAGGGCCGCCAAGAAGACACCATTCTCTCTACACAGACTTTAAACGCGAACCTGTGAGAAAGAAACGCTGATGGCGTTCACATGAGCACTAAGAATTGGTTCTATAGTTATGTGCATTTGAATATATGTACGCAGGTTTGTTATTCCCTACAAACCAAGCCTAAACAAAGTACTGGTGTTTCCTTATAGTTTTGATTCAGAATTTTATTTTATTTTATCAATTCGGGGAAGATACGCAAATTGAGTTTTCCCGACAACGCTTTATCTGTAGAGTGGTAGAGGGATCCTCCATAGGGAGAGACTAGTTGGCACTTCAGCACTGCGTTGTCATCGGGTCCAGGCGAAGGTCCTTCATCAGATCTGGATACGGCCTGGATCCGGCAGGCTGCGGGAAAACCTCGGGATAAACAAAGACACTAAAATTAGCGTAGATGCCATTCTTCTCATGATGTAACAAGTACATCAGGATTTATGGGAAGTGTTCCCGGTTCCAGCTGACCTAATCTATGCAGCCTAATATTGAATTATAGAAGTCTATAATGTATTATGTGAATGCTAGGTCAAAGAGATGTGTCTTTAATCTGGCTTTGAACTGACAGAGTGTGTCTGCTTCCCGGACAATGGTAGGAAGGCTGTTCCAAAGTTTTGGTGCTAAATAGGAGAAGGATCTACCGCCAGCAGTCGATTTTGATATTCTAGGTATTAGTAACTGGCCGGAATTTTGAGATCGCAATAGACGTGAAGGACTATAATGCGTTAAGAGCTCGCTCAAGTACTGCGGAGCTAAACCATTTAGTGCTTTGTAAGTCATCAGCAATATTTTAAAATTGATGCGATGTTTAATAGGGAGCCAGTGCAGTTTTGACAGAACTGGGCAGTTCTGTCAAAAAAGTTTCACATCACAATGGGCAGTTAATAAATGATCAGGCACTACAAGAGAATGATGGTTATGGAATTTATTGTTTGAATTTAACAAATTTGAAAGCTGAGACTTTATTTTGTACCAAAGTAACCTGCTCTTGTCTGTCGACATGTTGTCAGTGTCCTCTTTGCTCAGTGATGTATTTTTCACTTCAAGAGAACATTGGCTAACATTACGTTATTGTCCAAACATTACGTTCTACATGGAGAAACCCCACTGGGGAAAACCTGCGAAGGCCACACAAGTACATGATTTAAGCATTTGGTCTCACTGCTCGCCACTACTGCAGTGCATGAGCAGCACTTTTGCGTTTGATGCATCTGAATTGTTGTGTCCCGTTGTCTTTTTTCTACCAACAGGAAAACCAGACATGTCAACATCCTACTGTTCATGGGCTACATGACGAAAGACAATCTTGCGATTGTAACGCAGTGGTGTGAAGGCAGCAGTCTCTATAAACACCTCCATGTGCAAGAGACCAACTTCCAGATGTTCCAGCTGATAGATATCGCCAGACAGACTGCTCAGGGCATGGAGTGAGTTTCACACCCTGGGATTGAGGGATTCCTCGAGTGTGTAGAACTTCATTGTGAATGTCTCAACAATTATTTATGATGTTTGCTCTCTCTCACAGCTATCTACACGCAAAAAACATCATCCACCGTGACATGAAATCAAACAGTATCCTTTTCATGCGACATATCATTTCCTCTCCACTTTTTAGGCCTAAAGGCAGATGTGATGGTCTTAGCTGTACAGCCTTTAGTCTCTGTCCGCACATATTGCACAAAAAAACTGGTAAACGCTTTCCAAAATCACAAGCTCTGATTGGCTGGCTTTACACATTTTTGGCTTGTAGTGCCTATAAAGGTCCAGCTGCAATGTTAGCATCTGAAATGAACTTTTTCACACAACAGCCACTTTTGACTACTAAATGTTTTACTGACTAACTTCTACTAGCCAAAACAAAAATATCAGAATAAACCTGATTATCATTCATTGCTAACATTTTTATATATCTAGGTATATTATGCAATTGGATTGTGAAAACTGTAGTAGTGACATGAATGCTGCCTGTTACCCGCTATGGTTGATTTTCACTCGCACTTAACTCGTGGTCGGATGTTCATTTTAAACCCTTACATTTATATCGTACACTATGTAAGTTTTGGTCCTCTGGCAGTGAAAAAACGAAATACTTTTAATAGGCGTACCATAGTGAATCAGGGTAAGACAAAAACACGTTTTAGAGAAAGGATTGATGATGCATTTACTCATTATTTAAATTGTGTTCATTTTGAACAGAAAACTATTTGCATATGCATTATTAGACAGGCGAATTAATAAATATCAAATTGTTTTTTGATGTTTTTTATGCCACTTACTTGGTTACAAATAAGCTTCAGTCATGCATTTCTAATAGTTTGATCTTTTACGAAGGGTTTTTCTCATCCAGGGGCTCATCTTACCCTCACAGCAGTATTGCTGATGGACAGACATGCATTCTCAAGAGCACACCTGATTTATATAGTTATATTAAAGGGTGTGTAGAGGAAATCGTGACATCATGCAGTAATTCCAGTGAGCATAAATGCGTGTAATGGCAAAATCTGTTCCTAAATGACACAGCAAGGTCCATATATACAAGACTTACTCAGATGAGCATCACTGACCTCCAGAAAGCCCTGACCTGAACCTGTACTTTTCTTCAGCTTTATATCTGAAGGGCATAAAGGGAAAATAGATGAATAAATGTGTCTTTCTGCATGAAGAAGCATGGCTACTCTTTCCTCCCTGTCAGAGCGAGCTCGCCTGTACGAGCAGCGGAGAGGACTAGCCTGTATGCAGATTGCCAGTAGATGCTAGACTCTGACTTTAACTCGAGCACAGACATCTTCTTGCACGAAGGGCTGGCAGTGAAGATTGGGGATTTCGGCCTGGCCACGGTGAAGGCCAGGTGGACTGGTTCTCAACAGGTGGAACAACCTTCGGGATCCATTTTATGGATGGTCAGTGCTGTACTCAGATTCCCCGCTTCTGCTGGCTTTAATACATTTTGACAAGCATCTGTCGTTGACCCTTTACCCACATTTATGCTGTTTACCCGTCAGGCACCCGAGGTGATCCGAATGCAGGACAACAACCCTTACAGTTTCCAGTCGGATGTGTATTCTTATGGCATGGTGCTGTTTGAGTTAATGACTGGAGAGCTGCCCTACTCGCAGATAGCAAACCGAGATCAGGTAACACACGCTTGATCACGCTTGGCGTTTTTCTTGGCCAAGGCACATGGTTTACCCATTTTATTAATGTTGCATTATGTTTTTCAATAGTTCATTTGAAAGTGCAGTCATGAAAGAATGACTATATTACATTTATATGCAACAACACTTACAAGCCTTTCAGTAACCTATAACCATGAAGCTCTTGTGCAGCTAATGGTTTGCCCAGCATGACTGTGCATGCGTCTGTGAACATGCACACAGGCTCTCTCTCAGTCTGACCCCAGTTCAGCTCAGCCTCTGGGATAAAATTAGACATGTAAACTAATCAGGGCTCCAGAGACTGAAGAGCACGCACTGGGCTCACTCCCGAACCCCTGTCCTGTGTGCGTGTGTGTGTGTGTGTGTGTGTGTGTGTGTGTGTTTTCTTAACAGTTTAGCACAGTCCTTGTTCCCATTACAGTAATTAAAATAATACTTTTTCTTTTTAATCAGTAGAAATGTACACTGCCACGAGGTATACTTACCTGTACATGACCATTTTATGTATTAATAAATAATGTGTGTGTGCTTAATTGTCATAAAAATCATGTCAAAGTGAAAAGCATCAATAATGATTTCAAATATAGACTTGTCTTTATGCAAAATCTAATTATACATTTATTTTTATTTTTTAAATGTGACCTGAAAGTTTTTTGACTTTTTTACCATTTTTGTGAGATTTATCAGTATCGTGTTAAGATTATGAGAAAGTTCAATCTATTACAGACAATTAAAGGGGTCCTATAATGCTTTTTCCCTTGGTCAGCTTTATTTATTGTGTAATGTTGCTGTTTGAGCATAGAAAAGATCTGCAAGGTTACAATGCGTTTTTCCCGGATCTTATGAAGTCACAATGTTCCTCATTTAAATAATCTCCACCCATGGAAAACGCAATAACGTTGCCGAGGCTTGGTTGAGCTGCATTAGAGAAGATGAAGAGTGTCGTCACTGTTTTTCCACCCGTGAAAAAGTTTGTCCAAAGGCTGAAGAACCTCAACATTATAACCTCAGTGTGTGTCTGTGCGCTGCACATGTTACGGAGAGCAGACAGGCTAAACGCTTCTCCTGAAAGACGAAGCCGTTCCCATGTTGTCAAGACAATCTGTTGTTTGTGGATCACAACTTGAAAGTATGTCTTATTATTTCTAGTTGTGTTTTTAATGAACAGTTTCAACTATAAGTTTTATGTAGTTGCTATGATGTAAAAGAAGAGAAAAGCTTTGCCTCCGCTAGCCTGCTAACTAACATCACAGTATTGATGTAGTGTTTACTGTAGCTTTTGTAAGCTCTTGCTTATGTGATACGGTTCAAAACTTAGGAAAATTATCCATGATTTTGTGATCGATTTTGTATTACCATAGTTTTCCAACAAATATGATTAAATGATGGATAAGATCGTATCTATAATCTATCAGAAACAAACAAAAAGACACACCACTCTGAAACGTCCTGTGAAATCCATGCTCGCGAAGTCCGTGCTTGAAATCCTTTCTGCACAGTCCTCTTGTGCGTTAACATTGTCAGGGTCTGAAACCGGCTCGAATGGTTTGAAATTGACGGCATTATTAATATTTATACCTGACTGGAGCTCGCGGTTATGGAGGGACGGGACATTTCCCGCACACACTCTAAGCGCTACCAATCCCAACACACTGGGCATTCGAGACAGACTGGGGAGAGAGGAGCTGTAATAATGTAAAATATGTGAAAAATAATTAGTTTTTTGAACAATCAAGCATGAAACATATTCTAGTACACCCCAAAAACTAAATCAAGACTTTGTAAAAGGGCATAATAAGACCCCTTTAACTATTATTTAATGAAGTCCTGCAATATATACTGTGCCATGTATTGCTGTGCTGTTGTGTTTCAGAAGTGAATCGCTGAATCAGTGTTTTCCTGTGCTTCAAGCTCTGTATTTACTGTTTCATGCAGATCATTTTCATGGTAGGTCGGGGGTATCTGTCCCCAGACCTCAGTAAGCTGTACAAGAGATGTCCTAAAGCCATGAAGAGACTGGTGGCTGACTGCATCAAGAAGTCCAAGGACGAGAGGCCTCTCTTCCCTCAGGTGTGTTTGCTGAACTCTAACTAAACATACACTAAATCAGTGACGACATAGAGTTGCTGCTTGTTTTCCAGTACACTTAGCATATATATGAATGACCAAGATGAGTATTAAAAAAAATATATATATATTAGATTACATCAGAACAAGTAGAGATGGCAGCCAACCAGAATCCTGTTTTAGCCGCCGCTGGAACCGCAGCTGTTTCTGTGGCCGACACGTGTGCAGCTTTCACTGCTACGTGACGCTTCAATCGTAGCTTATACTGCAAACGTTTCAAGTGCATTTCCGCGAGTAGCAGTCAACTTTGCCGTGCCAATGGGCTAGATGTTGCAATCAGTGGATAATCTTAGAAAAACATGAAAACATGTAAATTTCCTGATTATTTACCCACCCCACGGCCATTCTAGATGTGATGACTGACTTTCTTCAGACTGAATCACTTCAGTAGCTTTAATAAGAATCAATGTATATTTTATGATATACAGTAAGTGTAAGATACAGTAAGATAAGTTTTTTACATTTGTTTATTCAATTTCTTTTGTGAATGCTACTGTTAAATACATATACTGTTGCTGAAATCTAAGCACTGTCCATTTCACTTGCATCTTTGTTATTATTTTTAATTACAAAGATAAAATAATGAAATAAAATAAAGTGAACAAAGATTTTGGCCCAACTCTACTTTGGCCAAAATGGTCTGTCATTCTTTTTTCTTTTAAATGTTGTTGCCTTGTATCATTACATCTTTCTTCTTGTGCACTGGTTTAAGCTCAACAGTCAATCAGAACAAATGATGAAGATTCAACATGCTCAATCAGCTAAAACGCTTTTCTGCTAGCATTGTCAACATGTCTGTTGCTTATGGCTAATCCATGTATTGGCAACATGCTTGTTTAAGTCATCTGGGTAAGGGCCCAGTCAGGGTATGAACTATATCCATATCCGGCTAGTTTTGATTTAAGTGTTATCGCTGCTCTTATCCGTGCCGAGAGATCTTGCCCGATCCAAACTGTGCTGATTGTCAGTCATCTTTGACGATAGTGACGATGTTTGAGCAAAACATTACAGGATTTTTCTCCATTCAATGCAAGTGAACATCGATCCAGTTTTTTATGGACCCCAGCCGATGGAAACGGGTCTTCTCTAGCGAAATCAGTCATTTACAGGGGGAAAAAATAGATACTTTTTAACTACAAAAGTTGTAAAAAAGTGGTAGAGTGAACACTCTCATGTAATGTAGAGCCGCTTCCAGCGTCGGGACAATCTGTTCTCGTTGCTTAAGCGCTCCATCCGGTGCTGATCCGGCCCATCCGCTGCTGATCCGGCCCATCCGCTGCTGATCCGGCCCATCCGCTGCTGATCCGGCCCGTCCGCTGCAGATCCGGCCCATCCGCTGCTGATCCGGCCCGTCCGCTGCTGATCCGGCCCATCCGCTGCTGATCCGGCCCGTCCGCTGCTGATCCGGCCCGTCCGCTGCAGATATGGTTTTGTTTTCCACTGATAATGGAGCTCTTTCCAATCTCATACAAATGTGTCAGTCGTTTCCGTGGTAACGCAAGTGTTTACAGAGGTGTGAGATGTAACTTGTGACCATGTTATGGAGGATGATCAGATATTTCCTTTCATTTTATTTTTAATTTGGGTTTACGCCCCCACCTTCACACACTGAGAATTATTTCATTGGAAACTTGCAAGTGCAAATACATTAGCAAACCAAATATAAACACGTCTTTGTTCAGCTCTGTTTCCATGAGCAAATGATAACTGGGCTAAGTGATCATACCCATACGCAACAAATGCCAATTAAAGCATTTTAACATGCTCGTTAACCTAAACAATGATTAACTATAGCTGGGTTTAGTTTTTCAAGAGAGTAGCCTCTTTCTCTCCTTGCGATGATGCGCTTGATGAATTCTTTACACAAAATGTATTTGTGTCTCGAAACACACGGTCTGCAAATACATCACCAACCAGACAAAAACACATTCTCTTTCCTCGAGTGCTCTCGTTGATAGACTGTGCTGCTTTTGAGCCAGATCCTGTCACATCTTAATTTACATGAATATGCAAATTAGCCGCGCCTTCACCCAATCACACAAGCTCACTCGCTCAACTTTACAAATACTGGTTTAATTCAGCCATATATGTTTGAACCAGAAACTGTTTCAGAAGAAGTAGTACAGTGCTATGCATAAGTTTAGACACCCATGCTAAAGTTGACTAAAAAGAGGAATAAAAAATCATCTTTTGGAAACTGAACTTAATGCCTTAATTTAAAAAATTAGGAAAAATCCAACCTTTAAGGACACCAATTTTCTTTGTGAATGAATAATGTATCGTAAATAAATAAATGTTCTTCCTTAAAATACAGGGTGCATAAGTTTGGACACCCCTATGTTAAATTCCCATAGAGGCAGGCAGATTTTTATTTTTAAGGATACTATGCATGTATTTTTTTAGGATACTATGCATCCTGATAAAGTTCCCTTGGCCTTTGGAATTAAAATAGCCCCACATCATCACATAGCCTTCACCATACCTAGAGATTGGCATGGGGTACTTTCCATAAGATCATCTCTCAATGCAAATCAAACTAGCTATTAGGCTAACTGAAATAAAACCATGCCAATCTCTAGGTATGGTGAAGGCTATGTGATGATGTGGGGCTATTTTAATTCCAAAGGCCAAGGGAACTTTATCAGGATGCATAGTATCCTAAAAAAATACATGCATAGTATCCTTAAAAATAAAAATCTGCCTGCCTCTATGGGAATTTAACATAGGGGTGTCCAAACTTATGCACCCTGTATTTTAAGGAAGAACATTTATTTATTTACGATACATTATTCATTCACAAAGAAAATTGGTGTCCTTAAAGGTTGGATTTTTCCTAATTTTTTAAATTAAGGCATTAAGTTCAGTTTCCAAAAGATGATTTTTTATTCCTCTTTTTAGTCAACTTTAGTATGGGTGTCTAAACTTATGCATAGCACTTGTAAAGAGTGAATTAGTCGATGTAACAGAATGGTGTGTATCGCTCTTTACAACGTCGGACACATAGCGGTAATTAATGAGCCTTTAGCTTGAATACGTTATCAAACAGCTAATAATGTGTTGCTAATGTTACACAAACCATGTTCCTGTTCGCATCTCAGAGTCAGACAACCTTCTAACAATCATCAGAAACGCTTTGAAGGACTCAGAACGTCAGTGGAGAAAAACATCGTAATATACATCACACACCCGCTATATTGCTAAATGTACATGATTTTTCATATCAAATGAGAAAAATATCTCGAGACTCCCCTGCCTCAGAGTTATAGTTAATGATATGCTAAAGCTTTTAAAGATTTGAGCACTTTTGAATTTATTATTTGAATGTATTTTTATTTAGAACAAATTCAAGCAACATTGTAAATATCAAGACTGTGAGCCTATGCTTATGATTTACTACAAAAGTGGTTTTGCATGGGAACATTAAAAGTGGTAGCTTAACATTATCACCACATTATTCAATATGCCGTCACAAATACAATTGTTTGAAATTGTATTTAATAATTCGCTCTAATAAAACTCGCAGAGCACAGAGCCTACTCTGTTATTACTCATCTGTCCTTTATTAACAGGACAGATAGCTATTGTTCATGACATGCAGAATAAAATAGGCCTATATATCTCTCCATGAATGAAGAAATCATTGAGCACTTTAATTCTTAACTTTATTTCAGTTAAAACATGAGCACATTGGTATAATTTGTTTCCATTATATAACTACAAATAAATTAAATGTGGCCACAATTGAACTTAAACAAAAGAACTGAAAAACAAAGGGACAGATTAATAAAAACATCCTCGTGTTTTAGATAAAACTAATGAATGAATGAATTAAACATTCTTGTAAGCTGTGTTATTATCGTTACTGACAGCTAAAAATAATGCAGTGTAATAAGTGTTATGACTGTAACCCGGATCTCTTAAATGTCCGTCTAGTTTGACCTTGCCTCTCTCCGCAAGTATCCGTGTAATAAACGGGATGGTGTGCATCCAGCCGGTGTTCTCTCAGAATGAAGACCTGACCCTGATCACCCCGTCGGGTTTATTCTGAGATAACACCGGCTGGATGCACACCATCCCGAGCCTGGCTGGTCTCACAGCAGTGCCGAATGCTTGATTCTGGTTGGTAACTGAAACATGTAGATGAACAGTTTTCCTGAGAGCTGTGGCAGTTTCAGGAAATAACACACTCTTGATGGCTTTCCGTGCCCACAGATTCTGTCCTCCATTGAGCTTCTGCAACACTCGCTGCCCAAGATCAACCGCAGCACGTCTGAGCCCTCTCTGCACAGAGCGTCCCAGAGCGAAGACATCAGCTCCGGCACACTCGCCGCCATGAAGCTGCCGGCCTTCTGAAGCCCACGCAGAGGTCACGCAGAGGTCATCAACCCTGCTGTCCTGCCGAGGTGATTTCCCTGACCTCCGCTCTGCAGCCGGTGTGACCCCGAAGAGCTCGATCAGCCGCTTCTCCTGGTGTGTTTGTTAGCGTTGGAGCTGAACTCTGCAGGACTCTGTTTGCAAGCCTGGGACGGATGCAGGGACTTTTAGATAAGAAGAAATGTGCTACAATCCCTCATTTGTATGCGTCTGAAAAGATGTTGCCCTAATGCTCAAAGAGTGATGATGTTTATATATTATACACACAAAAAGAGCTTCATAATTTAGTCAGTATTGAGTTGCCATTGAGTGGTGTTCAAGATGCGACTTAGTCTTACGCAATTTGAGATCAGTTTTGTGATGTCAAGTGTTTTGAAGGAGTTCTTGATATGTATAGAGTACATACTGTTAATCAATTATTTTAATAAAATTAAGTTAAATACCCTTTTCTATCATTGTATGTCTTCTTATGCTGAGTTAATGCTTTTTTTTAACCATTACAGGCTTTACACAGGTATGCTCATGGATTAATATACCCTTTAAGTTAAGCTGTTAAATTAAGATTAAGTTGTTTTTTAGCTGCTTTGAAGAAGCACAACAGATATTTAAATGTATTCCACAATACAAAATAATTAGTCTTAGTCCACACTACTGCGTTTTCGTTTAAAAACGGAGACCTTTTGCTACGTTTGCACCTCCCATCCAGACTAAAACGGCAAAAACGGAGACCCAAAACGGAGAAGTTTAGAAACGCTGCCGACCCGTTTTTCGTTTTGAATCTCCGGAGGGCGTTTTAGTGAAGACCGGTCAAAACGGAGGACTTTAGAAACGATGACGCAGAGGCTCACGCTCGGCTCTATGATTGGGTGTCATCAGTCATGGCGTATACACAGGTAATATTCAGTACCAGTAAACTCCACCCGCTGGAACAGTTTCTCACAGTAAGAACCTGCCGCGTCTCAGGTACGGCTCGCGCGGTAAACACGTGCATGCTAGAAATAGAACCGACTATTTTTCATGCGACACGCAAGTTGTTGGAAGCGTTTCCAGGCAGAATAGGAAAAGATGTTTATATGTCATTTTGACACAAATACATATTAATAAATTACATTTTGATGTTTGAAAGCATTTTTTTACAGTCTATGTTTGAAAGTCTCTAGGTTTACACCGGCACGCGCATGCCCAGTGTTGGTGAATGGTCACGTGATCCGCGTTTTCAGTCGTTTTAATGTGGACGGAGATCAATTCTAATACGCAGCTAAAACGCTGGTGTGGACGGAGATCGTATTCGTTTTAATTCTCCGTTTCTAAACTAAAACGCAGTAGTGTGGATGGGGCCTTACACAGATTGTCTCTCTCATAGGTTCTGGTACTGTGGGTTCATGTGTCAGCTTGTGTTTTCTCCTTGAGCATCTCCTGACTGCTGTTGGCTTTAGTGAGTTGTGTGTGAATCCCTTAATTGTCTTTTGTGTGGCAAAAGATCAGCTTTACTACTCAGGGCAGTGGTTCCCGGAGAGATCGGAAGAGGGCGCAAAATGTTTTCAAGAAAAAACAGACAGAGCATCATTTGAGTACTCTGTGTATTTTCCAAGTAGAAAGTACATAAACGGAAGAAATCAAAACCAGCGTTCCCTTTCCCTCTGCACTTTCTTTTTGCTGGGGAGAGGCGGAGCTTAGCTTGCCTTTTATCCAGCTGTCAGTGCAGAACAGTGTTGCCAACTTAGTGAATTTTCAGACCTCTTTAGTGACGTTTATGCAATAAAGCGCCTAGCGACAAATCTAGCGAGTTTTTGGACAAACCGTAGCAACTTTCCAGATGTGGCCAGTACTGTCCTGCAAGCGCGAGGTCTTGCTTTCCCTCTCTCTGCCTGACTGAGAGGAGCAGCACATTCTGCTGAACAATTTAATGCAAACTATTTAATTTGACCCTTTATTCTTGTCATGCGCTTATATTACTCACTCACACTGCAGACACGTTTCAGAACGTCAGTGACTTCCAGCCGAAGTCCAGTACGAAGTACGAGTCCATTTTGGTAAAACATGGATACATTCATCACATTGTGGTAACAATGCATCATCAGCACCAACCCTTAAGAAGTGTAAAATTAAGCAGTAAGCCCCTTGAGGCCGTGTTTTACAGTGGATGTAGAACAGCTGAGGGCGTTGTTAGGCACGACGCGGAGCGGCGTTAAACCCCCTTAGCTGTTCTAAATCCACTGTAAAACACGGCTTCAAGGGGCTTACTGCTTTTATAAAACGGTTACTCCATAAAAATATTCATTTTAATATTTATTTTATTCATAAAATCAACACCAGCAACAAAAAATATAATGTTATAACACATTTTTTCCTCCGCCAAGCAATGTTACGGTGGCCGAGAAGGGTCACAACACAAACAAACGCCACAACAACTACATATTCAGAAAACAACTTCGTCGATTTCACATCACGTACGCTGCAAATATTCACAGCACGAGCAAATAGGGAAACGAACTGCAAACTGCAAAGACACAACGGAAATGTTTCCAGGGGGCCATAATCAGTGACGGCTACAAGAGGTAAGTGTTTCTCTTTTATTATGACAGACTTGTCGATGTGCTCTGATACTGAAGTGGTTTTGTGTGTTTTCAACATATTAAGTTATTGTCCCCATAACGTATTAGTCCACAGGTGTGTGTTTGTTGAGTAACACTAATGTAACGCGGTCACAGGTGTGTGTTTGTTGAGTAACACTAATGTAACGCGGTCACAGGTGTGTGTTTGTTGAGTAACACTAATGTAACGTGGTCACAGGTGTGTGTTTGTTGAGTAACACTAATGTAACGTGGTCACAGGTGTGTGTTTGTTGAGTAACACTAATGTAACGCGGTCACAGGTGTGTGTTTGTTGAGTAACACTAATGTAACGTGGTCACAGGTGTGTGTTTGTTGAGTAACACTAATGTAACGTGGTCACAGGTGTGTGTTTGTTGAGTAACACTAATGTAACGCGGTCACAGGTGTGTGTTTGTTGAGTAACACTAATGTAACGCGGTCACAGGTGTGTGTTTGTTGAGTAACACTAATGTAACGCGGTCACAGGTGTGTGTTTGTTGAGTAACACTAATGTAACGTGGTCACAGGTGTGTGTTTGTTGAGTAACACTAATGTAACGTGGTCACAGGTGTGTGTTTGTTGAGTAACACTAATGTAACGTGGTCACAGGTGTGTGTTTGTTGAGTAATTTACAACGGCTTCAAACACGGCTCAACCAATCAGAATCAAGGACTGGAATTATCCGTTTTATAACATGAAAGTATGATATTGGCTATCTTCAGTCTGGCTGTACGGTGGCTGGGACAGACGCTGAACCGCTACCCCAGTGTATTATTTGTGTAGATGATGGCATGAAGCCATGCAAGCTGAAGCGCCATTTAGAAACCAAACACCCGACACTCAAAGACAAACCCTTAGATTTTTAGGGTTTTAGGATTTTTAGATCTTGCCTTGCACAACAGAAACTCAACATCAGCAAACACACATCAGTGTCTAACAGGTGTTGAGAAGCTGTCAGGTCTCCTTCCTCGTCTCGCAACGAGTTGCCAAATCAGGAAAACCTCACACAATTGCAGAGGCGCTAATCATACCTGCTGCCAAAGATGTCTGTCAAGTTCTGTTTGGAGAGAATGTCTCAGCACAGATTAGTGACATCCCTCTTTCTAACGACACCATTTGCCACCGCACATCTGACATGGCAAGCGACGTTAAGGAGTGATTGCTAGCTAACATCATGCAAAGCCCGTACTGTGCCCTGAAGCTTGATGAGACAACTGATGGTGCAGGACTGGCACATGTCAGATATATCAAAAATGGCAATATTGAGGAGGACATCTTCCAGCGCACACCCCTGGCGAGGCATTGTTTGAAGTTCTGGATGGGTTTATACGGGATGCAGGCATGTCATGGGATGAATGCAGGACGGGGCCTGTTCAGTGACTGGGAGGGTGATCGGTCTGGTCACTCGTGTCCAGCATTCAGCCCCTTTAGCCAAGTGGACCCACTGTATGATTCACCGCGAATCTCTCGCATCAAAGAGTCTCTGGAAGCAAGCAGTGCAAATGGTCAATTTCATCAAATGCACGCTTGTTTTCCTTGCTTTGTCAGGAAATGGGAGCCGAGCATGAGCAGCTCCTGTTTCACACTGAGGTTCGCTGGCTCTCCAGAGGTCGGGTTTTACATCGCCTCTACGAATCGCGCTCAGATGTGAAGTCCGATGTCGTGGCGGTACCTGGTCGACCCCCTGTGGTTAGAGCAATTTTCACACCTTTTCCACAGGTTGGATTTGTTGAACATATTGATGCAAGGGAGAGATGCCAACATCTTGCTTCTTTCAGACAAAGTCAGTGCATTTGTTTGGATCTTTGGCTTGATCCCTATCAATATGTATCAACCCCTTAACGCCTACTGTCGCGAATTTGCAATTAACCCCTTCCATTCAGACTGCAGGCGAGATAGCGTGTGTTTTCCCCCAATGCCTGTTTGTGCACATTCGATACATACCTAGGAACCTTTTGCACGCACTGGTTTCTCGTAGGAGCGGTCGGAGTGGGAACTACATCCGGTTCACAGAAGCTAATATTTTGGTTTGCAAAATCCGCATATCAAGGGTGCAAATGTGGAGAAATTGCCCAAAATGAGTTAAGTTGTGCTAAGATAAAAATATGTACCAGATTATTGATTGCTTCTATAGCTATGTTATTCATATAGACTTCATGTGACGAATATTTTTTACGTACTTTGTAGATTTCGGTTTGTAGCAAATTCGCGACATTCGTCCATAACGGCTGGATTGGGCTAATGGCTACATATTATAATAATGCTGTATTTAGATGGTTTCAGGCAAAAAAAAATTTTTTTTTATTTTTTTCACAAAAAATAGCATGTTAGGATATAACACTATAAGAATATATAATGTATGCACTGGAGAAACAAGGAAAGAGTTAAACAGAGTGTAACATGGAATGTATAAAAACTACTGTCAATGTTAGGGAGTAGGAGAGTGTTTTGTTTCTTGCTGTTGTCAAGATTCATTAATTTGTCAATTAAAGTTTATAAGTTCTAATAACTTTGTGCCATGAATAAAATCTACATACCTGAGATGGGAAAATGTGTTTTATTAATTTTACCATTTTGTAAAAAAAATTACCCTAAATGCCTGTTGTCGCTAATTTGCAACATACCTAAATTTATATCTATTCTATATGGTATAGACAAATTAACAATCTCAACTTAATTTAGTATCAGCTTGGAGCCAGAAACACACATAATACATTTTTTTATTTAATTGTAAATAAATTAAAAATGTTGACATGTTTCCCAACTTAGCTGACTCTGAGCAAGAGACAGGGAAAATCTCTCTCTCCTTTGATGAACACAGAAGCTCAACATGTTGAAAGACTGAAACAACAATTTGGCCGTTATTTCAGTGAGGATTTCAGTTCATTTGCCGATCAGAGATCCCTTCAGTTGCCCAGGAAAATACCTTTCCGTTGACATGGAGGAGCTCTATAGCCGCCCTAAAATTACTTCTTCTGTTCGCCTCAACTTATCTGTGCGAGTCTGGGTTTTCAAAATTGACTGCCTTAAAAAAAACCAAGTACCGAAATCGGCTCCAGGGTGAGGATGACATGAGGCTTGCGCTGTCCAACACTGAACCGCGAATTGTGCTTCTTTGTCCCACTGATAACTGGCTAACGAGACTGGCGCTTTGACCCAATTTTTACAATTCGTGTGTGACTGTTTTTACAATGCAAGATGAATCTAATGCAACATGTTTTACATGTAAAATAGTATGTTATTACAACCTAGTTCTCTTGTTCAAAGTAGTTGTGTTGTTTAGAAACATTTTTAATAATTCATGTTCCATACCTGTCCGTTATATAGTTTTATAAAAGTAACCAAATTTCTAAATAAGTGATGAAAAGTAATGAGCTAAGCGCTTCAGTTTACCAGTGTTAATTCACTTGAAACTTCAGATCAAGTGGGACAATCCATGCGTTTTGAATTTGATTGGGAAAATAGCCATTTTGGCCACTTTAACCTTTTTATCTGGCATTGATAGAGTTTTCTGGCAATCCATACCGGTGTGATGTATCCCAGTCTTCAATCAGGAGGAGCTGGATGAAATACTCTGAGTGATATCAATCCACAATCTGACCTCTGACCTGTATCGCTGCCTGGATCATAATCATACACTGTTGGTTCGTTGGCCAGAGGAGAACTGGCCCCGACTGAGCCTGGCTTCTCCCAAGGGTTTTTCTCTATTCTGTGTCCTGATGGAGTTTGTGTTCTTGCTCAGCTGAGGACACCTAATATTCAACAGTATTGTTGATCTGACGGCACTGACACTATTATAAGACCTGAACTGAGCGGATGAAGACATCACTGTTTCTGCAGAGCTGCTGTACAGCCGAATTAAACTCATTACATATCTGATGAACTTTACACAGTTATTGAACCAAACTGAATCAACACTGAAGTGACTTCAGCTGAATAACAACAGTGTACTATTGTGTTTTTTTAGAGCTGCTGTACAGCTAATATTAACTCTGTTTGCATCATTGTATCATTTTCCTGTTATCATTGTAAAGCTGCTTCAAAATAATCTGTATTGTATAAAGTGCTATAAAGGTGAAGAGGTGACCGCATATAAATCAAAATTGATTACCATATGAAATGTGGAACCAATGAAGAGGAAACAACTGTGAAGCTTTGTGGGTGTTGATGGACCCGATCTACTCCATCTGTGTTTCGATCATCGTTCTGAATCTCATCCGTACGAAGTCTTTGACAAAAACGTGATTTTCTCAGTGTTTTGTTCAAAATGTTTCTTGATGAAACTTACCCACATTCAAGTGTTGATTTAAAAATAATGCATAAAGCTATAATTTTTATTTATTTATTTATTTATTTTAAAGCAGAATATGTATGTTTGACAGCTAGTGGTTGAAATGACTGACAACATGCAACAGGAACGAGCGCAGTTGACAATGGAAGGTGACGAGCCTTGATTCATCTGCGGTTTAATATGCCTCTGGTCATAGAGTTTTTCAGATGGATTCTGGGGCTTTTAGTCGGGTATAATCTGCGATCTCTGACCCGGTTTGTTTGCTGGCTTCCATACTCTGTGTTTTCCTCCAACTGGCGACCCGGGTGTGGGAATACTGGCACTGGGCGGAGTCACACAGACCACAACTAAAACACACGTTCCCACACGGAAATCACAGTTCCCAGTGGAATAACTGGCTGTAGCTGTAACGTAACTCCACACTGAGAGATACTGTCAGGACCCAGGTGTGTTTATTAAAGCAAACACAGGAAAGATACAGGAGTACCACAAGGTAAACTGCTGACCATACACAGGATTGAGGCAGAGCAAAAACACTGGGATGTACATCAACAGAAGGATCGCAGTCATGCAAGCTTCCAGGAAAATATTGTTCAGGGCTTCAGGTTAGTAACACATTGTACACAGAATTACCTTCATCAATGGGAGTAAATCACAAACAGAAACATTCTTCACATTTCCTTGAAGCGGGGTTAACATCAAACAGTCACTTAAAGTCACAGTCACAATCTTTCTCCACACGGGTCCATAGATGGGTAAATCCACAAATAAAGGTTACAAGCCGAGTTCCAAGAATCCATGAAATAGCAGCAGTCCAACAGGTAAGTAACATAGAGGCGAGTTCATGAGGATAGTGAAAGTCCTTTGAGAAGTTACGAGGCAGACAGTGGCCGTGTCCCGGTTCAGAGGCGGCATCCTTCCAAGGCCATGAAGCTCGGACTGAGCGTTGTTAAATGGGACGGTCTATTATTATTCATCTGAACAGTGTATATGCATTTTAAACACATCATGTTCTTTGTCCTTTAATTCAACAGCTCAGGCAAACTTAATCATATGACCCATTTCATCAGTCAGCTTCTTATTACACGTACACTACTTTCTTTGACCGCCCCCGCAAACCCGTAATTCATGTTTTTATGAATGTGTTCTAATACATATGAGAACTATTAGATTATCACCCATGGGTTGATCAGTTTAAACATTGACTGGACATACTAGAATCCAAACAGCATACCATTATTTCGACCCTATGGTTGTATTTTCACAACAATTGTAGATGACTGCATTTGTCAAAGTCAGCCATTCATCCCAAGTTACACTTTATTTTTAAGGTGTCTTTGTTACAGTTTAATTATACATTTAAGCACTAAGTAATAATTTAGAACAGAGTGATGACTGTGATGAAGATGAAGATGATGAGCAAGAACAGAGTCAGACTGTGACAATATGATCAAGGTTTGGCTTAGTTGCATGTAATTATGTAGAATACACGGTTACACTTTATTTTACAGTGTCGTTACAGTGTAATTATATATTTAAGTACTGAGTAATATTAATTAGGTGCATGCACTTACTATAGAGTTAGGGTAGGATTAGGGTTTGGTTGAGGGTTAGTTGCATGCAATTATGGATAATTAACTGTTAATCCTATTGTAAGTACATAATTACTTAATTAATTACTTACTTAGTAGTAGACGTTGTAATAACATGTAACAAAATGTAATTAACATGTAACTAAGTTATGGAACAGCCTGTACTTACAGATTGTAATTATGCACATGTAATAGGCAGCTACTGTTGCACATGTGTAACAAGCCGAGTCGGTTACATGAGTGTTACAGACTTGGTACAGTGTAATTATATAAGAAAGTACTTAGTACTACACAATGTAACACAAGTACTTAGGCTACTAAGGTCGGGAAAAGCCTTCAGTTACACATGGTAATTTTGTACGTTCTGTAGCATTACACATATGTAACATAAAATAAAGTGCATCAAGATTGTACTTAAGTGCACTTCATGTGTATCTACATACCTTATCCATCTTAATTAACCCACTAGTTCACAGCTTGAATACATGCAGTAGTTTCCTAATTACATTGTAATTACATAATATTACACAGGGATGAGCTACGTAAAATAAAGTGTATCAAGAATGTACTTAAGTGTACTTCATGTGTATCTATAAATCTTATCCATCTCGGCTTGTTACACATGTGTAACAGTAGCTGCCTATTACATGTGCGTAATTACAATCTGTAAGTACAGGCTGTTCCATAACTTAGTTACATGTTAATTACATTTTGTTACATGTTATTACAACGTCTACTACTAAGTAATTAATTAATTAAGTAATTACTCTGTAACACGGACACTGTAAAATAAAGTGTTACCTAAAAGGGTACCAAATACACATATTATGATAAGAACATGTATCTTGCAACAAGGATATTTTAAAATTAAGTGTTAACTTCTTTTCGTAAATTCAACAAAATGTGATAATTTTGTTACTTTAATTATTTTTATTTAGTGTTTTCGTTGACAATTTAGGGGTTTAGATCACAAATTTTGGTGACAGGGTTTGTGTATCTCATATGAAATGAATAGACATTAAAAATTATAGAGTGATCAGCGGTTGTTCAAATTATTATTTTTATTGCTTATTTATTTAATTTGCTATTCTGCAATATTGTTAACAAGAAACAAATTGTCCACATTTTTGCAACCTAAAAATGGCAGATGTCCAGTAATATGGCTTTCATACAATGTAGGAAATATATTTCACCATATTTTATAACACATTTACAATACTAGAGTGCAAGAATTATATCTATTATTTCAACAGTGATCACAAAAGAAAAACACACACCTCACCGTTCAACACACAATGACACACAATTTCGATCATGCAATTAAAGTATTAATTTACGTTTTATAGTCTCCTTTCTTTCACGTACACACACACACCCTTTGTCCACAATTTACTGAAACATAGACATAAGACAAGAAAAATAATATATATAAAGTACAATTGAAAGAGCACTAGGCACAATCTGCTGTATCACCACACACAACAACCCTGAAGAGAAAACCGCTTCACATAGAAACAAAAGCAACCGTCACAAGCGCACAACAGTGAGAGTTACACAGTACAGACTGAAATACAGATCAGGCCCAAACTAACTCTTTCTTACCCATTATTTGTTCACTTGCTTCTCAGGCCACTGTCTGAATGTTCGAACACAACCTGTCAGGAGTTCTTCATGGTTGTGTTAGTTTGCCTGCACTAACTTCGGTCCCACAGCAACACCGTTACAGTCAAGAATGTACTGCAAACAGCCTTGTGGAGGAGCTTTCTGCGGCGGGCCGTTCTTCACTTCAACCAGAGCGTCCTTTTCGACAGTAACCTGAAACACACACACACACACACACACACACACATCTGCTCATACATGTGACCTTCACAGCAGAGCATCCGAGCTGTCGACACGCTTGTTCTGCACTATAGAAAACATTTAACTTGCAAAATGTAAAGCTTGAACATAGATTTTATTTTATTTTAGTTGGAGGAGTCATTTATTATTTTATATAAGGGTGTTTCTGCAACTTCGGGCACTTTTAAGTCCCAGGAGTGAAATTTTAAATTTATGTTAAAATTTGTCATTTGATGTTTCATAAATATAAACGTAGTGTCAATACACACCTTGACATAAAAAATAATTAATAAATAATATGATTTAATGTAAAATTATGAAGCATTTATAGGTCCAAACACCATTTTTGCTCATGTCCCACACCCGTGGTTTCAAGTCAAGTCAAGTCATCTTCATTTATATAGCGCTTTTAACAACGTAGATTGTTTCAAAGCAGCTTCACAGAGATAAGCGTATAATTTAAGGTAACAGAGATTGTTCTGGCTTTACAGCAGAGTTAAGTTATTTTCCATCTAAAGTTAGTTTTGATTGATTTGATTCCGTCGCAACGATCATTTGTTATTAAATTAGGGGCCGCTAAGACGACACCATTCAATGTTGAGATACTTAAAATTAGCTCAATCTTTTACAATATGACATTATTTCAAATGGAATTGTTTAATATACAGATTCATTTACAGCATCTTAAAATTCTTTGTATTATTTACTGATCATTTTTATGATTTTTTTTTAACTAAATGTGCCTGTCCCGCACTTTTGAGTCCTTACCGCAACAATGAAAAAAAGCTTTTATTATGAAATGTTATCAAACACAAACAAGTCTAGTTTCTATGGAAACAGAAATTATCACTTGAGCACATTGCTGACAGACTGGGCCACCACACTATACCTCACTCACAAGATACCAAAAAAATAAGGTAAACATCATCTTTTCTGCTCTAGTATTTATTGTGCGTCCTTACCATTCAGCTTAATAATTGTGTATTTTGAATTACATTTTAAAAATAAATGTATATTACTGTTGAATTCATGTATATTAAGATGCTAAGAGTCAAAACTAATGTGGTAGGCCTTGCTAGCTGCCAATTAGCTAAAATATTAGCAAAAATGTCATTTCCGCAACATGCCTTTACCGCAGCAAATTTAGGTGTTGCGGTAAAGACCTTGTGTTGCGGTAGAGACAAATTCAAGGTTTACTGTATATTAAATTACAAATATTCAGTATATTATTAGTACTGAAGTATATATTAGTGTATATACTGTATATTAGTATATAAATAAACATGCCATTTTTTACATAAATTTTTTTATTTTGTCCTTACCGACACAAGATGTCATTACCGCAGCACTGCTCTATTTTCATTTTTTTTCACATTTTCATTTGCAAAAAAAATATTTTTACACTTAAGTTGAGATGATTAACACATTGAAATTGCAACATCTGTCATAAAAAGTTAATTATGTTATCTTTTGTGTGTATGGAAACAATTGACATCTAAGGTTACTGTAAATTTTTTACATGGCATAGAAAAAAACATGAAATTCCCTATTTTGTATATTATTTTTTAATATCAGTATTTACAAAACTGCATCAAATTTGAAAAAGCTATTTAAATATATTAATTTTTTTAATAGAAATTACTAATGAAAAATGTATAAAATGAACGTTATTGTAATGTTGCGGTAAGGACACTTTTTAAGAAGATGACCCGAAAAACATAAAAAATAAACATGTTCCAGATTAAAATCTTAATGACTACATTCTATTTTGTGTACATTTTTATATGTATTACAGACTGTGATGATTAAAATTGAAATTCATAGAGGTTGATTTTTTTTTAAATTGGGATAGTCAAAAGTGCCATAGTTGCAGAAACACCCATAAACAGAATACTCAAACATGTATGTAAACATACAGTTCAGAGTTCAAATTTCTTCTTCACTAATCATCATTCATTAACGTTTTTGAGATTTGTAAGGTAAATTTGAGGTAAAAGTGCCTCTCATTGCACCTTTTAGGTAATATATTTGACTATCAATGTAATATATTTGCCTCAGTAGGCTTTGAAAAACAATTGTGGAAAACTCTACATATTCTCTACATATACTCTACAACATTAAGTTGCTTTGGCATATTGAATTAAGTATTAGTCAGTTACCTATTATATGAACAAAATATTTTAGTTGTCAGAAACCGCAATTTGAGTTGGACAGAATTAATTGAGTTAACTGGAAAAAAAATGAGTAGAAAAGTTTTTTTTTTTTTTTTTTGTAAGTCAGCATGTTCTGTCTTTGCAGTGTGTTGTTTCATCATGTACCTGTTTTGGTTGAATAGCAGTTGGTCTTTTGGGATTTTGTGACATAACATGATTCATTTTGGCAATGACCATGTCTGCTATAAGCTGCTGGTCCTCGGCCTGATGGTCCCCCTCTAAAGGCATAGACGAACCCATTACCTACCCAAAAAAACACAGGGTGATTAACACATTACACACATTAGTGATACATGAAGAGTGAAACACAATGGTTGAAGATACAAACCTGCATAAACGCTCTACAATGTCTTTGTATATCACATCTATACAACTAGTGTGCAACTCCTCCAAGCCCTTTTAAGTGCAGCACATACCTCAGTAATGTAATCTTTTCCATCTTTTCCATGAATGGCTTTTACAGCACAAATTTCAAGGCCTCCAAATATTTCGCAGCAAGTGTCAACCCAAAGCTTATACCTGCAAGACAACGCAACACGCTTAGTCATGTTCAAGCATATTTGCTTACCTGCAGCAGATGCTGTAAAGCTTGCCATTGCTGTGTGTGTTACCTGTCTGTCATAGCCACCTGTTCCACCATGGCAGTGCCAGTGTTGGACTTCCAGTTACCTGACACCGACGTCCTCCTATGAAACGAGGAGCATTCTTCATCTGTCAAGAACAGCATTTAGCTGAATCTGAGATGTGTTCAGAAACTCTGCAGAATAGCATCTTTACTCACATGTAGGCTTTGTAATCATTTCCAATTTTCTGGATCCTGATGTCATACTTGGGTTCGATGAACGGTTCACACGTGCTGTATGTCTGAGTGACGGCCACCACACTCGCTATGTCCTGAAACTTGGTGTGGTTCTCCACTTTCACCTTAACAACACGTACGACTAGATTAGATGTTTAACTACATAATCACAAAGCTCTTCTTCTACAGTCATTGAGTTTCAGCGTTACCTTCCCCACACCAGAGTGAGCGTGCCCGATTTTCACCACAACGGGAAATGCCGGCATGGTCACCTGGTTTGTTTTCGCACAAACAGATGATTTATTCATTTAATTATGCAGATAATAGTAATTGATCAAATTGCTGAAGAAAAAAAAAACTGTTTATGAAACAATCTCTTACCATTTCTTTATAGTTGGGGTAGAACGTCTGTTCGATTAATGGAAATTTCTCCTGTCCGAGTTTCTTGAATGTGCTGATCAGACATGCAAACTGCAGATAGGTTCAGAGAGATGAGGTTGGAGATATCAGATATCAAACGCCATGTCAGATTGAACGTCCTCAAACTTACGGCCCAGGGTTTGTCACAGAGGTTGTAGATGGACTCCAGGGAGTTGATGCTGGGAATACCAGCGTACTGCAGTCCGATGATCAAGTTACGGAAGTCCTCGTTCTCCGCCATGCTGAAGGCATGTTGTCGGATCAGGACGAAGTCCGGCTTAAATGACCTGTGGGGGACACAGTACACAGACACAAGTAACTGTAGTTATACATGCATGTGATGGCCAGGATTTAAGCCACACAATTCTTATATATTCATCTTTGCATTTGATCAATAAATAAAAGGACATTACTATATTGGTTTGGTGCAGTCAGTGCACAGGCTTAGTTATTTGGCTTAAGGTTAAAACATTGAAACCAGTTAAAATTCCTCTTTGGCAAAAATGTGATTTATAAAAACATAGCTCAAATTGTTAAAGTTCATTTTGTAATGAAGATGACTAGAAATGTTTAGTACCTGGTGTGTTGTGGGAATGGACCAGCCTAGTGACAACGAGATTCAAACAGGAAGTTGATCTGTTTTATGGGAATTCTAAAGGAAATGAGACTGTACCAACTCTGATGTATTAGAGGGGATGTGGGGAAATGTCTTGATCAATGTGATTTTTGTTTAAATTTATCCATGGCACTACATTTAGTTAAATGTATTGGTCATTCCAAGGTTTGTGTTGTTATTGTTGTGAACATTTGTATGGTTTTGTTTCCCCTTTTTTGTTTTCGTGGTGCTGGCCACCTCCTATAAATCCAGTGTATGTTTTGTCTAGTGAAAGTTGTTACTTATTGTACCTTGTGAACGGTGGTGTTGAATTTTGTCCTCTGTTAGTTTGAGGCTCAAGCCCAATTATGTCCTTTTTTGAATACTGGATATTTCCTGTGATGTAATCTGAATGCAATACAATTTTTGGCCTTTTTCCTCTCTAATGAGGCACTTTTTATTTTGCGTAAGCAAGATTTAATAAACTGTCACAATTGAAGACCACTTTGCTCCCTGTTTTTTGGCGATGGACTCATTTTTTTTGTCGGGATTTGCTAAGGCTCATGGCAGATCCATCACAATGCAACGCTTGACATTTATAGTATGTCAGTTCTCCTAACATCCGTTCAGTGCCCCATCTGTCAGACTGACAGGTCAATCATGACCGTGATCAGGGTGTCCCTGCTGCACTATCCTCACACTCTTCCCCGTGAAGACTTTGGAAGCTGCACTCACAGGGCATTATTGTATTCACCGTTTTGCCGTTTACAGACTGAGCTGGTCCTGTAACAGCTGGTGCTGTAAATCCTGTTTTGCTTTTTTGCAAGAGTGGAAAACAGCCGTGCCAAGGCGAGTTTGTCCATTCTTATGAATAAGCATCCTAATTTTCAGATTTAATAATTTCATCATTTAGCAGACGCTTTTATCCAAAGTGACTTACAAATCAGGAGAGCAATAGAAGCAGTTAAACTAACAATAGGACAACAATATGCAAGTGCTGTGACCCTTCCCAGTTTAGTCTAACGCAGTACATGTAATTTAAAAAAAGAAGAACAGATAAAGAATAGTAGAGAAAGAAAAGAAAGTGTTAGTATTAATGGATCATGTGTTGCTGAAAGAGATGCATCTTCAGCTGTTTCTTGAAAATGGCTGCAGACTCAGCAGCTCGGGTTGAGCTCCACCAGCAGGGAACGGTCCAGGTGAAGGTCCGTGAAAGAGATTTTGTGCCTCTTTGAGATGATGGCACCACAAGGCAAAGTTCACTTGCAGAATGCAAGCTTCTGGATGGCACTTAAGTCTGGAATATAAAGGTACTGTATATAGGTATCAAAGGGAGCGAAGCCAGTGGTTGTTCTGTAGGAAAGCATCAGTGCCTTGAATTTGATGCTAGCGGCAACTGGCAACCAGTGCAGGTTAATGAGAGGAGTGATGTGTGCTCTCTTCGGCTCGTTAAAGACACTCTTGCTGCAGCATCTGGATCAGTTGCAGAGGTTTGACAGTACATGCTGGAAGACCAGCCAAGAGAGCATTACAATAGTCCAGTCTGGATAGAACAAGCGCTTGAACGAGGAGTTGTGTAGCTCTGATAGGAAGGGTCTAATCTTCCTAATGTTGTATAAGGCAAATCTGCAGGACCAGGCAGTTCTAGCAATGTGGACTGTGAAGTTTAACTGATCATCAATCACAACTTCAAAGATACGACGCGATTTGTATCATAAACAGAACAATAAGAGTTATTTGCATTGAGAAAAGTATCCAACATTGTATTTGTTCTATTTTCCCTACTTGTGGTGTCAGGAAACAAGGACTCGTGCTTCTCGCCTCAGCACAGAGAGGAGGCAGCTGAGCAGCTGGGGAGACATCATGGACGACTGGGGGGAGACACCCACACTGGCTTATGTCCTCCTGGCTTCTTGATGAGGATGAAGATGAGGAGGAAGCCATCCTCCCATCTACTTAATCTCATCCACCAAGCTACCAGAGCGGAGATCTTCCCCTGGACCTCAGGGAAGTCTGCCGCAAAACTTTCCATTGTCTTGCCCTCTCAACAGGTGGGCCAAGGGGTGAACAGGGGTCTCTGTGATGGTAAGTGCCTGCCATCACGCCTCATACTGGATAGACAATTCCCTCCAGCAGTCCTGTCATGTTTTGTGGACCATATTCCCACCATGTGCTTGTTAAAGGGGTGGTTTAATGCCCTTTTCACAAGATGTAAAATAAGTCTCTGATGTCCCCAGAGTGTGTGTGTGTGAAGTTTTAGCTCAAAATTATTATGTTATATTATATTATTATATTATTATATTTTTTATAGCATGTTATGTTAAAATTGTCACTTTTTGAGGGTGGGCAAAAATGCACCATTTTTGTCTGTCCCTTTAAATGCAAATGAGCTGCTGCTCCCGGCACAGGGGGCGGAGCTTCAAGAGCTTGTGTGTGTGTGTGTGTGTGTGTGTGTGTGTGTGTGTGTGTTAGCAGCTCTGATTACCTCACACAGACATGCACTGAACATTTCAAAAACTTTTAGAGAGACTCAAGAAGAAGTGACAATATGTAGAAGCAACAGGACATTTCTGAATGGTTAGTTGATGAATTTATGAAGCTGATGTCGAGTTAACCATCTTCTGGTCATTGATTAGCATATTCTGTCATGATAATCTATAAAGCGTGTTTATGGGTTTATGTAAATTCTAGGGTTGGTGATGTCACTAACCCATGAAGAATCTCATTGTAGTCTCTACCAGCCGTTTGTTGTAGTCCTTAAAAAGCGATTTCTGTCAAAGCAAATATCTCCCTTTGCTTTGAACTTTGAGCGTCGTAACTTTGCAGATGTTGTTTATGTTTAAACAGCAACATTACACACTAACTAAAGTTAGAAAAGTGAAATCATAATCAACCACCCCTTTAAGGGTTTTGTACAGCTGGATATCCCAGATATGGGGGAACGGGAGCTAGACCTCATCAGCCTGTTCGCGTGAACCTCACATCACAGTACAACGAGGGCTACCCAGATTACTGCCCTCACCACCTCATCATGTCACAGTCTAAACGGCTCAAGGTAAGGTAACAGTCCCACGCCACAGATGCAGCAAATCAACCCTGCCGATCTCCTGGGTGAGAAACACAGGCTTCATAGGGCCGAGACCTGTTCACCACAGGGGGACAAGAGCCGCACCAAGGGTCTTCAGCTCCAGCTCTCAGAGTTCAGCGTATGGAGTCGTTGCGCTCAGTCCCTCTCGGTCTGAGGTTAATGGTGTTGATGGTTCTCATTTCCCTGGGGCTGTTGAGAACGAGAGCATTTCAGCACTCGACGGAGAATCAGAGTCTTGGACACTGGCTCAGCCGCAGAGAGATTATCCGAGAGGAGCGTGTGAAGCTGGAGAGCCCACACTTCTGCTAGAGAAGGGACCTAATGAGGTCTTATCCCTCTAGAAGAGGTAGTATTGAATGCATCACTCATGGGCTTGGAGTGCTGTTCAACAGCAGAACGGTGTGAGGGGTTTCAGTCTTAGCCTATATAAACAAGGCAAGGGGTGGTCAATCTCCACCGCTTCACAGTCTGGCGAAGAGACTGAATGTGTGGAGCAACAAAAGCACATAGAACAACTCATTATAATCAGTGATGATGTCTATACTGGACGCAGTGCGACATGACAAACTGATGACCTTTCTCACGTACTCCAAGCGCTCGCACTACTTCTGACACGAAGAACAAATGGATTTGCAACAGTCGCTTGGTCGCATCCAGCATCGACAGCCTCAAGCGATAACTGTCACGTCCGGTGTTATTCTCTCACAGATAGAGCAACATTGAGACCAAATAACACTCGATCAGAGATATTCTCTCTCACAGACAATGTCGTTACCTTTTTCATTACAGCGATTTCTGCCTGATTGAACTCCCGTTGCTCGTGTTTCCCGCTATCCTGATTAGTATGAGTAGAATTGAGTAGAATGGTGCAGTTCCATGACTGGATTTATTAAAAACAAACACCGTTTCAGAGATCCAGACAGGCCAGATTGGATGGGGAAATTGCTTTATGCTTCCTGCAGGAACTATAGGATGAACGCAGGGCCACGAGGCTGGATTTGGGAACAACAACGGTTTGTGAAGGCTACACGTCAGCTAAATCCTGTTAGTAACTCATCGTCTTGAGATTGCTTCTATTAGTGCTGAACCATTAGAGAGCATTGTCTTAAAGCATCTTTCTCTGAAGACAGCGTTACTGCTTGTCTGCTATGGCAAAGCAACTGAAGTGAATTACGGGCTTTGTACAATCTTCTTGTATGTAGTTTGCATTGGGCGGATTAAAAGTTATGCTTAAATCCAGTCCAGCTTTTGTTCTTAAAGTCAGTGAAACAGCAGGGACCGCCTGATGTGGAGCTATTGCTGTTTTCCCACCGTAGAAAGTCCCCTTAGAATTGGACTTTTGGAATTGAAGAATTGGGCAATTTTAGAATTGGACGTTTATATCTCTCAATTCTGAGAAAGATGTCAGCTGGCCATCACATTACAGACTGGAGACGTACTGAAACCACTCCCTGCTCTTTCAGTGGTCTGTGTGGGAGCGGTGCATGATAGGGCACACTACACACTCTCTAACACAGCTCATTTTCATGTTTTCATTAAATATGTATGATAATCTATACTCATATAATGTCTCATAGTAATTTTAGACAGTGTTCTGGATATGTGTCTGAAGATTTGTGTGAATTCATGGGCCGTTTGAGTAAACAGAAGCATTGTCTTGGTGACAACAAGCCACTCAAATCAATATGAATGGCCTTTTATTATAATTGTCCTTTATTACATCCCAGGATAATGATACAGCTTTCATGTGTGACACATCAAACCAGTTCTCTCTGAGCGGGTTGATGACTGTTATTGTACACACAGTAGCACATTAGATTATAGAAACTGATGTTTTTAGATAATATTCAACAGTTATTGCACATTATCTCAGTTATTGCAGTACAATATGAACCGCTTGAGGTGATTTATAAACAAGTTTACCTGACAATCTTGTTTTCATTCTGCCAAACCTGCACAGCCACGTTACATGATCCATTAGCATGAGCCACAACACTGATGTCACCAAACTCGGCCTGAAAAACAAAAGAAAGGAGGGAATAAATAAGAATACTTTGATTTGATTTGTCTTTTGACTTTTATAAACTCACCTGTTCAACTTTAATGTCATAATCTCCATGCAGTTTTTTTCCTCTAAAGAGTTTGGCCCTGTAGAAAAGGGAATAAAAAAGATGATTTAAAAAGTGATAAAATATGCACTTAAAATATGTTTCCATTGTGTCTGATTTGATTGTTCTGTTCAGAGAATTATCTAAAAGGAGAAGTTTAGGTCAAAGTAAATTGTATCATGCAAAAAATCGCAGGAGTTATTGGCATTTCACTAGCAAATAAGAAAAATGAACACGGGACAAAAGACACACAGTACTGTTTCAAATACTTCAGCTAAAATAATATGTCTAAGTTAACACTTGATCAAAATAATCACTTTAGCAAAGTTTGTACTATTTCTGTTTACTTTGAAATAATAATTTATTTTTCATTAAAATGTCATTTTATACTGTCATTAAAATGTTAATAAAATATATTTTAAAAATACATAGAAACAAAATTATTTAAACAAAGTACAGATTCTGAAAGGAGGTCCCATAATAATTTAATATAGATTTACAGTAGTAACAATAAACATGACATTTTATTATAGGATACGATTAATATGATATTTTTTGATGGTTTCATTATAAATATGGTGATTATCTCTAAGGTGGACACAACTTAATATATGATATTTACCATCTGTCTGTTTCTCATCATGTTAATTATTGTGCCTTTCGCCCCAAATACCATACTTTACACATTCGTCTGTTATTGAAAAATATAGTCAAAATATATTCAATAATTTTATCGATTCTCATTTTCTGCAAAAATATACAACATTTAAAAAAAAAACATTAAATATTAGATCAAATTAGCACAGATTGTACTTTGCGCTGCTGTCTGAAATCACATCACGGATCAGACTAATTTCCACGTGCATCTTGCAAAGCGGATGTTTCGGAAAGTTTGTGTGCCATCTTGTGGTTTAGAGAAAAGAAAAAGAAAAAAAAAAGGCGCCTTTTACCCCGTTTGTACCCTGTACTGTATCAGGCTCATAGTCAAAACTTCATACAGCGGATAAGACACACTGGTTTGAACACGATGCTTGCCACTTCTCTTTGCTGTAATTGATGCAGGACCGGCTACATAATAAATGTTTATGATGTTATCATAAAATCAGTCATTGGTCAACACAGCACAAAATATAAAAGTGACTCACTGGTACACCTCAGAAAGCATATGTAGTTGAAGTGTTGCGTTCAGAGCATATGGCGGAGTGTGTGACGGTAGTATTCTTGCCCTGCATGTTGGCATGAGGATGATGGCATGTTGTGCGGCGGGCTAGTTATCATGGGGACCAACATTTATGCTATATCTTTCACCGATAATATTCCACCTGCGATAATACAGGAATTCCTCGATTACGCTGTTTTCACTTTATCGTAAGATAGACCATTGATCATTGCATTTATTTTCAGTGACAAAATAAGTCACTGTATATGTTGAAATGTATGTCAGTTATAAAACAGGTCAATGTCTCTGTTTTACAGTGCCAACATTGCAGCCAAACTGGATGTAGACTGCTGATCTACTTGCATCTCAGTAACACAACGCTATAATTCAGAGCAGTGAGTTTCAACCCCTCGCTAGTAATTACACACGTCATGAAGAGCACTAACTGCAGACTGCTTCTCCTGACGGACACTGAGGCAGAGCCAGGCTAAAACCCCACACAGATCTTCACTGCTGTTCCACCTTCAAACTAAAAACTTCAGTTCCTCATATGAAGTCAAAAATACTATTTATGCGCAGTAAAAGGTAAGTTGAGTAAAAGCAGTAGTATAGTTATATAGCATACAACACCATAGTTTCATAGGGCTAGTATAGGTAGAATTATTAATTCTGAAAGCTGAAAGGTTTGGGCCATATCCCAATACAAAAGAAAGCATTTTAACGTTGAATCTGACAACGAATCAATATGTCAAATGTCAAACACAATTTGTTCACTTACAGCACTTGTGTAAGGGTAAACTGAGCCAAGGAACCCTAGACAAATAAATAACAACCAGTGGAAGATTTTAATTTCTTAAACATTGAATTTCTTACGAGAACACTCTGCTCCAGAAGATAAATCACTGGAGGCCTTAAAGAGCACTACAGCACTACAGCACCCGAGCTGGAAGACGTCAAATGATGGGCAGTGTGTGCGGGGATTGTATTTCCCCTGGCTGTGGACGGCTCCAGAACATTAGTCCTATAATAGATCCAACGCTGAGTGTGTGTCTTCATCTGTGGAGAGCATGATCTTTACATTGGGAAATGACCGATGAATCTGCTCTTGTAGATAAAGGTATTGTACTAAAAGACAGGTACAGTGGATGACATACTTCATATGCTCCAGGAAACACAATAAACCGTATACAGCTATAGTGAAGATTTCAGCGTATTATGGTCTTTAAATTAAAACTGTAGTCCAGTCACAGCAGACCTCCGTCAGGCAGGGTTATCGCTGTTCACTGACACACATTCACACCTGTGGTCACTCCGGGTATCACTGACCCATTTCATCTCAAATTATTCCCAATCCCAACTAAGCACATGTATTTCGCTCAATGAAATGAAATTATGAAATGAAATTAGCAGTTCATTTCCTGAAAAGAGCTCAGCTGTTTAATAAGCCCCAACACAAAGCTACAAACAATAAAGTAACATAATACTAAAAAAGAAAAGTAAAAAGGAGAAGCAAACACTTTTTTCACTTAATGTAACAACAATAATCTATAATTGGGAATTAATTAGTTACCTTAATATCTAAGTGAAAAGGCTGTGCTTTTCCACTTGTGATCACTACATGAATGCATGATTTAAATGAGCAAGAACCATTTTATCAATATATTAATGACAAACCCTTTAAACATGACATGTATTATAGGTTATTACATGTCTCTTTTTTGAGCTTTGACTCAAACAGGAATTAAACATGTGGTCATGTAAATTGGTCATGTAAAACACATGGTCATGTGATTCTTTACACCAACCATGAAAAGAGTATATGTGGTGTGTTTGTTTGTCACTGAACACCTTCTCTGAAGCTTTGACACAGAAATCATCATCCAACCACACCAATCAACAGCCTAGCCTTTTCTGCTCGACTGAACAACATCTGACCATCGCCTCTGCATGTGTACGAATACAGAACTGAATAATTAGCATGAATTCACTCAGATTCACATTAATCGTTTGAAGAAATGGCAGGGAATTGTGGATAAATAAGATATGAAAGAGTATGCATGTCACCTGATTTCTCTAAACACTGGAGATGCTCCAGATTTGCTCCAGATATTTCCAGTTTCTCAGATTCACCCATACTCGTTTACTTTTATTTATATAGCACAATAAAAGCAACAGTAGTTGGCCATTGTGCTGTACAAGAGGATAAATATAATAATAATAAAAAGACCACAACACAAATGATGAAGGGAGTTTACCTCAAAAATATCAATCAGAAATATTCAACATTAAAAATCGAGGACAGTTGTAAGCCTGTAAAAAGAGGAAAGTCTTATGGATAGTGGAAGACAATTCAACAATTTTGGACCAACAATAGAAAAAGCATGAGTATTTAATAATAAATATATGTGTAGCCTATTTAATAATAATATATAATCACATTGTTTTAGACATGTCGTCTTGTCTCAGTGTTAACCCCATGCTCACACTAGAGATTAAGTTGAACAGAATCAAACACACTTTAGGCACGTTTATCAGAGAGACCTATAGGATTTATGCAGTGATGGCGTTGCCTTTTCCCAGTCAATACCAGCAATGAAACGTGCATTTACTATATTCCCCACCAATCAACATAATGATTGAGCTCAGCACCAAATAAATAACGAGCAAAACCTCTTACCAGTCGTGCTGGGCTCCGTCGATGACCAGCAGGATCCTGAGGCTCCTGGCCGGCGTGGACACGGCCGTCTGCTCCACCAGCCCCGCCGAGGCGGCCGTCTGCTTCACCACACTGCTGATGGAGCTGAAGAAGCCCGACGCCTGCGCTGGGACGGCTCTCCTGTCCGGGCCCGGGGACCCCGGAGCGGGGGCTGAGGCTGGTCCCGGCGGGGGGGGCTGAGGGGGATCTGGTTTCTGCAGGTCGGACATGTAGCCATTCGGCAGGTTGGAGATGAAGGTGCTGTCCGACAGACGGCGGCGCAGGTAGTTCATGACTGAGGCTAGAGGAGCAGTGCTGGTCCAGGAATAGATTCACAGGGTTTATCCCACAGGAGAGAGACGGCTCAGAGCTGGGATGCTGGGATGCTCCTCGAGTCGCAGTGTTTCCTCCCCTCCCTGCTTTACCCACCTCTGAAGTCACACACGCAAGCAGCCAATCAGACGCTTGCTGCATCCCTGCATGAGATGCTGTGCCTCCCTCCCCTCCCCCACGCCTGATCGCATCTCCGCCACAGAAGGCTTCCTGCAGTACAGTCAGACTGGCACGAGCTTCCCCTCATCGCAGTGCTGTTTTACTCGAAGCTTCACCTGAAGAGATGGTCATGTTTCATGAGCTGTCACGCCACGCTCTTACTGATTTACTGCATGCTTTATCGCAGATTAACCTTCATTCTTAAAAAAGATAAGACATTGCAGTATCTTTGAACTATTTATTTATCTTCTTATGAACATGCAGTATGACATTCATTTATTATTAACCGATATGCAATCTTGACACAAATAAAAATTCTCCTGTTTTAATGCTTTATTGTGTATTTTCAATTTATCGTGTCATTATGCATCATTTTTAATGCATGCAAATTTGGTGTTTTGGTCAATCCGATTACAAGTGGTCAAGAGAGATAAATGACCATGTATACGTGGTGTTTAAATGCCTGTCAGTGTTCACTCGCGACTGGATTTCTTTGAAGGCAGGGTGTCTGACTGAGTCTCTACATCAGCAGGAGAAGCAGAGGCTGTACACACAAATCATGTCTACAGTCTCACAATTATACATCATAGCAAGTTTCTTTTGAACTGAATCTGAGCTGAGGCACTATTCGGCACTGTCAATCAAATTTCATCTTTATTTTCATCTTCAGATGCTACATGTTTTTGGCATGTTTTTCCACACCACTATACCACATCAGTTGCGTTGGTCCAGGCTGGTTTCTTCTGGTTAGAGCTGGGCTCGTGCTGGTCTAGAGGTGCAATAAGAGGACAGTTTTGTTCTGCTGCTTTTAAGATGAATGTGGAAGTCAGTAAGAATCACTAAGAATGCACTGAAAACTAAAAAAACAATCAGAAATGATTTGCATTACATGCCATTGTTTTTTTGTTTTTTTTCTTTAAAATCAAAATTGTTTATTAATTTGTGGAGTTACTTTATGTACATATAAATTAAGGCATGTTGCGGATTTACTTTTTGTACAAAAAAGATAATTATTTTTTTAATTTGTAGTGTCTTCGTATATCTTGTAGTATTTTCTTTTTACATTATGTGCAACTTTATCGTCATTAACATGATCCTATTACCTTCACATTATCCCATTACATAACTTTATCCATTTCACCTACGAATATACACCCACAGTTACCAGTAAAGCAGCTTTAACTACTGAACTGAAACTGATTAAACAATTTTTCATCATAAGTTTATCATAAGCAAAAGGAGAAAGAAGGTATAAGCACAAGATAACTGGCAAGCAACATAATATAAAGCAGGGGTTTTCAAAGTCAAAGACAGTGGGCCTCTCTTCTAACACAATATACACAATGACACCCCCCTGTATGAATTACGAATGCACAGATTCTTAATAAAACTATGAAATATATATTTAGTCAAGAGCAGTGAATGATGTTCCTCTCATTTGTGTTTGTTTGACTAACATTAACGACAGGCTGCACAAGGGCCCCATAGCAGGCTAAATGAGAGATAGCAACTTTAAAGGTTTATCCGGCAAGACAGGCTCGGGTCTAGGAGCCGTAGCCGCGGGGCATGACACCTCAAGGAAACAAACAGAAGTTGGGGACTGGCTAAGACAATATCCGTGCCTGAAGAGCAGGGACGTCCAAGTTATAAAACCTGGCAAAGGTGGACGGCTATAGGACCAGCCTCACAGATGTCAGCGATGGACACCCCGCTAGACCAAGCCCAAGAGAAGGCCATTCCCCTGGTGGAGTGGACCCTCACCCCATAGGGCATTGCAAGCCCAAGGACTGATCAGCGCTATAGCATCCACTACTCATTGAGAAAGTCTCTGCTTTGTAACTGGCGGCCCCTTTGAAGCACACAAATGACTGACTGCCAGAACTGGCTAGAGCGCACAATGCACACCCTAATGGCCCGGACTGGGCAGAGTGGGTGCGGCGCCTGCTCACCCTCAGTGGAAGCGAGAGCAGAGAGCGGTATGACCTGAAGTGCGTGGAGAGCAACTTAGGCACGTAGCCTCTTCTTGGTCTAAGGATGACTTTTCTGTCATTAGGCCCAAACTCGAGGCAAGATGCGTCCACTGAGAGAGCATGCAAGTCGCCAACTCGCTTGACTGATGCCAAAGCTAGCAGAAGGCGGTTTTTGAGCTGCTCAAACGGGGAAACTCTAAGATCCCTCAGTAATGTGGACAGGTCCCAGGCTTATTAGCTTATTTTGTTGTAAAAAGCTTGACAGTGTGGTTCACCCTGGTTCCCTCGACAAAAACCCAATAGGATTTTCCCATAGGCTTTTGGATTATCGCTAAAAACAAAGGGTTTATAAAGTTTATACTTGCACATTTTGTCCATCAAGATAATTATCACAGATGAACACAACTTTTGTGAATTTTGAAGCCTAAATGCAGTCGCCAGAATTAAAAAGCTAAAGGTAGGCTACAAGCGAACCACACGGTCCCACGACTTCAACGTCACCACCACTAGCTTCCAACAACTCTTTCAGTTTTTATCTAAAAACATTTTCCCAGAAAGTTTGTGTTAGAATTGTTTAGAAGAGCACAGTTATAAACGTAACAATGCTGTAAAAGCGGACTGAGTTTACCAGTTCGGCGTGATGATGTTTAATCTCCTCGACAGCCTCTGTAGTCCCATTTAGCCTAAGACACGTACAGCTTCAAAAAATCACGCGAGGGGTAATATTGATGTATTTTATGTCATAGAATAAAACGTGAAAGTGACTTCGGGACATTGGAAATGGAAGGGCTAAAATGCTAAACTCGCTTCTGCTTTATGGTCTACAAAGTGATGTCATACCTGCACCACTCTAGACCTTGTGCGATAGAGACACAAGTGCGCAGCCGTCTTTAAAATATTGTCTCTGAACTTCTGTTTATGCGGTCGCTCTGTATATATGGCATCGCTGTCGAGGAGTAATTAACTGGTGAAGTGGATTTACTTATTGTAAAGTTAACGAAAGTTATCATGAGCATTGTAATGTTTAAAGCAGATGTCTTAACAAATGTCAGTAGACCAGGAAGATTTTGAAACAAGCCGTTCATTCATTAATATGTTAGATCGCAGTGAAAATACAAACCGGAAGACAAAAGACAACGAGCGCAGCGCTGTAAAGGGGCGGGGCTACATAAGGTCTATACCTATAAATACTGTTATTTATGATTGTACATACTATAATATATGTTTCTCACTGACACGCCCCCAACTCGTTAACATCGAGGCTTAAAGAAAATCCAGAGCTTCCCACTCGTATTTATGTTATTATGTGCATATAGCTCATAAATATGATCTTTTCGACATAACTTGAATGCACAATATTATCTAGCATGAAGTGTTCAGTCTTTGCTTTATGTATTTCCCAGGTGTGTACAGTAATTTAGGTATATGTCAGGAAACCCGATGTCAATGACCATGGACCACTGTTTCTTTTGTGAGTTGTAAGAAACATCGAGTCCAACTGCCTTTACTTTATAATCGTTTGTTTTAACCCCGTTTTCGCAGTTTGCTGCAGAATGTTTTGCCACTCAGTCCTGCTGGGGGGCGTGTTCCGGCGGGAAAGTGACGTCAATGCATACTATCGCGAGAGTTTGACACGAGACGGTTACCCTTTCAGCAGGAGCAGAGAGACGGTGTGGTCACCTGACACGTGATGCTTTTCTCAGCGCTGGTCAGGACGGGCCAATAGCAGGCGTCTTTGATCACTGCAAAACTATCATAAACAGTTCATTGAGATTGGTGTCACAACTCATAGCTAGCTCAGTATGCTAAAAACAACGTAAACTTTTCAATATATATATATATATTTTTTCACATCTTACTATCAGTGATTGTAAGATTGCTCATGTTTCCCCTTCTGAAAGACCGATACATTCAGCTCTATAGATGAGCTGGAGTAACCGATCATAATTCTGCTTTAAATGTGCATGTTTGTGGTAAAATGCATATTTTGATTAATCGATTCGTCAATAAAATGAACAATAACACCAGCAGGCTGCATTATAATCCATATGAGGGTGAGTAACAACATTCACAACTCCTAAACAATAGCCTACATATTTAATACTTGATTATGGAATAATATCATTGGAGGCACGAAGGAAAATACATCTGTTAGTAGAATATGTCAGTTTCTTAGAAATATAATCTTTGTGTTCATGTTGGTTTCATAATTCATATGCAAAAATAAATGCCATTTTCAGAATTTAAATTTCATGACTAAGTTAGTAAAAAGTCAAGTAAAAGTAATAGCATATTTTCCATACACAACGAGTACAAGTTATTGTACAAGTCTCTTAATATCTTATTTTAAAAATGTTTTGAAAAATATGTTTCAGGGTAAAAAGTTTTTTTTATTTGATATTTTATTATTATTATTATCATTTTTTTTTTTTTTACAAATAATACATTAATAATTCATAAATTAATCTCTATATTGTTCAGCTAAACATTGAGCTATACTGAGCTAAACATTGCTGTGTCATAAAATCAAATTATCTGACATTTTAAGGTTTTCTTTCCAAGGATCTCAACCTTTTATCAAAGTTTTCTTCATTATTAAATCAGGACAGTTGATTTGTGACTTGCAGAAAGAAAATAAATATCATTGCATGTGTGAGTTGCATTTTTTAGTCTAAGAGTAAATGAATATGTTGTTGATAGTAAATATTTTTACTGCTGAACCCTTGACCTACTGTATACTGAAAAATACGATTTTCAATAAAATATTGGCATATGAACAATTAAAGCTCATTGACTTTTTTTTGTCTGACTTACATATTAGAACATGATGAGGATCTAATGTTTTGTGGTTGATTTTAAGCATTATTAGTATTATTGGCAATTTGCTGATTACAAAACATTTGACAAACATGTGATTAATATGACTGTCAGTAATGACTGTGCCTTTACGGTGTTTGATATGGATTTGAATCTGATTTATTGACAGATGATTCAGGGGCATCGAGGGTTTTGCTGAACTCAGGCTGTCAACCCGTGAGCCCGACCAAGAGAAAACACCACGAAAACGAAGACTCTGATGAAGAACACATGAACAAAATGAGGTCGCATCTGTACGTCTGCTGCAGTCCGTTATTTACAACACAGACAGTTTTTTTTGCTACACTGTTAACCCTTGCTGTAAAAAAAGCCGTAATTCAGACAGTATCATACCATTTTCCATTAAAACAGTAATATACCCTAGAAAACAAAAATAGCCTACAGGAATATACTGTAAATGAACAGTGCTCAAAATCGACACTCAGAGGCTGTTTTCCCAGTCACACCCTATACCCTCATTCACTATTCCCTACATTAGTTTACTAATATAGTCCACTTGAATGAAAAGAAGTGAGTGAATTGAGACACTGATGAACACCTGATTAGCAGAATCACTGAAGGACAGAGAAACAAGAACAGAAAAAAGAGAAACACAGAAACTACAACTGACTTCCAGCTACACTGAGTGTGAAACCAGTTTACAAACCAGTTTATGATTATTTCTTTCATACATGTACAAAAGTTCTTGTTGAGAATTAACAGAGATTTAGTTAATAATACAATTAGTTGTCACCATGATGGAGATCAGTATTTGCTTTAGTTGGTCTCTTGTCCCTGGACTTCTTACCATTCATTTCTCTCTGGCTGCTTTAATAGTGAGTTTATAAAACACATTTGATATGGCAAGAAAAAGTCAAGAGGAAGATGATAATGTGTTTTTATTCTTTTGTGATGATGTCACAATCATCTTGGACTATCTGATTTTCAGATTTTTCCTGTATATATTAATTGAAATTATAGTCATATTTAGCATAAATCTGTGTATCTACAAAATGAAATCAGTATTTCTGTAATCAGGTCTTCTGAAAAATAACAATCATATAGTGCATTCAATTTTATTTTACTCCTACTTGGTTCAGACACACACAGACATCAACAATCAGCATATGAATCACAACAATGGTGAAAAGTTTCATGTCGCAATGCATGCTGGGTTCCAGGAAAATATAAAACTCCCAGCATGCACTGCTGCATGAATAATAATAATAAAAAAGAAATATTGCCACCATTGTTGAGATTAATGTGCTAAATTGTGATATCTCTGTGTTTCTAAAAGACAGTGTAGCTCTGTTTTTTTTTTGGTTTATGCATGATGTGTTAAAAAAAATGAGTCATAGTAATTTATTGCTGTGGTTTCACAGAAGTACTAATGTAACACTTTTGATCGAGGATAAAACTCTGAATGAATAAGAATTAATTCCTTAGTGAATGAACAGGCAATATGATGATTTTATCATCATAAGCATTACAACCACAATCATTCATAAACTGTGTGTGCACAAGTGTGACTTGCAAAAACACAGCTCAAGCAGCAAAAGAAAACCGAAGGCTTTAGCATCAGCAACCCAACTAAAGCAAGCACTGATCTCTATAATGGTAACTTCAAACAAACATTTTCAATAACAATTTCTGTATGACAGAAATAAAGTCATACTGGTTAATAATAAGTGTAATAATGTGTAATGGCTGGAAGTCAGTCGTAGTTCTTGTGTTTCTCTATTTTCTGTTCTAACAGCAGGTGTTCATCACTAATGCTCAACAATCACTTACATATTCTCTTAATTATCTCACTGCAACACTGTCTCAATGTTACTTTTACTCTTTGTAGTGTGGATTTCCCTGTGGGGTTGAAAGGGTTAACAGTGTAAGATAAAAAGACACACCCACAAAATGTATTTTAACAGTAATAAACTGTAAGTTATGAAACAGGTTTATACTGGCAACACTGTTGCCAGTAGTTTACTGTAAAATTTCGTTTTTTGGGTCACCATTGTGCAGAAGAGTAGAGCCTGTGCTTCAGTCCAGGAGAAGATCTACACACATTGATGATATGCTGCATGTTGCTTTATTTAACAGGCGGTGACTGTGTAGTTGCTGGTCCAGTGGAAATCTCTTTATTTACAAAAGTTTTTTAGTGGTCTCAAATGAAATAAGTTCACAGTAATACTTTGCTCACATTATTAATGCATTATAAATTTTAGTTAATACATTTAAATGACAGTTGGTCAATTTAAGGCAGTCGGTTTCTGCAAGTGTAATTAGTTAACTTGAATTAGAATTTAGTGCATTTTTACAGAAACAAACTAGATTACAGTACAGAACTGTACAATTAACAGTAAATTACTGGCAACAGTGTTGCCAGTATTTTACTGTAAAAAAACCCGGTAAGGTCTAACAGTGTATAGAATTGTTTAAATAATTGTAAAAAATTTGCACAGCATGTTTTTTTTCTTGTGATTTTTTTAGGAGAAATCCAAATGGAGATGCTGTGAATCTGGAGTCGTGGAAGTACGGTTCATTTGGACGCGTGTCTGTGAGCGCTCTCCATAGCCGTCGTGTTTTTCCACCGTTCCCCATTCTTGCGGTTGATCCACCCATGGAGAAGAGCAAACACAGCTCAGATCCTACGCTCCTCAGTCCTGGATCCAGCACTAAACCCCAGCAGGTCAGACTCAGCGGCCGCTTTCAACTGAAAACACACCTTTATGCGGTTTAGGCGTTCATTTACACAACAACAGCGTTTCGGGGGCCTGAAAACGCAAACTTTTGAAAACGGGTTTCAAAGAACAAGTTTTTCAAAACGATATCCTTGTCATCTCTGTAAACTACGAAAACACCAATCTGTGAAAACGGTGAAGTCATGCACGTCTATAGGCTTTTCTTTTGCAAATGAAAGGATACAGATATTAACAGTAAAAAATAAGGGGGACATACAGACATCATCACAAGTGGTTATGAGAGTCACACAAATCAACACAACAAACATTTTATCATTATGAAAAATGAAAGGTTCCTTAAAACGGACTCAAGGATGATATATGTTTTCGAAGCATTTGTGTTCAAAGGTTTTGACATTTGGCAAAACGGGACTTTATATCAGAGGAGAACATGCTAAAATTGTGATTACAGTGAATGTTTCTGGCTTTGTGAAGATGAAATTTACCCAGAAGACAAAGTATTAATTGAAAATAATTGAAAACATCTTTACCTGAAAAATAACATTTTAGAATAATAATAAAAATTGAATAGTAATAGACAAAGCTTGATGTGTATATATAAATGTATCATTTATTTAGCTTAAATTATGTTTTTATTTCATATAGGGCCATTCATTGCAGTTGCACCACCTGACTTTTGCAGCTGTTTTTACACTGAACAGGCTTCTACTCAGAGGCCTATGCTACCAAGATCATACATAGACTTTTTTAAAGCAATAAAGAAATGTATGATAAAATAGCATTTCCCTCATTTTATATTTGTTGTACCACCTGACATGTAAAGTGTACCAACCTACCCGTACCTACAAGTAGCTGTTTTTATCAGTATTTGTGAGAGATCTACAAGCCTTTTCTCTCTGGCACAGGGATCCGTTGGGCTCCTCTGGATGATGCGGTATCATTATTATTACCTTGTCACTTCATAATAAAAGACCCATGTTTGCAGTTGTGCCACCCTGACATTTGACAATATACACATTCCCAGACAAAAGCCTGAGTTTCTCCCAAGGTTTTTTTCCCCCAAGTTAGGTTACACTTAATATTCAACAGTATAATTGATTTGACTGCACTGATACTATTGGATGACATCACTATTTTCTGCAGAGCTGCTTTATAGATGAAATTAACTAATTTATTAATTGATGATCTTTACAACAGAACTGAATCAACAGACTTCGGCTGAACAATGACACTATTTTCTTTTAGAGCTGCTGTACAGCCGAAATGAACACTGTTTGCATCGTTTATCATCATTTTCCTGTTATAACTGTGAAGCTGCTTTGAAACAATTTGTATTATATAAAGCGCTATAGAAATAAAGGTGACTTAACTTGACAAAAGTTTTCAAATGATCTCAACAGCTTTAAAACTACTGGTATTTATAAAATTTGTTTAAATAAAAGGTTAAAAAAATAATAATTATGCCATAGTATTTTATTTTGAATTTCTTATTATTAAAACACTACTTAGTCTGTTCATGTTTGCGGACGGTTTTGCCACCTGACATTTTGGGGGTTTAAAAAAAGTATTATTTGAATGTACTGAAAATGAATTCAGACTAAATAGGTTTTATAGAATAAAGTAATGCATGTCATGAATTTATCAAATCCTTTTTAAAAGAAAATATTGTAGTTGGACTCAGAAATATGCACATCGTGTCATTGACCCGTAATTGTTCCATTCAGTGCCGATCCGGCCCAGCCGCTACGGATATGGTTCACTGTGGGACTGAGAACAGAGCTCTCATACAATACAAATGAGTATGAGATGTAAATAGCGACCGCGTTATGGAGGATGATCAGGTATTTCTTTTAATTTTATTATTAGGTAGGCCAGATACAGAGAAACCGGAGCCAGGCCCGCCGGTGGAAAGGCTGTTGACTCTACAAAAGTGACTCCACTGTTATAGGATGTGTTGTTGAATGTGTGCATATGCATTAGCATGTAGAATTGTCATATTTCCGACATATTTCCGAACAGAATCGACCATCTGTAATCACCTGTGCCCCTGCCGGCAACCGGCCCTGCAGTCTGTCCAGCTGCCACATGTGTCCTAATGCCTGCACATCTGGATCCACCAGCAAGACCAACGGTAGCAATGAATGCGTGATCACAAGTGTGTGTTCTGAGTCTGAGTGAGCAGCACATCATTACCAGCTGGTGTGGTTATACATCTTACAATAAAATTACAACTGCTTCTCTTTATTCATTTGTAGGTGATAAATGAATGATTGATTCTTGAAATGGCTCCCATGAAAATCCCCAGTGTATTCAGTGTTTTTGTTCCTCTGATCACGTGATCTGTCTGTTCCTCAGTAGACTCTGAGTGTGACCCTGTGATCGAGGAGCATTTCCGGCGCAGTCTGGGCAAGATCTACGAGGAGCCCGTCTCTAACCTGTCCATCACAGGCTCTGTCGACGACCACTTCACTAAAGCACTGGGGGACGCCTGGACACGGATCAAAGCCAGGGGCCACGACGGGACTGCACCAAACCACGAGGGGCGCTGTTAAACCAACTCAAGCTCACACACACGAACACTGCGATCCGGTCGGATCACTTCAGAGGTGTAGGCAAGACCCACACCATTGCAGCATTCATTTCAATACCGCTTATTGAGCAATAAATTACTCTTTTTAATATAAAACATGTCATGCTCTTTATATTTTCCATGTTTCTTTGAAGGGTCTAGTCTTGGTCTGGGTCTCCAGGATAGGTCTTGTTCTGGATCTGGTCTTGAAGGGTCTAGTCTTGGTCTGCGTCTCGAGGATAGGTCTTGTTCTGGATCTGGTCTTGAGGGGTCTAGTCTTGGTCTGGGTCTCAAGGATAGGTCTTGTTCTGGATCTGGTCTTGAAGGGTCTAATCTTGGTCTGGGTCTCGAGGATAGGTCTTGTTCTGGATCTGGTCTTGAAGGGTCTAGTCTTGGTCTGGGTCTCGAGGATAGGTCTCTGTTCTGGATCTGGTCTTGCAGGGTCTAGTCTTGGTCTGGGTCTTGAGGATAGGTCTCTGTTCTGGATCTGGTCTTGAAGGGTCTAGTATTGGTCTCGAGGATAGGTCTTGTTCTGGATGAGGTCTTGAAGGGTCTAGTATTGGTCTTGAGGAAAGGTCTTGTTCTGGATCTGGTCTTGAAGGGTCTAGTATTGGTCTCGAGGATAGGTCTTGTTCTGGATCTGGTCTTGAAGGGTCTAGTCTTGGTCTGGGTCTTCAGGATAGGTCTCTGTTCTGGATCTGGTCTTGCAGGGTCTAGTCTTGGTCTGGGTCTTGAGGATAGGTCTCTGTTCTGGATCTGGTCTTGAAGGGTCTAGTATTGGTCTCGAGGATAGGTCTTGTTCTGGATGAGGTCTTGAAGGGTCTAGTATTGGTCTTGAGGAAAGGTCTTGTTCTGGATCTGGTCTTGAAGGGTCTAGTATTGGTCTCGAGGATAGGTCTTGTTCTGGATGAGGTCTTGAAGGGTCTAGTATTGGTCTTGAGGATAGGTCTTGTTCTGGATCTGGTCTTGAAGGGTCTAGTCTTGGTCTGGGTCTTGGATGGTCTGGTCTTGACTACACCTCTACTATAAATGTAAAGTTTGAAGATGATGGCCAACCAAAGAAACGCTAAATTCTAATATTATTAACATTAGAGTGTCTTTGGGTTTTCAGGAAGCGTCATTTGTTGAGGTGTTTTTGAGTTGTTGAGCTGAATTTGCTAAGATTTATTGAACAAACGTTCAAGGGCTTTTAACTAATTTTAACTAGTTTGGAAACTCCAAAATCAATAGAAAAAAAAAAAGATTTTTACTTTATTTTATTTGTTTTGCATAATCAAAATGAACCCAAGACCAGAAACGGAACATTATTTTCATGAAATTCTCCCAAAATTCTCCTAAAAAATTTGTAAAAAATTACAACAAATGCTACCACAATAAATGCTTACAGTTGAATTAAGATCTGATTAATTGTCATAAAATAATGTTCAAAAAATCTAAATGGTTCCAAACAAATGGCAATGAGCATGTTTTTTCTGGCTCTCACCTTTCTTTAATGCATGACTTTAAAACTCGAATAGTTGGTATCGGATGGGTTTTACATTTTCTTTACACTCTTCACTAAGCAACTGCTGGGACAGTGTTTTCTGTATTTTTAAAGTGTCAGGAGTGTGTTCGCGGCTGGCTTGATCGAGTTTCACTGCCATGACACATTCTTGCAATGATCAACTAAATTAAACCTAGCAAAGTGTTTTTTTTATATTTGAATTAAAAGTGTATACTATACTTCATGTTTTATCATGCTGGCATTAAATGACATAAACTCGTAGTCAACACTGCTGTGAGTACTGGGTTATTATCCAGCTGCTGAGAGTACTGGGTTATTAATCCAGCTGCTGTGAGTTATTAATCCAGCTGCTGTGAGTACTGGGTTATTATCCAGCTGCTGAGAGTACTGAGTTATTAATCCAGCTGCTGAGAGTACTGAGTTATTAATCCAGCTGCTATGAGTTTTTAATCCAGCTGCTGAGAGCACTGGGTTATTAATCCAGCTGCTGTGAGTACTGGGTTATTAATTCATCTGCTGTGAGTACTGGGTTATTAATCCAGCTGCTGTGAGTTATTAATCCAGCTGCTGAGAGCACTGGGTTATTAATCCAGCTGCTGTGAGTACTGGGTTATTAATCCATCTGCTGTGAGTACTGGGTTATTAATCCAGCTGCTGTGAATTATTAATCCATCTGCTGAGAGCACTGGGTTATTAATCCAGCTGCTGTGAGTTATTAATCCAGCTGCTGTGAGTACTGGGTTATTAATCCAGCTGCTGTGAGTACTGGGTTATTAATACAGATGCTCTGAGAGTACTGGGTTATTAATCCAGCTGCTGTGAGTACTGGGTTATTAATCCAGCTGATGTGAGTACTGGGTTATTAATCCAGCTGCTGTGAGTTATTAATCCAGCTGCTGAGAGTACTGAGTTATTAACCCAGCTGCTCTGAGAGTACTGGGTTATTAATCCAGCTGCTGTGAGTACTGGGTTATTAATCCAGCTGCTGAGAGTACTGGGTTATTAACCCAGCTGCTCTGAGAGTACTGGGTTATTAATCCAGCTGCTGAGAGTACTGAGTTATTAACCCAGCTGCTCTGAGAGTACTGGGTTATTAATCCAGCTGCTGTGAGTACTGGGTTATTAATCCAGCTGCTGAGAGTACTGGGTTATTAACCCAGCTGCTCTGAGAGTACTGGGTTATTAATCCAGCTGCTGAGAGTACTGGTTTATTAATCCAGCTGCTGAGAGTACTGGGTTATTAACCCAGCTGCTCTGAGAGTACTGGGTTATTAATCCAGCTGCTGTGAGTACTGGGTTATTAATCCATCTGCTGAGAGTACTGGGTTATTAATCCAGCTGCTGAGAGTACTGGGTTATTAATCCAGCTGCTGAGAGTACTGGGTTATTAACCCAGCTGGTCTGAGAGTACTGGGTTATTAATCCAGCTGCTGTGAGTACTGGGTTATTAATCCAGCTGCTGTGAGTACTGGGTTATTAATCCAGCTGCTGTGAGTACTGGGTTATTAATCCAGCTGCTGTGAGTACTGGGTTATTAATCCAGCTGCTGAGAGTACTGGGTTATTAATCCAGCTGCTGAGAGTACTGGGTTATTAATCGAGTTGCTGAGAGTACTGGGTTATTAATCCAGCTGCTGTGAGTGCTGGGTTATTAATCCAGCTGCTGTGAGTGCTGGGTTATTAATCCAGCTGCTGTGAGTGCTGGGTTATTAATCCAGCTGCTGAGAGTACTGGGTTATTAATCCAGCTGCTGAGAGTACTGGGTTATTAATCCAGCTGCTGAGAGTACTGGGTTATTAATCCAGCTGCTGTGAGTACTGGGTTATTAATACAGATGTTGAGAGTACTGGGTTATTAATCCAGCTGCTGTGAGTGCTGGGTTATTAATCCAGCTGCTGAGAGTACTGGGTTATTAATCCAGCTGCTGAGAGTACTGGGTTATTAATCCAGGTGCTGTGAGTACTGGGTTATTAATCCATCTGCTGAGAGTACTCGGTTATTAATCCAGCTGCTGAGAGTACTGGGTTATTAATCCAGCTGCTGAGAGTACTGGGTTATTAATTCAGCTGCTGAGAGTACTGGGTTATTAATCCAGCTGCTGTGAGTTATTAATCCAGCTGCTGAGAGCACTGGGTTATTAATCCAGCTGCTGAGAGTACTGGGTTATTAATCCAGCTGCTGAGAGTTACTGTAAACTCTCTAATCCTCCTCTTTTGGAAACACAATAGTGGACTATTTCCTCCTTCTGTTGGAGAATTTTAATGTTGACTTTTTCTATTATTATTTGTTGACTTTTAGTAACCAGAGCTATTTTCAAAAAAAGGTGTGTGTGTGTGAGAGAGAGAATGTGTGTGAGAGAGTGTGTGTGTGTGTGGTGTCAATGCCGGATACACACTAAATTATTTCATTTCCTCATCTCGTCTTTCTTTTGTTCCTTTTGTGGACACAATTTTTTTTTAATATATAAAAAATAATACAAATCATGTAAAATATGACGATCATTACACTGTGTGTGATGAATAAATATATATTTCTCATAGCAAATAGTCTGTCATTAACTGTTGTGTATGCTCATCTTTTTTTTCCTTTTAATGTAACCTTGCATTTAAATGTTATATAAAACAGATGTAATAAGTGTAAACATGTTGAGCCATCCTACTTTGCTAAACTGGTTCTTTAGTGTTGGATTGAACAAAGTCTCATAAATTACCTGTTTGACATGGACAGATCTACATTAATATGGAATATATATATAGTAATATAACTGATTTTGAAATGACAGAGTTGCTTTGCCAAAAAATTTGAAAAATAACTGTGAATGTGAGATTGATTTATAAGTTTGTAACTTTCTTTTTTCTTAAAAATATTTGTGTATGTATTATATATGAATAAAATCACCTCAAAGCAAACAATCATTTTTCTTGAACATTTTCCTGCACCCACATGTATCACTATTTAGATGTAGCGTCAATCCCATCAAAACCCTCTTACAGGATAATGACCTTCTCTGTTTCATTGGCCTCTCATAGAGATATCATTCATTTAATAATTGCATTTTGTATTGTAATAACATTTTAAATTTAGTCAAGTTTACATTCAAGGGCATCACTGATTAGAATGATTATGAATGAATTATGAATGAAGCTTCTTATTTGCCAGCTGTGCTTCGTTAAACGGGTGAAATATGTGGCATAAGCACGCTTATGACATATGAGACCTTTAAACTTTTATATACTGGATTTGTGATGATACAGATTTAATGAGTTCAGTGAATTAATTCTTAGCTGCAACTATATTGAGCTGTTTTATTACTCTAGATATTATTTAATCTGGATGCTCATGTTCAGGTCAATGTGCAGTTCAATTATTCACTGTCGTTTTGTTTTTAAATGGAAGATTATGTAAAACTGTCTCTCGTCTCGTCTGTACCTCGTAGTGCTGAGCAAACATGGCATTATTACAATTACAGTAAAAACAGTTATATTTTAAAGAACTGTTTTCTATTTGCCTTTATTTTAAAATGTAATTTATCCTGTGATGACAAAGCTGATTTTTTTAGTCTAATCTGTCAATGTCTCATGATCCTTCAGAAATCATTTTAAAGGGGTGGTATAATGCCCTTTTCACAAGATGTAAAATAAGTCTCTGATGTCCCCAGAGTGTGTATGTTAAGTTTCAGCTCAAAATACCCCACAGATATTCTTATATAGCATGTTAAAATAGTCACTTTTTGAGGGTGAGCAAAAACGCACCGTTTTTGTGTGTGTCCCTTTAAATGCAAATTAGCTGCTGCTCTCAGCACAGGGGGCGGAGCTTCAAGAGCTCCTGTCCTTTTAACTCACACAGACATGCACTGGAAATGTCAATGTTTATGTTCAAACCGGAGTCAGACAATGATGGAGAGACTCAAGAAGAAGTGACAATATGTAGAAGCAACAGGACATTTCTGAATGGTTAGTTGATGAAGTTATGTAGCTGATGTGTAGTTATCTTCTAGTTATTGATTAGCATATTCTGTCATGATAATCTATAAATCTTGTTCCCGGGGGCGGGGTTTATGTAAATTTTAGGGTTGGTGATGTCACTAACCCGGGAGGAATGTGGTGTAGTCTCTACCAGCCGTTTGTTGTAGTCCTTAAAAAGCGATTTCTGTCAAAGCAAATATCTCCCTTTGCTCTGAACTTTGAGCGTTGTAACTTTGCAGATGTTGTTTATGCTCAAACAGCAACATTACACACAACTAAAGTTAGAAAAGTCAAATCATAATCCACCACCCCTTTAATGTGCTGATTTGCTGCTCAAGATAGATTTCATGTTATTAATGTTATGTTTTTTCTGCTTTTTTTGTGGAAGCAATTCTCATCCTCCTGGGACTGAAGAGGCGGAGAAAAAGGTTGCAAGACCACAAACTGAGAACAGAAAGAAAGAGCTAGAAGCGACCTTAGGAACATTTCCTAATTTAGGTCACAACAAAACTAACCAGGCCGAGAGCAAAATCCACACAGTGTGAGTGTGTGAGTGACTCGACTAGAAGAAAATCATGATCAGCAAAAGAAACGCAGCATTGTTGACAGGCGAGTAGAAGAAAATATGTTTTCTAAGTAAGTATCCTAATGCATTAATGTTTTCAAGTATGGCTTATTTTATACTTTCTGATACATTTAATGTTTAGCTTTCAAATATAATTAATATATTATCTGGGTGATCTGGTTTCAGTAACTAAGAAGCAAGTAAACCCTTTTCGAACAAATGAAAACAATAAAGTTGCAAGAAGGAAAAAATAGGAATATTATATATTGTAAGGAGGCACAATTGACTAGATGATTTTGTATTTGTCAAAATGACAGAAAGGCGCCATCTAGCCATTGTACAGGGGTTACAGGACAAACAAGAAATGAGATTTCACTAGATTACGCAATTCAGCCTAGTGTCTGAATGAGCCAGCAGAGGTCAGTGTAGATCTAGCATTGATTCATTCTGCAACATTAAACATAGAGATGTATTCTCAATCATTATCACAATTCTTAGCTATATAAGAAAGGCGTTGTCACCGTTATTATTAAATATTCTAAAAATTAAAACATTAAAATATTAATATATTTTTGAATATTGAAAAAAATAAAATAAATCTAACCTTCCCATCCACCACTTTGTTTTCTTCCCCAAAACTCAAAGGAGCAAATGAGCTCAGGCTCTCCAGCATCAGGACTGATCAGAGCTGATTTCCCAGCAGACGAGCTGTGGTTTTCTCACTTCCTCAGGATTCTTCACAGGCCTGCAGAGGACAGGCTTTGGCACATATCTGTCAAGGGCATGGAGAGACACACTTCAAGTGGAGATTCAGGCCCATGCCTTTATACGGTGTAATATCAAGACAATACATTTAATATTCAGGTCATGTAGAGAGAGAGAGAGAGAATGCAGAAAATGAGCACATACAGGGTGGCAAAACAATGGAAAAAAACACTTTATTCCTGTGTGTGGTGATGAGAGCACACTGATTTCTGTAAAAGAATGATGCATCATCTATGGTTGTGAATGTACAGCTTTACCATCTCATCGTTCCCAGGGTGAGACCGCCACTGGATTTGCATAATTGCTTGTAGATTATTTCGGCATTATCCAGCGTTCTGAAGAGGATGTGTCCGCATCCTAAGGGAAAGCACATCTAAAATAGATCCTATAAGGAAGTGCAGTACATGCACAATGTGGGATTGTGGCCTGCAGGAAAACTTGAGTCATGCTGGCAAGATCCGACTCCTACGGCTGACAGCACTCCATGCCCTATTACTGAACACATCATCTCCACATCTAGCGCTGGTCACCATCGCTGAAGACTAAAGGTTCACAAACCTTATGCATTGGTGTGTGCAGGGAAGCGTCGAGAGGTTCTCGCAGAAGACTGACCTGATGAGGAACCGGAGCTTCATTCATTGTGTCAGCGGCACTGCTGGCAATGGCATGACCTCTACGAGACAACACGGTCAGCCCAGATCACAGTCTGAGCAAGCACACAAACAGAACCTGTCAGGCCGTCTCAGCGTCAGGCTTGGTTTCAGCAGGCGTCTCTGCCTATCGCTCATCCTCGCACACGCTGCCGGATCTTTCAGCACTGGCTCGCACTACAATATTGTGCAGTCACTGATCTATAGATGCAGCGATTGGATTGTTCTGGACTATATATTGATTCATAATTCTCCCTTTCAATTTGATATGCTTATACACAATGCATTCAGAAATTATTCACTTCATTTTTTCACATTTTATGCTGTAGCCTTATTGTAAAATGCATTCAATTGTTTTGTTTTTCAAATCATTCTACAATTCAAACCCTGTAATGACACTATGAAAAATCTGGATGAAATTCAATTGATGTGCATTTTCATCTAATAGACCTTATATGGACAGGTATGTGCCTTTCCAAATATTGTCCAATCAGAGTAGAAACTAAACCGTAAGTTGAAAAGAACTGCAAACAGAGCTCAGAGACAGGGACAGAACAGATCTGGGAGAGGCTACAAAAAGAATAAAAAGCTAAACGGCTAAATAAAGAGATATTCTTAGTGAAAACCTGGTTTGGAGTGCTCAGGACCTCAGACTGGCCTGAAGGCTCATCTTCCACAGGACAGCGACCCTCAGCAGCGCAGAGCAATGCAGTGCAGGAGGAGTGGCTTGGGGACGGCTCTGAGAATGTCCTTGAGTGACCCAGCCTGCCTTTCTTCTGTGTGTGTGTGTGTGTGCGTGCGTGTGTGTGCATACAATACGAGGGTGAGTAAATATCACTTTTTGGAATTCATAAAAAAAACCTCATATTTATAATAAATAATAATATATTTTATTTATAGGCATGACACTCAAGGACTCCTTACAAGCATAATAAAACACATAATACAGTACAACATACAGCTGGGAACATAAAACCCACCTTTTCAGAATAGCTTTTAAGCAATTATATTTATAAGACTAGATTTAAAAACCTGAAAACTATCACTATTTTGAATGTCCCGTGGAAGCGACTTCCAGAAATGTGGAGCTACATAAAGCTTGAGAACCCATGGAAGACACGCAGATGAAGCAGAACAAGAGTGAGTGCTGAGGAAGAGCTAAGCGCACAAATATGTATTTGTGGAGGTGATCAGATAAATATGAAGGAGTGATATCATTGAGTTCTTTATACCAAAATCTTAAAATCAAATCGGTATTTAGCCAGAAGCCAGATGTGAAAGAAGAGTGGAGATGTGTTCAGTTGAAGGAGTTCAGGATATAATACATGCAGCTGAGTTGTGCACTAACTGAAGTAGAGAAGAACCTTAGATGGAATACCAGAGCAGAGCATTACAATAATCAATGTGTGATGTTACTAAAGCATGTAGAATAATGACAGTGCTCTTCATTGAAAGGGCAGGAAGAAAATGGTTGATATTACGTATATGAAAATACAGAGTAAAGGCCGTTCACACCAAGAACGATAACGATAAAGCTGCAGATAAAGTCATAATTGTTGGTGATTTTAATATAATGAATAAGATGCATTGGGACTGGCATTTAGAGACATTCTGAACTCTATTTGAGTTAGACAACATGTGTCAGGACCTACTCATTGTCATAATCATACTTTAGATCTAATATTGTCTAATGCACAATCAAATGTTGATGCTGTTGAAATTCTGCAGCAGAGCGAAGATATCTCAGATCATTATCTAGTCTCGTGTAAATTACATTTAGCCAAGGCTGCAAAGCCGACTCCGTGTTATAAATATGTTAGACCTATCACTTCTGCCACTAAAGATTGCTTTATTAATAATCTTCCATCATCTCTCAACTCGTTTCCATACCGGCGTGACTCCGATCTTCAACCAGATGAACTGGATAATATTATGATTGTTCCAATCCAATCTGACTTCTGACCTATAATACTGCCTGAATCATAATCATACACTAGTCGTTCGTTGGCCAGAGGAGAATTGGCCCCCCGACTGAGCCTGGGTTTTCCCAAGTTTTTTTTTAATCTATTCTGTCACTGATGTAGTTTTGGTTTCTTGCCATTGTCACCTTTTCGCCTTTGTCGCCTTTTTTCACCTTTGTTGCCAGTGGCTTTTGGCTTGCTTAGTTGGGGACATTTAATGTAATATTCAACAATATTAATTATCTGCCTGTATTGACACCATCACATGAAAACTGAACTGAGCTGGATGATGACATCATGGTTTTCTCCAGACTATATACAGTGCTATGCATAAGTTTAGACACCCATACTAAAGTTGACTAAAAAGAGGAATAAAAAATCATCTTTTGGAAACTGAACTTAATGCCTTAATTAAAAAAATTAGGAAAAATCCAACCTTTAAGGACACCAATTTTCTTTGTGAATGAATAATGTATCGTAAATAAATAAATGTTCTTCCTTAAAATACAGGGTGCATAAGTTTGGACACCCCTATGTTAAATTCCCATAGAGCCAGGCAGATTTTTATTTTTAAGTATTTTTTTTTAAATTTTGTTTTAGGATACTATGCATCCTGATAAAGTTCCCTTGGCCTCTGGAATTAAAATAGCCCCACATCATCACATAGCCTTCACCATACCTAGAGATTGGCATGGTTTTATTTCAGTTAGCCTTATAGCTAGTTTGATTTGCATTGAGAGATGATCTTATGGAAAGTACCCCATGCCAATCTCTAGGTATGGTGAAGGCTATGTGATGATGTGGGGCTATTTTAATTCCAAAGGCCAAGGGAACTTTATCAGGATGCATAGTATCCTAAAAAATAAAAAATAAAAAAATACTTAAAAATAAAAATCTGCCTGCCTCTATGGGAATTTAACATAGGGGTGTCCAAACTTATGCACCCTGTATTTTAAGGAAGAACATTTATTTATTTACGATACATTACTCATTCACAAAGAAAATTGGTGTCCTTAAAGGTTGGATTTTTCCTAATTTTTTAAATTAAGGCATTAAGTTCAATTTCCAAAAGATGATTTTTTATTCCTCTTTTTAGTCAACTTTAGCATGGGTGTCTAAACTTATGCATAGCACTGTATATAAATTAACTAAATCAATAACTTTTTTACAACAAAATTGAAACATCACTGAACTTACTTAAGCTGGACTGTGGCGCTATTTTCTTCTAGAAACAAACTTTGTTGCATTATTTTCCTGTTATCTCTGTAAAGCTGCTTTGAAACATTCTGTATTGTAAAAAGTGTTATATAAATAAATGTGACTTGACTTGAAAAGAGCCCGGACATGGGCTGTGGCAGGGGGATGTAATGTCTCTGTTCCCTTCTGCAAGGAACGGGGCTTACATTAGTAACCTAAACGTTCTCATTCTCCCATTCAGACAGTCATGTTCAACCTCACATCGATACTGACGTATTGGGGTCTCTTTGGAAAACGGCAAAGCCACTGAACTGTGTTACAAGTGTTTGAGATGCTGGCAAGCTGCCGCGTGCCAAGTTAGCAAACTGCTCCCACAATGCCGTAACCAACCCAGCGCCCCATGTAAGCCCGAGGGGAAGTCTTCCTAATAGTTGGGATGGAAGGACAACGTTTAATCTAGGGGCGGTCGAAGCTGCTGTTCCTCCCCAGGGAAGAGTGCTTCGGAACTCAATTCCCACTGTTTTTAGCCATGGCCAAAACGTTGGGTAAGCGTGCCCATTCCCAATGGAGGGGAATGCTACGGAGACCAAACCCTGCCTGAAGGGAGGTAACTTGTGCACCACAACTGCACGCTCCACCTGTGGAACGTCCACATGACCCTTGGTAGCTCGGCTTCCTCATCCTCTCCAGGGGACACAAGCCCAATCCCGATGCAGTGATCAACATCTTATCCTCATCCGGTGAGATACAAGTGAGATACAAGGTGAGATACAAGGTGCCTCACGTGAGGGGACGCACCAACATTCGGCAACTCGACGGCACATGGCATGCTAGAGAAGTGGGAGGTCCATGGGGGCGGACACAATGAAGAAGCTCCCACTGTAACCCTCAGTTCTCCCAGAGTGCTAACCAGACCCGCGGCTCTACTGAGAGAAGCGGCGGGGGGCTGGGTAGCAGTAGAGGGGACTCATGCCTCCATGAAGGAGAGTCGCGACCGCAATGCCAACATGGACATGCCCTCGCAGTGAGGGCATCCACCATCCCCAAACGCTCTCTCAACATGCTGTTTGCCCAGGCAATCATGGTGGATCATGGCTGTCAGATAAGGTCAGGAAACGACCACATCCAGAAACACGGAAGAAAAGACATCTTGAAAAAGACGATTGACAACCGTTCGGCTCTGAAGCAAAACATGAATGAAGTGAGTAATGTTGGTCATATATACCCCTATGTCTGGGTAGATGTGATTCGGCATTCAAATCTCACTGGTTAATGTTCATTGGTTTGTTACCACTTGGAGGTGACTGGGCTCCCAGGTGAGACCCTTATACGTCAGTATCGACGTAACGTCTAACGTGTATGAATGAATGGGAACTATAGTTGGAAAGGGGAGCGGAGGTATAAGATAAATGATAAATAAAAGAGGGCCCAAGACAGAGCCTTGTGGGACATCAGCAGTAACTTGGAAGAGCTTTTTTTGGAATGGCTTAAGCTGTATAAACTGAGTGCTGATAAGATAACTATCTAAGAAAAAACTATCTAAGATGCTGCTCTTAGATCGAGAAAGGTATAAATAAAAGTCCAGAGTCAGCTGCTTTAATAATACTCAGGCAGTCTCAGTATGATATGGATGGAAACCAGGCTAAAATTGTTCATAGTGATTATTTTCCGAGACATGACCATGCAACTGAGCTGCATCAATCCTTTCTAATATTTTTTAAAGAAACGTAAGGTTTGAAATGGGATGAAAATGATCAAAATGACTTGGGTAAGCCCCTGGTTTCTTACGTGCAGGAGTTTATATTGCAGTTTTAATTGAAGAAGAAACCATACCAGAGATAATCGAAGTGTGATTGATATCACCAATTAATTATGAAAGGGAAGGTAAGCAAGCTTTGACTGAGAAGGAAAAGGATCCAGTTGAAAAGTGGTAAATTTAGATTTTCAAATAATAAAGGTTATTTCATCAGTGGTTGGAAGTTTGAAAGTGGAGTAAGTAGAGATAATTGTAGAAAAAAAACCTAGGCTATAGAGAATGACAGCATAAGTTCGAAACAGACAGCTGCTAATGAGTATTTCCATAAAAGCATTAGTACATAGTGAAAGAGAGAGTACATATGATGAAAGATGATCCATAAATAGATTAAAAAAAGTACCTGCTAAATGATTAAAGGTGAAATGGTCTATCGTTGTCCTATCGCTCTTTTGTATATCTTTGTATTAACAACTTACAACTTTGATTGCCTTAAATTTATCAAGCATGATTTACTCAGTTTCCCCTGTAAAAAAATTTCAATTAAAACAAAATTTTACATTTATTATTTATTTGCATCAGAATGTTGAGTATTTTGAACTTTGTTTGACCAATTAGACTATTAGACCAATAACACCAATTAGACCAACACAACTTTCCCCTTAAAATCAACTCAAATACTATGTTTAGCAGAAACACAACTCAATTGAGTGAAAGTAACTCACATGAATACACTTTAGTGTAACATAGTAAGTAAATTGTCACATATTTTTCAATATATATAATAAAATAAAAGCAGCAATTCCTTATGTATTATTCAATACATTTTTGGTGAGCTCTTAAAAGCACTGAATTGCCTTTTCACTGATTCTTCTGCCTTTGACAGGATTCGTGCAAGTGGAACTGTGCACAACCTTGTGGTGCCATTAGTCAGTTGTGATAAATGCAAGCTGTATTGATTGAGATTTATTCATGCCTATAGTTACAATAGGGTTAGCATCATCAGCCAGCTGGGCACAAAGCAAGGCATCTTCACTGGGTTCACCATTGTCAGGATGCCATTTTCCTGTAGCTCTGGAGTGAAAAAATACATGGCTCAGGTGATCAACACACTGCCCATGAGCAAAGATGGCAGCATGTCTCTCTGATCTTATTGCTTATAATTCAGCTTTTTTTCCAAACCAACGAATTAATTAATTAATATGTACATGATGTTTAATGTCAGAATATCCGCTGATCATTTAACAGTAGATAAATGCTGACCCTGCTTTAAGAGACGCTCTCTTTTCAGCAGGTTAGTGCTGCTCCACTGAACAGTTCTAATAAGGAAAGTGACCCAATGCCAATCTGAGCAGCAATGTTTCTCCTCTCACATCTCTTTGCATCGTCTTCTGGCAGTCACACACTCAGGCATGTGTGCTAAAGATGTTACATAACTCTCCCATTCACTCATCAAAGACTCGCTGTACGGCAGGAACACGCTGCTCTCGTCAGCTTCTTCTGCATTCATTTACCTCAATACAGCACTAAAACACGAAAAACACCCAGCTGTGCTCTGAAAGCATGCAGATCTACAAGATAAAGATGTATTTTGGAAGATTTTTATGTAGTACAATTGACTGTTTCTTTAATTTGTGCTCAAACTAGTTTGACAAAGTGTGAGTCATCTAATATAGTGTTGTGCAGTAAGGTAATGAAATGGCATTATACTTAATTAATGATGACAAAGAGTTTGTCTTTTATTTTTCACTATTATAACTATTATGTTTTTACCGTCATTGTTTGAGGAGTCACAGCCTCTCTCCTGATACAGGGTTTTATCTCTTAACTAAATGAGATAACTATGAGTGCTAAACAGAGCAAACTAGTATGAGATGCTGTTTGAGCTTCCTTCCAGTTAAAGGCATGTGGGGGCTGAAATAATGACATGTCTAGGCAGTGGATGCCCCCTTCAGCTATATTAACCCAGCAGAGATTTGAAAAGCATGCAGGACAAGAAGGAAAGAAAGAAAAAACAAAATAAAAAATTTACTCATTCACTGCATAAGTGCCAGGTCTGTTAAAGGAAACCGCGATATTGACTTTCTGGATAGGAAATGCACAATTAATAAATGACCATTAGGGCAGAACACGTCAACTTTTTAAGCATAAGCTAACTCACTTCAACTGTGATGTCAAAAGTTATTCCTGCAAATGCATTAAAACTGAAATACTGCGAATTACTTGAAATTGACTCATTAAAGTAAAATAATAATTATTATTAGAAATCAGGGATCTGAACTGGTTCAAGGAACAAACAAAAAAAAGGTAAATAACTAAATTTGAACAGAACATAAACAAAAACGAAATCAAGTCTAATCGCTCGAAACAGAAACGCTTATTTGAAATTAACCAGTTAATAACGTTAGTAATGTTATTGACCGGTATCCTTTGTAATCAAACCGTTTTCAGAACTTTAATGTTACAGAAGAAATGCAGAACTGAAACGTTCAAATTATGATTCTGTTCAGAGTGAATCGATTTATTTTCCCTGTATTTAAGCCCTGTTAGAAATTTAAATCTTTATCAAAAATAAATCCTTTTTTAAATATAAAAATATTGATCCTATGTTTATAAAGGAAAGTAACATCTTATTGATAAGTGCTTGCTATTTAAGTGTCTTAAATGTCTTTTTTTGTTGTTGGTAGAAATACAAAAATAATATAAAAATAATGGGAATAGCACAGCTTGTATTAATTTGGTTTTGGGTGAATTTGCTGAGAAATGTTTCATACTGAGAATTCACACTGAGAACTCTTAAAGACTTTAAGTATTTGGGAAAATACTTTAGGGAACATAGTTTCAGATGTTAGTATATTTTTAGAAACTCTAGAGAGGACACGTCAGATTACCTAAATCTCCTTCGTACAGAATAGAAATATGCGAGAAGCATATTTAAACAAAAGTCTTAATTTGGGGTGAATCGAGGTCATTGTGCATGTCAGAGTTACAAATGACCTGCTCATATCATCTGACCATGGCTGCATCTCCCATCTAGTATTGTAAGACCTTGGCGCCGTCTTTGATGCCATAGACCAAGACATTCTGTTGGAAAGGCTTTAGTGTCACATTGACATTAGCATGGTTTAGATCATATCTACCCGATTGCTATCAGTTTGTTTATATAAATGAAGAGATATCAGATCAAGCACAATTTAGGTGTGGAGTGCCACAGGCATTAGTATTAGGCCCTCTGCTTTTTTCATTGTGTATGCTTCCCCTTGGGGACTTTATCAGGAAACATGGAATACATTTTCATGGCTATGCTGACAACTTTTCAGGAAGGAAAGAAGTCAAGATGGAGCCAGTGTTTTGGTCGGCTTGCCGTCAGCTCCTACCTGTCCGCGTGTTGTCGTGTTTGTCTGTGTTCCTCCTGTTGTCGCTCTGGCACTACGCCGATGCCCTAAGAACTTATGATCGCTCTATACTGCTACATATCCAAAACTCTTTAGCGCTACAATCCACTGGATGCCTTGGCCCTCACTCCAGATGCCACCCGACGTTCATCAACTCTCCCGCGGACTGCGTTCGCCAGCTCTCCTGCTGCATTTTCCACCACAAGAGGCGGCGCAGGAAGCGAGGAAATTGCGGCGGTGTTCGAGTGCGGATCAGGGGATTTGAGAGTGTCTCCCGTGCGCAACCATCACCTCGCCGGCCCCCTTTCGACTTTGCAGGAAGCAGAGGCCTCTACCTGGCTCATCGATCATGAGACCTGAGTTACTCCTGTCATCTCTCCATTTTTCCAGCTCAGTCAACGACACCTTATTACCCTGTAGCTACACCAAGACTGTGCGTCAAAGCGGCGGGGTGAACTTCCGGAACATTCGCCCATTGCAACGCTCTCAACTTCCACAGCCTTTGAATTACCTTGCGGCTAAGGTGGCGCTACTGAACTACAGGTCCGTGTCAAGCAAGACCTTCATTTTATACGACTTTTTTACCCAGCGAGATCTGGACATGTTGTTTTCAACGCAGACATGGATTGGCTCCGGTGCTGGTGAGTCATGTTTTTGGCAAACTTTACCCCACAAACTGTTCATTCATAAGCACTCCGAGGAGTTTGGGAAGAGGAGGCGGAGTGGCTTTGATCTTTAAAAATCGGCTTAAGGTACAAACACTTTCTGCTGGGAACTTTCTTCCTTTGAAGTACAATGCATAAAAGTAGAATCTGCTACCACACCAGTGATGTGCGCACTTGTTCACAGGTCTCCCAAACCAGATAAACATTTCATAAAAGAATTCACAGACTTTCTGTTTCATTGTGCAACATCCTATGACCGTTTGTTGATTTTGGGTGATTTTAATATTCATGTATGTTGCCCAGGTAAACCCTAGGTTAGTGAGTTTTGCCATGTAATGGAGTCATTCGGCCTCCTTCAGAACATAAATAAGGCGACCCCATATGCATGGGCACACCCTTGATCTGATTTTATCTAATGGGTTTTCCATTAATAACATAAGCATTGAGGATGCATTTTTCTCTGACCATGTGCCTACTGTGTTCAATGTTAAACTATTTAACTCACCGTATACAGCCAGAACTTCTAGCCACTACTCTCGTCATATTAACCCTTTTACTGCAAATAAGTTATCTGAATGTTACTTTGGAAATGATATCACTGCCTCTATCACTGCCCATGATCACCTCTTGAGCCCTGATGATCTAATATCCTCCTTCAACACATCTTGCTCACTGCTCAGCTATCCTTGAAACTGTGGCCCCTCTTAAACTCAGACGCCCTGGCTTGATGGTTCCACCCGCCATCTCAGACAGATTTGTCGAAGAGCTGAGCGTAAATGGAAAAAGGATCACCTCCTAGTCTCACTAGAAATATTCAGAAATTCCCTGGCCAATTTCCAAGCTGCTGCTAAAAAAGTCAGGGCTAAGTATTTCTCTGACATTATAAGCAAACATTCCCATCTCCCTAGAATTTTATTTAATACCATAAACTCAATTGTTAACCCCCAAGTCTCTTCAGATGTCGGGGCATCCACCAATAGCTGTGAAGAGTTCTTGAAGTTTTTCACTGAGAAAATTGACCACATCAGAACACAGTTTACTCCCGTTGTATCTGACACAGTACCACATTTCCCTATTGCTACAGCTACTTTTGACCAATTCCAAGCAGTGTCCTACACTGAACTATGGGACACATGATCCTATCCCTTCACAGATTATCAAAGATGCTTTTGACGCTATTGGTCCCTCCATTTAATTTATTCTTGCCTTGCCACGGGCACCGTTCCGACATGTTTCAAGCATGCGGCTGTCCAGCCTATGCTAAAGAAACATAATCTGGATCCAAAATGTCCTAATAATTTCCGGCATATCTCTAAACTTCCATTTATCTCAAATTTTGGAGAAGGTGTTTTTAACGCAGCTGCTTCCATACCTCAACTCAACAGAGATCCTAGAGCCATTTCAATCTGGGTTCAAAGCCCGTCACAGCACTGAGACAGCCCTGTTAAAGGTGACAAATGACCTGCTGCTCATTCTTGACTCAGGTGATAATGATAATAAGTGGGTGTTGTGAGGTTTTGCGCTCGTGCACGGCTGCCTATGACGGCTGCAAGCGAAAACCTCACAACACCCGCCCCTGTCAGTGATTGGTTGGAACACTATTTATTTTGGTTTTGAGTGTTGGTGAAACCAGCTGTTTTTGTGTGCAGATCTCAGAGCCTAGGCTGCCTACAGAGACGCGTTTTTTTGACGGCCTGCTTATGGGGCGGGCAGCTAGCAGATCGTTAGGAAAGATTAGATGAATGTGATCATTTATGTTTGGGCCTGAAATCGCTGATACAACCTTTAATGCATAAATAAATGCAGAGGCATTTGGATTTATACTCTGCATTGGAAATATATATGAACGCACATTAGCATATTTAATAACTTTTGTGAGTTTTATTTAATAACTTATTTTGCTGCATTTATATAAGCCGTTCGGCTGTATCAAGGAGTCCCAAAGAAAATACACTCATGTTTCTTTTCTTCTGTGTCTACAGAAGATAATTTCAAGCACAAATTTTTACAAAGAGATATCGATCCATGAAATTGTTTTCCAGCTACTGTATGTGATGATCTCACAATTTGAAGCGTCTGTCATAGGAAAGCAACACGTGCAGTTCTGAATAATTAAGAGAGGTGTCTTGTCTCTAAGGACACACAGTCTCATGAATAATTAATTATGAGACACAGATGAGTCATTCATGTAGGATATTATGTGAGAAAATGTCACATCCTGTGATGTTGGCACAATAAAGATTTTAAACCCAGAAGACATAAATAGTGCAAAAACATTAATTTTGTACTTTAGAATTTCATAACCCTTTAAAGGGCAAGTTGAATGTCCAAAATGAAACTTTGTCATTTAGTCTTAAATTTAGACTCTTTTGGACAAATAATAATAATATTATAAGTGAACCAAGGAAATTAATTATTTTAAATGAATGTATTATTAATGAAAAATTAGCACTGATTTTTAAATATTCTTTGGAATTCTTGCAATAGAAAGTGCTTGATTTTCACATGCTCCGAGCATGTGAAGAACCTGTGAAGTAACCCTGAGACAAATAGAACAACTGCTAAGTACATAAATAAAATTCCTTGAAATGAAAATAAAAACATTTGTAAATATAAAACTTTGGTAAATAAAATGAAAATAAATAAACAATAGGACAAATACAATAGATTTTTTTTTTTAATTAAATAAACTAAGTTTTTCAGGTACTATAAGTTTATTTAACATGTCTTAAGAAATACTACAGAAATTGAATAATAAAATGTAAAAAATAAAATACTGTACACATATTTTGCTCACTGTCCATGATAGAAGACGATACCTGAGTCAATCCAAGTTCAAAGTGAAGATCTGGGCTTGAACAAATATAATGATAATTAGACGTGAAGGTGGAGTTGAGATAGAGGAGGGATACCGAAGGAATTGCTGGTTGCAGGAGAGAGGTTAGATTTCTAATTTCACATTATATACTTAAACTAAACTTTCAAGAGCTCATATCTATTTGTAGGCCTACATAATAGACACAAAATAGGTTTCAATTAAATTCAATTCACATTTATTTGTAAAGCGCTTTTCACAATACATATTGTTTCAAAGCAGCTTTACAGAAAATGCATGTCTACATTACAATTTAGAGTGATCTGTTATCAGTGGTAACTGTATAAGTTATGTATTTCAGAAATGTACATATGCAAATCACACAGTTAGCTAATAATGTATTCATTTAAACAATGTATTAATTTAAGGCAGAAACATAATTTCAAATCATAATTAACAATAAGAGAAAAACAAAATACAAATAGTTGTAGAATATTTTATTTCCATATGTGTGTAGCTTTCATCCATGAGGAGAGACTGACTCAGTTGAGGGCTGACGTCAGCAGGGATGGAGGATGGGTGGTCCGAGCACTGTTATCCCCCATCAGTGAGCGAAGATGTAAAACACACTGACAGACAAGAAGAGAATGCATCTCACTACATCACAGCTCTGATTCACTGTGCCTCCAGTGATGACCTGTCCTAAACTTCCTTCTCATATGTGGTGTGTGTGTGTTCGGTGCGTGAGGATGCATGTATCTTTCAAAGTCTATGAATGTTGTGAGTGTTTTTTGTAGATTCACATGTGCTGATGTATGCAAAACTGTATGTATCTATGTATGTATGTATGTACTTGACATCTTACACAATCCAGTGACTAGCGTGACAAAACTTATCTTCCTAATGATTTGGGAGTGAGATCATGGAACTACTTGAAGGAATAGTTCACATGAGAGCATGTGAGTGGTAATATTTCACTCAGTCCGCTCAGGGCCGCTCGCTCAACCCAATCCGGGCCGTATCCAGATCAGATGGAGGACCTGCGCCTAGACACGACCACAACGCATGATGTAGTCAGCCGGATCCGGGCCGTATCCAGATCAGATGTGGACCTGCGCCTAGACACAGCCACAGCACATAATGTAGTCAGCCGGATCCAGATCAGATGGAGGACCTGCGCCTAGACACGACCACAACACATGATGTAGTCAGCCGGATCCGGGCCGTATCCAGATCAGATGGAGGACCTGCGCCTGGACACGACCACAACGCATGATGTAGTCAGCCGGATCCGGGCCGTATCCAGATCAGATGGAGGACCTGCGCCTGGACACGACCACAACGCATGATGTAGTCAGCTGGATCCGGGCCGTATCCAGATCAGATGGAGGACCTGCGCCTGGACACGACCACAACGCATGATGTAGTCAGCCGGATCCGGGCCGTATCCAGATCAGACGGTGGACCTGCGCCTGGACACGACCACAACGCATGATGTAGTCAGCCGGATCCGGGCCGTATCCAGATCAGATGGAGGACCTGCGCCTGGACACGACCACAACGCATGATGTAGTCAGCCGGATCCGGGCCGTATCCAGATCAGATGGAGGACCTGCATCTGGACACGACCACAACGCATGATGTAGTCAGTCGGATCCGGGCCGTATCCAGATCAGATGGAGGACCTGCGCCTGGACACGACCACAACGCATGATGTAGTCAGCCGGATCAGATGGAGGACCTGCGCCTAGACACAACCACAACGCATGATGTAGTCAACCGGATCCGGGCCGTATCCAGATCAGATGGAGGACCTGCGCCTGGACACGACCACAACGCATGATGTAGTCAGCCGGATCAGATGGAGGACCTGCGCATGGACACAACCACAACGCATGATGAAGTCAGCCAGATCCGGGCCGTATCCAGATCAGATGGAGGACCTGCGCCTGGACACGACCACAACGCATGATGTAGTCAGCCGGATCCAGGCCGTATCCAGATCAGATGGAGGACCTGCGCCTAGACACGACCACAACGCATGATGTAGTCAGCCGGATCCGGGCCGTATCCAGATCAGATGGAGGACCTGCGCCTAGACACGACCACAACGCATGATGTAGTCAGCCGGATCCGGGCCGTATCCAGATCAGATGGAGGACCTGCGCCTGGACACGACCACAACGCATGATGTAGTCAGCCGGATCTGGGCTGTATCCAGATCAGATGGAGGACCTGCGCCTAGACACGACCACAACGCATGATGTAGTCAGCCAGATCCGGGCCGGATCCAGATCAGATGGAGGACCTGCGCCTGGACACAACATCAACGCATCCCTGAAGTGTCAGCAGAGATTGTGTCAACTAGACTCTCCCCTGTGAAGGCCTCATCGACACGACAGCCATCGGCACTGATCCTCAACAAACCCTTCTCCATACCGGCGTGACTCCGATCTTCAACCAGATGAACTGGATAATACTCTGAATTAGGGCTGCACGATTTGGGGAAAATGACATATTGCGATAATTGAGGTCAATATTGCGATTGCAATATGCGATATAATAAACAAATGGTTTCATGAGTCAACTTGCTTGGTTCTCAAGGAAAATAAATGCACACACAGATTAGTGATAATCTGCCTAAAGAAAAAAGTTCTTTAGTCAAGAGCAGTGAGTGTTTTTCTCTGTTCCCTTTGTTCTTTGATTAACTTTAGCGACAGATATAATTAGTGACTACTGTGTACTGTCCCTTTAAGACCAGCCGCTGCTGTCAGAGCATAGACTGTAAAAAAATATGGACGTAGTGTCCGTGACGTCACCCGTAGGTTTCTGATAACTGAGTCTGATCGCTGAGGTCTGCTGATCGCTGATCGATTGCTCCTGTCTGCCTCGCTGCCTGCTGTGAGTGTGTTTGCTTCGGTGCTGTAAGCTCCGTTTTAGCCTCGTATTTCCTTGTTTTGAACCATCATTTACTACAATTTCTAGTTGTTTATACTACTACTAAATACAGCTTACCCAACATCTCAGATTAACCTGACATCGCTAGCTTCCGTTACTACTAGCACAACACGCTAGTAATTCGCTACTGCTAGCCTGTTAACGTGCCACCCGTGCGCTCAGCTATTTTTATTTATTTATTTTTCTCTCGCACGCCCGCGCCTTTGAGTTCATAAAAAGCTCAGGTGAGTAAGAATCACTCAACAAACACGGTGAGTAATGTCTTGTCCTTTTATTGTCACCTGCACTTCATGTCACATGTTTAGCATAGCCTTCTCTGTTGGCAATATAGGATTTATATGTGATAAATGCAAGGAGACAGTTAGGCTGACAGAGAAGATTTCAGAACTAGAAACATGCATCCAAACTTTAATTGAGGATAGTAAGAGTGCTAGAGCTTTAGATACTATTTTGGATGCGCCTAGCATAGTGAACTCTTTACATGAGTCAGTTCCGGCTGAAGTAGAGCCTGTGCAGCCGGGCAAATGGGTGACAGTGAGGGATCGCTCTAGTCGCGAATCAAAAAACCACTCTTCCGTTCCGATTACCATAACAAATCGATTTGCCCCGCTCAGTGAAACACTCACTGAGAATTCTGTTGATTGTGCCCTAGTAATTGGTGATTCGATCACACGGAACGTGAAAATAGAGACACCAGCGACCATAGTCACATGTTTGCCGGGAGCCAGAGTGCCTGACATCAAAGCAAATTTAAAAGTGCTGGCTAATGCTAATCGTAAATTCTCTATGATCATTATTCATGTCGGCACTAATGATGTTCGACTCCGCCAGTCGGAGATCACAAAAATTAATATTAAAGAGGTGTGTGAACTCGCAAGTACAATGTCAGGCACTGTAATTTGCTCTGGCCCCCTTCCTGTTCGCAGGAGTGATGAGATAGTTAGTAGATTGTGTTCGCTTAACGGTTGGCTGTCTAAGTGGTGTCCGCAAAATAATATAGATTTTATAGACAATTGGAAAAGTTTTTGGGGCAAACCTGACCTGTTGAAAAGAGATGGTATTCATCCCTCCTGGGATGGTGCTGCTCTTCTCTCTAGTAATATGGCACATAGTCTTAGAGCTCAAACATGACAATCTGGGGCTCAGGTCAGGAAGCAGACAGACTGGCTTAACCGACCGTCTGCTAGCGGCCTCGCATCACCCAGGTCAGATAAATACCATCACATAGAGCCTCTTTCACCTAGCTATCATCATATAGAGACTGTGTCTGTTCCCCGAATTTGGAAATCCCAAAAAACGTTTTAACCCATCTAAGGTGAAAAATTTAAAGGAGCTGTATGTAAGAAATGTATTTCATTTAATCATAAAATGGCCCTGATATGTCACTAGACATTAAGAAATCATGTTCATTTCAAATACTTATATCACTGACAACAGTAGTCCGGCCAGGATATTGTCATTTAAAAAGTGAAGTTGCAGCCCTCAACTGATGTTGATGTTGTCATCTTGTGTTTTGGCCTGAAGCGCCGCCCTCCACCTATCTACCAATCACGAAGTCAGTAGTGTTTCAGCATCGGGGTTGCCAGCTCTGCTCTAGTTACCACAGCTGCATAGCAGCCTACTTTCCTGCTGGATCCTGCAGCCTATCTGGCAACCTCGAGTCAGGGGGGAGGGGGAGGGGATACACCGCTCTACAGTAATTTGAAAGTGATTGCAGTACCAGTTTTGGCCACAATCTTACATACGGCTCCTTTAATTGATGTTCAACAAATAAAAAACAGCTATAATACAGATGAGCAAATGCTAAAGCTTGGGTTGCTGAATATTCAATCGCTTACTTCAAAAGCACTCATTGTTAATGATATGATTTCAGATAATAACCTAGATGTGCTGTGTTTGACAGCAACCTGGCTAAAACCAAACGATTACATTACTTTAAATGAGTCCACCCAGCAAGATTACTGTTATAAACATGAGCCTCGTCTGAAACGCAAAGGGGGAGGTGTTGCTGTAATTTATAGTAATATTTTCAAAACCACTAAGAAATCAAGTTTTAAATATAATTCTTTTGAAGTGTTAGTACTTAATGTAAAAATATATAGTATAAATGATAAATCACGTTTGAGATTTGTGTTGGCTACTGTATACAGGCCACAAGGGCACCATAAAGATTTTATCAAAGAATTTGCGGACTTTCTATCAGAATTAATATTGACTGCAGATAAAGTACTAATTGTTGGTGATTTTAATATACACATCGATAATGAAAAAGATGCATTGGGATTGGCATTTAAAGACATTGTAAACTCTGTTGGAGTTAGACAACACGTGTCAGGACCTACTCATCGTCGTAATCATACTCTAGATCTAATATTATCACATCGAATGGATGTTGATGCCGTTGAAATTCGGCAGCAGAGCGATGACATCTCAGATCATTATCTAGTCTCGTGTAAACTTCATTTAGCCAAGGCTGCAAAGCCGACTCCGTGTTTCAAATATGTTAGACCTATCACTTCTGCCACTAAAGATTGCTTTATCAATAATCTTCCTAATCAGTTTCATCATCTCAGCATCCCAGACAGCTTAGAAGAACTAGATATTGCAACAGAAACTTTTAACTCTCTCTTATCCAGCACTTTAGACACAGTTGCTCCGTTGCGCTTAAAGAAGATTAAAGAAAATAGTCCAATGCCGTGGTACAACGAGCACACTCGGCCCTTAAGAGAGCAGCCAGAAAAATGGAGCGCAACTGGAAGAAAACAAAACTAGAGGTATTTCGCATTTCATGGAAGGAGAGCTCGATTGCTTACAGAGAGGCTTTAAAAGCTGCTAGATCTGCTTATTTTTCAAACCTATTAGAAGAAAATAAACATAATCCTAGGTATTTATTTGAAACGGTGGCTAAACTAACGAAAAAGAAAGCTTCAAGCCCAGAAGTTTCCAAGCAACACAGCAGTAATGACTTTATGAACTTCTTCACTTATAAGATTGATAATATCAGGGAGAAAATTATAACTATGCAACCGTCTACTACAGTATCGCATCAGGCAGTGCATTGTAGTCTCCCTGAGGGAAAATTTGATTCGTTCGTTGTTATAGAAGAGGAAGAATTTACTAAACTCGTTAAATCATCTAAATCTACAACATGTATGTTAGACCCTATACCGACTAAGCTACTGAAAGAGATGCTTCCAGAGGTCATAGATCCTCTTCTTAATATCATTAATTCATCTTTGTCTCTAGGATACGTTCCAAAAACCTTTAAGCTGGCCATGATTAAACCGCTTGTTAAAAAACCGCAACTTGATCCTACAGAATTAGTCAATTACAGGCCGATCTCGAATCTACCTTTTCTGTCAAAGATATTAGAAAAAGCAGTGTCTTCACAACTGTGTTCCTTTCTTGAAAGAAATTATATCTGCGAGGATTTCCAGTCCGGATTTAGACCGTACCATAGTACCGAGACAGCTCTCATTAGAGTCACAAATGATTTGCTCTTATCATCCGATCGTGGTTGTCTCTCTCTATTAGTGTTACTCGATCTTAGTGCTGCATTTGATACTATTGACCACAACATTCTTTTAAATAGACTCGAAAATTATGTTGGCATTAGTGGAATTGCACTAGCATGGTTTAAATCATACTTATCTGACCGTTATCAGTTTGTAGCAGTAAATGAAGAGTTGTCTCATCGATCACAAGTTCAGTATGGCGTACCACAAGGCTCAGTACTAGGACCGCTGCTGTTCACTCTGTACATGCTACCATTAGGAGATATCATTAGGAAACATGGCATTAGCTTTCACTGTTATGCTGACGATACTCAGCTCTATATTTCTTCAAAACCTAACGAAACTTACCAATTCACTAAATTAACAGAATGCATAGCTGATATAAAAAATTGGATGACTCGTAATTTCCTACTACTAAATTCTGAAAAAACAGAGATTCTAATTATTGGACAAAAAACTTCCTCACGTAATAACCTAGAATACTGTCTAACACTTGATGGCTGCTCTGTTAAGTCTTCGTCGTCGGTTAGGAACCTGGGTGTGCTCTTTGATACCAATCTTTCATTTGAAAGTCACGTGTCTAGTATCTGTAAAACCGCATTTTTCCATCTTAAAAATATATCTAAATTACGTCATATGCTCTCATTGACAAATGCGGAACAGTTTAGTTCATGCGTTCATGACCTCAAGGCTAGATTATTGTAATGCTCTACTGGGTGGTTGCCCAGCACGCTTAATAAACAAACTACAGCTAGTTCAAAACGCAGCAGCTCGAGTTCTTACCAGAACCAGGAAGTATGACCATATTAGCCCGGTTCTGTCAAAACTGCACTGGCTGCCTATTAAACATCGCATCAATTTTAAAATATTGCTGATCACTTACAAAGCACTAAATGGTTTAGCTCCGCAGTACTTGAGCGAGCTCTTAACGCATTATAGTCCTTCACGTCTATTGCGATCTCAAAATTCCGGCCAGTTGATAATACCTAGAATTAGAGGTCTTCACGGGTCCCAAAATTCGTGCCCGAACCCGAAAGAGACCCGTAATGTGCTACAACGAACCGACCCGGACCCGTTTATTATTTCAAAAACTGGACCCGGACCCGTGAAGATCCGAGAAATGCCTAACCGGACCCGACCCGGACCCGTCTATTATTTCAAAGCTGGACCTGAAACCGCCGGGAAGACACAGACCCAACTGGACCCGATTGTCACATATTCCACCTTAAACTGCTATTACAAGTCAATAAACCTGTTGCGAAAAATACAACTTTTTGTCTTAATTTAAGGAGCCGTGGTAGCGTAGTGCTAGTCTCCTCTCCCTTCCTTGTAACGTTACCTGACTGGCTGTGATCATGCATTACAATCTTCCGACAAGAAAGTTATTCATGTTATTCCTCTCGTTATTCCAAGTCCAAGCTTAATCCACTCATTATTTCAGCTTCAAAAGTCCACTTGATGTCACGGTGATGGATGACAAATGCAACTTTGCACATGTAACGTTAACTTACATTCTGACTCGAGTTAACTCGCATAATAACTTTGACTGTTTGCCCTTTTGAACTATAATAACGATTGCTCGTTCAGTGCCATGGCCGCTGACGTTATTTATTTGCTATCATCTCCGTGCTCTCTGCTCTGCATCGAGTCTGAATCTGACCACTAAAACTTTAAGATTAAACAAGACGGTTGTTAATTTATATTGTAAAATCTAAAGCGCGGTTTGGCGGTCCCTCACTGAAGCTCTGGTAACTGGTTGCCATAGAAACATGACACGTGCTTGAGACTGCACATGCGCGCTAGCTGGATCAACCTAAAATATTCTTTTTAACACAATTTATTTTGAGTGTCCTAATTTTACAAGTTGCAAGTTACAAAAAAACACAAGCAGTGTCTAATCACGACCGGGTTTTCTCCGAGTCTGATCTGATGACTCCGATCGCACGGGTATTACACACAATGTTAAACAGACCCGGGACCCGAAGTAATAGATTCGGACCCGACCCGGACCCGGCTGATCATTTAAAATATAGACCCGAACCCGTATGGGTCCCGGGTCGGGTCCCGGGTCGACGGGTCTCGGGTTCACTGTGAAGACCTCTACCTAGAATATCAAAATCGACTGCTGGCGGTAGATCCTTCTCCCCTTTAGCACCAAAACTTTGGAACAGTCTTCCTACCATTGTCCGGGAAGCAGACACACTCTGTCAGTTCAAAGCTAGACTAAAAACACATCTCTTTGACCTAGCGTTCACATAATACATTATAGACTTCTATAATTCAATGTTAGGCTGCATAGATTAGGTCAGCTGGAACCGGGAACACTTCCCATAAATCCTGATGTACTTGTTACATCATGAGAAGAATGGCATCTACGCTAATTTTAGTGTCTTTGTTTATCCCGAGGTTTTCCCGCAGCCTGCCGGATCCAGGCCGTATCCAGATCTGATGAAGGACCTTCGCCTGGACCCGATGACAACGCAGTGCTGAAGTGCCAACTAGTCTCTCCCTATGGAGGATCCCTCTACCACTCTACAGATAAAGCGTTGTTGGGAAACTCAATTCGCGTATCTACCCCGAATTGATAAAATAAAATAAAATTCTGTATCAAAAATTATAAGGAAACGCCAGTACTTTGTTTAGGCTTGGTTTGTAGGGAATTCCAAACCTGCGCACATATATTCAAACGCACATAACTATAGAACCAGTTCTTAATGCTCATGTGAACGCCATCAGCGTTTCTCACAGGTTCGCGTTTAAAGTCTGTGTAGAGAGAATGGTGTCGTCTTAGCGGCCCCTGGTTTAATAACAAATGATCGTTGCGACGGAAGCGAATCAATCAAAACTAACTTTAGCTGGAAAATAACTATATTAAAGAACCGCTATAAAGCCAAAAAAATCTCTGTTACCTTAAATTATATGTTTATCTCTGTAAAGCTGCTTTGAAACAATCTACATTGTTAAAAGCGCTATATAAATGGAGATGACTTGACTTGACTTGAAGACCGTTTTTGAAGCCTAAAGTAGGCGTGGCCGACCGTCGCCATCTTGGTAGCGCGTCACTCCCATATTTATTTATTTTTACAGTCAGACAATGAACTGAGGTAACTTGACGGCTAACAGACAGCAGACAAACGGCTAATGATGACTAATGACCACAGCAGCGGGAATCCACCTGTCACTCAAAAGTGGACACCCTTAATTTTGCAGAAATTTAAGGCTTAATATAATTTAAACGGATGAGTTATAAAAAAATTCACCCCCCTCACAGTCGTCATGAAGGGCAAAATTAGCTGTTTAGACCAAAGCCACTTTTTGCACCAGGCTGTAAACATGTTTTTTTTCTGCTGTAAAGTTGGGCATTTTAACATGGGGGAGATGCAGATTTGACTCACTTCTGCAGCCAGCCTCAAGCGGCCAGTCAATGAATTGCCGTTTAATTCACTTCCGTGTTGGTTTCAAGAGAGAGACAGGGAGGTTGCCGCTTGTGTCAGAGCATAGACTGTAAAAAAATATGCGTGGATCTCACACGCGCTTCATTCTCTCACGAGTCACAACTCACATTCAAGACTACTCTTATTTTATGAAGATACTCGACAAAAAGACATTTTGGCATAATTGTGTGTGTTATTGTTCGTTCAAGCTTGAAAGAGAACTGTATTCTGGCATGCTGTTTTGTGCGCACACACGATATTAGTGCGAGTCTTACTGTGTGTCACAGTCAGGACATTCACAGGCAGTACGTTCTTTTTTGTCTTATCGCGTATGAATGGTTTAAAAGCATTTGCATGAATAAGAGCGGTATCATGTAACACTAGCCAAAGGATGCCAAAAATGAACAGATGCTGCGTTAATTGCGTTAACAGCGCTAATTTGTTTATTTAATATAAAATCGCAGCATTTTGCGTCATATAATCGCGTAGGCTTGACATCGCGATTGCGATATGATTAATCGTGCAGCACTACTCTCAATGTTCTGATCCAATCCTTCTTCTGACCTGTAATGCTGCCTGGATCATAATCATACACTGTTTGCTCGTTGGCCAGAGGAGAAATGGCCCCAACTGAGCCTGGGTTCTCACAAGGTTTTTTTCTCCATTCTGTCACTGATGGAGTTTTGGTTTCTTTTCACTGTCGCCTTTTTCACCTTTTTCCACTTTTGTTGCCATTGGCTTGCTTAGTTGGGGACATTAAATTTAATTTAATATTCTACAATATGATTGATCTGCCTGCATTGACACCATTATATGAGAGTGCGATATTTAAAAATAAATTTAAACTTTAAACTTTTTTACAACAATAATGAAACATCACTGAACTTACTTAAAGGGATACTTCACCACTGGAAAGATGAATGTGTATTTAAAATGGGTCATTTATGTAGTAGAAATGTGAAATTATTTTTGAATTTGGAGCCTTCTAGACTGAGAAAATCCAGATAATGTATTTTTGGCTCATTTGGATGAAAGACAACAACTCCTAGAATGCACTTGCTTCACTGCCCTACGAGGCCACTCCCAAGCCACGCCTACCGGTTACAGAGGGCAGCTACTAGTTGACTCGAAACTTTAAAGACGCCGTTTTATCGTGAGTCTCCGTGACGAGTCCTCCTGGGATTTCGAGATCGCCCAAAATGTCCGGGATTTGGCTTTTGCGTTCTACAGTCACCATTCATCATGTTTACTGTGGCGAGCAGGACGAGGCTGAGGGGCGCGGGAGAACGGCGCGAGGCTGGTGGCGTGATTACTGATGAGCGACACCTGTGAGACGCACCAGTCTCGTACCTCTCACGGAGGAGCGGGAATTTTCTTAGCAATGCTAAAACGCACATCAACCGATCACTTGTTTAGCGTTCATATAAACACTACATTCAGATTCACCAATCGGAATGAATTCAGTTAGATTGAAACAAAAGGTGTGCATGTAAACCTGCTTCCAAATCTTTAGTTCTCATTCTCCTGGATCTGTCTGCTGCCTTCGACACTGTGAATCATCAGATCCTTATGTCCACCCTCTCATCACTGGGCATCACAGGAACTTCCCTCCACTGGTTTGAGTCCTATCTCACAGGTAGGTCCTTCAGGGTCGCATGGAGAGGCGAGGTATCCAAAGCACATCAGCTGTCCACAGGGGTTCCTCAGGGTTCAGTTCTTGGACCCTTGCTCTTCTCCATTTACACCACATCACTGGGACACATCATACAGGCACACGGTTTCTCCTACCACTGCTATGCTGATGACACACAGCTCTTCCTCTCATTTCAACCAGATGATCCCACAGTAGCTGCACGGATCTCGAGCTGTCTGGCGGACATCTCAACATGGATGAAGGAACATCACCTGCAGCTCAACCTGGCAAAGACTGAGCTTCTCGTCCTCCCTGCAAATCCATCTCTACAACACGACTTCACTATCCAGCTAGAGTCATCATCAATCACCCCATCAAGGTCGGTCAGAAATCTTGGAGTGATATTGGATGACCAGCTGACCTTCACAGATCACATTTCAAAGACAGCTCGATCATGCAGGTTTGCACTGCACAACATCAGGAAGATCAGGCCTTTCCTAACTGAGCATGCAACACAACTTCTCGTCCAGGCCCTGGCCATCTCTAGGCTTGACTACTGCAATGCTCTACTGGCTGGACTTCCATCATGTGCAACTAAACCTCTACAGATGGAACCGGGAACACTTCCCATAAATCCTGATGTACTTGTTACATCATGAGAAGAATGGCATCTACGCTAATTTTAGTGTCTTTGTTTATCCCAAGGTTTTCCCGCAGCCTGCCGGATCCAGGCCGTTTCCAGATCTGACGAAGGACATTCGCCTGGACCCGATGACAACGCAGTGCTGAAGTGCCAACTAGTCTCTCCCTATGGAGGATCCCTTTCCCACTCTCCAGATAAAGCGTCGTCGGGAAAACTCAATTTGCGTATCTACCCCGAATTGATAAAATAAAATAAAATTCTGAATCAAAACTATAAGGAAACACCAGTAATTTGTTTAGGCTTGGTTTGTAGGGAATTCCAAACCTGCACACATATATTCAAACGCACATAACTATAGAACCCGTTCTTAATGCGCATGTGAACGCCATCAGCGTTTCTCACAGGATCGCGTTTAAAGTCTGTGTAGAGAGAATGGTGTCCTCTTGGCGGCCCTAATTTAATAACAAATGATCGTTGTGACGGAAGCGAATCAATCAAAACCAACTTTAGCTGGAAAATAACTTTATTCAAGAACCGCTATAAAGCCAAAACAATCTTACGTTAAATTATACATTTATCTCTGTAAAGCTGCTTTGAGACAATCTACATTGTTAAAAGCGCTATATAAATGAAGATGACTTGACTTGACTTGACTACAGATGATCCAGAACGCTGCAGCTCGTCTTGTCTTCAACGAGCCCAAGAGGGCCCACGTCACTCCTCTGTTCACCTCTCTGCACTGGCTACCTCTCGCTGCTCGCATCAAGTTCAAGGCATTGACGCTTGCTTACAGATCTATCACAGGCTCAGCTCCCTCCTACTTTCACTCACTCCTACAAGTCTACATCCCTACCAAAAGCCTACGATCGGTCAACGAGCGACGTCTCGTGGTTCCATCACAGAGAGCCACAAAATCACTTTCAAGAACATTCTCATTCACAGTTCCATGCTGGTGGAATGCTCTTCCCACCCTCATCCGGAATGCAGAATCCCTGACAGCATTCAAAAGACAACTGAATACCCTTCTCTTCTGTGAGCACTTAAAGTCCAACTGAAATCAAAATTGACCCTATTTACTTTGTTAGCGCATATTACTAGTCTTGTGGTGAAAAATTAATCTGTGCAAGTTAATACACAGAAAAAAATAATGATGTAATAATAAATGTAAATGTAAACAATGAATGGCGACTGTAGAAAGCAAATGCCAAATCCCGGACATTTTGGACGATCTCGATGGCCGGACATGTCGGGGAAAAAGAGGATGGTAACCCCTACTACTCAGCTTTCTCCACAGAGCAAGAGCCTGTTAGCTTAGCTTCCAAAAAAAGATGGCTTACACTATTTGTACATTCTGTGAGTGAGATCCCACCCTCTATGGGCGGGGTGAAAACATGCAGAACAGCTCCTACTACTGACTGTAGTCTCTCGCCTCTGGCCAAAAAATCCTCCGACGATGTAAAATGGCGATTTTTGCGTCATCTGAGGATTTTTTCCAGACAAAAAAATACATAAATCTCTCGTCTCAGGGGGATATGAGGGAGGGAAGCACGGTAATTCGACAATACTACAGGTTTTCTACTGAAACAAAGCTTAATGCTAAATGCTGAATTGTCCCTTTAAGCTGGACTGTGACGCTATTTTCTTCTGGAAACAAAATTTATTGCATTATTTTCCTGTTATCTCTGTAAAGATGCTTTGAAACAATCTGTATTGTAAAAAGCACTATAAAAATAAATGTGACTTGACTTGACATAAAGCCAGACCACGATCATCAAAAGTATGGGAATACTTTAAACTGAGGCCGAATAGAATGGTGCTTTGTTCAAACTCAAAAAGACGAGCCAGCTGGGTAAGTAGTGTTTATTTCAGTGAGTTTTGGGAGTTGTTGTTGCATTCTTACCTGCTGCGTTTTGGTCAAAAACTGATCCACGTCTCCTTAGAGCTGAAGCTGTTGGCTAGTTCGCCCTTCTGTGCTAGGTAATAATGCTAATGTTAATCACTAATGGTGCTGATGTACTTTATTGGCCCCTACAGCCACAATAAAATGGACTTTAACATAACTTCAACTTTAATCTGGCAACGATGCTTTCAGTGCATTTGCCAGTTGTTAGAAGTCTTGTATGCACATGTAGACTTTAAAAATAAACGACTAATGTTAGATTTACATTAACAGTAGGCTGTAAGCTAGTGTATGTGAACCTTTTGTCCTTATAAATACAAGTGCATTATCATTTACTATTGACACAAGTCAATTAAGTAAATCATACTCCCAACTACGGTACTTAATAACAAATTATAGTAAACAACACATTTTCTAATTAGGCCTACACTGTGACTGTTTACATCTTACATTTTATGATAACTAGTATAAATAGTTAAAAATAAAGTTAAAATGCTTCCTGTGTTTGCATATTTCATAATAAAATGACATGAATACACTACCCTTTCTGAAATACTATTACTTGTCATCATTCATAGATTTCATTTTAAAATAATATACAGATGCACTACCCTCTTTGAAATACAGCTGACATATTCTTAGCATTCATAGATTTCATGTTTAAATATGTTAATGATGTTAAGAAGAGGCAAAGCTGTGTGCAAGATTTCGCTCATAAAAAGGATGTCACTGTTTGCACTGCCCACATTCTCAACATGATTGTAAAGGATATGAGACCTCTTTCTATTGTAGAGAGTCAGGCCTTTCGTGAGATGATCAACGTGTTTTACCCAGGATACACACTTTCCTCCAGGTTCCACTTCACTAAGTTAATGGAGAAGAAATATGAGGAGAATTTTGAGAGAGTGAAAGCTTCACTCAAAGAAGTAAAAACAAAAATCTTGAAGATTGGCATACAGCTGAAAATATTGCTACCCGGGTGGAAAAAGCAGCTGAGAAGTTTGAGAGATCCATGACCAATGTAATGGTTGTTGTGTATGATAATGCCGCGAATGTTGTTTGTGCTCTATGGATTTAGGAAGAAAAGCATTCGATTACTTCTCTCAGGTGTGCTGGTCATACATTACAGTTGGTTGTCAATCATTCTCTAAAGGATCCAGTGGTGGACAGTAACGAAGTAAATGTAATTCGTTACTGTACTTAAGTAGCTTTTTTGCGTATCTGTACTTCACTGAAGTATTTCAATTTGGGGAGAATTTTACTTTAACTCCACTACATTTCAAAGTCAAATATCTTACTTTTTACTCTACTTACATTTTCAAAATCAGTCCTTCCTTTTTATTTATGAGTGAATAAAAACTTAACTGGTCAAACCAGCCACCAATCACAATACAGCGCGCGTTTTGTTTTGAACTTGTTTTGTTTGTCCCTGTTAGCGCCTTGGCGGGTTTCTACTTAGCGCGAACATACGATTCAATGTGATATCACATCAGTGCAACAGCATAACATTTTGAGTGCCAATGTCCTAATAAATGATGGAAGAAACTACTGACTCTAACTTGCCACAACTCCCATGGCCTTAGTTACGCGATTTTTGAAAAGAAGAACGAGTCCTTCATTTTTTAAGTGCCTTAATTCTCTGCCTGCCTCGGCCCTGTACAATTTCTTCTTACAATAATTCTCCTTTCAATCTAAGGAAACACATAGAGGTAAGCCATTTTCATTTCACTCATTTTTAAATGAGAAATCTTACAGTAGCTTGCAGAAAACTGTTTCATTGTGCATGTTAAAATATAGACTATGTGGCGTTACCATGAACATTGTATACGTGGTCAGCTAAGTTAGCTGTTTCACCGTATTTTCAAGTTCATAATATTTGTATTTGAAACTTTTTAAGCTGAGTGCTCTTTGAATATCGTGAGATGGCAATCAATCGATGTTAACATTTTATGTTGGAATATAAATTATATTTTGACTTGTTTTACATGCAGCGTATTCAATTCACATTTATTTGTATTAGCGTTTTTCACAATACATATAGTTTCAAAGCAGAAAGTATGTGTCTACATTACAATTTAGAGGGATCTGTTATCAGAGATGACTGTGTCCAAGTTATCTATGTCAGAAATGTACAGTTCTACCAGAAAGACTCGGGAGACTAAATACTGTGACAATTAACCATTTATTAGCGACCCAGCAAGCAATAAAGTTCTTTGGCGTAGGCCCCGTCCGTAGCTCGCAATCTGAGGGTCCGGACTCTGCATATCCTGCCTGAAGATCAAGGCAGGGGCGCAGCCGACCCCCGTGAGGTATGGAAGGGACCATCCTGGTGGTGGTGGTGAGGAGGATGGAGGGAAGGATTCAATTTGGAGGAGGTGGGGAGGATGGTGGTGAATTGAAGCGTCAGCATCTGCGAACTCAAACATGAGTAAGTACCGATCTTATATACCACAAGTGTTGGAATGTGATTGGATAGATAAAAAGTAGAGTGACGTAACAATTAAGTCTTCCTGGCAGAACTTAATGCTAGAGCTTTCATTTCTAAGATAATACAAATCATGCTGTTATTAGCTAACATCATGTATTAATTTAAAGAAGGAAACAATGAGCTAATTATAGTAATTATTACAAGTTGGCAACATAATGATTACATTATAAGAAAATTTTGCATTGGTGCATGTATGATGCTAAAACACTTGACTGGTGGAGTGGAGTGCTCCTTATTAACAGAGATTGTTATTTTCAAAAGTTCAGCTTCCAAAGACTGTGATCTATGCTGAAAATAATGTCATTTAAATTAATAGATTGGTGTGCCAAAAGTGACATTAGAGTCTTCACGTAGACTGAGTTAAGCAAGAGTCTTGTGACAAAAATGATAATAGGACATTATAGCCATAAAAAAGCATAGTACTTGGATACTTGAGTACATTTGGAGGCAAATACTTTTGTACTTTTACTCAAGTGAATGTTTAAAGGCAGCACTTCTACTTTTACTTGAGTAATATTTTACCTTGGGTATCTCTGCTTGTACTCAAGTACATGGTATGTGTACTTTGTCCACCACTGAAAGGATCCCCAGATCAGCAGGGCACTGAGGGCTGCAAAGAGCCTTGTGGAACATTTAAAAGAAATTGAGCTGGCCATCACAAGGCTGAAAGCAAAGCAGCAACAAATGGGTGCCCCTAAGCATACACTAATACAAGATGTATCCGTAACATGAAGCAGTACTTTGCACATGATCAGTCGCTTGCTTGAACCGAGGTGGCCTGTGACAGCAACGCTTTCAGATCCTGATGTCACACCACAAGGGAAGCACTTCCTGGATTTTAAAAAATGAACAGTGGAAGTGGAGGAAGCACAGAGCACATTATTTGAGACCGAAGCTGTCAAGGCTTTCCAAGATGTTGCTGCACAGGAGATGACATCAAGATGGGAGCAGGAAACTACATTCAGAGAAAATGTATTGTTGCAGCAGCCCTTGACCCCAGATTCCACAAACTAAAATTCCTGCCAGCAGAGGTCAGTTTAAAAGTTCACTTCAAAGTTCAAGCTCTTGCACTGGAAGAGAAAAGAAGAGAGAGGGAGCAAATGCATCAACATCAAGTTGGGGAACAGGATGACTCATCCAGTGCAGATACAACACTTTAAGAGAGGAGGCCAGTGTCTCTGCTTGACACTTTGCTCGGTTTGGATTCAGATGAGCACAGTAATGGTGAAGAAGACACTGGTCATAACCAAGATCAAGATTCACACAGTGAAGCAGTGAGGAATGGGATACTCATGAACAATGGTGAGCAGGCTATCCCAAAGGATGACAATCCACTGAAATGGTGGAAAGAAAATGAAGCAAGATTTCCCGCCTTGGCCGTGCTAGTAAAGTGTTACTTGTCTATTAGGGTGGTCATTATTTTTAAAGTCTCCAATTGTCATGCTCTTAACCCTTCAAATTGTTCCTTTATATAAGAAAATACAGCATGCCAATTTTTATGGCAGTAACATAATAATTACTGGTAGCTCAATAGCTTTAAACTTTCGGAGATTTTGATGATTTTCGTAAAAACAGATCATTTGATTTGGTATTGTACCTGGCTAGTAAAATTCCAAAAAAATCTCCATAAAAGCATCTAATGCACCATATATTCCTAAATATGTATTTTAGATACATATCTCAGTTTACTTATTGTAGAAACTAAATCCAAATTAATCCATCCATGACCTGGTTTAGCAGATTTACCTTTCCTGGTGGAATCAATACATATTTCTATTGATGATCACCTTAGTTATTGTTTGGGTTTAGAGCACATTTTTTGGTTTAAAAAATTACATTAATTTACCCGGAACTTTGGCCGAATCAAGCAGATTATCAGGAGGCACAGGCAACCATGCAATGAAAGTAGTCAATGATCACGCCGTGAGAGGAGTGGCTCTGATTCAAGAATACAGTGGCTATCTCACACACTCTGAAGAGCAACTGCAGTTCCCTTTCGTTGTCACTCCGAGTTACGTCGGATGACGACGAATGGGGTTTCGCTTAGAAAGCCTCTCACCTTCGAGTATATAAAACGAGCCAATGGCCATGAAATGCCATAGGTCTGCGGAATTTGCATAGCGTATCTCCGCCCCACGCCGGGGGTATATAAGGAAGTACGCCGGCAACATGCAGATATGTTTTCGCTTCGGAGCCAAGTCCAGTACTTCACTCCACAAGCCTTCTGAGTGTCATCTCAAATCTCTTCGAGACGAGCGGCTCTTCAGTGTGTTGGTGTGACGGCGTGTTCCAGCGAGATCGCATTTCCTGCTGCTGATTTGTGCAGTAATCTGCCGACAGTGAGTGTGTTTCTCCCTGGGCGCTTCAGCACTCTGCTGAGCTTTTCCACTCTCTAAAAGAGCTGCACGCGGCACGTCTTTTTCAAGACGGTTCGCCCGTGTATTTTCTATTTCCTGGATGTGTGTGCGTGATTCATCTGCCTAACGGTTGCGAGCGCTGTTTTGCGTGCTGGGCTTAATCACGCTCGGCAGCGCTCGTTGATGAGTCATGTTTTCATTGCGGGAACATGACCATCGCGATGTTTATAGATCGAGACTCAATGATCTCCCTGTGAGTAGAGTCCCCTCTGCCACACCCCAATTTATCTCTTCCTCGAGAAGGGATACTTTGGCTGGTGGCCAGGGTGATCTGAGGGTTCGGTGTGGCACAACAACCGACGAGTCAATTCCTCGGACCACACCCCCCTCCACATCGCAAACCGTGGAGCTTCTGTGTGTGCCTGGTTTCTTTCGGGGACCCAGTGTTTCATTCGGGGCTCTGGCAGATGGTGTCATGCACTCACAGCATCACAAGGCGGGCTTGATTCCTCTGGAAATGAAGTTTCGACAGCGTTGCCTCCCATGGGAGTGCCATCGTTGCCGGGACCGATCCAGAGCTGTCAGCCATGCTTTCCCGGGCAGCTGAAAGCATCGGCTGGAGTGGCCCCGCCCTCCCCCCGAGCGCTGTAAGCTTCTCCCGGACGTGCATCAGGACGCCTGAGCTCCGCGAGAGTCCACGTGACTTTCGCGGCCCGTGGGTGTCCTCCGCTGCTTTCGATCGCATGGCGATCATGGTCTGTATGTTCCCTGTCACTATCGTGGCACGGTCATGCAGTGCTGTGTGTCGCCTGCGCCTTCGATGCAGTGCTGTCCCGGGAGTTCTGTCCGAACCAGCCGCAGTGGAACGCTAGTCCTTCCCTGGCCAACCCTGGCAGAACGCGGAAACTCTAACCAAGCCCCTATGCTGGGACGCTATGCCTCCCATGCCTGGCCTGGTTGTTCCGCCGCGCACACTGCTGACCTCGCTCAGGCGACATCGGTACCTGCGTGATCGTGGGTCAGGTGATGTCCACTAGTGTGGTCCAGACATGGGCTTAGCCAGGTTGATGTGGGGGTGTCAGAGTTTATTTTCTAAGCTCCCCCATGTCCCAGGCTGGGCTCTTTGGCGGTGTGGCTTCAACCACATGAAGTAGACTCGGGTCCTGCACCGATGGTCATCCATCCGTGCGGTCTCCTTAGTCTGCTTCCCGCCAAGGCCCCCTCCATGCGGCTGCTCCCCTCTGGTCTTCACCGGCCCTGAGCAGGAGCAAGTCGCTGGAGGGCGGCGCTGCCCGTCTCCGCCCCTTAGACTGCCACGCCAGCCTAAGCAGCACTCTTGAGACGGGCAGCCTGGTCGGCGGTGTGGTTGAGGATTGCGCCCAACAGTCTTCGATCACTCTATAAGCAGGCTGAGGACCTTCTGCACCGACGGTCATCTGTCCGTGCGGTCTCCTTAGCCTGCTTCCCGCCGACACCGCCCCTCTGCGATTCCTCCCCTCGAGCCTTCACTGGCCCAGAGCACGAGGAGGTCGCAGGAGGGTGGCACCGCCTGTCTCCGCCCCTTAGCCGGCTAAACGCCATGCTAAGCAGCACTTCTGAGACGGGCAGCTTGGGGTTAGGGCTCAGTTCTTCTCAGGAGCTGGTAGCAGGGCCACTCCTTCCCCCGGTGGAGGGCCGGGGGAAAATTCTTGTTTCAAGAACTGATGTCCCTTCCTCCAAGCCCCAAGAGGCTGTGGATGACAGCATGCGCCGCCCACGGGCCACGCTCTTCTCATATCCCCCTCTGTCGCCAGACCCCTGCCAGAGCACGCCCTCGTGGGACGCTGGTCCTCCCCTGGCCTCCTTTGGCAGGACGCAGTTAATGACCGTGCCCCCGCACAGGGCCGCTATGCCACCCTAGCCTGGGCCGGTCATTCCGCCTCGCTGCACCACCGACGGTACGTCTGTGGTTCGAATGACCACGCTGGCGCAGTTCTGGGAGCCTGGCTAGAGCTTTCCAGACTGTCCTGCTGTGTCGCGAGAACCATCAGGCTCGGCAACGCGATTCAGTTCGCGCGGTCTCCTTCAGGGGAGTCCGCTTCACTTTAGTCAGTGGCAATGCCCCTGTCATGAGAGCGGAGGTCGACACCCTACTGGCGAAGGGTGCGATCGAGATTGTCCCTCCAGCCGAAATGAAGTCCGGCTTCTACAGCCCTTACTTCATTGTACCGAAGAAATCCGGTGGGTTACGGCCAATCCTCGATCTGCGCGTTTTGAACCGCTCCCTTCACAGGCTGCCGTTCAAGATGCTCACAGCCAAACGCATCCTCCAGTGTGTGCGGCCGCAGGATTGGTTTGCAGCGATCGACCTGAAGGACGCCTACTTCTATGTCTCCATTTTACCTCGACACAGACCGTTCCTACGGTTTGCTTTCGAGGGGCAGGCATACCAGTACGCGGTTCTCCCTTTCGGGCTAGCCCTGTCTCCTCGCGTCTTCACGAAGGTCGTCGAGGCAGCCCTTGTTCCCCTACGAGAACACAGGGTTCGCATCCTGAACTATCTCGACGACTGGCTGATTCTAGCTCACTCTCGAGACCAGGTTTGCGAACACAGGGACCTTGTGCTCCGGCACCTAGCTCGTCTGGGCCTTTGGGTCAACTGGGAGAAGAGCAAACTCTGCCCAGTGCAGAGGATCTCTTTTCTCGGTATGGAAATCGACTCGGTCGCCATGTGCGCGCAGCTTACGAGCGAGCGCGCGCGCGCAGTCACTGCTGACTTGTCTTCGTCAGTTCGAGGGCAAGAGTGCGGTCCCACTGAAACTTTTTCAGAGGCTCCTGGGGCATATGACATCCGCAGCCGCAGTAACGCCGCTCGGTTTGCTTCATATGAGACCGCTTCAGCTTTGGCTTCGCGATCGAGTCCCGAGGTGGGCATGGCAACACGGCACGCTCTGAGTCCCAGTGACTCCGACCTGCCGCCAGACCTTCTCCCCGTGGTCGAACCTCAATTTTCTACGGGCCGGAGTTCCCTTAGAACGAGCTTCCAGGCATGTTGTTGTATCAACAGATGCCTCCGCCACGGGTTGGGGTGCCATGTGCAATGGACATGCTGCCGCGGGCTCCTGGACAGGACCCCAGCGCCTTTGGCATGTCAATTGCCTCGAGTTGCTGGCTGTATGCCTTGCCCTGCACCGCTTTCGTGCGTTGCTCAGGGGTCAACACGTACTAGTCCGATCAGACAATACCGCCACAGTAGCGTACATCAACCGGCAAGGTGGTCTACGCTCCCGCCGTATGTCGCAACTCGCCCGCCACCTCCTCATATGGAGTCAGAAGCATCTGAGGTCGCTTCGAGCCATTTATATCCCGGGAGACCTGAACCAGGCAGCCGACGAGCTGTCTCGGCTTCGGCCTCTCGCTGGAGAATGGAGACTCCATCCCCAGACGGTTCAGCTGATTTGGGATCAGTTCGGGGACGCACAGGTAGACCTGTTTGCCTCCCACGACTCGTCTCACTGCGACCTGTTTTATTCCCTGACCGAGGGCACGAAAACTCGGCACGGATGCACTGGCGCACAGCTGGCCGCGGGGCCTCCGCAAGTATGCGTTTCCCCCAGTGAGCCTTCTTGCGCAGACCTTGCGCAAGATCAGGGAGGACGAAGAGCAGGTAATTTTGGTTGCCCCGTATTGGCTCAACCGCACCTGGTTCCCAGAACTGGTACTCCTCGCGACAGCACCTCCCTGGCCTATTCCCCTGAGGAAGGACCTGCTTTCTCAGGGACGGGGCACCTTATGGCACCCTCGTCACCGATCTGTGGAACCTCCATGTGTGGCTCCTGGACGGGACGAGGTAGGTTTGCGTACCCTACCACCAGCGGTGGTGGCTACCATCACTTCCGCTAGAGCATCGTCCACGAGACATGTCTATGCGTTGAAGTGGAACCTCTTCGTCAACTGGTGTTCTTCTAAAAATCTAGAACCCACGAAATGCCCCATCAGTGTCGTGCTTTCCTTCCTGCAAGAAGGGTTGGAGCGAAGGCTGTCTCCCTCCACCCTGAAAGTGTATGTTGCCGCCATCGCCGCACATCACGACGCAGTTGATGGTAAGTCCTTGGGAAAGCACGACCTGATCGTCAGGTTCCTGAGGGGAGCGAGGAGACTGAATCCTCCTCGTCCTCCCCTCGTACCCTCGTGCTCCCTTTGAGCCTCTGCAATCAGTGGAGCTTAAGTTCCTGTCAATGAAGACAGCGTCCTGGTTGCATTGGCCTCCATCAAGAGGGTAGGGGACCTGCAGGCATTTTTGGTTGACGAAGCGTGCCTGGAATTCGGGCCGGCTAACTCTCACGTGGTCCTGAGACCCCGGCCTGGATATGTGCCCAAGGTTCCCACCACACCCTTTCGAGACCAGGTGGTGAACCTGCAAGCGCTGCCTTTGGAGGAGGCAGACCCAGCCTTGGCACTGCTCTGTCCAGTATGCGCACTCCGTGCTTACGTAGACAGAACGCAGTGTTTCAGGACCTCAGACCAGCTCTTTGTCTGTCATGGTGGGAAGCTGAAGGGAAAGGCTCTCTCCAAGCAAAGGTTGTCTCACTGGATAGTGGACGCCATTGCTTTGGCTTACCAGCAGCAAGGTCGACCATGCCCCCTTGGTGTGACGGCCCACTCCACTCGGAGTGTGGCAACCTCTTGGGCTCTAGCGCATGGCGCCTCGCTAACAGACATCTGCAGAGCTGCAGGCTGGGCGACACCTAACACATTCGCGAGATTCTACAATCTCCGAGTGGAGCCAGTTTCTTCTCATGTACTCGCCTCAACTAGCCGGTACTAGATTCTGCTCAGGTGTCTTCGCTTGCTCGCCATTCCTCTCCACGGACGGGATACGTGTGATATTTTCCTCAGGTGAGCCTAATAAGCCCTGAGTCTCCTCCAGCACTGACAACGTCAACGCCAGAGTTATGCCACCGGCAGCTTTCGCGCTTGGCTAGGTGCCTCCATGTGCATGGTTCCCCTCCGGGCGACCCCCACATGTGTATTTCCACTGTAAGCCTCTTTGAGCATGTGTCTTTCCCTTGGCAAGCCACCTTGCCACCCCTGGGGTTGAAATATTCCACCTGCGGCTGGACACCCCAGTGTTACTCCGTATGCAGCCCTTCGGGGTCATATGTGTATTCCAAGTCCCCCCCTTCGGGTTGGGCATGATTGCATATTTCCACTGAGATATGCTTCCCAGTGTACCTTGGTTAAGTAGGAGTCCTTCATCCGTGCCAGTCTCACGACAGGGAGCTCAGACTTACGCAGGGCACTGGAAGACAGTCGAGAGGTGGCGTGATTATACTGGGAACCCCATTCGTCGTCATCCGACGTAACTCGGAGTGACAAAGAAAGGGAACCTCTCGGTTACGTATGTAACCCTCGTTCCCTGAGTAGGGAACGGAGACGTTACGTCTCCCTGCCACTTCCGCTGTACCGCTGGAACGCCTGAGTTCAGTCTCGGCTCCTCAGCGAAGAAACATATCTGCATGTTGCCGGCGTACTTCCTTATATACCCCCGGCGTGGGGCGGAGATACGCTATGCAAATTCCGCAGACCCATGGCATTTCATGGCCATTGGCTCGTTTTATATACTCGAAGGTGAGAGGCTTTCTAAGCGAAACCCCATTCGTCGTCATCCGACGTAACGTCTCCGTTCCCTACTCAGGGAACGAAGGTTACATACATAACCGAGACGTTTCTCCTTCAACTGGCTTGCTCAGTTGGGGATACTTAATTTAATCAATCAATCAACAATACTATTGATCAGCATTACCAAACGTGGACGTTTTACTCTAGAAACAAACACTGATGTACTATTTTATTTAATACTGTGAAGCTGCTTTGATACAATCTGCATTGTGAAAAGCGCTATATAAATAAAGTTGACTTGACTTGACTTGACTTCATGTGGTGGAAGATCACCGACGGATCTATCCAGACTGCAAAAAGTCAACACTGGCTGCTGAGCATCAGAAATGAGGGATTGTTGAAAACTTTGTGCTTTTTTGAGATTGTTGTCATTGTTGTCATGTCAGTGTTACTCTGATTTCAATAAAATGTAGTTCATTTGCAGCAACTTTTAATATTACTTTGTTTTATGGTGCTTATCTAACCCCCTACGTGGTTCTTAATTAAAGACACCTTCTACCTTATTTTGATTTTTCTCAGGTTAGGTAAAGTAAGTCGAATCTGTTCTAAACAATAAGTATTTAAATTTCCATACTTACAATTTAGTCAGAAGACTTCTCCGTGGTTAGTTCAGCTCATTTTTCATAAAGCAGAGACTATGGCAGGCTGGTTCTTTTTATATCAAAAATAAGTAGTTTTTATTAAATTTAGGTTAATTAATTCACATACAAAATACTAATATACAGTATAAATCGATAATATCAAACTGAATCAAAAAACAAGAACAAAAACAAGCAGTTTACAAACTTTGACTGCAGGAGGCCCATGGCAAGAGACTTCTAACACTGGAGAGGCGGTCCCATTGAATCCGCGTCTCCCCTTGTCATTCCTGACAATACTTTTTATAGTCCACACGCCCTCCGCACAAATTCAGTCCTTCACCGACAATCTGTCCAATCCGAAGTCTTGAACTGTCCTCAGTTCTGGAAACCCCCTTACAAACTTCATATATAAAGCTCTTTCCTTTGTTCTCCTTTGCTTGCTGGCTCTGGATCCTCTGCCTTTCTCTTGCAACTCATGCTCCTCATCAAACGGGTAATGCTTGCATTTTTTCTTTTTTCTTTGGCACAGCTCTTTCTAATACATTTTCAATTTCTCTCTACTCTGCTATAATAAATAAATGCTTACAACATTCAGTGTGGTATTTTTTTCTATATACATCTCAATAAATGACTTTACATCACCAATTGCAATGTCTCTTCTTTATAAACCATTTTCTTAATAAATGTTTTTACAAATAACAGTTGTGGTGTCTTTTCTTAATAAACTAATAAAACAATTTTATCAAAACATGTCTCAGTGTCTTTTCTATAAACCAATAAAACAATTTATCAAAACATGTCTCAGTGTCTTTTCTATAAACCAGATTCAAGAGTTTCTTATAAAAACTCTTTACAGTGCTTTTTCTTCATAATAAGGTTTATTATAAAAACCTTATACAGTGTTTCCATATAATCAGGTTTCTTATAAAAACCTTATAAAGTTCCTTATACAGTGTTTCCATATAATCAGGTTTCTTATAAAACCTTATAAAATACCTTATACAGTGTTTCCATATAATCAGGTTTCTTATAAAAACCTTATAAAGTACCTTATACAGTGTTTCCATATAATCAGGTTTCTTATAAAAACCTTATAAAATACCTTATACAGTGTTTCCATATAATCAGGTTTCTTATAAAACCTTATAAAATACCTTATACAGTGTTCTTCTTATACAGCACTTTTCTTACACAAAGTCACATTTATACTTAATACCCTATTATAAGCCTATATGAGGCATTACTCATAACAGAATAAATTGCATGTTTACCTAACAACTTGCATATTACAATAACGCCGCACAGCTTAACATAGGCGATCTTCCACATGATTGAGCTACCTCTAAATATAATTTTTTTTGTCAGCATTTTTGCATATTTCTAATTTTGAATTTAAAAGGAACAGTTTAAAAGGTTAAGACACTAACATTTTGCACACAAAAAAAATTGGACTTGATAAGGACCACCCGATTGTCTATGCCTGCAACATCAACCCCATCTGAATGCCTTTTCTCAGTTGCCGGCAACATTGTGACAAAAAAAAGAGCAAGCCTGACTGAAGAGCATGTAAACATGCTTACATTCCTCCATAGAAATGCTATTTGAGATCTAGCTGATATACAATACTGTACTGACACTGATATGCAGAATTTTTGTTAGAATATCTGGCTATTTTTTGATCGGTTACTTGAACTGAGTGAAGTTACTGAAATTAGTAACACAGGCCCCAAACTTTTTTTGCACTGTTTATGTTGGAAAGTATTTATGTTGGACTTTGCTCCTTTAAACTACATAATGCCTTCATAATGTTTTTTTTTTTTTTTTTTTTTTTTTTTTGCACAGTGTTAGGCATAATTTAAGCGGCATTAATGTTACATGATGCCCTAAAGTGTTGATTGCGTTTTAATTCTGGCACTTTATTTTATATACTGGGAAGTTTCGAAGTATTTTTCAGAAAATGGTTTAATAAAAGTTGGAAATATTAATGGTCTATATATCTTTATTATATTAATGGTATATCATCTTCATTTATAACAAGTTTTTCTGTGTCAGTGTCGGCTGCAAAGATGAAGTTGACGATGCTGACTCTCGATCTTCGCAGTAGTGAACGCGCCAGAGAGAAATGCGCATTTCATACAGATTACATAAGCAGAGGGCAGTCTGTTTTCTTTCGTTTTGAATTGTTCTGTTTAAAAGTAGACATGTCTGTGAGGCAAGTATAACCTTATACGCTAAGTTTCGGTTAATTTATGAGACGAGCTCCAGTTCACGCGCTGGTGTCTCCGTGTTGTGATTATCTATTGTCTGCTATATTTACTTTAATTTACTTTATTTATTAAATCCAGGCAATTGGTTGATGAAACATTTATTAAGATTAAGATACAATTAATACAAAACAAAATTCACTTTAAAGAAAGGCTTTGTGCTTTCTGTTTGAGGTCTCTGTGAAAGTTTTAAAGCAGTCTTTTAGTGCCGCTTTCAGAGCACTCACGTCCGTAACATTGTTTTTTCCTCATAAATGCGAACACGAAAAATTAAATAAAATGTATATTTTATGTTCTGTGGAGAGCCAACCCTTCTTCATCCGGTGGGTAGTATTACTTTTGGTTTGCGCAGTGTAATTCATAGAAGTACTAAAACATATTTTGCCACCTAAAAGTTAAAGATTTTTTGTGTCACGCATGTTTATTTCCCTCATATTAACTAGAAAACGCATGTGTAGACAGATATTTTTGTCTATATAATGTCTGGACTCCTTTATTAAGTATGAAGTATTTGAGTATGCATACATAAACAGACGTTTGGATTGCTCCTGTCTGCCTCGCTGTTTGCTGTGAGTTAGTTTGCTTCGGTGCTGTAAGCTCCGTCTTAGCCTCGTATTTCTTTCTGTTTTGAACCATCATTTACTATCATTTCTAGTTGTTTATACTACTAAAAACAGCTTACCCAACATCTCAGATTAACCTGACATCGCTAGCTTCCGTTATTATTAGCACAACACGCTAGTAATTCGCTAGCCTATTAACGCGCCACCCGTGCGCTCAGTTATTTATTTATTTATTTTTCTCTAGCGCGCCCGCACCTTTGAGTTCATAAAAAGCCCAGGTGAGTAAGAATCAGTCAACAAACACGGTGAGTAATGTCTTGTCCTGTTATTGTCACCTGCACTTCATGTCACATGTTTAGCATAGCCTTCTCTGTCGGCAATATAGGATTTATATGTGATAAATGCAAGGAGACAGTTAGGCTGACAGAGAAGATTTCAGAACTAGAGACACACATCCAAACTTTAATTGAGGATAGTAAGAGTACTAGAGTACTAAGAGTACTAGTGCCCTAGTAATTGGTGATTCGATCACACGGAACATGAAAATAGTGACACCAGCCACCATAGTCACATGTTTGCATGTGCCAGAGTGCGCACAGCCAGAGCGCCTGACATCAAAGCAAATTTAAAAGTGCTGGCTAATGCTAATCGTAAATTCTCTAAGATTATTATTCACGTCGGCACTAATGATGTTCGACTCGGAGATCACCAAAATTAATATTAAAGAGGTGTGTGAACTCGCAAGTACGATGTCAAGCACTGTAATTTGCTCTGGCCCCCTTCCTGTTCGCAGGAGTGATGAGATAGTTAGTAGATTGTGTTCACTCAATGGCTGGCTGTCGAGATGGTGTCTGCTTAATAATATAGAATTCATAGAGAATTGGAAAAGTTTTTGGGGCAAACCTGACCTGTTGAAAAGAGATGGTATTCATCCGTCCTGGAATGGTGCTGTTCTTCTCTCTAGTAATTTGGCTCATAGTTTTAGAGATAAAAAATGACAAATTGGGCACCAGGTCAGGAAGCAGACAGACTGGCTTAACCGACCGTCTGCTAGCAGCCTCGCGTCACCATAAAAAAAAAAGGTCAGATAAATCCCATCACTAAGAGCCTCTTTCACTTAGATATCATCATATAGAGACTGTGTCTGTTCCCCGAATTTGGAAATCCAAAAAACGTCCAAACCCATCTAAGGTTAAAAATTTAATTGATGTTCAACAAATAAAAAACAGCTATAATACAGATGAGCAAATGCTAAAGCTTGGGTTGCTGAATATTCGATCCCTTACTCCAAAAGCACTCATTGTTAATGATATGATTTCAGATAATAACCTAGATGTGCTGTGTTTGACAGAAACCTGGCTAAAACCAAACAATTACATTACTTTAAATGAGACCACCCTGCAAGATTACTGTTATAAACATGAGCCTCGTCTGAAAGGCAAAGGAAGTAGTAATATTTATGTAATTTATAGTAATGTTTTCAAAACCACTAAGAAATCAAGTTTTAAATATACTTCTTTTGAAGTGTTAGTACTTAATGTAAAAATATATAGTGTAAACGATAAATCACGTTTGAAATTTGTGCTGGCTACTGTATACAGGCCTCCAGGGCACCATACAGATTTTATCAAAGAATTTGCGGACTTTCTATCAGAATTAATATTGACTGCAGATAAAGTACTAATTGTTGGTGATTTTAATATACACATAGATCATGAAAAAGATGCTTTGGGATTGGCACGTGTCAGGACCTACTCATTGTTGTAATCATACTCTAGATCTAATATTATCACACAGAATAAATGTTGATGCCGTTGAAATTCTGCAGCAGAGCGATGACATCTCAGATCATTATCTAGTCTCATGTAAATTACATTTGGCCAAGGCTGCAAAGCCGACTCCGTGTTATAAATATGTTAGACCTATCAATTCTGCCACTAAAGATTGCTTTATCAATAATCTTCCTAATCAGTTTCATCATCTCAGCATCCCGGATAGCTTAGAAGAACTCGATATTGCAACAGAAACTTTTAACTCTCTCTTTTCCAGCACTTTAGACACAGTTGCTCCGTTGCGCTTAAAGAAGATTAAATAAAATAGTCCAACGCTGTGGTACAACGAGCACACTTGGCCCTTAAGAGAGCAGCCAGAAAAATGGAGCGCAACTGGAAGAAATCAAAACTAGAGGTATTTCGGATTTCATGGAAGGAGAGCTCGATTACGTACAGAGGGGCTTTAAAAGCTGCTAGATCTGCTTATTTTTCAACCCTATTAGAAGAAAATAAACATAATCCTAGGTATTTATTTGAAACAGTGGCTAAACTAACGAAAAAGAAAGCTTCAAACCCAGAAGTTTCCAAGCAGCACAGCAGTAATGACTTTATGAACTTCTTCACTTATAAGATTGATAATATCAGGACAAAATTATAACTATGCAACCATCTACTACAGTATTGCATCAGGCAGTGCATTTTAGTCTCCCTGAGGAAAAATTTGATTAATTTATTGCTATAGCAGAGGAAGAATTTTGCAAACTCGTTAATTCATCTAAATCTACAACATGTATGTTAGACCCTATACCGACTAAGCTACTGAAAGAGATGCTCCCAGAGGTTATAGATCCTCTTCTTAATATCATTAATTCGTCTTTGTCTCTAGGATATGTACCAAAAACCGTTAAGCTGGCTATGATTAAACCGCTTGTTAAAAAACCACAACTTGATCCTACAGAATTAGTCAATTACAGGCCGATCTCGAATCTACCCTTTCTGTCAAAGGTACTAGAAAAGGCGGTATCCTCACAACTGTGTTCCTTTCTTGAAATAAAATATATCTGTGAGGATTTTCAGTCTGGATTTAGACCTTACCATAGTACCGAGACAGCTCTCATTAGAGTCACAAATGATTTGCTCTTATCATCCGATCGTGGTTGTATCTCTCTATTAGTGTTACTTGATCTTAGTGCTGCATCTGACACCATTGACCACAACATTCTTTTAAATAGAGTAGAAAACTATGTTGGCATTAGTGGAATTGCACTAGCATGGTTTAAATCATACTTATCTGACCGTTATCAGTTTGTAGCAGTAAATGAAGAGATGTCTTATCGATCACAAGTTCAGTATGGTGTACCACATGGCTCAGTACTAGGACCATTGCTGTTCACTCTGTACATGCTACCATTAGGAGATATCATTAGGAGACATGGAATTAGTTTTCACTGTTATGCTGACGATACTCAGCTGTATATTTCTTCAAAACCTAACGAAACTTACAAATTCACTAAATTAACATAATGCATAGCTGATATAAAAAATTGGATGACTAGTAATTTCCTACTTCTAAATTCTGAAAAAACAGAGATTCTAATTATTGGACAAAAAACTTCCTCACGTAATAATCTAGAATACTGTCTAACACTTGATGGCTGCTCTGTTAAGTCTTCGTCGTCAGTTAGGAACCTGGGTGTGCTCTTTGATACCAATCTTTCACTGTTAAAAAAAAACTGTGAAATTTACGGTAAAAAACCGGCAGCTGTGGTTGCCAGTATTTTACCGTAAAAAATATGGTGGCAACCTTTTGTTTTACAGGATTTAAATTTACGGGTAAAAAAAAAACACAATGTAAAAAAAAACTGTGAAATTTACGGTAAAAAAACTTCCGCTTGGTTGCCAGTATTTTACCGTAAAAAATATGGTAGCAACCTTTCCTTTAAAAAAAAAATAAAAAAAAATAAATAAATATCAGCAGGATTTAAATGTGTGGTAAAAAAACATCAGCTGTGGTTCCCAGTACTTTACCATAAAAAATACAGTAGTAAGCTTTTAGTTTTCACGGGACAACCCTTATATTTCATAAACCGATAAATGTTATAATTCAATTTCACTAAAGTATTAAAATCTGCTTTATATCTTTGTAATATACTGATAACCACCATAATAATACAGGTGGTAAAAAAGAAAAGCACATAATGATTTAAAGTACACCATTAGTTTTCCACAAACTGAAGCACATGTTAATATTATGAAGGTGCATAGTGTCATACACACAAATACAAAACACCATCATGGTGACACACACATGACTCCAAATAATGCCATAAACATTCATTAAACAATACATGATGTAATATAAACCCCAAATGTATATAACTGATAACAAAAACCAAGAAGAAACATAATTATTTAAATGAAATAGCATCAAATGTGAAGTGTCACACAGGAAATTCTGGGAATGTCAATTTAGAGAAACAACAAGAACAGAAAAAGAGACGAGCAGAAACACAAGAACTACAAATGACTTCAGACACAGCCTTAGATGAAATCAACTGAAGATAAAAAACATTAAATCTCTGAAGATCTCAACAGAGGAGGATTAAACAACTCCACAAACAGCATTACCAGCTTCACTTATTTCTAACCAGACTGACTTTATTTCTGTCATACATCTACAGTTCTGTTTGAGAATTAACAGAGGTTTAGATGTTGATGATTTATTGTTTCATTTGAAGTCACCATGATGGAGATCAGTTACTGCTTTAGTTGGGCTCTTGACCCTTGACTTTCTAACATTAGTTTTTCTCTGACTGCTGTAACTCTGTGTTTATAAGACACGTTGATTATGGATAGGAAATCAGAGAAAAAATGAATCAGGTGATACTGGTTATGTATCGATGATGGCAATCACCATGTTTGATTCACTGAGCTCTTATAGAGTAAGGGTACATACTGTTAAGGAATTAACATTTCTTTTCTGTTGCTTTTTTACTGTTTAAATTACGAACATTTTCTACAGTGTTCATTTGAAAGTCACGTGTCTAGTATCTGTAAAACCTCATTTTTCCATCTTAAAAACATATCTAAATTATGCCATATGCTCTCATTGACGAATGCGGAACAATTAGTTAATGCGTTCATGACCTCAAGGCTAGATTATTGTAATGCTCTACTGGGTGGTTGCCCTGCACGCTTAATAAACAAACTACAGCTGGTCCAAAACGCAGCAGCTCGAGTTCTTACCAGAACCAGGAAGTATGACCATATTAGCCCAGTTCTGTCAAAACTGCATTGGTTGCCTATTAAACATCGCATAAATTTTTAAATATTGCTGATTACTTACAAAGCACTAAATGGTTTAGCTCCGCAGTACTTGAGTGAGCTCTTAACGCATTATAGTCCTTCACGTCTATTGTGATCTCAAAATTCCAGCCAGTTAATAATACCTAGAATATCAAAATCGACTGCTGGCAGTAGATCCTTCTCCTATTTAGCACCAAAACTCTGGAACAGTCTTCCTAACATTGTCCGGGAAGCAGACACACTCTTTCAGTTCAAAGCTAGATTAAAGACACATCTCTTTGACCTAGCATTCACATAATACATTATAGACTTCTATAATTCAATGTTAGGCTGCATAGATTAGGTCAGCCGGAACCGGGAACACTTCCCATAAATCCTGATGTACTCGTTACATCATAAGAAGAATGGCATCTACGCTAATTTTAGTGTCTTTGTTTATCCCGAGGTTTTCCCGCAGCCTGCCATATCCAGGCCGTATCCAGATCTGACAAAGGACCTTCGCCTGGACCCGATGACAACGCAGTGCTGAAGTGCCAACTAGTCTCTCCCTATGGAGGATCCCTTTACCACTCTACAGATAAAGCGTTGTCGGGAAAATTCATTTCACGTACCTACCCCGAAGTAACAAAATAAAATAAAATTCTGTATCAAAATTTATAAGAAAAGATCAGTACTTTGTTTAGGCTTGGTTTGTAGGGAATTACAAACCTGCGCACATATATTCAAACGCACATAACTATAGAACCAATTCTTAATGCGCATGTGACCGCCATCAGCGTTTCTCACAGGTTCACGTTTAAAGTCTGTGTAGAGAGAATGGTGTCGTCTTAGCGGCCCCTAATTTAATAACAAATGATCGTTCCGATAGAAGCGAATCAATCAAAACTAACTTTAGCTGGAAAATAACTTTATTAAAGAACCGCTATAAAGCCAAAACAATCTCTGTTACCTTAAATTATACGTTTATCTCTGTAAAGCTGCTTTGAAACAATCTACATTTTTAAAAGCGCTATATAAATGAAGATGACTTGACTTGACGTTTCAATATATTGGTATTAAATGCATTTTCTGAGAATTTCTATTTCAAGTTTTGACTGCAAATGTCACGTCCATAACACTGAAATTTATTTTGTGGTGTAGGTCTACGTATTTTATAATGTTAACTTCAAATAATACTTATAGTAATTTAAAGATGTGGTAGCATTGGATCTGGACGGAGAGGATAACATGGGAGTTGGAAGGGGTGTGTTGCAATTCTGCCTTCTCACACCGCGACACAGGTTCATGGATCTGAGTGTCGCGATTTCGGCTTCAAATCTCATATCGTTACAGCCCTGGTAGCTACCTGATACAACTATAAAATAGCAAGGTGACCAGTAAAACAGACGACTAAACCTGGCTAATTAAAAAAAATAACTTACTCTAAGATGCTTCTTCAGGTTGGAGGTGGCGTCTTTGGACGCTAAAAGGAGGTTGGTTGATGGCAAGCAGAGGTTGCACTGCACAGTTATATTTCGTTCTCCCTTCTCTTTCTTTAATGTGAAATGCTGTTTGAACTTCCAAGATGGAAACGCATTCTTGCCCTGGCTTTTTTGTTCCGGCTCCATCTCTACCTCTAGCTCCCGCTGCTCCTCTTCCGACTCCATTGTGACTGATCATGCAATTTTTCGTTTTCATATTGGGGCTTCTGGGAAATGCATGGAGTTGCCTTAATTTATTTAGAGAGTGAATAAACTCGTGAAACAGAGAAGTATCGTCATGTAATCCATTGATTTCAACAATGTAACTGTATTCTAAATACCAACTATTTAAATTGTAACTGAAATGGAATACAGTTACTCATAATTTGTATTCTGAATATGTAACGCCGGTACATGTATTCCGTTACTCCCCAACACTGGTGGCCTGTATACAGTAGCCAGCACAAATCTTAAATGTGATTTATCATTTACACTATATATTGTTACATTAAGCACCAACACTTCAAAAGAATTATATTTGAAACTAGACTTCTTAGTAATTTTGAAAATAGGGTTAGCCAGGTTTCTGTCAAACACAGCACATCTAGGTTATAGTCTGTAATCATACACAGCAAAAACTCCAGTGTTAAATTAACTCTCCTGGGAGTTTATATGGCTCCAGACTCAAGAGTGTTAAAGTGTTAAAATATGAGTGTTAAAGTTAATGAGCTAATTAAGTGATTCATTGAGTGATGGTTGATCATTATTGAAGACATCTGATGTTAACAAGCAGAATCACCAAAGGAGAAAATCAATTTTTTTAGACACCGTTATGGTGATCAGTGTTTGCTTTAGTTGGGCTCTTGACCCTTAAACTATTAACTTTAGATTTTGTTTGGCTGTTGTACCTGAGTTGGAACTCTCAGGCGAACAAAGAGAAAAGTTGATCAGGTGGTGTTGGTTATGTTTTAACATAATCATAATTTGACCTGAATCACTGAACTCATTTAGAGTCTAATCTCTGACTTAAATGTCTATTGTTGATTACAGCATCATTGTGATTCTACAGCATATGATCCAGAATTTTCTAAATAATTTTAAGGATTTCTTAAAAGTTGTTCTGCTAAAAAAAAATCTTTCTTTTAGGCACACACAGACATCAAGAATCAGTGTATGAATCTCAACAATGGTGACAAACAGAATATTCAATTAGGGAAAGGAAATTACTAAGACAATTCAGATCATAATTTATTCATACCGCAATGCATGATGGGAGTCATGAGTTTTGAATGGTGGCACCCAGAATACATTGCAACATGCTTTATTATTGTCACCATTGTTGAGATTCACAGCCTGATTATTGATGTCAGTGTGTCTAAATAAAGTAATTTTCAAGGTCTTTTGATCAGGAACAACTTTTAAGAAATATTTTGGATTACATTGAAAATGCTGAAAATCATTTGCTGTAGATTCACAGGGCTGCTGTAATCAACAAGATAAACCTAACTCTCTAAATGAGTTCAGTGATTCAGGTCAAATTATGATTGTCAAAACATAACCAACACCACCTGATCAACTTTTCTCTTTGTTCATCTGAGAGTTACAACTCAGATACACAGCCAAACAAAATCTAAAGTTAATGATTTAAGGGTCAAGAGCCCAACTAAATCAAACACTGATCACCATAATGGTGTCTTAAAAATGAGATTTTCTCCTTTGGTGATTCTGCTTGTTAACAACAGTTGACTAGCTACCCAGTCAACACTATGATCTCACAGTGATGTCACCATGTGGTCACAACGTCTGCAATCTGAGTTCACAGTGTTCTAAAAGTGTAACCGCACAGCGCTCTCACTGTGTGCTCAAACTATGACCACAATATGAGCTCATCCCAGCTAGAAATGTTATTGTTCTATGAATGTTTTGAGAGCATTATGTTATGTTCTTGTAATATTTTCTGTAGTTAATTTTATTTTTGTAACCAGAATGTTCTCCTAAAAGGTAGGATAACACTCTCTATAAACATTTCAAACATGTTTAGTGATGACATTGATAGAACATTATCCCCCCTAACATTCTTAGACAGTTATAGCGGGAAGTTTCGATGTTTAGAAATTATGTTTAAGAGGTTTACATGTTGAAGTTTGTTTGAAGAGTTTGGTTTGGTCACCATTGTAGAGGTCAGTGTTTGCTGTAGTTGGGCTCTTTGGTCTTAGGGCTGGGCGCTTTAAATCGCGATATTGTTATGCGCATCTCGTCAGTAAAGCCGGTTCCTTGATTAGTAGTAAATCACCATCACCTGCTTTCAGATGGAGCGGCATTGACTACAAAGAGCTGTAGTTAAATGACAAGCTGAGCCATATCGCGGACGTATCGCCAGCGATAATTAATGCGATATGGCTCAGCTTGTCAGTTAACTACGGCTCTTTGTACACAGCAAAAACTCCAGTGTTAAATTAACACTCCTGGGAGTGTATATGAGTCCACACTCAAGAGTGTTGAAGTTAATGAGATATAATTAAGTGATTAATTTTGTGATAATTGAACACTATTGAAGTCACCTGATGTTAACAAGCAGAATCACTGAAGGAGAAAATCTCAAATTGTAAGTTACCGTTATGACGATCAATGGTTGCTTTAGTTGGGCTCTAGGCCCATATATTATTAACTTTAGATTTTGTTTGGCTGTTGTTTCTGAATTATAATCACCAGTTGAACAAAGAATAAAGTGATCTGATGATGTTGATTATGTTATGACAATCATCATTTGAACTTGATCACTGAACTCATTAAAATCCTTCTTTTTGACTTCGATTTATGTTGTTGGTTAGTGAATCTGCATAAATGCCCAGAATTTTTTTATATAATATAAAGAATTTCTTAAAAGTTGTTAAAAAAAAAAAAAAAAAAATCATTCTTTTAGGCACACACAGATGTCAAGATTCAGTCTATGCATCTCAACAATGGTGAGGAGCAGAATATTCAATTAGGAAAAGTAAATTACATAGACAATTCAGATCATAATTTATTCATACCGCAATGCATGATGGGAGCCATTAATGAGTTGTGATTGGTGGCAGCCACTGCAACATGCTTTATTATTGTCACCATTGTTGAGATTCACAGGCTGATTATTGATGTCTGTGTTTTAAATGAATTTATCTGAATGTCTATTGATCAGAAAAATGTTTATTAAATATTTTGAATTATAAGTAAAATATTGATAATCATAGGCTGAAGAATCACTAAACTGCTGCTAAGTTAAACCAAACTATCTCAATAAGTTTCCTTTTTCAGATCACAGCATGATTATGTCAAAACATAACCAACACTATAACATAACATTTTACTTTGTTCATGTAACTGTTATAAATCAATAACAGCAGACAAACAACAGTAAATATTAAAGTAAACATATAATGGTCTAGAGCCCAACTAAAGCAAACACCCATCACCTTAATGGTAACTTACAATTTGTGATTTTCTTCTTCAGTGATTCTGCTTGTTAACATCAGGTGTCTTCAATAATGCTCAATCATCACTAAATTAATCACTTAATTATCTCCTCAGCCCTAAATGCCGCTTCATCTGAAAACAGGTGATGGTGATTTACTACTAATCAAGGAACCGGCTTTACTGACGAGATGCGCATAACAATATCGCGATTTAAATCGCCCAGCCCTAGTGTCCATAATATGAGCACACAGTGAGTGCACAGTGCGGTTACACTTTTAGCTCACTGTGAACTCACATTGTGGTCATATGGAGAGATCACTGTGAGATAAACGTGTTGGGTGGGTAGAGCAAGTAGTCAAAAATATATGATTAGGGACTCCAGATATGAGCTTGAGACACGGACAACTTTACGTGTGACATGAACAAGATTTTATTAACTAGACTAAACACGTAAACTACTCAAACTGTATGCATGTATGTGTGTGTATGTTAACCAAGGGAAAGAGAGCTGAAGCAGAATACAGGAAAGCAAGAAGTTATAGCATTGTTTGAAATTCAGCAGATCAACAGCCTTGAGCAAACCATCAGTTTAGTTCTAACACGCCCTTCTTTAAAGGGGCAAGGATCCTTAATGTATCAAATAATGAGACTAAGTTTGATACTTGCATTTCTCGCCCATTTTAATTAAACTGTCCTGATGCAATTTTTTGGGGCTCCAGTTGATCTTTGCTGATGTGGTCTTGATGAGAGAGAACCAGTGGGAGTCAGAGGATCGTTGGTGAATGGAAAGACAAGGCTGCAGCCTCGCACAAGCTTGGTGGTCCTTAGAAACTTCTAGTTCAGCATCATCTTCACATCAGGATTCCAGAAGAGAGTAAGAGAGAGCTGATGTGATCTTGTGATCAGTGATTTTTAAAGCATGAAGATGTCACACCCTCTGGATGTGTGTGAGCCAATAAGAAGATTTCCCTTTGGAGGGACATTTTATGAGCCATTGTGGTCTAGCAGGGCATTTGAATATGTCATTTCATTGGGTGTTTAACCCTCGCTTGTTTTATTTTTTTAGCAATGTAAAATAAACACTAAATGCTCTGTTAATTTTGATCTTTCATTTTCGTGTAATACATCAATCGATCCTGTTCAGTTTCTATTTTTTTTCTGTATACTCACAATAAAAATAAAGTGTTTTGCTTTTTGCCAAATAAAGAAAAATTAACGTGATGCGATTTCTGCACTCTCTCTGTCAGTGAAGTCCAATTTGAAACGCGTTCGAAAATGATCTATAACTCCGCGAAAATTCAGTCAAACAGGCAAACAAACCCACGGGCATAAAGCTTGAGATCGCATCTTTTAAATGAAGTAATTTATATAAAAAACAAATATTCTCAGCTTGTGAAATCTGTATTAAAAGAGAACGATTCCAGTCGAGCTCATTACGAGCTCATTCAAAAGTAATGTGACCACTCCCCGGAGAGCGCGTGCTATTCAAACGCAGATTCTGAGAACCATTTCAGAACTGTGAAACGCCCACATCAGCTGTAAACAAAGCGCCGCGAGTGAGGCATAATATAGCCTACCTTATGGAGAAAAGATTCCTCAGAACAGTGCTGATATGAGGAGCAATAGATCCCGCTGAGGAGTGAGGTAGGCTGTTATCTTTTCTCAAGTGTTAATGTGGAATAACGTTGTGGAATAACGTTATGGAATAACGTTAGTGTAGGCCTATGTAAACCGCAAAAAGATGAATCGCGTTTCTATAATATTTCTGTGAGATGAATGAAGGGTACATATTTGTAAAGACTGTTTAGCCTAAATATGAATCGCGCGTCTGTGTGTGAAAGAATAAAGTGCTTTGCTATAGCCTACTGAGATGAGTAAAAATCGACTGAAATATGTTGAAATAAAATGTATTTGTATAAGCAACGTATTAAACTGCAAATTAACATTTATATCAGTGGCGATTTCTTTAAGACTGCAAGGGAAGCTCGGCTTCCCCTATAATGTCAAAAAATGAATGGTCAAATATGTACTATTGTATTAACATTTTATTGAATAAAATGCGTTAGAAAACGTTCGTCTCAAAAACGAGTTCGTTCAGAATCAGTTACAGGTAGGCTGACTCAATTTCCTTCTCATACATTCCCGTAGCGTCACAGTGCATTTCCTCGTTGAAGCCCAGCGTCCGTTGACTTCAATGGGGCTGCTTCGAACAGTTTTTTTCAGCGCTTCGAAACTAGACGGTCATTGGATAAATGCTGCGATTATGTCCTGCCCACGGACGCGTCAGCGTCTCTGGGAGTGAATGGGGAGTGGGCTGGCCCGGACTCCGGGCTTCCGCGTGATGATTGGAGGGTCTGTTGAAAGGCTGCGTCTCCTTTTGATTGACAGCGATTTCATACAATAAAAAGTCGCTGATGTTGAAGCTGTTCGAGCTCAGTCCCATCGCGGATTTTTCAAAGACAGACTGCTGCAAACTATTTCTTGGTATTTGCTTGTCGAAATTGCTAGCCAATTTTTATAATGCATTTCACACAATTATACATTTATACCTTTATTATATTATTACTTATTATATTTTTATATTATTATTATTAGTAATAATTCAAAAATAATTATTAAAATAATTAAAAATATACATTATTAGTAGCATTATTATTATACTTTATTATATTATTATTTATACCTTTATTATATTATTACATACATTTTTCACAGAGCATTTTCTTGAAAAGGAACGTAGAATTTACGTATAAATAAATGAATCATTTTTATGATGTAGGCCGAAAATGAGCTTCCCCTCTTTGAAAGACCAGCAGCCGCCACTGATTTATATGCCCTAATATTTCATAAAAACAACGTTACAGTCAGGCGAAGTATGAATGACAACATTTTGTTGACTAGATTTGGGTACAGTTTTTACTGTAGAATATACTGCCACATCAAATAAGCTTTTGTTTAGCAATTTCTGCTCATATCTATATATATATATAAAATACTATTTTTGTCAAAAATAAAGTCATATACTAAGATGTTAGATGTTCCAATGTTGGCTATATTCAAACTAATGAATACATATGATAAAATGTAGGCCTATAATCTTTTTTTTTTTACAAAGAAAGAGTACACTTGAAATATTGTTGAAATTGTAATTATTGTTGTAATTGTAACCTTTTTAATAAAATAGCAAAACATATTTACAAGATAGATGTAAGCGAAATCCTAAATGGTCAATATAAGTCTTCTTCTAAATATATCTTTTGTCCTTGCATTGTGGCTCAGTCAGTGTCACACCTGAATGAATGGCTCATTATGCAGAGTCATTACGCATAATGGGTGGGACATTGTATTCTCAGGTGTAAACCACTCCTCGTTCACGCCCCCTCGCATATTGGCTTTCCAAGCAAAACCTGTTTTACATCAATTTAAATCAATGTATTGTTTTATGTGAACGATAAAGCAAGACTATTTTCACATAATTTTGAAGCCAGAACTCGAAGGAACAACATCCATTAGTCAAAAGTCTTGTGGACACATATTTAATATGTGTTTTGTGGTCTTATTTCAGCAACTTTCATTTTTATTTTTTCCAATAACCACGCATAAACATTATTCTCTTAAAAATACAAACATCTACATACACGTTGCTTGCATATTATGGTAGCCCTGTTTGTGCTATATAGAGTGAATTTACACCTTTGCCATTAACATGTTTATAAATAACTGAAAAAAGCACAAATGTCAAGGCATGTCAGAACATCTCAAGGGCCCCAAAAACACCTTGGTCCCCAGAGGGTTAAGGAAAGAGTCTTCAAGTAATGTAAATTAAACCCCTGGGGTCGACGGTATCGCCGGCGATACCAGCTCGCTTTTTTTCAGTTCAGTTCAAAAGAAATTAATTTTGCTCTGTGGACTTTGATATTACAAGCAAGTTTCATACATCAATCGATTCTGTTAAATGTGTATTATTTTTGTGTATACTCACAATAAAAACAAAGTGTTGTGCTTTTTGCCAAATAAAGAAAAATAAACGTGATGCGAGTTCTGCCTTCTCTCTGTCAGTGAAGACCATTCTGAAACGCGTCCGAAAATGAACTGTAACTCAGCGAATACTCAGTCAAACAGGCATACAGACACACAGGCATGAAGCTTGAATTCTATTCTTTTAAATGAGGTAATTTATGTAAAAAACAAATATTCTCATCTTGTGAAATCTGTATTAAAAGAGAGCGATTCCAGTCGAGCTCATTAGAGCTAATTCAAATGTAATGTGACTCCGCCCACGGAGAGCGCGTGCTATTCAAACGCAAATTACTGAGGCAATCCAAGCAAACCTGTGAACGCCCCCATATCAGCTCGAGAAAACACAAGTTTAATCAGACCATAGTAGCCTACGTGTTTACACCATCTGGCAGCGCTGTGAGGAATAATAATAATAATGGAAAATCTACCTCAGAGTGCGGGTATTGCAGGAGAGAGGATCCGAATATGTAGTATGTTTTTTTTCCTTCTCAAGTTAATCGCGTTTCTGTGAATGAATGAACGGCATCTGCGGTTTATCACAGCTCGCAAAAAGACAGTTTTAGATTGCGTCTCTGTGTGAATGAATGATGATGTTTTAGCAAACTGTATTGCTATACTGAGTTGAGTAAAAATCGACAGAAATATGTTGAAATAAAATGTAGGCTATTTGTATAAGCAACGTATTAAACTGAAAATTAACATTTATATGCCCTAATATTTCATAAAAACAACGTTACAGTCAGGCGTTTCTGTTTGTGAATGAATGTTTCGGTTTTAGCAAACTGTATTGCTATACTGAGTAAAAATCGACTGAAATATGTTGAAATAAAATGTATTTGTATAAGCAACGTATTAAACTGCAAATTAACATTTATATTTCTTATAATAAAAATGAAAGACCTATGTTACAGACATATGAAAGACAACATTTCGTTGATTAGTTTTGGATAGATTATACATTTTTACTGTAAAATATCTGCCACCTCAAATAAGCTTTTGTTTGCCAATATTTGCTCTTGTTAAATATAGTATGTTTTGTCAAAAATAAAGTAATCAAATAATCAATCAAATCCTTAACTTTGAAATATGTATGATAAAATGTATACTTTAGTTTTTACAAAGAAAGATTACACTTGAATTGTTGTTGTAATTGTAACCTTTTTAATAAAAAAATATATTTACAAGGTAGATGTAAACAAACTATTAAAAGGTAAATATAAGCCTTTTCTTTAAATAATTTTTACACAATTAGTCACAATTCCCTGCACATTCCTTTTGGGGTCGTAAAATTCTTATCAGTCTCACAGGGTTCTGCCAGTGTGTTAGCTTCATTTGGGATGTTAGTTTTGGGGGAAGTTTCGTAGGCTTTTGTTGGGAGAGTGAGTTTGATGGATTATTCATTAAATATAATGAATAATTTGTGTGTGTCTGATTGGTCCAGATGCTACAGCAATAAGAGTGAATCGTGATCATAGATGTCAAGCAAGATTTTCAGTGAATAATCTTGTTTTAGCATGTTTCTCACACAAAGCTATCATAGGGCTTCACACTTTTATGAAATTTTATGGAGCTTTTTTTTTTGTTTAGAAGTTGAAATCTTCTGGTCCCCTTCTACTTTTATAGCCCCTTTCACATGTTATCCTGGTAAATTACTGTAAAATTACCAGACTGACTTTTATGGTAAATACACAAATCTGCTGTTTCACAATCAACAGCGTTCAGACGTTTTACCTATAAGAAACCATTCACACATCAGTAAAATACAGAGCGTGGTCAGGAGGGCCATCTTCAAGTGTGGGCAAGAGAGGACACTCAACGTAACTGACTCCAGGGGCTCAAAAGGAGCTCTCTGTAGGCTCAGCAAGACCACAGAGAGGTCCCAAGAGGGAAAACGCACTGCCTTGGAGGGTTTAACCTCCTGGCAGCTGTGAGGAAACTGATGATCAGGTCGTGTTTCCCTAAGGACTGACCGTCCACTGCATAATGATGTGCTCCTATGGCGGCCACATACACTTTTAAGGTGGAGAGGGGCAGCTGTCTCTCCAACCTCTTCTGCAGGAAGGAAAGCACCAACCCAATGGTGCATCTCTGTGGGTCTTCCCCTCAGGAAGAACACCAATTTATGAACAGATGCCACTTCAAAGCATACAGCTTCTTTGTAGAGGGCATTCTGGCTTGAGTGACAGTGTCACCACCTGACCGCTGGTGAAAGACCACTTGGTTCTTCCCTGTCTCGTCCAGGGGCCAGAGGTCTGAGCACGGGTGCATATTTGCGTAGGCCCTGGGGCCAGCTATGTACCAGCACGTCTGTGCTGGGAAGCGAACAAGGCTACCTGTGCTTTATCGAGATGGCGGGTGAGTTACGGCATGCAACGTAAGCGTGAACCAACTTAGTAGTATATATATGCCGCCATCACCGTGTTGTCTGTCCAGACCAACATGTACTTGTCCTGGATCAATGGCCGAAACCTCCGCGGGATCAACAATGCTGCTAACAACTTGAGGCAGTTGATATGCCAATGCAGTCGAGGTCCTGTCCAGGAGCCCAAGGCTGTGTGCCTGTTGCATACGGCACCTCAGCCTGTCTTGGATGCGTCTGTTATGCACAACATGCCTAGACACTTGTTCTAAGGGAACCCCTGGGTGTAGAAATGCAAGGTCTGTCCAAGGGCTGATGGGATCATGCAGCAGCAGATCGGTGTGATAACCACGTGATGTGTACATGATGCACTGGGTCGAGACTACCCACATACATGTCTCTCTCGATATTGCCAGCAGCCATATCACCCTGTAGCCCAAAACTGGTTGCCCACTGAAGCTAAGCAGGGCTGAGCCTGGTCAGTTCCTGGATGGGAGACTCCTGAGAAAACCAGGTTGCTGGTGGAAGAGGTGTTAGTGAGGCCAGCAGGGGGCGCTCACCCTGTGGTCTGTGTAGGTCCTAACACCCCAGTGTAGTGATGGGGACACTATACTGTCAAAGAGCACCGTCCTTCAGATGAGACGTAAAACCGAGGTCCTGACTCTCTGTTGTCATTAAAAATCACTTCTCGTGCCAGTGTAACCCTGGTGTCCTGGCCACATTCCACCCATTGGCCCTTACCAATCATGGCCTCCTAATAATCCCCATGCACTGAATTGGCTCTATCACTCTCTCTCCTCTCCACCTATAGCTGGTGTGTGGTGAGCGCACTGGCTCCACCTGTAGTGCGTGTGTGTGTGTGTGTTTGTGGTGAGCGCACTGGCGCTGTTGTACTGTGGCCACTTGTGGTGTTGAGGAGAGATTCCCTGATGTGATTGTAAAGCGATTTGGATGTACAGTAGTACATATGAAAGCGCTATATAAATGCCTCATTCTATTCTATTCTATTCAATGCCTAGCCTGCAACCTTTTGCCATCATTGACGACGTGAACTACAGGCTTTGGACGGGAGTCTTGGACAGTTCCTCAAGGTGGTGGCATTTTACAGGTACATGTGCACGCTCAACCTGTGGAACATCTGAGTACCTCCTGGCTGCCCCATACAACTGTTTGTGTATTATTAGATTAGTTAGATTGTGACTATAATTGTGACTTTGAGATGAAGATACGACCACTAATTAAATGTAATCAATGTAGAAATCTAGATACCACTGCCAAATTATCTATATATTGTAATCATTACGATCACAACTTGTAATAATTGCTTTAATGAGCTCAATGTTTCTGTAAAAACAAAAAACAAACAAAAAAAACATGATATTAGCTAACTTCATGATTTGTATTCTTATAGATAACATATTACTCTATAACAATGATAACAGATTACTCTAAATTGTAATGAAGAAACCTATTTCTGTAAAACTTCTATGAAACGACATGTATTGTGAAAAGCACTATACAAATAAATGTGAATTAGTTTTAAGGTTCACAAACTTATTCTTGCCACTGTACTTCTGTACTTCCATTAGCTACATGCCATCTTTTTTACTTCTCAAAAACAATGCACATTCAAGTAATTTGGACATAATCACATCAAAATCCACATTAGGAAGGGCCATAAATGCCTTTAGTTTTATCTATTGCATAATGTCAAATAATCTGCCAGGAGCAAAGGTATTTGAACATGAAAACAGAGGACATGGTTTGGTATTTAGCATTTTCTTGGTTTGGTCGAGACACTATTTTTAAAATGGAGAAGTGCCCACAGTGAGACCAGAGGAGAGGGCACAGCAAGAGCAAACTACACACACAATAAAAATGTATGGTAACAAAATTAACATGACAGTGTTAAATTCACTGGTTGGTTCATTTGTTTCTGGCACAATCAGTGTGTTTGTTGAAATGTAAACACTACTCTGTATTCTGCGTATTGTTTCTTTCCTTTGATAATTACCGTACTCATGAGACTATGATTCCCTGCAAAACAAAGTAATACCACACACTGTTAGACCTTACCAGGTTTTTTTACAGTAAAATACTGGCAACACTGTTGCCAGTAATTTACTGTTAATTGTACAGTTCTTTACTGTAATCTACAGTATGTTACTGTAAAAATGCACTAAAACTCAAGTTAACTAATTTCACTTGCAGAAACCGACTGTCTTAAATTAACCAACTATCATTTAAATGTATTAACTAAAATTTATAATGCATTAATAAAGTGAACAAAGTATTACTGTGAACTTATTTCTTTTGAAACCACAAAAAAATCTTGGTAAATAAAGAGATTCCCACTGGACCAGCAACTACACAGTCACGCCTTTTAAATAAAGCAACATGCAGCGTATCATCAATGTGTGTAGATCTTCTCCTGGACTGAAGCACAGGCTCTACTCTTCTGCACAATGGTGACCCAAAAAACTAGATTTTACAGTAAACTACTGGCAACAGTGTTGCCAGTATAAACCTGTTTTAAAACTTACAGTTTATTACTGTTAAAATACATTTTGTGGGTGTGTCTTTTTATCTTACACTGTTAACCCTTTCAACCCCACAGGGAAATCCACACTACAAAGAGTAAAAGTAACACTGACGCAGTGTTGCAGTGAGATAATTAAGAGAATATGTAAGTGATTGTTGAGCATTACTGATGAACACCTGCTGTTAACAAGCAGAATCACTGAAGGAAAGAGGAACACAATAACAGAAAATAGAGAAACACAAGAACTACAACTGACTTCCAGCCATTACACATTATTACACTTATTATTAACCAGTATGACTTTATTTCTGTCATACATCTACAGAAGTTGTTGTTGAGATGTTTAATTGAAAATGTTTGATTTGAAGTTACCATTATAGAGATCAGTGCTTGCTTTAGTTGGGTTGCTGATGCTAAAACATTAGTGTTTCTTTTGCTGCTTGAGCTGTGTTTTTGCAAGTCACACTTGTGCACACACAGTTTATGAATGATGGTGGTTATGTTGCTTATGGTGATAAAATCATCATGTAGCCTGTTCATTCACTAAGGAATTCATTCCTACTCATTCAGAGTTTAATCCTCAATCAAAAGTGTTACATTAGCACCACTGTGAAACCACAGCAATAAATTACAATGACTCATTTTTTTTAACACATCATGCATAAACCAAAAAGAAACAGAGCTACACTTTCTTTTAGAAACACAGAGATATCACAATTTAGCACATGAATCTCAACAATGGTGGCAATATTTTTTTTATTATTCATGCAGCAGTGCATGCTGGGAGTTTTATATTATCCTGGAACCCAGCATGCATTGCGACATTAAACTTTTGATTGTCACCATTGTTGAGATTCATGTGCTGATTGTTGATGTCTGTGTGTGTCCAGGATAAGCAGGAGCTCAAAATGTTTTAAAGCACTATATGATTATGATATTCTTCAGAAGACCTGATTACAGAAATGTTGATTTCATGTTGTAGATTCACAGATAAATATGCTAAACATGAAATACCCATAAATTCAAAAGAATATATACAGGAAAGATCTGAAATTCAGACATGTCCAGGATGAATGTTAAATCATCCCAAAAGCCAAAAACAACTAATCATCTTCCTCTTGACTTCTTCTTGCCATAACAAATGTGCTTTATAAACACACAGTTAAAGCAGTCAGAGAGAGATCAATGGTAAGCAGTCAAGGGACAAGAGACCAACTAAAGCAAATACTGATCTCCATCATGGTGACTACAAACTTTATTATTCACTCAATCTCTGTTAATTCTATACAAGAACTTTTGTACATGTATGAAAGAAATAATCGTAAACTGGTTTGTAAACTGGTTTCACACTCAGTGTGGCTGGAAGTCAATTGTAGTTTTTGTGTTTCTCTTTTTTCTGTTCTTGTTTCTCTGTCCTTCAGTGATTCTGCTTATCAGGTGTTCATCAGTGTCTCAATTCACTCACTTCTTTTCATTCAAGTGGACTATATTAGTGAACTAATGTAGGGAATAGTGTATGAGGGTATAGGGTGTGATTGGGAAAACAGCCTCTGAGTATCGATTTTGAGCACTGTTCATTCACAGTATATTCCTGTAGGCTAGTTTTGTTTTCTACGGTATATTACTGTTTTAATGGAAAATGGTATAATATTGTCCTTTTTTTACAGCAAGGGTTAACAGTGCAGAAAGAGCTGGATTTTATGTCATGTTCATTCATTCTTTCAGCCCAGTTAATTACTGCTTATTGGTTACTGACTGTAGTGATGTCTTTATTTGTAGCATTTTTAAAGGGATACTGTTTGAAACAATTGGGCTGTCATACAGACTTCTGAATGGCTTCTAGTGAAGACTGAGAATCAACGCACAGATTATAGACTACGAATATTTTCTGTTTATTCATACATTTTACATAACAATCGTGCTTTTTCATATGACACCATTTAAATACATGTCCTATGTTATAATTTTAGGCAGTGTAACAGTTAAAAATATACAAAACAATATTTTTTCTTACGAGACATAAATCTTATTTGTTTTATAATCCTTTTTATAATCATCACTCATTATTTCCATAAGGTATGTGCTTCAGAGCTCAAAATATTATTGCAGAAAACAGCAATTGTTTTTCAAATATTTCAACATTTAGACAAAAAACTTAATGGAGTACAGACATTCACGGTTACATGTTTTACACAATACAATTTTACAATAAAGTTCCAGATAAAACTGCAGTAAAGTATCTTTGTACAAAACTCACAGGACATAGCCATTTCACATTTTATGTAGGTACGTGTCTCTTCTTAGTAAACATGTTTAACTTGACCGAATGCTTTTCACGTGTAGCTGCCTTTGATGGAAACTGTCAGCACATCATTGCCCCTGTACTCTAGGGCTTGTGCTTTTGTTTTTGTTTTGTTTTGTTTTTTTGGGGTGGGGGGGCAGAAAAGCCCTAATTATGTTTTAATATATGCTACTTACTTAAAATATGGTATTAACTATTAAGAAATATTCTGTATCCTTTTTCAAAAAGGTATGGCACAATATAGTATAGTGTAAACCATTGTTATCGTGTGGCCAGTTCGTGTGTGCATTTCTGCTTTGTTTTAACGATTCAACATTTTGGCACATGAAGTAACTAATGGTCATGCAAATTGCGACTACATAAATCACAGGCTTAAGGAGCTGATATGCACTCAGGGTCAGAGACATATCTGAGTTTTTTTGTTTTTTTTTCCTGAGGGGACATGTAAACAGGACACTGAATTGACAGCATTCATCAGTAATCTGTAGAATAATCGGCAAAAATGTTCACCCTGTGTTTTGCGGTGTTCTCATTTTCTGTATTTTTGTACCCTGTGCTTTACAAACTACACACTGCCAGGCATAGATTCGTTTTTGCTTTAGTCTATGATTTTGGTCCTTGGTCTCAACATTAAAGTACAAAGCATTCTAAAAATAATTCTAAAAATCACATACAAGTTTTCTCTTTTTTAGCTCGAAAAAGAAAAAGATAATAACAGTCTCTCTCAACAAAGATATTCAACAACATATAATGGGTCATCCAAGGGCTCTACCGAATAAAAATTCATTGTGCTTCGGACACAGGGCTTGCTTGATGCACCTTGTTTTTTCCAAATGACCCACAATACAACATAATCATAATCATGGACTCCTGCTTTGTCCCAGTGCAACATAGAAACTGTTTATACCTTACATAAATAGCTTATGCATTGCAAAACAATGCACTGTCCTTAAATCTAACTCACAGTATAACCTTAGTAGAGACAAATTCACATAATACATAGTTTAATTCATTTTTTTTAACACTGACACTCATTGCTTCACATTTGGAAAGCTTACAGAGTTTGTGTTTGTGTGTAAGTTTTACAAATGCAAGTGTTTTTTGTTTGTTTGTGTTTTTAATTATTTTCTGTCACATTTTATGTTTAGTTTGATTATTTATGACCCCTGGAGGTAGATGATTCTATTACTGTATAAACATGGAAGTTTTCTGTGCTGTTAATCGTTGATTGCTCTCTGCTGGGGTTCACCTCTACTGCTTTTAGACATTGGCATCGCTACCAGGGTTAGTTGGAGATGAACTATCAGCCTGCACCTGCGGCTGTGACGGAGGCTGAGACTGAGGCGGAGGCTGAGATGGAGGCTGAGACTGAGGCGGAGGCTGAGACGGAGGCTGAGGCTGAGATGGAGGCTGAGATGGAGGCTGCGGCTGAGATGGAGGCTGAGATGGAGGCTGAGGCTGAGATGGAGGCTGAGACTGCGGCTGCGGCTCTGGCTGCGGTGATTGCGGTTGCTGCTGTGCCTGGTCCGGTTGTTGTGGTGATTGCGGTTGTTGCGGTGATTGCGGTTGCTGTGGTGATTGTGGTTGCTGTGGTGATTGTGGTTGCTGTGGTGCTTGTGGTTGTTGCGGTGATTGCGGTTGCTGCGGTTGTTGCGGTGATTGCTCCGGCAGCTGTGGCGGTGACTGAAGCTGCTGTTGCTCTGGCCCATTCTCCTGAGCACGCCTCACTGCTGGAGGCTGCAGCATTATCCTGATCCGCTAAAATAAGGCCCCAGAACCAGCACCAGTAAGCACAGATATACCATGTAATGCCTGTGTTATCTTTGTTCATTATTTTATACGTAAATGAAAACAGTTACCTCCTTGTATGTCCCCTTCAGGGTGAGGAACATGTAGACCATATAACCAGGAATGAGAACCATAGAGGATAAAGCCATGAGCCAGCCCACTCCTTGCCCCCATTTAGGGAACACATAGTTGTTCAATTTAAGAGGAACCATTTGCACCGCGCTGAAGATGAACACACCCTGCAGGAAAGCTCTGTTTAAAAATACTGCAGTTTTCACACAATTACTGCACACCATAATCTGTAACGATTCTTACTTTTATAGTGAAGCCTACAAGACTTTAGAAACATGGTGCCACTTTATATTAGGTATCTTTAACTACTAAGTACTTGCATAAAAAAAATCAGTACAATGTACAGTGCTATTGAGGTGTGATACGGGTAAGGTTAGGGGCAGGTTTGCTGGTACAGTATGGGTTAAAGTGTAGGGGAAGGTCAGCAGTAAAACTGTCATTACAAAAATGCATTACAGCTGTAATTACACACTGGATACCCAGTAAACTGAGTCAATAGGACAAATAATGGTGTAGTAAAATGAACACTGTTGTATGGCAAATAAACCCTTAAGATTTTGTTCTATTATAAATATTATTGCAAATTTAGGTTTGTGTTAGGTATCAAGCTGTAAACAACATTTTTATTTACCATAAACCACCATCGATCATGTTTGTGTCACATGCAGGCTGAAGCAGAGAGGATGCAGGATCTATATGCAGCAGGCTTTTATTGAACAAACTCAAAATGAACCAAAACACTCAGAACAGCTCAGGCACAGAACAACCAACATATAATACGGACAACGACAGACAACTAGACAGGACTAAACACAGGGACTAAATCAAGGAAATAAGACACAGCTGACATGACTAACGAGGCACAGGTGAACAGGATACTGAATCAAAGAGACACACTGAGAAAACTGGGTCAAATTAACAGGCAAATATGAATTAACAGGCAAACATGAACTGACAAACACTAAACGTGACAGACCACAACCCCTCCCACAAGGTGCGGCCTTGTGCCATATTATGTGGCTTACTCAGAGCAGGAAGCCTCCAGGGCGGAGCCGGCAACTCGGGAGAACAGGGCGGAACTGGCAACTCGGGAGACCTGAGATGATCCGCCTTCGTGGCCTTGCCCAGGGACCCAGGCCCGGCCACTATGGCAGTGGTCATATAGGCCCCCCAAATTTCTTGGGGGGAGCTAGGTGTTTGTAGGCCAAGAGGGATTATGGGGTGAGCTCGGGGACTGGAGTGGTCTCTGGATCGGGATGGGGATGGGGATGGGAATGCACGGGCCATCTTGCTTGAGACTCAAGCGCCACGGCGGCACTCTTGGCAGAGGGCTCAGGTATGGCAGCGGCCATCTTAACCTAGAGCTCAGGCATGGTGGCGGCCATCTTGGCAGAGGGCTCAGGCGTGGCGGCGGCCATCTTAACCTAGAGCTCAGGTGTGGCGGCAGCCATCTAGGCAGAGGGCTCAGGCGTGGCGGCGGCCATCTTGACCGAGAGCTCAGGCGTGGCGGCGGCCATCTTGACCGAGAGCTCAGGTGTGGTGGCGGCCATCTTGACCGAGAGCTCAGGCGTGGCGGCGGCCATCTTGGCAGAGGGCTCTGGCGTGGCGGTGGCCATCTTAGCAGAGGGCTCTGGCGTGGCGGCAGCCATCTTGACCGAGAGCTCAGGCGTGGCGGCGGCCATCTTGACCGAGAGCTCAGGCGTGGCGGCGGCCATCTTGACCGAGAGCTCAGGCGTGGCGGTGGCCATCTTGGCAGAGGGCTCTGGCGTGGCGGTGGCCATCTTAGCAGAGGGCTCAGGCGTGGCGGCGGCCATCTTGGCAGAGGGCTCTGGCGTGGCGGCAGCCATCTTGACCGAGAGCTCAGGCGTGGCGGTGGCCATGAGGAAACGAGACTCTGGAGCTGGCTGTTTTCTGGATCGGGGGTACATGTCTTCCAGACACTTGAGAGGCCTCCCTCCAGGGAAGTCCTCAGGTGTCTGGAAGTTCAATTTGGTGGTAGTAGTCGGCCCCGATCCAATCTAGTGTTCTGAGGGTTTCGTCATCATAGGGGGAGAGAATGGCAAGATGGCAGAACTCCACAGAGTATTCCCCAAAGTTGAGACCCTTCCAGGCCAAAGCAGTGAAGATCCATATTTTAAAGGTCTGTCGTTTTGTCACATGCAGGTTGAAGCAGAGAGGATGCAGGATCTATATGCAGCAGGCTTTCATTGAACAAACTCAAAATTAACCAAAACACTCAGAACAGCTCAGGCACAGAACAACCAACATATAATACGGACAACGACAGACAACTAGACAGGACTAAACACAAGGCTTAAATACACAGGGACTAAATCAAGAAAACAAGACACAGCTGACATGACTAATGATGCACAGGTAAACAGGATACTGAATCAAAAAGACACACTGGAAAAACTGGGTCAAATTAACAGGCAAACAACAAATACTAAACGTGACAGTTTGGAAGTTTGGTCGTTTTGATTAAGGACAAGTACGGTGGCCCAGTAGTGCACAACACAACGGCATTTAAAAAGCAAACATAAGTTCACAACACAACGAAATTAAGCCACAACACAACGGAAAATCTACAACACAACGAAATAAAGCCACAACACAACGAAATAAAGCCACAACACAACGGAAATAAGCCACAACACAACGTAAAATCTACAACACAACGAAATAAAGCCACAACACAACGGAAATGCTCCCGACCACTAGACGGCTCTCGGAGCGCGATAAAGTCAGTTTGACGCGCTACCACAGCGCTTGATCCCTGAGGGAACATCTGCCAATTCCTCCAAGTTGTTAAAACGTATAATTTGTATTAATTAAAATTACTTTTAACATTCAAAAACAGACGTTCAAAATCCAAAGCTTTATTGTATTTGATAGTAAACTGACTTAATACAGGTGACTTTTTTCCAATACCCTTCATGTATTTACAGTAAAGAATAATTTTTTTTAGGAAATTTCTGTAAAAGTGTTTTTTTTCTTTTATCATGTTTCAAAGGTTGTAGTTTCTATTAACCAGACTGACTTACAACAGGTGAAATTGTGCCAATAGCTCCCTGTATGCACAGTACAAGATTTGTTTTTTATGCAAACATTAGGCCTAAATCAAGTTTTTTTTTTCATGTCACAAAGCTTGTGGTTCCTAGTGACCAGACTGACTTATTATAGGTGGAACTGTGCCAATACCTTCCTATTTCACCAAATTGCTTTTATTTTTATTTATCAAATTATATTATACTAAATTATACGTTTTATCCACTTGGTGGAATTGCCAGACGTTCCCTTACGGATCATGTGCTGTGGTAGCGCGTCCAAGCATTCTCGAGTATAAATCAAATACACAGCTATAATTCATGTAGGTTATTTTGAAGTAATATTTTATGTCGATATACACTGTTAAAACTAATCGTGGTATTGATATATTAAGACTGCTGACTCTATAGAACAATGGCTAGGAAAACTAACTCCAAGAGCCCTCAAGTGGTCGGGAGCATTTCCGTTGTGTTGTGGCTTTATTTCGTTGTGTTGTAGATTTTCCGCTGTGTTGTGGCTTATTTCCGTTGTGTTGTAGATTTTCCGTTGTGTTGTGGCTTAATTTCGTTGTGTTGTGGCTTGTTTCCGTTGTGTTGTGAACTTATGTTTGCTTTTTACATTTCAATGTGTTGTGCACTACTGGGCCACCGTAGACAAGGGACATTCTTATGTGTCCCTCATTAACGTGCATATAATGAATCAGAGGGAAACATCTTGGAACGCTGCTTGCTGGAAACAACAAGGCTTTTTACTTTTGAAGAAGCATCTTGAATTTTGTCTCATTTTTATGTGCAAATAAAGACTTTAATAATGAATAGCTGATTAACTGGCACTGAAACTACACTGAAAAAAATGATACTTTGGATTAACTTAAAAAAATTGATGTAATTTGTTACAGCTAATTTTTTTAGATTTTCTCAAATTGTATTTATGATTTAGTTAAAACCATAAATTTTGATTTATGTCAAACCAAAATTTTAAGTTTTACCTTTACCCAAAGTGCACAGCAAAAACTCCAGTGTTAAATTAACACTCAAGAGTGTTAAAGTTAATGAGATAATTAAGTGATTAATTTAGTGATGATTGAGCATTATTGAAGACACCTGATGTTAACAAGCAGAATCACTGAAGGAGAAAATCACAAATTGTAAGTTACCATTATGGTGATGGGTGTTTGCTTTAGTTGGGCTCTAGACCATTATATGTTTACTTTAGATTTTGTTTGTCTGCTGTTATTGATTTATAACAGTCAGATGAACAAAGAAAAACTGTGATCTGATGGTGTTGGTTATGTTTTCACATAATCATGCTGTGATCTGAAAAATGAAACTTATTGAGATAGTTTGGTTTAACTTGTTAATTTCAGCAGCTCTGTGTTTCTACAGTATATGATTATCAGAATTTTTCATATAATCCAAAATATTTAATAAACATTGTTCTAATCAAAAGACTTTTGAATTAATTTATTTAAAAACACAGACATCAATAATCAGTCTGTGAATCTCAACAATGGTGACAATAATAAAGCATGTTGCAGTGGCGGCCACCAATCACAACTCATTAATGGCTCCCATCATGCATTGCTGTATGAATAAATTATGATCTGAATTGTCTATGTAATTTACTTTTCCTAATTGAATTTTCTGCTCCTCACCATTGTTGAGATGCATAGACTGAATCTTGACATCTGTGTGCGCCTAAAAGAAAGATTTTTTTTTTTTTTCAAAACAACGTTTGAGAAATCCTTTGTATTATATCTAAAATTCTGGATATTTATGTCGAATCACAGTTATGCTGTGATCATCAACATAAATCTAAGTCAGAAATAAGGATCTTAATGAGCTCAGTGCTCAAGTTCAAATGATGAGTGTCATAATATAACCAACACCATCAGATCACTTTTTTGTTTCTTTGTTCATCTGTCAGTTATAACTCAGATACAACAGCCAAACAAAATCTAAAGTAAACGTATAATGGTCTAGAGCCCAACTAAAGCAAACACCCATCACCATAACGGTAACTTACAATTTGAGATTTTCTTCTTCAGTGATTCTGCTTGTTAACATCAGGTGTCTTCAATAATGTTCAATCATCACTCAATTAATCACTTAATTATCTCATTAACTTCATCACTCTTGAGTGTTAATTTTACACTGGAGTTTTTGCTGTGTACTTTGGGTTAAGGTAAAACGTTGAGTTGAAAAAAATCAAAAATTTAGGTTTGACATTAATCAAAATTTATGGTTTTAATTAAATCATAAATACAATTTGAGAAAAACTAAAAAAATTAGCTGTAACAAATTACATCATTTTTTTAAAGTTAATCCAAAGTATCATTTTAGAGGGTGTAACACTTACTTTGAGGCAAAGTGAAAACTGAAGGTATAAACTGAAAATCACAATTTTCCATTGGACCAATGTAAATATATACTTTGAATGAATTGCACTGATGTTTCACTTTTTTCAGTGTATTGCAAGACAACTAATTTTGAACTGAATTGAGCTGGACAATGAATAACCTTGCAACATCTGTACTGTTATTGAACTGAATTGCATCAACATTGAACTGACTCGAGCTGAATAATGACACTGTTGCATTTAGTAGAGCTGCTTATAGCTATATTTTATCTAAATTGAACTTATATAATTGACATAATTTGCAACATTAACAGTATTATTTTCCTGCTTATTAATGTGAAGCTACTTTGAAACAATCTGTATATTATAAAGTGCTCTATAAATAAATGTGACTTGACTAACTTTAACTTTGTCTTACAGTAATTTTCCACAAAATTTGGGATTTGGGATTTCCACAAAAAAATTGGGATTTGGCAGTATACTCTACTTTTATTCATTTATTTTAATGTTTGTCACAAAAATGGCAAGAGCTTTTAGAAAATGTTATATCACATTAAAAATAATAAAGTAGGTTACTTACAGCAACAATTAGAGGGGTGAAGAAAACCCAGCACAGTTTCCACCATATACAAGGCTTGTATCCAATCATTTCCTGGATGTTATCATAAAACTTGTTCACACCTGAAAAAACATAAAATTGAATAGGGATTAGATTAATTCACAGCAACTGGATTGACGGATAGACTGGAATACATCCATCTATCAATCCATTCATCATTATCTGTAGCAGTGCTGAGGATTCAGGGGTACTCAATACAATCCGAACCAAGACATTTGTTGTGTCTGAAATCGAATACTCGAAACATACAGTGTTGGGCAGTAATGTGTTACTATCAATGGGTTACAGTAATAAGATTACTTTTTGCAGCAACTAGTAGTAACTAGTTTCTAATAAGATTTCAGAAATAATATTAGTTACAGTCCATAAAATACTCGTTGCAATGTTATTTTGTTGCCTAACAATCCAACAATCCAAACATTCCTAGATTCATTTCGCAATCTTCATGACTTGCGGGTGCACGTGATGTCAGCATTGCTCCAAGCTAGCTTGGAATATGTAAAAGCTTACATTCAGCGGCTGGAAATATTGACATTACTTTGATTTTGTCAGGAGAAAAGATGACAAGTACACCATCGTCAAAAGTAAGTTGTGGCATTACTTTACTATAGCATTACATGGCTTGCCCATCCATATCGCTTTTATCCTGATATACAATATATCCACCTGTTATCAAAAATCTAGAAAACAAAACATTTTCTTACGACCTTACATGAATTCTTTTGACAACATGCATCATGAAATATAATCGTATCTGGGCAACAGGTGAATTATGCTGTTTGTAGCATTTTAGAATCCAAATCATATGACAAATCGTGTCGTAATTGTGTGTTTATTTGCTTCATGTTTCATGTATAGAAACGTTTATCTGAGCTAGTATGCACAGAAAAGAACGCAGAAGTGTAGTTGAACTTTGTCATAGGAAGAGACAGGGCAGGTTATGATGAACATGTAATATGATTGAGATATGAGCAAGCGAATGATCTTCCTCTAAGTCATAACAGCAGATTCCATGAATAGAAATGATGATTCTGTCTAAAGAAATACAAACTAAATCATTTAAATATACCCTAACATACACAAAGAGGCACACATACGAAGTCAGAATTTTGAGGAGAAAATGGACAATTACCACTTCTGTGGGGTGTAACTGAAAAGTAATATAACAAGTAGTGTAACGAATTACTGTTGCCAGAAAGTAATAAGTAAAGTAATAATATTATGAGTAATGAGTGATTAATAAAAAAAAATTGAGTTACAAGCTTAACACTGACTATATTATGCGAATAAAACAGTATGCCAACAAAGTAGTATTTCCGAATGCATAGTATTTGAAAAAGAGTAGGTGAAAAGTTCTTGGCTGCCACGTCATCAAACGTCGCTGAAGCCCATCTCAATTTGAAGGATCTAGGAAGGCAGCCTTTGTTTCGCGCCTTTCTTTCGGCCTGTTTTAAAGGATGCATCAGATGTATCCTTCTTGGCCTTAAATCACCCACAAACCTTTGCAAACATTCCACTTCATGAAAATAAGCTGATGGAAAACATGTCGGTACTGAGCTTGTCTGAGTTTATTAATTGTAATTTATTATTACTGTTTAGTCCAAGTGTGCAGCACAAGTCCTGAGAAGTGATGTAATCTAATGGGACGCTCAGAGTCTGCGTAATCAGCACAAGATGTCAGCACCATATTGGGACATTGGCGGCTTCACTTTTCCACAATGGAAGAGAGTGAAGGTGCGTCATCCATCTTTTTTTACAGTCTATAGTTTAGTCATTCATTAGTTGCCATGGTCCCTAATTAGTCCACACCTGTTCCCTGTTCTGTTGATTTACCTTCTTCTGTGTATTCAGCCTTCAGTCTTCCTCAGTTCTTTGTCTTGTGTTAAAGGGTTAGTTCACCCAAAAATGAAAATTATGTAATTAATTAATTACCCTCAAGTCATGTAAAACCTTTGTTAATCTTCGCAACACAAACTAAGATATTTTTGATGAAATCCAAGAGCTTTCTGATCCCTCCAGAGACAGCAACATCTTTGCAACTTTCAGGGCCCAGAAAGGTAGTAAAGACATCGTTTAAATAGTCCATGTGACTACAGTGGTTCAAATTTAATGTTATGAAGTGACGAGAATACTTTTTGTGCACAAAAAAGCTCCAAAATAATGACTTTATTCAACAATTTCTTGTCTTCTTTGTCAGATCTCCTACACTATTCACGTAGTTAACACAGTACAGCACTTCTGGGTTCTACGTCAGAACGCTGGCTCAGTATTGGCCGGCTCCTGCATCAGTATCACACACGTGTTTTTATGCTTATGTGAACAGCGTCAGCCAATAATTAGCCGACATTCTGGCGTAGAACCCGGAAGCACTGTACTGTGTTTACTACGCAAATAGCGAAGGAGGTCTGACACAGAAGAGAAGAAATAGTTGAATAAAGAATTTTAATTTTTGGGTGAACTAACACTTTAACGTTTATGGATTGTTGTGTTTGAGTTATCTCCGTGTTTAATAAAAATAGTATATCAAGCATCACGCATCTTCCTTGTGGATTAAGCTACAGTAACCCTTTTAAATTTGCCTTGATCTTTTGGTATATAAGAGGTCTTTGTACCATTAAAACTTCCAACAAGTTTCATAGCTTAAGATGTCCTCCCCATTATAAATGAAGCATTTATTTAATTAAGCTCTAATGACAGCTCGTTGGGGATCCATGGTAAGAAGTGACGTCATGAGGGTTCGGGGCGCTAGAGAGCACCACATGGAGTGGACGTAAATTTAGGGAGCTCCCACAACAAGCCTCCATAAACTAGTACTATTTGACTATTTTGATCACGAAAGTTTGCTCAACAATATCTAACAGTGAGATGAAGAAGACTAAGCCCAAGAAAGGTGATTCACCAACCAGCGCAGTTGAACAACTGGCCGAGAATCCGTCGTCTATTGAGCACGAGACCGATCGCGATCGCGGCACGGCCACGGACTCAACTGCTATCCTGTCAGCCATTCAAACCATGAATAACGGTATGAACGACAGATTTAATTCGCTGGAAGCTACTCTATCTCAGCTGCAAACAGCGCTGTCTGAAACCACCTCGCGTATCGCGGACCTTGAGAGCGTTAAAGCTGAGCACGAAAGCCGCATTTCTGACCTGGAGGCCTCCTGTCAGGAAATACTATCAGCTAATAAGGCCCCACGTGCAAAACTGGATGATCTCGAGGGCCGTTCCCAATGACAGAATATTAAGATTGTCGGCCTACCCGAGAACGTGGAGTCTGGTCGCCCCACTGAGTTTGTGGAAAAACTAATCCCGAACCTCCTGGGAGCCAAGAACTTTCCTGCAGGAATCAAAGTTGACCGTGAACATCGCACCTGGGCCTTTACCCCAGAAAGGAGGACGTCCCCGAATTCTGATCGCGAGGATACATCATTACCCGGTCAAGGAGATGATCCTGCGGCTTGCGCGGCAACACTCGCCTTTAAAATATGACGGAGTTCACATCTCCGTCTTCCCAGATTTTGCGGCTGAGGTACTCTCACAGAGAAGGGCGTTTGACGGAGTTAAAAGGAAATTGAAGGAGGCTGGTATTCGATTCGGAATGCTGTTCCCCGCACGTCTTCTTGTCACCCAGGGCACTAACAAGAAAATCTTTGGTTCGGTTTCGGATGCTGAATCGTTTGTTAACACCATCAGTGTTCAAGACCCTTCTTGATCTGCTGCGCGTAGGATTGTTTTTCAATGCCGTTTCCATGGCTGAATGACTTAAATCATCATTCCTGCTGTTTACCGGCGGCCTTTAGTACGAGGTTGTGAGTATTTTCAAGCGAAAAAAAAGAGAGACATTGTACAGACTGCTTACAATCATGTTATTTGGTCAGATTATACACGTTATTAGTGTCTTATCTGCACATACATGTTCATACTATCTGTTATATAATTTATATAGTTTAAACCGTGTTTAAAAAGAAATTATATTTCTGTGTTACAAGGGTTGTGTGCTAAACACACTATAGTTCAGCTTTATAGAGCAATTCTTTTGTTAATAACTTAGTTACACGGAGGCTGCGTGGGTGTCCCCTGGTTTCTCTTTTAGAGGTTATTTTGGTAGGCAGGTTTTCCTCTTACTCCTTATGCTGCCCTGCAGCTCCACTGTTCATATGAGGTTTTTTTCCCGGCTTCATTTGCGGAAGCTGATGAAAGGGGGAGGGTGGGTGGTCTTGTCTTTTTTTTTTTGGTTGTTGTCTCGAGTTTAGTGTCTGTACATCTCCTTCAATAGTTATTCAGTGGTTAATATCCCTTCGAATTAATTTTGCAGCTGCCACTACAATAGATATTATACTACATGATGTGTAGTAGGGGGTCTTCACTTAACCCTCTGAGGTCTGGGGTGTTTTTGGGGTCCTTGAGATGTTCTGACATGCCCTGACATTTGTGCTTTTTTCAGTTGCTTATAAACATATCAATGGCAAAAAAAATTTACACTCTATTTAGCACAAAGAGGGCTACCATGATATGTGAGCCACATGTATGTACATGTTTTCATTTTTGAGAGAATAATGTTTATGCATGGTTATTGAAAAAACTAAAAATGAAAGTTTCTGAAATAAGGCCACAAAACACATACTAAATATATGTCAATAAGACTTTTGACTAATGGATGTCGTCGCCTAGAGTTTTTAATCATTCACATAAAACGATACATTGATTTAAGTTTTGTGAAACACTTTTAGTTTGGAAAGGCAATATGCGGATGGGGCGTAAACGTTCATGCATATTTAGTAGTTCACACCTGATGAGACAATGCCCCTGCATACTTAATTAGCCATTCATTCAGGTGTGTCACCTATAGCTAACTTAAATATACAAGCTTCATAAAAATGATCATTCTAGAAGAAAATTTCAGATGGCATTTAGAGGCTTTTGCATCTGAACTCTTCATATATACACACACACACACACACACACACACATATATATATATATATATATATATATTAGTGGTGGGCCGTTATCGGCGTTAACGCGCTGCGTTAATCTATTCTCCAAGTTGGGTTGGGAGCGTTGGGAGCTGGCTCAAGCTACACAAGCTATGATGACGCAATCTACCCGCGGCCGCGAGGAACACCCGGCTGCAACGCATCATATTCGTCGTCATCTTAAGTAAACACGGCTGAAAGTGAAAGCTGGTGAAAAAGATCGGTGCAACCCTTATTTGGACTTGGTTCGGATTTAAGCTGTCCGACGTAGACTGTGTGGGGTAACAGTTCGGTAAGTTAACACAAGACTAATCCGTTCTACCACCTCAAATTCAAAACGAAACATATCACTGAATACCAGCGCGCGCGTATTATTCCCAATATATCTTAGTGAGTGGTGTAGCACATAATCTCTTTTTATTAAAAGCGCCCGATTTTAAGAATCGTTGTTGTGTTTCTTTTTAACTGAAAAGACATCAGTTAGACAATATTCTAATTTTAAATTTGGGGTTTCATAAGCTCCAAGCCATAATAAACATTAGACCTACTTAAGTCTCTGCAGCTAGTGTACTTAAATTTTATTTATCGGCAAAATTATGTTGTATACTTACAGTTTTGCACAATATATGTTCTCAAAACTACATACACCCTTTCAAAAAAAAAAACAACAAAAAAAAACAACAACATTTAGCAGTTGTTTAGCAGGGTCTGTGTAACCTGTTCTGAAATGGTTTTATTTTAATATCGTTATCGCAAGAGGCTGCAATGTATATCACAATATGGATTTTAGGCCATATCGCCCATCCCTAATTGATAGCCTATAGTAGTTGATAATAACATAGGCCTACCTAATGTTGCCTACATACGGTAACAGTACAGTAGTAACCTTTTACAGTCTATGAGTAGAACAGCTTTCTCAAGCAGTTTGTGATGCATTTTGGAAACAGGAGATGAGCCCCTGGTCTAATGCGCCACCTGGCTTGAGAAACCCGTTCTCAAAGACTTACTTTTATAGTCATTATTTGGGTAGCACACATATTCTGAATGCCTTCGGCAGAATTCAAATGAGCCATTTTAATCTAGATTAATCTAGATTAATTTCAAAATTAATCTAGATTAATCTACACTGTTAGACCTTACCGGTTTTTTTTACAGTAAAATACTGGCAACACTGTTGCCAGTAATTTACTGTTAATTGTACAGTTCTTTACTGTAATCTAGTTTGTTTCTGTAAAAATGCACTAAATTCTAATTCAAGTTAACTAATTACACTTGCAGAAACCGACTGCCTTAAATTGACCAACTGTCATTTAAATGTATTAACTAAAATTTATAATGCATTAATAATGTGAGCAAAGTATTACTGTGAACTTATTTCATTTGAGACCACTAAAAAACTTTTGTAAATAAAGAGATTTCCACTGGACCAGCAACTACACAGTCACCGCCTGTTAAATAAAGCAACACGCAGCAACTCATCAATGTGTGTAGATCTTCTCCGGACTGAAGCACAGGCTCTACTCTTCTGTACAGCGGTGACCCAAAAAACTAGATTTTACAGTAAACTACTGGCAACAGTGTTGCCAGTATAAACCTGTTTCATAACTTACAGTTTATTACTGTTAAAATACATTTTGTGGGTGTGTCTTTTTATCTTACACTGTTAACCCTTTCAACCCCACAGGGAAATTCACACTACAAAGAGTAAAAGTAACATTGAGACAGTGTTGCAGTGAGATAATTAAGAGAATATGTAAGTGAATGTTGAGCATTAGTGATGAACACCTGCTGTTAGAACAGAAAATAGAGAAACACAATAACTACGACTGACTTCCAGCCATTACACATTATTACACTTATTATTAACCAGTATGACTTTATTTCTGTCATACAGAAATTGTTATTGAAAATGTTTGTTTGAAGATACCATTATAGAGATCAGTGCTTGCTTTAGTTGGGTTGCTGATGCTAAAGCCTTCGGTTTTCTTTTGCTGCTTGAGCTGTGTTTTTGCAAGTCACACTTGTGCACACACAGTTTATGAATGATTGTGGTTGTAATGCTTATGATGATAAAATCATCATATTGCCTGTTCATTCACTAAGGAATTAATTCTTATTCATTCAGAGTTTTATCCTCGATCAAAAGTGTTACATTAGCACTACTGTGAAACTACAGCAATAAATTACTATGACTCATTTTTTTTAACACATCATGCATAACTAGAGAAACAGAGCTACTTTCTTTTAGAAACACAGAGATATCACAATTTAGCACATTAATCTCAACAGTGGTGGCAATATTTCTTTTTTTATGTTATTATTCATGCAGCAGTGCATGCTGGGAGTTTTATATTGTCCTGGAACCCAGCATGCATTGCGACATGAAACTTTTCACCATTGTTGTGATTCATATGCTGATTGTTGATGTCTGTGTGTGTCTGAACCAAGTAGGAGTAAAATAAAATTGAATGCACTATATGATTGTTATTTTTCAGAAGACCTGATTACAGAAATATTGATTTCATTTTGTAGATTCACAGATTCATGCTAAATATGACATACCCATAATTTCAATTAATATATACAGGAAAAATCTGAAATTCAGATAGTCCAAGATGATTGTGACATCATCACAAAAGAATAAAAACACATTATCATCTTCCTCTTGACTTTTTCTTGCCATATCAAATGTGTTTTATAAACTCACTGTTACAGCAGTCAGAGAGAGATGAATGGTAAGAAGTCCAGGGACAAGAGACCAACTAAAGCAAATACTGATCTCCATCATGGTGACAATTTTTTTTATTATTAACTAAATCTCTGTTAATTCTCAACAAGAACTTTTGTACATGTATGAAAGAAATAATGTTAAACTGGTTTGTAAACTGGTTTCACACTCAGTGTAGCTGGAAGTCAGTTGTAGTTTCTGTGTTTCTCTTTTTTCTGTTCTTGTTTCTCTGTCCTTCAGTGATTCTGCTTATCAGGAGTTCATCAGTTTCACAATTCACTCACTTCTTTTCATTCACTCTGTCAAGTGGAATATATTAGTGAACTAATGTAGGGAATAGTGATTAAGGATATAGGGTGTGACTGGGAAAACAGCCTCTGAGTGTCGATTTTGAGCACTGTTCATTTACAGTATATTCCTGTAGGCTATTTTTGTTTTCTAGGGTATATTACTGTTTTAATGGAAAATGGTATGATACTGTCTGAATTACGGCTTTTTTTACAGCAAGGGTTAACAGTGTAGATTAAAAAAATTAATCTATGCCCACCTCTAATATATATATATACACATATATATATATGCATACACACACACACATATATATATATGTATATATTTATACACAAATATAAATTTTATTTATATTTTTTTATATACATTTTTTTTTTTCACAAATTGTGCTTGCAAATTGTATAATATCCAAGGTAAACATGTCTAGTAATTGTGCAGTTAATTCTCATACTGTATTTTCAGTTTTGGAATATTTATCCTCTCCCCAAATTTGTTACTAATAAAACACAATACAAATTATTTAAAGAAATTTTTTTTTTTTACCTTTTAATAGTTTGTTTACATCTACCTTGTAAATATATTTTTTTATTACAAAGGTTACAATTACAACAACAATTCAAGTGTAATCTTACAGTATATTCTACAGTAAAAACTGTACCCAAATCTAGTCAACAAAATGTTGTCTTTCATATTTCGCCTGACTGTAACGTTGTTTTTATGAAATATTAGGGCATATAAATGTTAATTTGCAGTTTAATACGTTGCTTATACAAATAGCCTACATTTTATTTCAACATATTTCAGTCGATTTTTACTCATCTCAGTATAGCAATACAGTTTGCTAAAACATCATCATTCATTCACAAACGCGATTTAAATTTAAACTGTTTTTTTGCGAGCTGTGGTAAACAGCGCGCATCTCTGCCGTTCATTCATTCATAAACAGAAACCCGATTCACGTGAGAAGGAAAAAAACTTGTATTCCTCAGCTCAGTCTGATCCTTGCTCCTCGAAATACCCGTACTTCTGAGGTATTTTCCATTATTATTGTTCCTCACAGCGCTGCGAGACGATGTAAACAAGTAATGATCTGAATAAACTTGTGTTTTCTCGAGCTGATATGGGGGCGTTCACAGGTTTGCGCGTGGATTGCCTCAATCGTTGGCGTTTGAATAGCGCGCGCTCTCCGTGGGCGTGTCACATTACATTTGAATCAGCTGTAATGAGCTCGACTGGAATCGCTCTCTTTTAATACAGATTTCACAAGATGAGAATATTTGTTTTTTATATAAATTACTTCATTTAAAAGAAGAGAATTCAAGCTTCATGCCTGTGTGTCTGTATGTCTGTTTGACTGAGTATTCGCTGAGTTACAGTTCATTTTCGGACGCGTTTCAGAATGGACTACACTGACAGAGAGAAGGCAGAACTCGCTTCGTGTTTATTTTTCTTTATTTGGCAAAAAGCACAACACTTTGTTTTTATTGTGAGTATACACAAAAATAATACACATTTAACAGAATCGATTGATGTATGAAACTCCTATGGAAAATCAAAGTCAACACAGAGTATTTATGAGTTTCTTTTACACTGATAAAAAAAAAGCGAGCTGGTATCGCCGGCGATACCGCCGACCTCAGGGGGTTAAAGGTGGCAATGTCACTCTCGCCAGCTGGAATGTCCGGGGATTAAATAACCAGGTTAAGAGAGCTAAAGTTTTTTCTTATTTGAAGTCCATCCCTGCTGACATAATATTTTTTACAAGAGACACATATTAGGAATTCTGAACAAAGGCGACTGAGATGCAATTGGATCTCCCAGATATTTCAATCTACACAGCAAAAAGTCCAGTGTTAAATCAACTCTCCTGGGAGTTTATATGGCTCCAGAGTCAGTGTTAAAATATGAGTGTTAAATTAACACTCAAGAGTGTTGAAGTTAATGAGCTCATTAAGTGATTAATTGAGTGATGATTGAGCATTATTGAAGACACCTGATGTTAACAAGCAGAATCACCAAAGGAGAAAATCTAATTTTTTAAGACACCGTTATGGAGATCAGTGTTTGCTTTAGTTGGGCTCTTGACCCATAAACTGTAAACATTAGATTATCTTTGGCTGTTGTATGTGAGTTATAACTGCCAGATGAACAAAGAGAAAGTTGATCAGGTTTTGTTGGTTATGTTTTGACATAATCATAATTTCACCTGAATCACTGATCTTATTTAGAGTCTAATCTCTGACTTAAATGTATATTGTTGATTACAGCGTCACTGTGATTCGACAGCATAAGATTTTTTTTCTAACTAGTCTAAAGGATTTCTTAAAAGTTGTTCTGATAAAACAAAATCTTTCTTTCAGGCACACACAGACATCAAGAATCAGTGTATGAATCTCAACTATGGTGACAAACAGAATATTCAATTAGGAAACGGAAATTAGTAAGACAATTCAGATCATAATTTATTCATACCGCAATGCATGATGGGAGCCATGAATGAGTTTTGATTGGTGGCACCCAGAATGCACTGCAACATGCTTTATTATTGTCACCATTGTTGAGATTCACAGGCTGATTATTGATGTCAGTGTGTCTAAATAAAGTAATTTTTAAGTATTTATAGCAGAACAATTTTTAAGAAATATTTTGGATTATATTGATAATGATGAAAATCATATGTTGTAGAATCACAGGCTGCTGTAATCAACAAGGTAAACCTGACTCTCTAAATGAGAGATGATATTCAGGTCAAATTATAATTATCAAATCATAACCAACACCACCTGATCACCTTTCCTCTTTGTTCATCTGAGAGTTATTACTCAGATACAACAGCCAAATAAAATCTAAAGTTAATACTTTATGGGTCAAGAGCCCAACTAAAGCAAACACTGATCACCATAACGGTATCTTAAAAAATTAGATTTTCTCCTTTGGTGATTCTGCTTGCTAACATCAGGTGTCTTCAATATTGGCCAATCATCACTCAATGAATCACTTAATGAGCTCATTAACTTTAACACTCTTGAGTGTTAATTTAACACTCATATTTTAACACTGACTCTGGAGCCATATAAACTCCCAGGAGAGTTAATTTAACACTGGAGTTTTTGCTGTGTACCTTCTCATCCAGGGCCAGAGGAGTAGCTATTCTGTTTCATAAGTCAGCTCCTTTTAAGCACATATCCACTATCAGCGATTCTAACGGCCGCTATTTAATTGTAACTGGCCTACTTTCCTCAATTCATGTCACTCTGCTTAATGTGTACAGACCTAATTTTGATGACCCTCTTCAAATCTTTAGACTCTTCGAGTCTTTAATCTTTTACCAAGCACTCTGGACACACACCTGATAATATGGGGTGATTTTAACTTGGTGTTGGACCCTACTCTAGATAGATTTCCTTCTCGCTCTGGAATACCCTTGGCCAATTCTACCTCTGTTCTTAATGATCTGATTACCTCTTTTGACCTTCTTGATATCTGGAGACTAAAACACCCAACGGACATGCAGTATACTTTTTTTCCCGCAAGTTCATAAATCATACTCTAGGATAGATTTCTTTTTAGTTGATTCTAAAATTATTCCCTGTGTAAAATCAATGAAGCATCACAATAGAATCATCTCCGACTATTCAGCAGTGACAATCTCTCTAGATCTCGTAGAAATTAAGCCCAGCTATAACTGGCGTTTTAATCCTACTCTGCTCTCGGATGTCAAATTTTGTGAGTAACAATTAACAGAGTTGCTAGCGGAGTTTCTCAAATTTAATGACACAGGTGAGGTTTCTGACTCGACTCTATGGGAAAGCCTAAAGGCTGTCCTGAGAGGACATATTATTTCATACGAGTCCAGTCTAAAAAAGCAAAGGGTAAAATGCCTTTCAGAAATTGATAATCGTCTTACTCGGCTGGAGGACACTTACAGAGATTCAACAGACTCAGAAGTGCTTAACGAAATTACAGCACTTAAATTGGAATATAATTTGATTCTTTCGAACCAAGTTAATAATATGTTGTTAAAAGTGAAGCAAAAACAGTTTGAACTTGGGGATAAACCAGACAAATTGCTTTCTCGTCAGCTGAGGGGGCTACAAGCCTCTAGAGCAATTCATAAAATCAAGAACAAGAATGGTGTCGTTCTAACAATTCCCGGTGAAATCAATGACACATTTAAAGAATTTTATGAAAAATTATACAAATCAAAGGGTTCTTCTGACCCCTCAGCTTTAGCTGATTTCCTTCATTCATTACATCTTCCAAAGTTGGGGTGCACAGAGCAGGCAGCTTTGAATGCGGACATAATGGTAGAGGAAATACTAGCTGCGATTAAATCTTTCCCCAGTGGCAGGGCGCCTGGCCCAGATGGTTTCGGGATTGAATTCTACAAAAGATTTGCGCAGGTGCTCTCTCCTTTGCTGTTGAGGATGCTTAATCATTCTTTTGACAAACATAAACTTCCCCAGTCCTTGTATGACGCAAATATTTCTCTAATTCTTAAAAAAGGTAAAGGAGAAACTGACCCATCATCTTATCAACCTATATCTCTTTTGAACTCTGACCTTAAAATTTTTACAAAAATTCTGGCTAATAGATTAAATAACTGCATTGGGGAAATTATCCACCCCGACCAATCTGGTTTTATTCCTGGCCGTTTTTCTTTTTTTATTGTCAGGCGTTTAATGAATATCTTATACACCAGATTTGAATCTAAAGCTAGCGTTGCAATTCTTGCCTTAGATGCAGAAAAGGCGTTTGACCAAATTGAGTGGGATTATATTTTAGCTGTGATTAGAGAATTTGATATGGGTGATGCTTTTGCCTCTTGGGCGAAGTTGTTATACCTCCATCCTTCGGCTTCAGTTCTCACCAATTTTAACAAGTCATCGCAATTCAAATTACACAGAGGCACTCGACAGGGCTGTCCTCTCTCGCCTTTGCTTTTTGCAATTGCAATCGAACTTCTCGCCCTTGCAATTAAAAATAACCCTTTAATTTCGCCCTTGAATTTAGTCCAAATTAACCATCATATCTCCCTCTACACAGATGACATAATTCTGTATCTAAACAATCCTGAACAGTCTATTCCACCCTTACTAAATCTGTTAAAACAATTGGTAAACTCTCCGGTTACTCAGTAAATTGGCAAAAAAGTGAATTCTTGGCTGTGACTAACAACATCGATCCAATTTTTATGCGTAGTCTACCTTTTAAAATAGCCATAAACAGTTTGAAATATCTCGGAGTTAATATACCTAGAAACCCTAAGGATATATATAAGCTTAATTATTTAACAATGCTTGAAAACCTAAAGGACAATATAAAAGGCTGGAGGACCTTACCACTATTAATGATGGGGCGTGTGAATGCTATTAAGATGGTGACGTTACCCAGATTCTTGTATCTTTTTCTTGTAGATTTATTTACCCAAAAGTTCTTCAAAACCTTAGATTCTATTGTGCTGCCTTTTGTCTGGGGCTTCAAAGCACATAGAATATCTAAAATACATGTGTGTAAGCCTAGGTCGCTGGGGGGTTTGGGTTTGCCAAATTTTCAACATTACTACTGGGCTGCCAATTGTAGAGCCTTAACTTATTGGCAGGACAGTCCCTCAACTGACATCCCTTCATGGCTTTTGATTGAGCAAGGTGCCTCAAATGCGTCACTCTCCTCATTACTTTTTGCTAACCCAGCGACTTTTAAAGCTACAGTAGGATCCCATTTTATGATTAATAACTCTCTTAGGATATGGCTTCAGATTGGTAAGGCATTTAAATTGCCAAATACCTCTTTTCTTGCTCCTGTCTGTCGTAACCATGCCTTTAAACCTTCACTATTAGACCCAGTGTTCACAGGTTGGGCTAGAAAAGGAATCCTTACCTTGAGAGATTTATATATTGACAAAAATTTTGCCACATTCACTCAACTAACAAAGAAATATGACCTTCCTGCTTCACACTTCTTTAGATACCTACAAATTAGAAATTACGTTCGATCCACTGTGCCAAATTTTGAAATGTTATCAGCCGATAATGAATTACATAAATTGCTTATTTGCGTTCCCAACACTCCAAAGTTACTTACAAAATTTCAAGTCAGTTAGATTTTTCCACTATTCATCTGAATAATGTTTGGGAAGAGGAACTAGATGTTCAGCTCTCTGAGGAGGACTGGGAAAAATGTCTTAAACATATATACAGGTGCTGGTCATAAAATTAGAATATCATCAAAAAGTTGATTTATTTCAAGAATTCAACTTAACAGGTGAAACTAATATATTATATAGACTCATTACATGCAAAGTGAGATGTTTCAAGCCTTTATTTGTTATAATTTTGATGATTATGGCTTACAGATTATGAAACCCACGAAATCAAAATCCCAGAAAATTAGAATATTACATGAAATCACACAGTAATTACACAGTGATACCATGGTCATTGAACCAGGTTTTGGTTATTTTGGCAGTGTGGGCCGGTGCAAATCCTGCTGGAAAATGAAGGAAGCATGAAGTGCTCTGGAAATGTCCTGGTAGACGGCTGTGTTGACTCTGGATTTAATAAAGCACAGTGGACCAAAGTCCTCTTTTCTGATGAGAGCAAATTTTGCATCTCATTTGGAAACCAAGGTCCCAGAGTCTGGAGGAAGAATGGAGAGGCACACAATCCAAGATGCTTGAAGTCCAGTGTGAAGTTTCCACAGTCTGTGTTGGTTTGGGGAGCCATGTCATCGGCTGGTGTTGGTCCACTGTGCTGTCCACTCAACGCAGCCGTCTACCAGGACATTTCCAGAGCACTTCATGCTTCCTTCAGCAGACAAGCTTTATGGAGATGCTGACTTCATTTTCCAGCAGGATTTGCACCTGCCCACACTGCCAAAAGAACCAAAACCTGGTTCAATGACCACGGTATCACTGTGTAATTACTGTGTGATTTCATGGAATATTCTAATTTTCTGGGATTTTGATTTCATGGGTTTCATAAGCTGTAAGCCATAATCATCAAAATTACAACAAATAAAGGCTTGAAATATCTCACTTTGCATGTAATGAGTCTATATAACATATTAGTTTCACCTGTTAAGTTGAATTCTTGAAATAAATCAACTTTTTGATGATATTCTAATTTTATGACCAGCACCTGTACACCTGTTCTATTAATGCCAGGCACCAACTTATTCAGTATAAGGTGTTACACAGATTACATTACTCCATGTTTAAACTTAATTCTTTCTATCCTACTATCTCCCCTCTATGCAATAAGTGTGAATCTGCGGAGGGCTCTCTTGGTCATCTTTTCTGGGCATGCCCAAAAACTGGGTGAATTCTGGTCAGAAGTTTTTCAGTTTCTTTCTGAAGCTTATGCCTGTGAGCTTCCCTTAGATCCTACGACTGCTGTTCTTGGCTGGTCGACCTCCTTGCGGCGCCTTAATAATGCCACCCGATTGCCTATACAGTATGGTTTATTGATTGCCAAAAAATCTATACTCTGCGTGTGGAAGAAAAATTCGAAGCCACTATTCAAGATTTGGTTGTCAGAACTTTCCTCTACTCTGCATGTGGAAAGACTCAGATATAGTATTTCTGGAAATATAGATAATTTTGAAGCCTCTTGGAGGCCTCTTTTCAATCACTTGTTAACCCTCTGAGGTCAGCAAACGCGCGGGCGCGTTTTGCTGGATTTTCTCCACATTGTAGCACTATAAACTTAAATTACTCCGTCATTTATGGTCATACAGAAAAAAGAAATATAAAAAAGAATCTGTGATATTTCTACTTTTGTATGTGTCGACTTACAATCAAATCAAAACATTGTGCTTTTGTAAAATAAAGAAAATAAACAGGGTGTGCGTTCTGCCTCCGTCGCGGTGAACTTTTTTTTCTTGAGCACGTCTATAAACTGAAACAAAACTCAGCGATTACTTGTCACACATTTATGAGCCATATACCTTTATAAACATTTAAGTGTGTACTTTTAAATGATCGGATTCAAAACGAAAACAAATATTCTCTGTTTAAGTAATTTGTATAAAACCAACAAGATGTCCAGCTTCTCAAACGCTTGCTCATTAGATTTAATTTGGCCACGCCCACTCGCGCAAAAGAGATTGACATGCAAATCTCCACATGGAACGCGAACTCGCTCATTACCTCAACAACAAAACACCACTTCACTTCACTTCACTTCACTTTTCGTCGAGTTTGAAAGACGCGCCTGAGCTTACATTGGATTTAGGCTACCTCAGAAGAAGAAGAACGCGATTTGAAGACAAGAAAGATGTAAGGTAAGAAATTCTTACATATTAGTTTGTTATTGTTGCATAAATGTCACATTGCAGTTGAACTGTTGCTAGATATATGGGGGAATATTATAATATTTAGACCCGTGTTTACTGTTACTGTGTTTGTGGATATCTGCTCAAACGTAGATATGTTTATGGTAACCATAATGTTTTATATTTGAGCGCGGTCGCGTTTGAATGTATCATATTTTGCAGCGCGATCGCGTTTGAATGTATCATATTTTGCAGCGCGATCGCGTTTGAATGTATCATATTTTGCAGCGCGATCGCGTTTGAATGTATCATATTTTGCAGCGCGATCACGTTTGAATGTATCATATTTTGGATGAAAGCAAAACGCACCAAACGGGTTCATGTTTTTACTATTATCTCATTTCACATCATCATAACGAATGGAAACATTTGAAGTAACATGATAATCTAGCTTTTAAATAATTTTTCTCTAGCTTAGTTGTTACTGAAACTGTTATTATTATTACTGAAACTGTGTACTGAAATTGTTATTATTATTTTATCTAGCACTGCGCATAGCTTATGCCTACAAGGCACAACAAACCTGGTGTTCATTATATTATATATTGTTGTAAACATTTGTGTGTGTGTGTGTGTGTATTCTGTGAATTTTAAAAAGCAATTTTAACCAGAAAAATCTAATATTTATTTCCAATATCGTGCAGGCCTTTCTCTTGATATCAGTATGTTCACTTTTTTTTTCAGGGCCCAGATGCCACTGAGGACTTCAACATCCACATGAGTCTCTGTACATGAACATGGTAAAGTGAAAATCAAACACCTTGGAAATGAAAGGTATGTACAATGTTTTTAGGAATGGTACAAAGGTCTCTGTCTTTGGATCATTGTTTTCAATAAGTGCTTTTTTTGGCATTTGTTGTGTATCTTTGGATTATGTTGTGTTGTAAATAAATCCAAACAATTTAAAAGCCATTCTTTTTTAAATCTTTTCATATCATAAAGCTTTTTCACACAAAACACGTCGTAAAAATTTTAAATCAATATATTGTCTTCTTTGAATGAGCAGTCAGGGTGATTTTCACATAGTTTTAGAGCAAATATTCTAGGCTACGTCATACAATTTTCAAAAGTCTTGTGAAGAAATAATCAGTATGGGTTTCATGGCCTTATTTCAGTGAGAATTTTTTTTTGTATTTTCACAAACCACGCATAAATGTCATTATCTCAAAACTACAAAATTTTACATACATCACATGTACATCACATTTTTAGGAGGTTTGGAAAGCTGCTGATCGATTGCTCCTACTGATCGATTGCTCCTGCTGATCGATTGCTCCTGTCTGCCTCTCTGCCTGCTGTGAGTTTGTTTGCTCCGGTGCTGTAAGCTCCGTCTTAGCCTCGTATTTCTTTGTTTTGAACCATCATTTACTACAATTTGTAGTTGTTTATACTAAATACAGCTTACCCAACATCTCAGATTGACATCGCTAGCTTCCGTTACTACTAGCACAACACGCTAATTCGCTACTGCTAGCCTGTTAACGCGCCACCCGTGCGCTCAGCTATTTTTATTTATTTATTTTTCTCTCGCGCGCTCGCGCCTTTGAGTTAATAAAAGCTCAGGTAAGTAATAATCAGTCAACAAACACGGTGAGTAATGTCTTGTCCTGTTATTGTCACCTGCACTTCATGTCACATGTTTAGCATAGGCTTCTCTGTTGGCAATGTAGGATTTATATGTGATAAATGCAAGGAGTCAGTTAGGCTGACAGAGAAGATTTCAGAATTAGAGACACGCATCCAAACCTTAATTGAGGATAGTAAGAGTGCTAGAGCTTTAGATACTATTTTGGATGCGCCTTGCATAGTGAACTCTTTACATGATTCGGTTCCAGCTGAAGTAGTGCCTGTGCAGCCGGGCAAATGGGTGACAGTGAGGGATCGCTCTAGTCGCGGATCAAAAAACCACTCTTCCGTTCCGATTACCACAACAAATCGATTTGCCCCGCTCAGTGAAACACCCACTGAGAATTCTGTTGATTGTGCCCTAGTTATTGGCGATTCGATCACACGGAACGTGAAAATAGAGACACCAGCGAACATAGTCACATGTTTGCCGGGAGCCAGAGCGCCTGACATCAAAGCAAATTTAAAAGTGCTGGCTAATGCTAATCGTAAATTCTCTAAGATCATTATTCATGTCGGCACTAATGATGTTCGACTCCGCCAGTCGGAGATCACCAAAATTAATATTAAAGAGGTGTGTGAACTCGCAAGTACGATGTCAGGCACTGTAATCTGCTCTGGCCCCCTTCCTGTTCGCAGGAGTGATGAGATAGTTAGTAGATTGTGTTCGCTTAACGGTTGGCTGTCTAAGTGGTGTCCGCTTAATAATATAGAATTCATAGACAATTGGAAAAGTTTTTGGGGCAAACCTGACCTGTTGAAAAGAGATGGTATTCATCCCTCCTGGGATGGTGCTGCTCTTCTCTCTAGTAATATGGCACATAGTCTTAGAGCTCAAACATGACAAATTGGGCACCAGGTCAGGAAGCAGACAGACTGGCTAAACCGACCGTCTGCTAGCGGCCTCGCGTCACCCAGGTCAGATAAATCCCATCACATAGAGCCTCTTTCACCTAGCTATCTTCATATAGAGACTGTGTCTGTTCCCCGAATTTGGAAATCCAAAAAATGTTTAAACCTATCTAAGGTTAAAAATTTAATTGATGTTCAACAAATAAAAAACAGCTATAATACAGATGAGCAAATGCTAAAGCTTGGGTTGCTGAATATTCGATCGCTTACTTCAAAAGCACTCATTGTTAATGATATGATTTCAGATAATAACCTAGATGTGTTGTGTTTGACAGAAACCTGGCTAAAACCAAACGATAACATTACTTTAAATCCACCCCGCAAGATTACTGTTATAAACATGAACCTCGTCTTAAACGCAAAGGGGGTGGTGTTGCTGTAATTTATAGTAATATTTTCAAAACCACTAAGAAATCAAGTTTCGAATATAATTCTTTTGAAGTGTTAGTGCTTAATGTAAAAATATATAGTATAAATGATAAATCACGTTTGAGATTTGTGCTGGCTACTGTATACAGGCCACCAGGGCACCATACAGACTTTATCAAAGAATTTGCGGACTTTCTATCAGAGTTAGTATTGGCTGCAGATAAAGTACTAATTGTTGGTGATTTTAATATACACATCGATAATGAAAAAGATGCATTGGGTTTGGCATTTAAAGACATTGTAAACTCAATTGGAGTTAGACAACACGTGTCAGGACCTACTCATTGTCGTAATCATACTCTAGATCTAATATTATCACATGGAATAGATGTTGATGCCGTTGAAATTCTGCAGCAGAGCGATGACATCTCAGATCATTATCTAGTCTCGTGTAAATTACATTTAGCCAAGGCTGCAAAGCCGACTCCGTGTTACAAATATGTTAGACCTATCACTTCTGCCACTAAAGATTGCTTTATTAATAATCTTCCTGATCAGTTTCATCATTTTAGCATCCCGGATAGCTTAGAAAAACTTGATATTGCAACAGAAACTTTTAACTCTCTCTTTTCCAGCACTTTAGACACAGTTGCTCCTTTGCGCTTAAAGAAGATTAAAGAAAATAATCCAACGCCGTGGTACAACGAGCACACTCAGGCCCTTAAGAGAGCAGCCAGAAAAATGGAGCGCAACTGGAAGAAAACAAAACTAGAGGTATTTCGCATTTCATGGAAAGAGAGCTCGATTGCTTACAGAGAGGCTTTAAAAGCTGCTAGATCTGCTTATTTTTCAAACCTATTAGAAGAAAATAAACATAATCCTAGGTATTTATTTGAAACAGTGGCTAAACTAACGAAAAAGAAAGCTTCAAACACAGAAGGTTCCAAGCAGCACAGCAGTAATGACTTTATGAACTTCTTCACTTATAAGATTGATAATATCAGGGATAAAATTATAACTATGCAACCGTCTACTACAGTATCGCATCAGGCAGTGCATTGTAGTCTTCCTGAGGAAAAATTTGATTCATTCGTTGCTATAGGAGAGGAAGAATTTACTAAACTCGTTAAATCATCTAAATCTACAACATGTATGTTAGACCCTATACCGACTAAGCTACAGAAAGAGATGCTTCCAGAGGTCATAGATCCTCTTCTTAATATCATTAATTCGTCTTTGTCTCTAGGATACGTACCAAAAAACTTTAAGCTGGCTATGATTAAACCGCTTGTTAAAAAAATGCAACTTGATCCTTCAGAATTAGTCAATTACAGGCCGATCTCGAATCTACCTTTTCTGTCAAAGATACTAGAAAAGGCAGTATCTTCACAACTATGTTCCTTTCTAGAAAGAAATGATATCTGTGAGGATTTCCAGTCAGGATTTAGACCATACCATAGTACTGAGACTGCTCTCGTTAGAGTAACAAATGATTTGCTCTTATCATCCGATCGTGGTTGTGTCTCTCTATTAGTGTTACTCGATCTTAGTGCTGCGTTTGACACCATTGACCACAACATTCTTTTAAATAGACTAGAAAACTATGTTGGAATTAGTGGAATTGCACTAGCATGGTTTAAATCATACTTATCTGACCGTTATCAGTTTGTAGCAGTAAATGAAGAGATGTCTTATCAATCACAAGTTCAGTATGGCGTACCACAAGGCTCAATACTAGGACCGCTGCTGTTCACTCTGTACATGCTACCATTAGGAGATATCATTAGGAAACATGGAATTAGCTTCCACTGTTATGCCGACGATACTCAGCTCTATATTTCTTCAAAACCTAACGAAACTTACCAATTCACTAAATTAACAGAATGCATAGCTGATATAAAAAATTGGATGACTCGTAATTTCCTACTTCTAAATTCTGAAAAAACAGAGATTCTAATTATTGGACAAAAAACTTCCTCACGTAATAACCTAGAATACTGTCTAACACTTGATGGCTGCTCTGTTAAGTCTTCGTCGTCGGTTAGGAACCTGGGTGTGCTCTTTGATACCAATCTTTCATTTGAAAGTCACGTGTCTAGTATCTGTAAAACTGCATTTTTCCATCTTAAAAATATATCTAAATTACGTCATATGCACTCATTGACAAATGCGGAACAATTAGTTCATGCGTTCATGACATCAAGGCTAGATTATTGTAATGCTCTACTGGGTGGTTGCCCTGCACGCTTAATAAACAAACTACAGCTAGTTCAAAACGCAGCAGCTCGAGTTCTTACCAGAACCAGGAAGTATGACCATATTAGCCCGGTTCTGTCAAAACTGCACTGGCTCCCTATTAAACATCGCATCAATTTTAAAATATTGCTGATTACTTACAAAGCACTAAATGGTTTAGCTCCGCAGTACTTGAGCGAGCTCTTAACGCATTATACTCCTTCACGTCTACTGCGATCTCAAAATTCCGGCCAGTTGATAATACCTAGAATATCAAAATCGACTGCTGGCGGTAGATCCTTTTCCTATTTAGCACCAAAACTTTGGAACAGCCTTCCTACCATTGTCCGGGAAGCAGACACACTCTGTCAGTTCAAAGCTAGACTACAGACACATCTCTTTGACATAGCGTTCACATAATACATTATAGACTTCTATAATTCAATATTAGGCTGCCTAGATTAGGTCAGCTGGAACCGGGAACACTTCCCATAAATCCTGATGTACTTGTTACATCATGAGAAGAATGGCATCTACGCTAATTTTAGTGTCTTTGTTTATCCCAAGGTTTTCCCGCAGCCTGCCGGATCCAGGCCGTTTCCAGATCTGATGAAGGACCTTCGCCTGGACCCGATGACAACGCAGTGCTGAAGTGCCAACTAGTCTCTCCCTATGGAGGATCCCTTTCCCACTCTACAGATAAAGCGTCGTCGGGAAAAATCAATTAGCGTATCTACCCCGAATTGATAAAATAAAATAAAATTCTGAATCAAAACTATAAGGAAACACCAGTAATTTGTTTAGGCTTGGTTTTTAGGGAATTCCAAACCTGCGCACATATATTCAAACGCACATAACTATAGAACCCGTTCTTAATGCGCATCTGAACGCCATCAGCGTTTCTCACAGGTTCGCGTTTAAAGTCTGTGTAGAGAGAATGGTGTCGTCTTGGCGGCCCTAATTTAAAAACAAATGATCGTTGCGACAGAAGCGAATCAATCAAAACTAACTTTAGCTGGAAAATAACTTTATTAAAGAACCGCTATAAAGCCAAAACAATCTTACGTTAAATTATCTCTGTAAAGCTGCTTTGAGACAATCTACATTGTTAAAAGCGCTATATAAATGAAGATGACTTGACTTGACTTGACTACATGCTGCTGATATATTATTGTAGCAGAGTTTGTGCTGAATACAGTGTAATTAGACTTTAGCCATGAAAATGTCACAAGTAACAGAAATAACCAGAAATGTCAGAGCATGTCAGAACACCTCCAGGGCCCAGAAAACAGCTCAGACCTCAGAGGGTTAAAAATCAATAATGACGAAGCTATTTAAAATGTATTTCTATTCATTTATTTTTTTATTATTTTTTTAAACACACCCAAAACAGACTGTTTGAATCAGAGGATGAGAAACAGGGTGGGAAAAGGTCATAAATCACTAAAATTTAAAAGTTTTTTGTCCAAAAAACTATAGTAATAATATAATTGCACCTAAGGGAACATGTCATGACCCCTTTAAAGGGGTCAAAGGGGGAGGTGTTGCTGTAATTTATAGTAATATCTTCAGAATAACTAAGAAGTCTAGTTTCAAATATAATTATTTTAAAGTGTTGGTGCTTAATATAGCAATATATAGTGTAAATGATAAATCACGTTTGAGATTTGTGCTGGCTACTGTATACAGGCCACCAGTGCACCATACAGACTTTATCAAAGAATTTGCTGACTTTATATCAGAGTTATTACTGGCTGCAGATAAAGTCCTAATTGTTGGTGATTTTAAATAATACAAGTAGATCATGAAAAAGATGCATTGGGATTGGCATTTAAAGACATTCTGAACTCTATTGGAGTTAGACAACACGTGTCAGGACCTACTCATTGTCGTAATCATACTCTAGATCTAATATTATCACATGCATATGTGATAATATAATTGAATACAATTAGTCCGCCGTTAATTGACGAATAATCAAGCATTTTTCGCAGAACCATATTTATCCAATTTGGTGGGTTGGTCGGAAGGAGAAACACAATTAGATCCGTTTCTTCGCGACGGCTAATTTAAAGATGAAGATGTGCGTAAAGCAAAATATATGGTCTTTGGGAATTGGGGAGATCCAAATTGGGATTTTGATCATATAAAAGAATCTTATAAGACTTGGAAAAAGATGCAATCTTACTGGAACCGCGGTCCAGAAAAAGAAAAAGACAAACATATTTCTCCCATTCCCTCTCAGGCAGATCAGCCTGGGCGGAAACAAAGTATTTCTCTCAATTCACTCTCACAGCCTGAGAAGGAAAAAAGCCTCTCACAGCCTGAAACATTAAGGCACCCCTCCCTCCGAGGTATGAGAGTATTCAAATGTCTGCCGTCTCAGAACCCATAAAAAATAGGTTGTACCCTGACCTGAAGACCGCAACCACATTTCACTTTGTGGAAACTTCAGACGAATTTAAAATCCGTAGTAATGGCAATTTATAAACAATTACCGGATCCAGCGAGATCTCCGCATCATTATGTGCCGGTATTGAAGCGGTTAACAGCGTACAGCCAACTGACTGTGCGAGATTACCGTTTTATTTTGACTAAAACTTTGCCTGCCGAAATCACAGAGGAGGAACTAACTGAAGTTCTAATTAAAAGTTCTAGAACTAATTGGTTGACCTTTTAGACCCAGTTAACGATGCACCGCCCGCCCATAGCATTGTGTTAAAAGATACGGAACCTGTTGATCTGTCTAAACATTTTTCACGTGGACTTAAGGTGACAGATTATGATGATGATGATGATGATGATAAAGACTGGATCAATCTTTCATTTGAAAGTCACGTGTCTAGTATCTGTAAAACTGCATTTTTACATCATAAAAATATATCTAAATTACGCCATATGCTCTCATTGACAAATGCAGAACAATTAGTTCATGCGTTCATGACATCAAGGCTAGATTATTGTAATGCTCTACTGGGTGGTTGCCCAGCACGCTTAATAAACAAACTACAGCTAGTTCAAAACGCAGCAGCTCGAGTTCTTACCAGAACCAGGAAGTATGACCATACAGATGGTACCCAACCAGAATGCCTATTACCGCCGCGCCAGCCGCCGCGGTGATTTCGCCAGCCGCATTTCAAAGTCGTTCCCGAAATGACCGCCAGGTGGCGCAAAGGGACATTGTGCAAAACAGCAGCAATAGCCATATTTTAAAATGTAAGTGGGTTAAATATAAAACCCTAAGCCTGATAGGCATATTTTTCATATATATAAATAGGCCTATTAGGCTACAACAGAATAGAACCAAAGATAGAATCAATTTTAGAACTGAAAAAATAGAATCAAAAGTTAAAAATAGAGACGATATTAGGAGCAATGACGCTGAATATTTTTACTATTCTATTGAGGAATTAGATAAATGAAGAGCTCCCGTGAGCGATACAATTGCATAGTAATTTATAGTGATTTCAAAAGCAGTCCTTAAAAAAAAAATACATGGAGTAGTGTGGTATAATTTTTCAGAGATTACGCGGAACGGGTTTTAGTTAAGATCATGGTTTCAATGCCCTTAATGTATAGGCTAGGCTACTGCTTTAAAAAAATGTCACAACGCGTTTTGAGATTGTTTTGAATTAAACATTGAAGTTTAAAATGTAGTGTTTTGGCACACCAGGCCGAGTGGCATTACGCATTGTTCAAAAATCAAGTTTTATTCTGACATGTTGAATTGGCGTTAGAATTTTTTTTTAGATTTATTAGATTTAGATTTTAGATTTCGTTCGATTTATTTTTCTCATAACAGCTAAAATAACTTAATATATGCCTTGTCTTAATATGACCTACTTAATATAGGCAATAGGCATATACTAGCCTATATGATTAGCCTGGGTTTCCCCATACTGCCTTGAGCAGCGCGATTTTATTCACGCTGCAAGGTAGTCTGGACACCATGGACTAATTTTTCCCCTGAAATAGGGAACCAATCACAGAACGGGGAGGGAGCAGGAAGACGATGACGAAGTATATGCGACACACCGAAGCAGTTTGTTTATCTATGGATCCAACATGACAGACGTAAAAATATATGCATATTTTTAGGAACACATCTACAAAAATATGCCTGTATTTCAAGTTGATAAAATAATTTAAAATCCACATCAGTTTATTTGTGCCGACGCGCCACGCCCTCCCAGGATCTATAACGTTACCAAGGCTACTTCCACTTTTAAAAATGCATCACAACCGCGCGCGCGCGTTCTGCTTGCAGTCGTCGAGATAGATGCTGAGGAGTTGAAGAAAAGAATAGCTAGTGGAGATTGTAAAGTTGTCGACAATACGTCATCAAAAATCAAGTCTAGTGTGTGGGAGAAATTTGGAGTTATCTGAAGAAAATATTGTGAAAGGCTTTGCTGCAAACATTTTCGTGTTGGATAGCCGCAAATGTGGAACTTCATCCCTGAGGAAGCACGCAGATAACTGGTAACAAAGCAGCTCTATCGAACGGTATTTTTCATATTTAACACTGTTAAGTATGTGTGGTGTGCAGGGTGTGTTTGAACCCAAAATTGTCAGATGTAGGCTAGACGAAATTGTGTGGCATATAGTGGTGTAGCCGCGTCTGTTCGATTTGTGTGGTAACGTTAGCCATGTTCTTCATGTATCGGCCTTTTGACAGCTTCGGCTATAATGGTCGTGTAATAACTTCTGTATGACCTGGCAATAAAAATGTTTGTAAGTGTGTCTATAATGTGATAGTCTAAACTGATTTTATTTCGGGTGCGGGTCGGGTGTCGGTTCTATTTTAAGCGGGTCGGTGCAGATTTTTATTAGTGCTGCTGTTGGAAAACGGGTCGGGTGCGGATTTACAAAATCGGACCCGTGCAGGACTCTCTGGTGTACACATAAATCTCTGACCCATCGTCGTCTTCTTTGAATATCTGTCGCTCTACATACGTCATCTGGTATAATTTGAAATGATTGGCTATGAGCTGCGTACAGGCGCATTTGATAGACATTCGTAGCGCCCAATAAACGGCTCTGGGCATTCGTAAACCACGCCTCAAATACGAGAAAATGTACATGTGGTTTCCAGACCACGTCTCAAAGAGAAAGTGGTCTGACGTTAGCCAGGCTACTATATGATAGCCTAAATTAGCAAAACTTGGCCACTAAATATTTAATTTTCAATTATTTTAATTATCACAATTAAAGTTTTAATTTTATTAAATTGAACAAGCGCAACAATTAGCATTTAATCAAATATTCTAAAAGATGTATTATTAATAATAATGTTATTTCAACATAATATTTCGTTTTTTCGACATAATATGTGTGCGTGCAACAAGCAAGATGTGTATTTGTAAATCCGGTGATGCGTGCATTGATTTTTATCAATAAACTAGTGTTTTCTGACAGTGTCGACTGCAAAGATGAAGTTGACGATCGCCATATTTGTAGTGAACGCACCTAGAGAGAAATGCACATAAAGACATAATCAGAGAGTAGCCTTTTTCTTTTCGTTTTGAATTATTTCGTTTGAAGACATTTCAAGCTTTGTGTATTTGATGTATTTATCATGTCTGTGTGAGGCATACGCTGAGTTTCGTTAAGTTAGGAGGATGAGATGCGCTCCAGCTGACGTGCAACGCAAGTGGCGCCTCCATGATTAGTGTCTGTTATATTTGCTTCTCTTACTTATTAAATACAGGCAATTGGTTGATGAAAAATTTATTCAAATTAAGATACAATTTATAGAAAACGAAATTCACTTTAAATAAAGGTTTTCTACTAAACAAAACTTAATGAAGTGGTCAAAATCATGTCTGACCCACTCCATATCCATCTCTCGATATAATGCATCCTATCTTACTCGTGCTGTTCACTTTTCATATTCAACATAGATGGAAAAAAATAACATTATAATATTTTAACAAATATGATACTAAATGAGATTATTTAATGGCTACAACAGTATAGTAGGCCTATAGACTCTATTTGTACAAATTGCTGCACATTAATTTAATTAAATAAAACCTTGTAACGAATTCACACTCTATGGTAGACTGTGTACAGTTGAGACACCTTAAATAACTTGCGTTTGCAGCAAGCACAAGTTGTGATTTTTTGTGTCAGCTGGGAAGGAAATATATACCAGACCTCTTGGAACTTTAATTGAATACATAGCGTTGGTGAAGCATACTGAAATTACATCCCTACAAATTTATTAGGCCCTACTGAAAATAAATGTATCGAATTTAAGCAAAGTAGCCTAAATATTAAGACTGTAAGCCCTTTGCTTTTTACTTAGCCTATAAAGGACTCTTGTAGCCGAATTTGTGTTAATTTAATTTGTAGAGGATTTTTTTAACTCAAACATTAACACTGAAATAAATTAAACTAAACTATTGTAATTTTTTTGGCACACGACGACGAGTGGCGCTATGCATTGTTCCAAAGCCAGGTTTTTTTCTGGCATGTTGAATTAGTGTTCGACAAACGCGGCGGCGCCTTCATTTGAATGAAGACACACTGGAACGTTAGGCCATGTCGCAACGAGTGAATCGTGGCCGAGTGGTTGAACTTACGATACGATCATTTAGATGACACGGTTTCGAATCCCGAACTAACTTGGACTACTGATATTTTTATATTAGCCTATTAATGCATTTTATAGTCTATTGTTGATGCAGAGAGATTTGTCTAGTTCTAAAACATAGTTTTTTGCTTATAGCCTATTTACAAAATAAAATCACCATGCATTTCCATTTTACAATAAGCAACAAATAGCCTATTATACAATGACTTTACTTCTGTAACCTATAATGATTCCAATCGTAATTTCAAAAGCAGTTCTGTTAATATATATATATATTAGGGCTGTGTATTGGCAAGAATCTGGCGATACGATACGTATCACGATACATGGGTCACGATTCAATATATTGCAATATATTTCGATACTGTGCATAAGGCGATATATTGGGATTTTTTTGAAGTAAAATATATAAAAAATATTTTTAAAAAGACATGATGTGCATAAAAGTCAAAGAAGTTTACTTTAGGTAAACAATTCAGTACACAGAAAATCAAACTGCCAGTTTGGGATTGTGGTTCACAGGTTCTTAGTGAGCAAATTTTTATATGCTCAAGTAGGCCATAATAAAAGAAAATAGGTACATAGCCCCTGTCACAATACAAAACAACAACGTGAACTGGACGAAAATGAATGAATTGTGGATGAAAGTGAACAAAATGAATGTGTCATATATTGAAATCAAGTTTTATGTGATAAAAGATTTTAAAAGAACTGGACGCGCGAATGAGGCGAACCGCGCCGCGCTAAACGCCTCGTGCCGCAGGACCTCCAGAGGCGCGTAAACGCGTCTTTGCATTGACTTCACATTGAAATCACTCGCGCCAGATGCTCTTTTCGCGTTTGGTGTGAGCGATGCACGCGATTACATTTAGAAATAGACAAGCTTTGTTTCCAAATGCACCAAGCAAAGATATCCTATCAATTGTATAAACTTTTATAAAGCCAGCCAATATAATCACAATAAACACATCCAAAATGAAATATTTAACATATATACGCAACGTCTAATTTGTAAACAAAATGATTTACGCACTAAATCCAACATAAACTCCGGCACAATTTGCATATGTTTAAACTCTCAAGACAGACGTCACATCCCGAACCTCACAGCAATTGGCTGCCAACTGCGTTTTTCGCTTGATATTTGTATAAAGGAACTGTCTAACTTTTTGACGCTCTCGGTCGCTCTCAACGCTTTCTCCGGTCCGCTGTCAATCCTAAAATGTCCAGTGGACACGCACCGTTATAGGCGAGCCTGGCGAGGACACTAGTGGTGCGTCTCAGCATAGCTATCTAGTGGTAGGGATTTAAACAACATAAACGTGAACCACTGTCTTACGGTCTTACCATGAATATTTTTGGACGTAAAAAATAAAATAAAAAAATCGATATTGCGTTTTTGAAAATCGATACAGTATTGCTAAATAAAATATCGCGATACTCAGGTGTATCGATTTTTTCTTACACCCCTAATATATATATATATATATATATATATATATATATATATATATATATATGACTTTTAAACGACAAACAATAAAATCAGAACCAGTATTTGCGTTCATGGTTCCAGTGGCAGTAATGCATCCACGGCTTTTCAAAATGTCACAAAGCGTTTTGAGATTGTTTTGAATGAAATATTGAAGTTTATAATGAAGTGTTTTGGCAAACCACGACGAGTGGCAAACTCTTTGTTTTGTTTTGCAAACTCAGCTAGCCTGTGGGGGGTTTGGAGAAGGCAAAAGTTGCTTTATCGTGGGGGTGCAGGACAGAGGTGTTAATGTTCCGTCTTTCATATGGAGAGTGTCGGAGCCAGCCTGATGAGCAGGCAAAGGCAAAATTCTTTTAAGGATTAATCTCAAAATCTCCAAAAGTCCATAGCCTATGTACAGTAGGCCCTATATCTTATTAAATTATATATTGTAGTTTTATTGATTGTATTTAAAGGTTTTCCACACACAATTTCAATTTAGCAGATACAGAGCTCTTTAATTCGCGACCCACCTCGTTTTATTGTGAGGTGAATTCAGCAAGGCATGTTGTATCTTTGAAGGAACAAAAGCTATTTGTTACAGTTTTTTCTTTCGTGATTTGTGTGGATGACACACAGCGACATATACAGTATTATCAGCTGTATGGTGTTTTTTTACGCTGAAAGACCCGCCGCGCGCAGTGAGGGAGACCAAACTTACTAAAAAAATATCCAGAGAGAGACAAAGAAAAACGCCTGTTCTTAATTTATGTTGCTTTGAACTTTTTTCGTTTTGTACCGTTTTAATTTTTTAATTTAGCTGCAATTTCTTTGACAATAGAAATTTAAAATGTTGCAAGAATAAGATTGTGTTTCTTATTTTGCATCACAAAGGGAATAAACTCTATCGATGCAACCCTGTTTAAATAAATAAACTGTTCCGACACTTTATTCATACCTTGAAATGTGCGATGGGTTTTCAAACTTAATTAATTTTCTTTTTCTTTTACATTTTCATTGTTTATTTTTTAATTGAAAGCAATACTGTATTGAAAGTATTTTTCTGATTTGTTCGATCTGTTTTGAAAAATGTCTTCCGTTGCTATGGCCGGGTATCACTGTCAGTCATCTCAATCTCGTGAATGATTCACACACAAATTTCTTTTTAGCAGATTAAAGACGAGCTTCATCATCTTTTTATTTTCTGGTGCAATCGGCTGACAGTCTTCCTCATCAGATGTGTCGTCTTTGCAGCGGCTCAACTGGAATGTAGCAAATTTATGTTGTAAATTGATAATTAAACAAGATGATTGACTTTAATAAACAGATGCATATTTAAGCATCAAGAATGGAAAAACACAAACACTGTCGGCTACACTGAGATTCGATCTCAGATCGTTTGAAGCTCTGAGAGGCTATTGTTAATGCATTGACCACAGAGCTATCGTCTGAATAGCCTAGGTCTACTATTTTCTGTTTTAAAAGTTTGTTATATTCTTTTTTTATTTGCTTATGTTTTTTAACATTAGCAATTTACTGTCTCGAAATTATGTGTCGAAAAAATTATAAAAAAAAGTGTTTTTACAAGACCTTGTGCTGTTTATTTATTATTATTATTATTATTATTATTATGCAGATGTTAATTTAGCCATTCTGTTAGATAAAAATTGTCCCTAATGTAAAATGGAAATTAATGGTAATTTTATTTTATAAATATAAAATATTTAATATAGGCTATAGGAGAAAAAAACAATATGGTGTAGCAATATTTTAGAACTATCAAATCTCTCTGCATTAATAATAAAAAAGTAGCCCATGTTTGTTCGGGATTAGAACCCGTGTCATCTGAATTATTGAAACGTAAGTTATAGTCTACCACTCGGCCACGAATTTGTTTTGTTTTAGTTTGTTTGAAATGTATTTTTACATATTTTGCTTTCGTTAATGTTAACCAATTCTGTTGTAGCATAATAGGCCTATATTTTTTCCCTAAAAGTTTGTTTTATTCTCTGCTTTGTTTGTTTATATTTTTACATATTCAATCAGTCTCATTTTTGTTCAAATAATGAAAAACGGTTGTTGTTTTTTTACAAGATCTTGCGCCAAGGTTTTTTTTTTTTTTTTTTTATTTATTTTTTTTTTAAATAAACAGATAGGAAATTTACCTTTTAAAATGCCGCAGTTGCTGCTGTTTTGCCCTGTCACTTGCGGCACCCGGTATAGCCTAGTCATTTCGCGAACGACTTTGAAATTCGACTGGTTTATTTTTGCTGCGGCAGTAATAGGCATTGTGGTTGATTATTTATTAAAGAATTCAATTGATACAACATGTAAGCCTATTTAATTCTGAATATAACAAAGAATGCTTAAACCGACTAACATCGGTTAGTAACTGCAAGTCCTGAAAATGTTTTAATTTTACGGTAAATTATTTTAATTTATTTCACTGTTATGTTTCAGTTAATAAATCTACAAACACATTAAAATAACACAAAGTAAATGACAAGTAACCTATTGACATAACCTTTCTAAATTATAGAAAAACTGGGCACACAATGTTACCGTGTGTCTACTTTGTTTAAATTTAATGAATTTGAATTCGTTTAACCACAATATTTATCTTGAATTTATCTGTGACCTCAGCTCAGATTACTGCCGCGGCAGATTACGTCATAAAGAGAATAAACTGACACTTTTCAAAGTCTGTGATTACAGCGCCACTCAGCGGTAAAAGGCAGCAAATACACATCCCAATTTTGCCGCCGCGGGAACGGCGGCGGTAAAAGTCTCATTCTGGTTGGGCACCATCTGTATTAGCCCGGTTCTGTCAAAACTGCACTGGCTCCCTATTAAACATCGCATCAATTTTAAAATATTGCTGATCACTTACAAAGCACTAAATGGTTTAGCTCCGCAGTACTTGAGCGAGCTCTTAACGCATTATAGTCCTTCACGTCTATTGCGATCTCAAAATTCCGGCCAGTTGATAATACCTAGAATATCAAAATTGACTGCTGGCGGTAGATCCTTTTCCTATTTAGCACCAAAACTCTGGAACAGTCTTCCTACCATTGTCCGGGAAGCAGACACACTCTGTCAGTTCAAAGCAAGACTAAAGACACATCTCTTTGACCTAGCATTCACATAATACATTATAGACTTCTATAATTCAGTGTTAGGCTGCATAGATTAGGTCAGCCGGAACCAGGAACACTTCCCATAAATCCTGATGTACTCATTACATCATAAGAAGAATGGCATCTACGCTAATTTTAGTGTCTTTTGTTTATCCCAAGGTTTTCCCGCAGCCTGCCGGATCCAGGCCGTATCCAGATCTGATGAAGGACCTGCGCCTGGACCCGATCCAACGCAGTGCTGAAGTGCCAACTAGTCTCTCCCTATGGAGGATCCCTTTACCACTCTACAGATAAAGCGTCGTCGGGAAACTCAATTCGCGTACATACCCCGAATTAATAAAATAAAATAAAATTCTGTATCAAAAATTATAAGGAAACACCAGTACTTTGTTTAGGCTTGGCTTGTAGGGAATTCCAAACCTGCGCACATTCAAATGCACATAACTATAGAACCAGTTCTTAATGCGCATGTGAACGCCATCAGCGTTTCTTTCTCACAGGTTCGCGTTTAAAGTCTGTGTAGAGGGAATGGTGTCGTCTTAGCGGCCCCTAATTTAATAACAAATGATTGTTGCGACGGAAGCGAATCAATCAAAACTAACTTTAGCTGGAAAATAACTTTATTAAAGAACCACTATAAAGCCAAAACAATCTCTGTTACCTTAAATTATACGTTTATCTCTGTAAAGCTGCTTTGAAACAATCTACATTGTTAAAAGTGCTATATAAATGAAGATGAATTGACTTGACTTGACTTGACTGGATATGGGCCAGCTCAGGTAAACTCAAAGTTTTTTTAAAACAACTAACTGCATTTTTACTGAAGCTGTCTTCAGCTAAACAAGACATTTCGCATGCAGCAAATATTAAACAGAAAGTGGGTGAAAGTTCCGTTGCATTTTTTAATAGATTTAAACATGCATTCAAGTTAATGCCGCCGTCCAAAATTGCCCATCAACGAATGTCAGAAAGGCCATAAAATGTTTTTTTTTCTTTTTTTTTTTGTAGAAAAAAAGCTCTGAGACTTCAGCAGACAAATGAGAATCAGATGTTTAGGCGCTCTGATGGCTCCAGGCCAAAACCCTCTCCCTTGCTTTCTTCCACCCAAAGGCAGAGGCCTTGTTATCCGACTGAATGGGGGTCACAATGAAGCAACCCACAGAGTTCTGAGCCCTTTTCTGAAAATGTTTCATTGATTTACATAAGTTATCCAAATAAGTCAACTGTTTTGCCATTTATTGAGTTAAATGTTGATCGTAAACCATTTTTCTAGTCGACAGCGGTGCCTCAATCTCATCGCTGTCTTCCCATGTCTACGAGGACTCAATCACAGGGAAAAAGATCAACTCTGTGGGAATTAACAACATCCCTGTGAAATGTGAAAAGACAACATCTTTACCGGTTACTTCCAATGATGTCCCATCGTTGTTCAAAATGCACGTTCATCAAAATTCTCCATTCTGCCTGTTAGGTAGAGATTTGATGCATAAATTGGGTATTAAACTTGCTTTTGACGCTGACTCTCTGCAACTCATGTTTCCTGCAGCCTTTTCCCTCACGACCGGCACAGGAAGTGCTCTCTTCGAGGATGTGCCTGCAACTGAGCTCAGACAGGACATAGCTGATGTTAATCCCAAGTTGTGGGCGGCCCATAAGGATGAAGTAGGACTCATTGATGTAAAGCCATACGTGGCCAATTTGACAACAAATAGGCCTGTGTTTCAAAAGCAATGTCCACTTTCAAAGGAAAAAGAGGAGGGAATTCGACCCCTCATTGATCAGTTACTGGCTCAAGGCATTCTGGTTCGCACTCATTCACCTTATATCACACCAATCAATCCAATTAAGAAAGCAAATGGTTCTTGGCGTTTAACGCAGGACCTGAGAAAAATTAATGATTTGATAAAACCACTTGCTCCTATTGTACCAGATGTACAAACTATAATAAATTCTATCCCTTCAGAACATGCATTCTATTCTGTCATTGATTTAAGCTCCGCCTTCTTCACTATTCCTGTGGATTGCCAAACTCAGCCGCTTTTTGCATTTTGTTTTCAGAATTGTCAATACATATGGACGAGACTCCCACAAGGGTTCAGAGATTCTCCGGCTGTTTTCTCTGCTGTAGTGCACACAATGCTGAAAGATGTCATACTCCCTCCAGACACCTGCCTGCTCCAATACGCTGATGACATTCTAGTCACTGGTGCCTCTGAGGACATATGTGCTGCTGCCTCTACAATTGTCTGCAACATTCTAGCAGAGGCTGGTTTCAAGGCATCTAAAGAGAAACTTCAGTGGGTGCAGAGGAAAGTCAATTATCTCGGACATGAACTGTCACAAGGCAAAGTTCGTCTGTCTGCTGACAGGGTCAAAGCCATCGCTACGTTCAAGCATCCATCAACACGGAAGCAAATGCAAAGCTTTCTGGGACTGGTCAATTACTGTCGATTATGGGTGCCTAATTGCTCCATGTATGACAAAATCCTGCGAGAAGCTACGCTGGATGATAAAGAGGACATTACATGGACAACTGAGATGGATCAAGCATTAAGACATTTGAAATCCGCCCTCTTAAGGCCTCCTACCCTCGGCCTTCCTTGTTACCCGCAAGAGTTTCACTTGTACGTGCATGAAGGTGCAGGCACAGCCGCTGCAATCCTGGCCCAAGATCATGGGGCACCTTTCTTCCAATAGCTTATTTGTCTAAAACCCTTGATTCAGTGGCTAGGGGACTCCCTGCCTGTTTGCATGCAGTGGCTACTACAGCGATCATGGTACAGGATGCTGAAAAGGTTGTTTTATCGCATCCATTCACAGTTCACAATTCTCACCAGGTAGGAGCCATTATGCATAACATTTCTACTCAACACATGACTGCCCAACGCCGTTCAGGCTATGAGGCTATATTGTTAGCTACTGCTAATTTAACGTTGAAAGTAACTTCTGTTATTCATGGCCCTACTGTACATTTGCACAGGTTGCTGACACAAGGTGAATTTCAGAGTGATGACCACGACTGCCTGACCAGAATCCAAACTTCGTCTGCCTGCAGGCCAGATGTGTCTACATCTGTCCTGGAGGAGGGGAAGCATTGGTATATCGATGGATCCTGTTTCAAGCCAAATGACAATTTATACTTGTGTGGTTATGCTATTGTTGAATTACCTGATCGTGTAATCGAGGTGTATTCTTTGCCATATAAATCAGCACAAGTTGCAGACTTAATTGCTCTAACAAGAGCTTGTCAATTGGCAAAAGGTCAGTGCATCAATATATACACTGACTCTAAATATGCATTCATTGTAGTCCATGACTTTGCTATATTGTGGGAGGAAAGAAATGTCAAAACCTCAGACAGAAAACCAATTTCACACCATAACATTGTGGCCGAGCTCATAAGTGCAGCACAGCAACCATCGAAACTTGCTGTCATTAAAGTAGCTGGTCATAAAACAGGTGAATCGGACGAGGCTAATGGAAACAGACTTGCAGATGAAGTAGCGAAATGGGCAGCTAACGAAGTGATACTTAGTCTGCACGTAGACACACTCTTTCAGTACAAAGCTAGACTGAAAACACATCTCTTTGACCTAGCATACACATAACACATTATAGACTTCTATAATTCAATGTTAGGCTGCATAGATTAGGTCTTAAATTAGGTCCATAAATCCTGATGTACTTGTTACATCATAAGAAGGATGGTGTCTACACTAATATTAGTCTCTCTGTTTACCCTGAGGTTTACCGCAGTCCGCCGGATCCAGGGCGTATCCAGATCTGAAGAAGGACCTGCGCCTGGACACAATGACAGCGCAGTCCTGAAGTGTCAACTAGTCTCTCCCCTGTGAAGGCCTCCTTCCCTTTCCTTTACCTCTCTACATATAAAACGTTGTCGTTTTATCTGTACTGAGTCACCACGTGGCTACGCAGACGCGGCCAGACAAGTAGTTTGTTGAGGGTTGATTTGTAAAGGACTACACGCCTGCGCACACATATTCAAACGTGCATACCTATGGACTGAACACGTGATGCGTATGTGTGCGACATCGGTGTTTGCGCACAGGTTGCGTAGGTTTGCGCAGAGATAACTGATAATTGTTTGCACCTTGGAACCTATTTCAGGGAGTGCGTTCTCGAGCCACCAGGCACTGTTTTGTGCAGATGAGCGGGCCGGAGCGTATTAAGTGTTTTCTGTTAGAACGGTGTTGTGTTAGCGGCCCCTAAGTTAATAACTAATAATCTTCGCAACGGAAGTGAATCAATCAATCAAAACTAACTTTAGCTTAGGGCTGGGCGATATAACGCATGACATTGTTAGGCACATCTCGTCAGTAAAGCCGTAGTTAACTGACAAGCTGAGCCATATCGCATTAATATCGCGGACGTATCGCCTGCGATAATTAATGCGATATGGCTCAGCTTGTCAGTTAACTACGGCTCTTTGTAGTGAATGCCGCTCCATCTGAAAGCAGGTGATGGCGATTTACTACTAATCAAGGAACCGGCTTTACTGACGAGATGCGCCTAACAATGTCATGCGATATATCGCCCAGCCCTACTTTAGCTGGACAATAACTTTATTCTAGAGCTGCTGTAAAGCCAAAACAATCTCTGTTACTGTAATTTCCTATTATCACTGTAAAGCTGCTTTGAAACAATTCATATAGTTAAAAGCGCTATATAAATGAAGGTGACTTGACTTGACTTGACAAGGAAAATTGTGCATTCGCAAAAGACTGGAAAACATTCTTACGAAAAGAAGCACCAAACCTACAGCATGTGCTTTATTTGCACCGAGATGGTGGCGATTGTTAAGAGTGCTAACAATAAGCACCACTATAAATCATCAAAGCAAATGTATTTTGAGCAAAATTACCCATTAAACATGGAAGTAAAAAAAAAAAAACTTAACGAGTCGAGAGAATCATATTGAGAATCTAGATGTAATATAGTCCTGTAGAGTCTGTGGACCCTCAGCTCAGTGGAAAATTGTTGAATGGACAACAAAGATTTAAATTTGAGTTCCTCTGATCAAGAGCAAAGACATGGAAATGTCATTCAATCAACAAAAAACTAAAAACAAACGTGTGATAGGATGGTTGTAAAGAGGGCAAACATGATTAGGACAGAAAGGGTTGAACTGGATTCAAAATTGTAAAGGCTTCACTGTATATCAGACACGTTACTCTCAAAGATGAGGAGCTTATACAATTTCCCAGGCAGCTGCTGATTGACAGATTGGATTAATGGGAAAAATGCCAGGAAGATCCATGGAAAAATAGGCCCCTCCCTGAAATGTCAAACTAGCAGACAGCAAAGGAGGCAAACACTGAGAAATCCAACCAATGGCCTTAGTTGAGGACAGAGGGAAAGCAAAAGCACTAATGATGGCAATAGACATATCGGAGGACATATACAGAGTTAACAATGTCAGTAACTCAAGGTACAGAGACTCTAGAAGAAAGCTCATGAGACTATTCAGCACCTGCAGGCAGAAGCATCAAACACTAATTCATAACCAAGTAATGGCAAGAAACTGGCAGAAAAAAGGGAAGTGGGGATCTAGCAATCCCAAATGACAGGAAAAATGAGCTTGAGAAATAGAAGCTATAGACAAACCAAGGCCAATGTAGTGCTGAAGGAGAGGGACTAAATTAATGAATGACAAATAAATTTCAATGAATGACATGTCAATATCAATGAAAACGACAATCTTAAGCAATATTTTTGTCATCCTTGTCACAACTTTGAATTTATGATGGTTACCAACTTCAATTTGTAATTCAATTCTGTTTCCTTACATACAGTAGGTAGTCAACCAGAACGCTAGCCTAGAAATCTAGACGCACCCTAGCGGCAGCAACATGTATTTTGCAGCCAGGGTAGTCTAGCAACTCTCCATTGACTTTCGTGTTGTAAAAACCTAAATTGGGTCAGGCCAATCACATCGCGTATAGAGTAGGCGGGGCGGGCTTAACATAATGACGACAGAGTTGTGACGGTTCCCTGCTACTTGAAAACAAAGAATGGCGGCTGCTGGAGAACGGTCTTTCGAATCGGCTTTGGCTGTGACTCTGGAGGACTTGGAGTTTTTCTTTGAGGAGCAAAGAACGGCACTTAAGTCATTCTTAAAAAAGGAAGATGTGTTCATAGTTTTGCCGGCCAGATTCAAAAGTTGAATCTATCAACTAACGTCAGCTCCGCTGTTGGGAAAACGCTCTGGTTGGTTGTAGCGCTGTCCTATTGCGTGCAGAGGGAATTTGAAAGACGGCCGTTTATCCGCCCCTCGGATTGAGCCGTGTCTATGGTGAGTTGCCAGACCTAATATCTTGATGTAGGTCTGGCTTGCCAGGCTACCAGAACGCCAGCCGGCGTGGCAAAAATAAACCAGTCACATTTCATAGTCATTCGCGAAATGACCGCCAGGGGGCGCAAAGGGATATTGTGCAAAACAGCAACAATTGCCGCATTTTGAAATGTAAGTGGAGTTAATGTCAATTAACAGTAAGGATGAAATACTACAACTATGGTAAACAGAATAGAACATTTTTAGAAGAGAAAACTAAAATCAAAAGTTAAAAATAGAGATGACAACAATATAGCCTATATTTCATATTGTAGATGTCGGTGGGCAACAGAAGCCTGTTCCCCGGGGGAGCAGCGCCATAACAAAAAACGAAAACAAATTAATAACAAAAATAACAAACAAAAATAAATTAGGTGCAATGAAGCTGATTATTTTTAGTATTCTATTGAGGAATGAGACGAATGAAGAGAGTTTCTCGCTCGTGTGAGCAGCACACACTGGTGTGGAGCAAGGTTTCGATCATTTAGATGACACGGGTTCAAACATGGACTACAGTCATTTTTATATTATTAATGCATTTTATATTATTAATGCAGAGATATTTGTCTAGTTCTAAAACTCTGTTACCCTATATCGGTTTTTGCTTATATATAAAATAAAATTAGCATGCATTTCCATTTTACACTAAGGAACAAATATTATCCAACAGAATGACTGAATTTAGATCTGTATAATAATTCCAATCGTAATTTCAAAAGCATTTCTGTTATATATATATATTTGGGGTTCCCTATAGGCTACAGAAAGAGGTTTTAAAAACATGGTTGTAAGCAAGGTGCGATTTGCCAGGGGGGACGGGGATTTCCCTCTGGTCTAAACATCCCAGCTTCTGCTGAATTATTTTGACCGGATAGCCAGTCTGATGAGCAGGCAAAGGCAAAATTATATACTATATCTTATTAAATTATAGCCTATATATTGTAGTTTTATTTATTGTATTTAAAGTTTTTTCACACAAAATTTCAATTGAAGTGTTCAATACAGTTGTTTCAACTGGTTTTGTAGAGTATTCGAATGTTTGAGCAGTGTGTATGATTGTCAACAATCTGGCATTATCTAAACATGAACTGTTGACAAAAGAATGTGAGTGATCAGCAGACACAGAGCGCTTTAATTCACGATCAACCTCGTTTTACTGTAAGGTGAATTCAACTAGGCATTCTGTGTCTTTGAAGCAACAAAAGCTAAATAATTTGTTACAGTTTTTCTTTCGTGATTTGTGTGGATGACACGCAGTGACATACAGTATTATCAGCTGTATGAGGGGTTTTTACCCTGAAATGTTTCAAATTGAGAGATTTTTTCTGATTTGTTCAATGTATGCGTTATGTGTATGTAATGGATCTGTTTTGAAAAAAAAAAAATTCCGTTGCTATGGCCGGGTATCACTGTCAGTCATCTCAATTTCGTGAATGATTTACAAAACAATAATTTAGCAGATTAAAGACGAGCTTCATCTTCATTTTCTGGTGCGATCGGCTGATAATCTTCCTTCATCAGTTTTGTTGTCTGTGCAGAGGCTCTACTGGAATGTAGCAAATTTATGTTGTAATGTGCCATTGATAATTAAACAAAAATGCTTGACTTTAGTAAACAGTTACATATTTAAGCATCAAGAACGGTAAAACATAAATGCTGTCGACCAACATCGGTTAACAGCATGTAGGCTACAATGTTATATCGTCCAAACACCTATTAATAAAAATGACAGGAAAACACAACAAATCAAATCAAACACAACAAATCTCCGAAAAGTGTTTCTAATCAATAAATTAACATTTCAAAAGTTTTTATTTTTAACAAATATTAAACTAGAGACAAAATGATAAATATGGTAGAGCTGAGATTCGATCTCGGAACGGTAGAAGCTCCGCGAGACGCATGTTGTTGCGTTGACCAGAGCGTTATCTTCTGAACACTGTCTATGGTCATGCAAAGCCTCATTGATGTAGTCTAATATTTTTCTATTGCAAGGTTTTATGTTGAAATGTTTTCATTATTTATTAAAGGAAATAATGCTAATCATAACAACCTGATTAGCCTATTTAATTCTATTTAATTCTTAATAAAGAATGCTAAAACACAAATGCTGCCGACTAACATCGGTTAGCAAGTCCTGATCAATGTTTTAATTTTACAATCATTTAGTTTAATTTATTTCACTGTTATGTTTCAGTTAATAAATCTACTGACCAATTAAAATAACACAAAGTATAAGACACATAACCTATTGACATGCATAACCTTTCTAAATTATAGAAAAATTGGACACAATGTTAACGTTTAGCTTACTTTAGCTTACTAAAATGGCATCTACGCTAATTTTAGTGTCTGTGTTTATCCCGAGGTTTTCCCGCAGCCTGCCGGATCTAGGCCGTATCCAGATCTGATGAAGGACCTTCGCCTGGACCCGATGACAACGCAGTGCTGAAGTGCCAACTAGTCTCTCCCTATGGAGGATGCCTTTCCCACTCTCCAGATAAAGCGTCGTCGGGAAACTCAATTTGCGTATCTACCCCGAAGTGATAAAATAAAATAAAATTCTGTATCAAAAATGATAAGGAAACACCAGTACTTTGTTTAGGCTTGGCTTGTAGGGAATTCCAAACCTGCGCACATATATTCAAACGCACATAACTATAGAACCAATTCTAAATGCTCATGTGAACGCCATCAGCGTTTCTCACAGGTTCGCGTTTAAAGTCTGTGTAGAGAGAATGGTGTCATCTTAGCGGCCCCTAATTTAATAACAAATGATCGTTGCGACGGAAGCGAATCAATCAAAACTAACTTTAGCTGGAAAATAACTTTATTAAAGAACCGCTATAAAGCCAAAACAATCTCTGTTACCTTAAATTATACGTTTGTCTCTGTAAAGCTGCTTTGAAACAATCTACATTGTTAAAAGCGCTATATAAATGAAGATGACTTGACTTGACTTTGCTTAAATTTGATGCAATAATAGAAGCCTACATTTGTTTCAGTTCTAAATTTGTACTGTAATTTCAGTATTGTGATTATGAATTCGTTTAACAACAATGTTTCACTTGAACTGATCTGCTACCAGCTCTCAGTCACTCTCGATGAGCCGCGGCGCGACGGCAGATTACGCGATAGAGAGAATAAACTGACACTTTTCAAAGTCTGTGATTGTAGCGCCTCTTAGTAATAAAAGGCAGCAAATGCACACCCGCAAATTTTAATAATAATAATAATAAAAGTATTATTGTGGTTGAGTACCAACTGTAGACATTAATTGGCTGGTCTATTCAAAATTCAAGATTTATTGACATGGGAAAATAAAACTTCATACACACACATTTGCACACATAACACGCAATTAACAAAAATGTACAATATGCAAATGTATACAAAAGTATTTTTTGTCACAGTAATGGCGTTGATGTACCGTAATTTTGCATTCAGAGTGATCCTGTCCCACTGGATGCACTTTTGTCGTGACAGAATTATTGATGACTATTTATGACTGACGACCAAAGCATTTGTGTCCAGTTTTATAATGCTGTACAGTGCAAAACACAGACACAGTGTAACAGGACGGAAAAAGGACTCACCATAGCACCAGGAGATTGAGATGCACTCAAAGAACACCAGGAAGAGCAGACACATCCCACTGGCTGAGTAATAGTCGAAGAGTTTGAACACATAGAGGCCACCCTAACACAGGAAAAACACAAGCGTGTCATTTAAGTCCCTGTAGCCTGCAATCACTCCTCATCATATTCAAGACTGATTACCTGTGTGATATTGGACAGCCCAATGGCGTAGGACACAATGCAAACACATGCAATGAAAATCTCTCTCCTCTTCCTGAGCACCCGTGGGAACTCGTCCACCAGAGCCGTGATGAAGCCCTCCACTGTGCAGAACTGCAGGACAGTGTCAACAATGAGGATGTTATATTGCATTTATATAACTTTTTTCATGGCTCTTTGTTGTTGCATTCAATAAACCTGTGTGTGTATTAGCTATTACACTTTGAACATGGCTTATCCAATCAGATTGTAGCTTTTTTATGACTTCCCAAAAAAAACTAATAACAATAAAAGCCAACACAACTCATTGTGCCACAGGCATGGACGCGGGAAGTAGTTGTTGGCAAACTGTGATGACAATAAAATGATAGCTTATAAATATCTCTGGTTGTTGTTTCTGTTCCACAACATTTTGTATGTCATGTTTGGGGTGTGGGATGAAGAGAGGGATATTTTTAGTAATTATTTAATTAAAAATTATTTAATTTATCTTCAGTGTGTAGTATTAGCCAATCAGGTGTCTTGACGCGAATCACGCGATTACGATTCAGCCTACGCAGCACAAAAAAACAAAACAAAAACAAAATACCTAGTCTAAAAAACTACTAGTGATATAACGTTAGTCTATATCAATATCAGCGCTATAGCAAGATAATTAGTTAGCAATGTCTCAAAAGAGAATTTTGGATTTTTTTCAATCCAACCCCAAAAACCCGAGGCCGAGGACTAGCGAGAAGAATTCTCCAACTGACTCCTCATCCAGAGGTAACGTTACAGCCCCTACGCCCGAGCAGTACAAGCTAGCTTCTGTCGTTCCCGGTGCTAGCCAATACGACCAGGCTGCTGGTGACACTAACGCTAGCACTTCATATTCAAAAAATTCTCAGTCTGCCCCAGACAAGAGTGAGACTGCTGCAGCATCACCTTTACCACCTGAGCCATTTCAGCCAAGGAATTTCGACTTCCCCACCAAGCGTTTTGGGACTGAAGGTTTTTCAAGATCGTTTAAATCAGCTTGGTTTGAAAGATGGAAATGGCTCCATTATGTCAATGACACTGACAAAGCACTGTGTTTTATTTGTTGTTCTGTGGTAGACAAAAAGTTGGTACATGACTTTTACAGAGCTGACGGCGTATTCATCAGAGGGGGATTTTCGAATTGGCGTAAAGCCACAGAAAAATTTAGAGATCACGAGAAGTCATTATTCCACCTTGAAGCTGTGAACAAAATCGCTGCGCTAAATAGTACACCGATAAGTGCCCTGCTGTCAGACGCGGTTGCGAAGGAGCAGAATACTGGCAGAGTGGTTCTCCAAGATGCCTTCAAGTCAGTACGCTATTTGGTCCGACAGGGCTTACCTCTCCGAGGCCGCGATCACCGCGAAGGACATTTCTGGCATATGATGATTGACCGCACCGAGTCGCTTCCCGCAGCTCGCCAGTGGATGCTCCGCAGGGATAACTGGCTGTCAGATACGATCCAAAACGAGATGATAGAACTGCTTGCACATGCTGTGCAGCGAAGGTTGGTTTCTGGGGCAATGGTTTCTCATTACTTTGGACTGACGGCTGATGGCACTACAGACATTAGCTCATCCGAGCAGTTTTCCTGCCATGTGCATTATGTGGATGCTGATTTGTGTCAACAGAGTGTGTTTTGGGGATTTTACAGCGCGCCAGATTCGAAAGCAGACACTCTATTCAGGTGCATCACTGACATATTTTTGCGCTTGCACCTGCCGATTGAAAAGCTTCAAGGCTACTGTTTTGACGGGGCAAGTAATATGTCTGGACGTTTCACCGGCGTACGTGCGCGTCTTGCAGAAGTCTGCCCTGGCTCCTTGTTTGTCCATTGTTGCAATCACTCGTTGGATCTTGCTTTGCAAGAGGTGGCTCGGGATGTGGCTCTCGTCGCAGACGTATTTAACTTTGTACAGAGCACCTCCAACCTCATCCGAGAGTCAGCAAAACGCAAGAGTTTGTATCAGTCTCTTTTCCCCGACGGAGAACCCGTGTCCAATGTCGCAGCTCTGTGTCCGACAAGATGGTGCGTAAGGACCAAGGCGATATCCAGACTCCTGCAAGGATATGGGCCGCTGTTGGAGACCCTACGAGCTCTCGAAAAGGACCGGAGTGTTCGTGGGGAGACTCGGTCGAAAATATCAGGACTTCTAAAGCAGGCTATGAAGGGCAGAACTGTCTTCGGGCTGTTGTGCTGTGAGGCTATGTTTGGACCTTGTGAGGCTGTGGCAAGAAGTTTGCAGAAGGCTGATGCAAGCGTTTCTGGTGCACTTGAGTGCATTAAAGTTCTCAAAGAGCGCATAGGTAAGCTTTATTCTTTGCTTTTGTTACCTATAATTGCTATTTTTTTGTGGACGATTTGCATGTCAATCTCTTTTGCGCGTGTTGATGTGGTCAAATAAAAACTAATTTTACGCGCGTTGGCTTGGTAAAAAAAAAAAAAGTTCAGACGGAGAGGAAGAAAGCACACCCTGTTTATTTTCTTTATTTAACAAAAGCGCAATGTTTTGATTTCATTGTAAGTGGACACATAAAAAAGTAGAAATATCACAGATTCTTTTTTCATATTTATTTTTTCTGTATGAGCATAAATGACGAAGTAATTTAAGTTTATTGTGCTACAATGTAAAGAAAATCCAGCAAAACGCGCCGGCGACCTCAGAGGGTTAAACGTAAATAATAACATGTATTATTATTATTATAGGTGCACTGAGGGGAGAAGGAGTTGTGGACACTATTTTGTTGAAAGCAAAAGCGTCTGCATCTGCTCTCAGCCTGAAGTGGCCAAAAGATTCCAGGGTCAGCAGAACACCAAATCGTCTTCGGGACACCACTGTGCTGGAGGATTTAGCAGACAGTGGTGAATTAAAGTGGCGACGGGACTTTTTTGAGGCAGTGGATTTAATGAATTCGGAAATGGAGCGCAGATTCGATCAAGCTGGCTTGTCAACAGCTGCAAAGAGGGAGAGAGTGCTGCTGGATTCTGCAAAGGGCCTTGTTTCAGATGCTGACTTGAGTAACCTTCAGCTTCCACAGATGGACATTGCGTCCCTAGGCCTGCAACTGAGGATGCTGGGTGGCCTCACCAAACAACATGCATTCCACTCAGTCCAAGAACTTGCTCGCTTTGTATCAGCTCTACATCCACAAACAAGAGGACTTTTCACCGAGGTGGAACGGCTGATCCACTTGTGCCTCTGTTTACCAGTGTCTACTGCTGGCTCCGAAAGGTCTTTCTCAGCTCTTCGCCGCCTGAAAACCTGGCTCCGTAGCACTATCACTCAGAGTAGACTTTCTCACATGGCACTGCTTCACATCCACAAAAACATTTTGGATGATCTGGATATTCAGGGTCTCATGGCAGAGTTTATCAGCCGAACTCCAGAGCGCAAATCTACCTTTGGTGTACCAAAATCATCGTAAGGTAGAGACACGGTGTCTTACATCTCTGCGTCTTTTTCCTGCCGCCGTGCAGGCCCAGATGGTAGCCTATATGATTGTGATTTATGCATGCCTATTATAAAGAAACGAATAGTCTGTAACTTTTTAGAATTTTATTTAATTTAGAATCACATATTACTGTCGGATAAGACAGATTTTGCATAGTCTATTACTTTGTGGCACTTAGGCCTTTTTTTGGCCGTTATGCAGTTTATGAACACTTAATCTACTTGTGGTTGTTTTAAAATAAACATGCATTGCCATCTAGAAAACCGATTCTGTTGTCGACCTCCTTGTTTTTAGACAGTTTGATTATGCATGTATTGCTAATTATATAATTTACATTGGTTATAAATGACATTTTAATTTATATGCACGCGGCAACATATTTAGATAGGCCTACTAGACTTTTGTGTGTGTGTGTGTGTGTGTGTGTGTGTGTGTATTTGCTTTCTGATTGTAATGCTATAAAGATCGTTGCCGTGCTTGCATCACTCCCTTACTCGTCCTATACTGCATATGGCCACTTGGCCTGCGTGAATGCAAATGGAAAAAAAGGTTTTGAGGGAGAGTAGTAATAATTCGTTACATTTATATAACTCCTTACTAGTCACCCCCAATTTTGGCAAGTGATGCATTCATGACATACCGTTAGCCAAAAGAAAAAAGTTTCTGCTCAGAAGACTTGTATTAACATTTTATTGACTAAAATGCGTTAGAAAACGTTCGTCTCAAAGACGAGTTCGTTCAGAATCAGTCACAGGTCGGCTGACTCGATTTCCTTCTCATCTTCTCATACATTCCCGTAGCGTCACAGACAGCGCCCCCCCCTCCCCCCCTCATCTCAGCACGCCCTGTCGAAAATGACTTCCCGCGTCTCTGGCCACAGGGTTGGGATTCAGTTTGGTTTTATTTGAACAATGCCACTGAACAATACCAAAACTCCAGCTTAAGGGATAAAGAACATTAGTTTAAAATCTTGTAGCCATAAAGGCAGAAATCAGCATCAAAAGATTTGATTGGGCTGAGGGCTAATTAAGTCTTTTAATGCGCCTTATGTTTCCTTGTGTGGCCACCAGGGACACCGCCACGGATATGCTGGAGTACCAAACGGATCCCGTTCACTTCTGTTTCTAGGTCAGAGCTTGAATATGTGCTATTCTCACCTGACTGTCGATTCCCAGCATCAGCAGCATGGAGAAGAAGAGAATAGCCCACAGCGGGGAGACGGGCAACTGCGTCACAGCTTCTGGATAAGCTAAAAATGCCAAACCGGGACCTGTGTAAGCCATGAAAAAACCAAGCATTTCAGTTATTGGAAAGAAATGTCTAGATTTTAACAGTACTTCAAAGTGAAATATTGTAAAATATTATGTAAAATTGATTACCGGATGCTGCTACATCAGCTATTGGTCTCTTTGTGACATGTGCCATGAAGCCCACAATAGAGAAAATCACAAATCCAGCAAACATACTAGTGAAGGAATTTATACAGCACACAATGATAGAATCCCTGCAGAAAAAAGGGGAAAAGGATTCTGTCTTCAAATGTGCTATAAGCATCTATAAAACATACCTGACCTGGAAGCTGCACATCAATTTGGCATTTAAGGAGAAGATGGATTATGTAAATGACATATAGCCAAATCCAGAATCAACTGTTTAATTTGACATTAATTCTCACTATTCATACAAACTCACTCAAATTCCCTGAAGACAGTCAGTCACAGTTATAAGGCTAGCATTATTCACAGCATCAAAAAAGAAATGCTCGAGGTAAAATCAAAGTTTAGGGGCCTGAAACAGGGTCAAGTTATACTAGCTGAATTTTAAAAAGATCATGTCACTGCGTCATTCATACCTGTACACATTGTTATTGAAAGGGTTGTAGCTGCCCAGAGCAATAAGGGAGCCTAAACCCAAACCATAGGAGAAGAAAATCTGTGTTGCAGCATCCAGCCAAACCTAAGATGGAAAATCAAGCTATTTATCAGCTAGACTGGGTCTGTTGGATCTCGTCTGAATGATTAAACGTGTGAAATTACCTCAGACTCCTTCAGCTTCTCAAAGTCAGGAGTGATATAGAACAAGATTCCCTCTTTAGCTCCAGGCAGGGACACTCCACGGATGAACAGAATGAACAACATGAAGTACGGGTAGGTGGCAGAGAAGTAAACGACCTGCAAAACATCAGATATTCCCAACGTGTATTTGTTCAGCATGTAAATGCTTGTAAAAAAAGAAACTGCAGGAAATATTGTGCATTGCTTTCATGGGACAAGAAACTCATAGATCCACAGTTTACTGCAACCATGTGTGCTTTACAATTAATGCAGGGAAATTATTACCAACTCACTCAAATTCCAGACCGAAGCCCTGAAGACAGACCAACAAAGACATCTCACCTTTCCAGTCCAGCTAACACCTTTCCAGATACAGAAGTACACGAGGACCCAGGCAATGGCCAGTGTTATTGCAAGTGGAGCACGAATTTCACCAGGTTTTTCTAAGCCATCAGTCATTTGATGCATATTGCGTCTGTATAAGCACATCATGCAACACAATTACACTTGACAACAAGACAATTGAATGTACAAAGGTCAAAGAAGGTCATGCACATCCATTGTTTCATCAAATCTTACTCCCAAAACTCCATGACAGCACTGGTGAGATTGGTGGTGTCTACTATGCTGTAGTTTGTATAACATCTGTCTGTGTTCCATGGATTGTTACAAGTTTTCCATGGAAGCTCCTACAAAGAGTAGAACAATGCTTTACATTTTTTTATTTAATAAATACCCCAGAATAATTACCTAAACATGCCAATTTATATATACTGTATATATATATATATGGAAGCACACGTGACGAGGAATGCTTACAGTGGTAAAGGAGTTGTATAAGTAGTAAATGGCCCAGGCAATGATGACAATGTAGTAAATGTTCAGCCAGAATGAGAGAACAGCGGCAGCAAGACCAACACCTGTAGTTATGACAGATTGTGTTATAACTTACATTCAAAGCAGAATGTGAACCACCTGGTCAAAGCCAGCATATACAGTACGGCTTTTATCCAGCATTATAGATGCCTTATTAGATCATTTGTTTTCAAACTGGAAGATCTGAGAGCATCTTTAGAATGCTCTAAAGCATTAGAATAACAGATATCAAACTTACAACACATGACCCATGCATTTAAATCTACTGTATTTACTGAAGGTCTCACAACACTTCAAGAAACCAGCTCGTATTTTGCTGAATAGAAATGATATACCTTTGAACATTGGAGCTAGTTTCCAAACCCCAAGGCCGCCAATGGATGTGTACTGTCCAAGAGCGCATTCAAGAAAAAACAGAGGAACTCCCGCAAAAAATAGCGTCAAAAAATAAGGAATCAAGAAAGCCCCTGGAATCAATACAGAAATACATGAAAGCACCAAGTGGGGCTGTGCACAGCAACACAAAGCACACACACATACACACACACCCTGGCACAACATCTCAGACTCAGACTCTTGGAGAAGCGCCTCTTACCTCCGCCGTTTTTCCCGCACAGATAAGGAAATCTCCACACGTTCCCCAGGCCGATGGCGTAGCCCACACATGACAGCAGAAAATCAAATTTCCCACCCCAAGTTTCTCTGAGTGGAATGTCTTTCTTCTTCTTCTCTGGTTTGGCGTCCTCTGATTTGGGTTTGTCGTTAGTTGTGATCTCGTTGAGTTCCGTCACAACTTGTCCATCGGTGTTTTTGGTGTTGTTTGTCGCCATGTCTCTGATTTCAGACAGCAGTAGAGATCCACACAAACCCCCGATCGAACTCGACACAGTTTCGGTTAACCTGAAGACACCGAATCACACGAAATCATTGTTTTTTTGTTTTTTGTTTTTTTTTTTCCCTGCAAACGCAGTCCGCGGTTTGAATTCGAAGGCGACACACACACTAAGAGATCTGCCGTCTCTGAGACAGAACTGTCTTTCATGACAGTCAATTTAAATATATATTTTTTCGATAGAACGATCTAGCTTCTCAATTATGTTTTTTCGTCTATGTGTTGATGTATTTACTATTGTTATACCCCTTAAATGCATGCACATAAACACACACTTGAACATTTTCAAATCAGTGAAACATTGAAAATCATTTCCATCTACTTACAGTGAATTGTGACTGTTTTCCAAAGGCAATGTGTCCGTGTGTCATGCAGCGAGGTGTCCGTGGATTGCTCTCTGAGTTGTAAACTTCCAGAGATGAGTGTTGTGTCCATGTAAAGCGGTCCTGCGGGAGCTGTCCACACGCCACTGGTGCTGAATCCTGTCTGAGATCAGCAGCTACTCAACATTTACAGAGCGTCAATGTCATGTGAAAGTCAACACCCCCCAACGGATACACACACACACATTTTCAGGTCAGGCACGCAAGTCTTTACCTTTATGCGCATATGTTAACATCGTACACAAAGAAAATTATTACCAACATTTTGGAATTTAATGCAAAATACGTGTTTCATTAATTTGCTCACACACATCTGGGGCTGCCACGAGGTACACATGAACTCATGCATTCAATGCATTCATTGCTCATTCTGAAGAAGAATTGCAATCCTCAAACCCAGCCCACTTCATACCAAAATATATCATCATAAATATGGCAGATGAGGAGCAGAACAGGTGAAGCCACTGACACGGCATCAGGTGAGCAGGAAAATATCATCCCTCATCTGAAACTGAGGACACTTCAGAGGAAGAAAGTCTGGGACACTATCTTTTATCAGACGCATAAATGTCCTGGCACACAGCGCAGTCTTGACCAGAAATATGTGGTAAGCATTTTCAACATTTTCAGTCCATCCAGAATATATGTCATGAACTCACTTTTTAGTTAGCTTTTTTGATTTATTCTAAACCCATAAAGGACAGAATTGTGAACGTCAGTAAACACTGGTTAATGAAAAGTGAATGAACTCAGTGTGGGATCTGGGTCAGAGTGGTATAGATTTCACCTCCTCTCTCGGAGCTTGGCTCAGACTGGAGAACTCAATTGGAAGCAGATGGTGAACCAATGAGGGGTGAACTAACCTACTAATGATACTACATGAAATTTAGTATTTGCACTCCATCTGGCTGCATCTCCCTTCGGTTATGGGCTGAGAAAACATGACATATTTATGCACCTGCTGTGGATGCTCGAGTACTTTTGGCTTGCTGGTGACACCCATGATATTCCCAGACGGACTCATTTAGAGAGAGATATATGTGATCATCATCTTAGTGCTGCCTATCAAGGGTCTTCAAAATAATGATTTCAAATGAACTTTACTGTAGTTTGGAGTCTGTTGTTGTGTGTTTTTGAAAAGAAAAAACTGGTTTGACCTGATTTGACCATTGTGTCGACCCGTGATTTGACTTTCTGTGACGTAACCTAATGCAGTCAGGTGTATTCAGTCAAATGAAATCATATCATTTTGTTGTAAAAAAAAAAAAAAAAAATCCTGTTCATTTGAATGTCATCATACAAAGCATAAAAAACAAATACACTTTCATAAAAATACATTTAAATTGTATGATCTAAAATAACTATTATATCTATTTATTGTTTATCAGACTTGTGTATAGATCATCTTAAGTGGATTATTTAGTTATTCTGTAAATTGAGGAAGGCTGCATAGTTTGCACAATTGCAGAAAAAAAAGACGAGACAATTGATTTGTTTAACCCATAATGACTTGGGCTTGATTTTGTTCTAATGAAATATGCAAATCCCATTGGCTGTAAGAGAGTGATCAATCCTTCTAGTGTCGCTAGTATCTGAGAATGCTTGTGTTCAGTGTCTCTGACCTGAGTTTGCCAATCTTGACCAATATATTGTCGGTTATTGTCGTCAGTGGGATCTAAGTGAACCAGGTTCTGTGTGAGCACTGCAGACCATTCAGGAGGGCTATATAAAAATATACATCCCTCAAAGCAGTATGGGGCATCGAAATCATTTTAAAATTTTGTTCAAGTGTTGCTAGGCAACTGCAAAATGGTCTCAGCCTCCTTGTTATATTGGTGTTTCTGCTGGGGTTTGCTCCCATTGATATCTTCAGGTTTTTTTGTCTCCTTTCATTAGCAAATAGTAAACTTTCATTTTTTGTTTTTGAAAAAAAATTAAATAAATTGGCTTCAAAATTGCACTCGAGTTACAGAAAGGCCTAAATGTTTAAGCCAGAATTGAATTAGCTTCATCATTTATTCTTCAAAAAATTCAAATACTTCCCCCTTCATTGTTAATAAATATTTATGCGCACAAACGACATATGGTGTGTTTGCTAACATTAGAGATCAATCGTTTTGAATGAATCATTGAAATGCGGACTTCTGTTTTTAAGGGTTCGTCATGCACAGAACACTACCGTGTAACAGCGAGCACGTCACAACGTCTGCACTCTCTCCTCACTACACTGTGCTACTAATCTACTGCATTCACCGCAATCACTATGGAAACTGACTTTTGCCACACAGCCGCTACTGGAACAGACATGCAGCAAATGCTGTCAGCAATTGTCCAGTGACGCATGTTTACATGGAGGTCTGAATCAGTGTTTCTTGTAGACAACAGCAACATTAGCATGTCTCTTCTGTAGTTCTAACTACAGGACTTCAAACAACAGCATAAGAAATCCTTCAGTACTTCAGTAGTGTAGCATATTTTAAGGCTGAAATGAGTCTCAACTCTCAAATTACTCTGCAAATTCTAAACAAGATCCACACAGCAAATTTGACACAAAACCGCAAGACCTTTTTTTTTTTTACATACAGAGGTTTGGACAAAAGGCGTACTTTAGCTAACACATTGAAACCCTTTTAATCTAACCACCTGCCTCTGGCTAAAGTGTATGAAAATGCTCTTCATGGTTGTAAAGGGTTTATGTGCTTCAAAGGCACGGCTCTGACCGTGCAGTCCTCCAGCCCCAGAGAGAATGCGCTCAAGCCTTCGGACAAGTTTCTGAGCTCAGTCCTCATTCAGGAGACAGGCTTCCCTTTTTTTCGCTTTTTACATAAGGCAAATTTACACGTGCTGATGATGTCAGCTCTAATTCTGCACACCACCTCCCCCCTCCCAAAAAACATTCACAAAAATAAGGCATTTTCCTCTTGAGTGCAAAGGACGTCTGTCAGAGATATAGCATGCATTTAAATGTAAAAAAGCATTGCTGTATTTGTGATTATGAAATTGATTCATGATTGTAGTGTAATGCATCAAAGCAAAGAAATGCTGAATGCAAAAAATAATTGACTGCTGATAGATCATTCTGATTGGTTATAAAATGGCATGTGTGCATAATTGCTGCATTTGGATTTGTGGAGTAAAAACACAAGGGAAGCATCCTAAATCTGAAGAGAAAATGATCCTTCCCTCTTTGTGCATGTTGCTGTCACCCTGGATCTTTTCATAAAACCGCCACTTGCGTGCCTCGCATTTGAATTAGGCTGATGAGTGGAATCTGTGCCCACAGAGAGGCCAGCGGCGCTTTCCAACATCACATGATGCTTAATTAGGGATTCTTCTACATTATAAGGCTGGATTTGTGCCAAATGTCTATCAGTAGTTTCAGTCAATGCACTCATCATTGCGTTCGCTGCTGCCTGAGGTGCATCGCTGAGCTGCGCTCTCTCCTCTGGCGTCTCAGACAGAATAAACAAGCCTGTGAAGGTATCTCTAATTTTAGAGCTCAAGCTTCATCTTGCTTTTTAAAAAGATGGTGTAACCAAATTAGAGAGCTAGTTGCACTTCTCACTTGGCAGACAAGGAGATGATAATTCTGGGGGTAAATGGGGGTACTGAGGAGAAAAATCATCAATCATTATTAACTACAAATCTTCCCCTCACTATAGCTTTAGTTTAGCTCTAGCTTAGTGTTTCAAATTTTTTCAATGTACAAATTGCACAAAGACTGCTGAGAACCAATGGCAAAGTCAATGGTGTGGTGTGACATGGCATGATACAGTGTAATCTGTCTTCACACACAAAACGAGATTTTCCGTGAATTATTAAAGTCATCTCATCACTGCAGCTGCTGCTAGAAGCTCCGGTTAATAAAGAAACAGACAGTAGGCTCGTTTGAGATACACATTTTATTTAGTGGGTAAGCACATGACATCACAGTAGGCGGAGCCACTGCGGTTACACCCACTGAGTGGCAGCATTGGTATTCAGCTTGCATGCTGCAAAAAAACATCTAAAATGAGAAAAAGCTTTGAGATTGACTGTTCAAATAGATTCAAGAATAAATCGAAGCCATCTTTTTACAGACTGCAAAAGCTACAGAAAAGAGAAGCAAATGGATCGCTGCAATTCGTAGAAACAACTGGAATCCAGGCAGCAACACATTGCAGTCACTATTTTGTTAGATATGTTGAATTTTGGGATTAGAGATGTGCAGATCAGCTTTAACGTCATCTGAATCTGCTGTTAAAAATAAATCATCCACCCGAACCTATATGATTTCTCTGACTTAGAAATCTGCACCTGATCGTCACATAACAATTATTCTAATTCTCAGTGTTAAGCGTGATGATATGACAATATAAGTATAGGCAGCTTTTAAATGAACATTTATTTGAAGTGCCTTTATTATGCTGTTTCAGATATTCCCTTTCATGCAGAGTGTAATACAGTTGTTTGTGAATGTAAAAGATCTGCAGAGTTATAAAGATAATAATAATAATAATAAATTTATTTTGTATAGCGCCTTTAAAAGTAGCTTTCTCAAAGCGCTTTACAGACAAGCATAACAGCAAATGAATAAACACAATGGAAATACAAAACAAATAAACACATAAAATCAAGTTCATGTAAAAGCAATCCTAAAATAAAATGTTTTAAGAAGAGATTTAAAAGTCACTAATGTACTTGCTTCCCTGATGTCGGCCGGGAGAGAATTCCAGAGCTTAGGAGCATAGACAGAAAATGCTCGGTCACCCCACGTATGAAGCCGTGTCTTCGGAACAACCAAAAGACCACTCTGAGAGGAGCGCAAATTGCGACATGGTGTGTAGGGGATTAATAAGTCAGTCAAATACTGAGGTGCCAGATTGTGCAGAGATTTATAGGCCAGCATAAGGATTTTAAAATCAATACGGTACCTAACAGGTAGCCAGTGCAGGGACTCCAAGACCGGGGTTATATGGTCCCTGGCCCTGACCCCAGACAGTACTCTAGCAGCTGAATTTTGAAGATATTGCAATTTATCCAATGATGATTTAGATACCCCAGCTAGAAGACCATTGCAGTAGTCAATGCGCGAAAAGACAAAAGAGTTTATCAACTTCTCAGCTACCGAAAAGGACAACATAGGACGTAGCCGGGCTATATTTCTAAGGTGATAAAATGATGTCTTAACTGTATTCTGGACAAAAGGCTCAAATGACAGTGTGGCGTCAAATATGACACCCAGATTTTTTAATTTGGTCTTAAACTCCAGTGCAACGCCATCAACAGACAGAGTAGGAGACCCAACCTTTCGCAGTTGATGTGGAGATCCAAGGAGCATAACTTCTGTTTTTGAGCCGTTTAGAGACAGAAAATTATTGGACATCCAAGTCTTTATCTCAGCAATACAGTTAGAAAGATGCCCAACGTTCACTTGCTGACCCGGTCTAGTATGTATATAAATCTGTGTATCATCAGCATAAAGGTGATAGTTAAGGTTGAGAGATTGTAGTAATTGACCAAGTGGGTAGATGTACATACTAAAGAGTAAAGGACCCAAGACTGACCCTTGTGGAACACCCGTATGAACAGAACCAACTTTGGACCTATAGCCACCCATGAAAACAAATTGACTGCGGTCAGTGAAATAGGACTTGAACCAGTCAAGAACAGTCTCTGACAAGCCAAATACATGTTCGAGGCGATCGAGTAGTAGGGCATGGTCAATAGTGTCGAAGGCTGAACTGATATCCAAGAGAATGAGAACGGACGTGGAGCCGGAGTCGGAGGCAATTAGTAAGTCATTGGTAGAAGTAAGATCAAAGTGCACTGCACAATCAATTAAAGCTATTGTCTCCTAAAATAAAGAATTGATTCTGAACTGCCCAAAAAGTCACCAGCCCAGTCACCACAGAACTACACTTCCCAGCATCCCTTCTGGTCCCCACCTGCACACAGTCCGCCATCATCTCAGACATAAGCAGGCACTCTCCACTTTACAGTTGTCTAGTCTCGTTGTTCAACGCTGAACACCTACCTGACTACCCACCTGTCCCAAACTGTCCAGTCTTCATCCATCTTCTGGGATCATCTTGTCTACCAGTTTTCCTCACGTTCTTCATCACCGCCTGCAATAGATAAGAACTGTCACTTTTCTGCCAGTATCACCATATTGATCTGCAATCCAGTTACTCTCCTGCTCAAGTCCCTTATGTCTCTCAATAAACTCTGTTTGGAATTTACCTGTGTTTGCCATCTTCTGTTCCATGACAGAAACGCTTGTGTTGTGTATGTCGAGAAGACGCTGTTTTCTGATCGGCAAAAGCAAATTCTCTTTGTATACACTTACAAAGGATGAGGATATGAATGGTCATTGGTTAAAATTGCCACAGTGATACAACAGCAGTGAAACCTTTTGTTGCTTACCCGTTATTTTACTGACGACTGCTTGGCAGGTCAACTTGGGATTTGCAAAAAGCTTATCCATTAAAGATTTTTGTAACACTTTTTTTTAACCAACTTGGTCCTCTAAATCACAACCTGTAAGTATGATTAATTATTGATGCATATATTTTCTACTGAGTGTTCAAAATATATAGTTTTGTGTTTAATATTGTGTAGGTCTCCGGCTAACTCACATTTTTACTGTCTTACTGAAATACTTCTGCTAAGGAAAATCCAATAGGAAAATGTTGGCGTTATTTTGTCACTTATTGGGAGCAGTATGCTAGCTGGAGCCGTTTACCTCCAGTCTTTGTGCTAAGCTAGGCTAGCGGTGGGTGCGTCAGACAGAGTTACGGCACGCACGGAGATGAGAAGGGTGTGTGTGGACTTATCTAACTCTGGGGGATACGGTGAATAAGCTAAAGTCCCAAAAAGTCGGTGTGTTCCTTTAATGATACAGTTCCCACATGTGCACCCCAATAAATTATAGATATACACATGGTTTTGTTGATGGACATACTCTGGTAATGCTGATAGAGGCATCTCATAATGTATGACAAACTGAGTAAAAATTTATCACTGAGAAACGTCCTGCTCAAGTCGTACTTGCGATGGAGGTTCAGGTTGAATAACTAGTTCTTCCAATGATCGGACTAGTGCTCAAATTCATAATCGACACTATCGTTACTGTCCTTACAGTGTGTACAACAGAGATGGTCTTTTTATAGGGAGACACAATGGTCTGTGGCTCTACCATTGGAAAAAGGATAACGGCTAACTTAGATCCTGTGTGCCTTGATCCCATTATAGCCTTGACGTCGCCTTGAGTTGTCGACAGTCAATCACTATTTGCGGATAACATAGAAATGAATGAGAAGTGCCGTATACTGAATCAAACCTGTCTTGCAATTTTCTGAGTTCACTAATAAAACAGCATTTTTTTGTTTTAAACCCAAAAAATAGAGCAATCCAAAACAAATGTTTAAGAGCAGACATGTTGAAGATTAGCCGATGGGCTGTCGATTAATTAAATAAGCTATTTCCTCACAAAAGTGCTTTATTCAGCGTAGAGAAGCCTCTCCACCATTGACACCCATTAAAAAAATTAGCCTCTTGTTAGCAGGCATTTACACTTTTTATGTGGGCTTGCCTTCAAGTGGTTTTGGTGCACAAATGCTGAAGATTTACGAAGCCTCCAGAGCTGAAATTCAGTTATGGTAATGGACATTTCTTTTCCGAAAAGCTGTAAGCGGTTGACCAATCAGCAGGCTCATGGAAAGGAGGGGTTTAGAGTGACTGAATCTTCAGGCGAGGCTGTTGTGTTTGGTAAGGATCACACTGACACAGAGAATAGCATCAAATTATTTGAACTTTTACTTCAATCTCACTGTCCTTTCAGACCCAAGTAAATGAATGTATACATTCATCAGGCATAACAGAATGCTTAAAGCACAATCAAACTCTATGCATCACTGAACACTAACTCAATGCATTATTAAACCCCACTTGAGAGAACACAACATTTCCCCCCCTCCTACAGGTTTTTAAACATGAAATGTTGACACAAAGTCCTGTAAGTGCCCCGGGTGAGAACGAGTGTGTGATGGGCTCAGCAGGCAGGTTGATAGGGATGTCTGGAGCCTGTGCGGGAGCTATCTGAGGTGTTGGCTTAAGCACTGGGGTGTCCTGCCAAGCTGAGGGTGTGGCTTGAGATGTGACACCTGTTGTATGTGCCGGGGCCGGTACTTTGCGGAGGCGGCTTGCATCCATTGCGTGCCGTCACTGAGCAAGAAGGTGACTGGGCCAAGCTGATGAATAACTTGGAGAGGGGAAGACCAATGCAAAGCGAGTTTGTGGTCTCTGTGGGGCCTGCGAACCCTGACCCAATCTGCGGCCTGTATGTCAGGGACCTTTGCGTGTGCTGAGAAATCGAAGTTCTCCTTCATCCGCCTCTGCTGGCGTTCAACAGAGGCCCTGACCCTTGGTAGTGATAAAAAAAGATACAAGTACCACCTCTCGCAGGCCCAGATGCAGGCTAATGCTAATGCGTTTCCCCACTGAGTACCGCAGCTCCGTCTGATTGAGGGCCCGTGACGCAAAGGCGATGGGCTTCTCCATGCCCCGCTGAGTCTGTGACAGCACTGCTCCTATGGCTTTAGCCGACGCATTGCAGGGCTACAGATATCGAAGTGAGCCAACACTGGGGCTGTGGTTAGCTGCACCTTGAGCGCACGCACCGCCTCAGAGCATGCCTGTGACCATACCCAAGGGTCATCCTTACGCAGCAGATGCCGTAGTGGAGCAGTGGTAGCAGAATAATGTGGGAGGAACTTCAGATAGTAGCCTGTCATGCCCAAGAAGGAGGCGACCTGTGCAGCCGAGCAGGGTTTGGGAATTGCCAGTATGGCGTCTACATTTGACTGAAGACACCATGATTTTTTGAAAACAGCTGGGGGCGGAGCTAAGTCCAAACGGCATGCGCGTGTAACAAAACACACCTGCATGGGTTACGAAGGCTGTGAGGTTTCTGCTGCTGGGATGGAGAGGCACTTGTAGGTAGCCCTGTCTGAGATCCAGTTTAGACAACACGGTTGAGCCATGGAACTGAGCTCTTCCGAGGTAGGCAGTGGTAACCTGTCCGGGATTACTGCCTTATTCACTGCTTGCAGGTCGACAGACACCCGTAGGGCCCCTGATTTCTTCTGAGCTACCACCAGGTTTGAGACCCAGGGCGATCCACTGGTTCGATAATGCCAGCTGCTTAAAGGGTTAGTTCACCCAAAAATTAAAATTCTGTCAGTAATTACTCACCCTCATGTTGTTCCAACCCCGTAAGACCTTCGTTCATCTTCAGAACATAAATTAAGATATTTTTGATTAAATCTGAGAGCTGGATCACTCCTCCATAGGCTGCTAGGTGACCGAAACTTGCTGGCCCAGAAAAGTTATTAAAGAGATCATTAAGATAGTCCAAGTGACTACAGTGGCTTAATCTTAAGTATATCAAGCGACGAGAATACTTTTTGTGCGCAAAAACAAACAAAAATAACGACTTTATTCCACTATTCATTTCCTTCTCTCTGGGCCTCTAGTTGGTTCACGTAGTGTTTTTGCGTAGCGCGTCTGTGTTACACGTCACCACGTAGGCTCACAATTGGCCGAAGCTAGTCATGTGTGTGATGCGTGTTGACGTGCAACACAGACGCGCAGCGCAAAAACACTACGAGGCCCAGAGAGAAGGAAATGAATAGTGGAATAAAGTTGTTATTTTTGTTTGTTTTTGCGCACAAAAAGTATTCTCGTCGCTTGATATACTTAAGATTGAGCCACTGTAGTCACTTGGACTATATTAACGATCTCTTTAATAACTTTTCTGGGCCAGCAAGTTTCGGTCACCTAGCAGCCTATGGAGAAGTGATCCAGCTCTCAGATTTAATCAAAAATATCTTAACTTGTGTTCCGAAGATGAACGAAGGTCTTACGCGGTTGGAACAACATGAGGGTAAGTAATTACTGACAGAATTTTCATTTTTGGGTGAACTAACCCTTTAAGTTCAGCTGAAACACCATCGTGGAAAGCCAGAGAAATGCGGCGAAGTGGTTGAATGAGTGGTTGAAGTGGTTCAGGAGAGGTTGGTGGGCAAAAGCAGTGAGGCAACCCTAGTGCTTGTGGGCGTGGCCGAGATCGCTGCGGGCGTCTCAGTAGCATAACTGCAGAGGAGTCTGCTGCCGCCAATGTGTCGTTCTGGCTGGGCTGTAATGTTGATGGGGGCATGGGGGAGGGGGCTGGGTAGTCCGTGATTGTTTGCTGTTTAGTCAGAGCCAACGCACATGCAGCTGCACTCTCTATTTGCAATGCAATCGTGATTGCTCGTGACAGTGATAAATCATCCGGTTCTAATAGCAAAGCTTCACGTACTTCTGCGTTGTTGGTATGTTCAATTAACTGGTCGTGAATCATTTCGTCTTGCAACGCACCGAACTTGCATGTGCTGGCTAATCCACGCAAGTTGGCTACTGTTGCACTGACTCACCGGGCAGCTGGTGTCTTTGGTGAAACAGAAAACGGCGCAAGAGCGCACTTTGGGGCCGCAAAGTGTGCGGTCAATAGTTCCACGGCTGTGTCATAATCGCTTGTGGTGCCTGACTCAAGCGTTCCCAGCACACGCTGACCCTCGGCTCCCAAGCAATGCAGTAACAGCGCCTTTTTGCGGGCTGTGGTCACGTCAGTCAGCCCCACTGCCAAGATGAAAGTCTCGAAGGACTATAAGCAGCGAGTCCAGGGAATCGGAGGCTCACCAGGTAGAGCGAGGAAAGGAGCAGGAGGTGGTAGTGCGATATTAGCCATCCTCATCGCCAATTGTGTTTGGTAAGGATCACACTGACACAGAGAGTAGTATCAACTTATCATAACTTTTACTTCAATCTCACTGTCCTTTCAGACCCAAGTAAATGAACGTATACATTCCGTCAGGCATAACAGAATGCTTCCAGCACAATCAAACTCTATGCATCACTGAACACTAACTCAATGCATTATTAAACCCCACTTGAGAGAACACAACAGAGTCGTTTTTGAGTCTTTGAGAAATAAGGTGAGAAATTAAAGTGTTTTTTTTTTTTACCATTGATGCTTGTAAACATGTTGTAGGAGACCTCCAAAACAAAATTATGAACCTTTAAAATAGCATAATAGGGGCACTTTAAAGTAAAAGTTCTTCTTTGGCAAAATTAAATTTCCTTAATAGCCTAAACACAGGCTTTACTCCCTTCAAACTTAAAATGAATGTTTCCATCACTGCAACTTCCCAAACACACACACACATGAAATTAAATATGTTCAGCCCAAGGAAAGGCTGGATATAGGCTTTATGAGTTTATTGTCATATACATATAGTGCTTCACAGTGTTACATATCATATACCCAGCACTTGATTGGTCCTGGTTAACTACTTCACTAAAACGCTACCACACAGTACTTTTCTTTCTTTCCTTCCTTCCTTTTGTTTTGTTTTTAATTTTCAGTGGTATTTAAAAAAAATAAAGCTTCAACCCCAGACGTTTTCAAGCAGCACAGCAGTAATGACTTTATGAACTTCTATACTTACAAGATTGATAATATCAGGAAGAAAATTATAACTATGCAACCGTCTACTACAATATCGCATCCAGCAGTGCATTGTAGTCTCATTCAAAAATAGTAAAAAAATGTATTCATTCATTGCTATAGGAGAGGAAGAATTTTCTAAACTCGTTAAATCATCTAAATTGACAACATGTATGTTAGACCCTATACCGACTAAGCTACTGAAAGAGATGCTTCCAGAGGTCATAGATCCTCTTCTTAATATCATTAATTCATCTTTGTCATTAGGATACGTACCAAAAACTTTTAAGCTAAATTTCCAGTCAGGGTTTAGACTGTACCATAGTACTGAGACTGCTTTCATTAGAGTCACAAATGATTTGCTCTTATCATCCGATCGTGGTTTTATCTCTCTATTAGTGTTACTCGATCTTAGTGCTGCATTTGACCACAACATTCTTTTAAATAGACTCGAAAATTATGTTGCCATTAGTGGAATTGCACTAGCATGGTTTAAATCATACTTATCTGACCGTTATCAGTTTGTAGCAGTAAATGAAGAGATGTCTCATCGATCACAAGTTCAGTATGGCGTACCACAAGGCTCAGTACTAGGACCGTTGCTGTTCACTCTGTACATGCTACCCTTAGGAGATATCATTAGGAAGCATGGCATTAGTTTTCACTGTTATGCTGATGATACTCAGCTCTATATTTCTTCACGCCCTGACAGAACTTACTGTGGCAACCCGCGGGTGAATTTAAATGATAATTTGCCAAACTATGCCACTCTGGGAATTCCACCCAGAGAAATTAGTGTCTCTAAAGGACACGCAAGTTCGTTCACCAAATAAGAGCTCAGAGACATGGGTAACAATACAAAAACAATTAACTTTATTGAGTCACACAGTCACTTTAAAACAATCATTAAAACACATCAGGCCTCAGCCAAAGCACAGCCCATCATAAGAATTTGGCTCTAAGAAGGTCACAGGAACGGAAGAAGGTCAGGCTATCAGAGATTTTACTTTCCACGGATGGACACAGCACACTGTGAATAACAGACCACCACTGCTAAAAGGGAATAGTGCCGGCCTCCCTGCCTTTGGCACCCAGACCCTGTGACACAAGAACAAAGCAATCTTAGTAAAGCGTCACTAAAATGCACACAGAATTAATAAGAAACAAAGCACTGAACTGCCCCCATGCTGATTTAACAAATAAATTAAATGACAAAAACAAAACACCAAATATGAATGAACAAAACTGCAAAAGAAATGGGCAAGGCCTATTTGCCCTCAAATTACAATGAATAAATTCAGCAAAACAGTTAGGAAAATGCAAAAGAGAGACAGAGTTGGTTTTAACAGTTTGCAAGAAAATAAACTAAGTAGCAAAAAAAAATACAAAAACTAGAAAAATACAAAAGAAAAAAAACAAAGTTGCGTTAAACAAAATATAATAAAATAAATCAAACAGCCAACAAAAACATACAAAACAAGGATCGTGTGAAACAAAACCAGAGTGTCACCACTCTTAATAGGAAATAGCAAAGAAATCAAACAAGCCACACAAAATAGTGAACTGCAAAACAAACCCAAAGACAGAGCGTAGCGCTCTTTGCAAAATGGAAATCAACTAAATAAAATGCAAAAAAATGATATGACGACAACAACGCAGTCCTGAAGTGTCAACTAGTCTCTCCCCTGTGAAGGCCTCCTTCCCCTCCCTTTACCTCTCTACAGATAAAATGTTGTTGGGATAATTCCGGTGCGCAGAAGCGATAAATAATAATTTATTATACATTTTTAAGGCCAGACAAGTAGTTTGATGAGGGTTGGTTTGTAAAGAAGGACTACACGCCTATGCACATGTATATTCAAACACACATACCTATAGACTATACACGTGATGCACATGTGCACGCCGTCTGTGTTTTCGCAAGTTTGCGTTTTTGAGGTTTGCGCAGAGATAACCTTTTTTTCAAAAAAATTCAAGGCTTGCACCCTGGAATCTATTTCAGGATTTGCGTTCTCGAGCCCCAGGCACTGTTTTGTGCGGATGGGTGGCCGGAGCGCGCTGAGTGTTTTCTGTTAGAACGGTGTTGTGTTAGCGGCCCCTAAGTTAATAACTAATGATCTTTGCAATGGAAGTGAATCAGACAATCAAAGCTTAAGCTGGACAATAACTTTATTCTAGAGCTGCTGTAAAGCCAAAACTATCTATTTTACTGTAATTTCCTATTATCACTGTAAAGCTGCTTTGAAACAATCTATATTGTTGAAAGCGCAATATAAATGAAGGTGACTTGTCTTGCCTTGACATTGCTGCTTAGACAAGTGGACCCCGCAACTGCGTATCTTAATGAGAGTTTACAAATTAGTGCTTAATGAAAATTAAGTTAAACATTGTAACAGTTCCAGTGTGTTTTCACTGTTACTGGCTGATTATAGCTGTTTTGCAATTATATTCCTGGTCACCAGGGGGTGATGGCCTCGGGTGAGGGTGTTAGAAAACCCATATAAGCAAGAACAAGTGATCTAGCCTTTAAGCCATGTGATGGCTCAACTTGAAAATGGCTCACACTTAAATAAAGAGGGGTTTTGAGTTAAGGCTCAACTTTTAGGCCTTCTTGTGGTCACTAATTGAGGACCGCTCAGTGTAGAACATGTATATTTCATCAACTGTGTTTGTTTGGTGTGCTACCCCAAATCTATGCATTCACCATGGACTTTAGACCAGCATCAAATTTTCTTTGTTTGGATTACCTTTGTGGATTATATTTTTTCTTTTCCAACTTTGCCTTTGAGGACTACTATTTTTGTCTGAGTGAGTTATTTGCTATGACGAGACGGTGGTCGTGACTGAACTAACTTTGAACTGAACTTTTGTGCACAAACAATCTGATTGATCATTGCTGGATTACAGGTTCCTTATATTCATTACACACACATCCATATTCCCTTATTATCATTGTGTTTCTGTGTTTACATTTTATGGACTGAGCTAATATTGAAGGACTTGTTGGGCCTGGTTTTGGGTGATTGTGGGGTATTGTTGCTTCCTGGTGTTGTTGTATTTTGTATTTCATTTCAACTTTTCTTTTTGGTATATATTTGTTTTTTTAACTGGTGTTTGGCTCTATATTTGGATGTGGTTCCCCCTTATTTTCATTTAGTCTTTTATTTCAGATGAGTGTTACAACGTGCTCATATTTACATCATTATGTTGGAAAACACTTTCATCAGAATAATTTCTGTTAAAGCTGTTGAGTAATTAATCAATATCTTGTGTAGGCTTTTTCAGTTGTTTTTTATAATGACCTTGAATGGTTTTCACTAAGGTGAAAGATGTTGTTGTTGAAAAGTAAAAGAGTGACACACGTTCATTGCGTTTTATCGTGAAATGAGAGTTCCCTTTCGTAGTCACTCCGAGTTACGTCGGATGACGACGAATGGGGTTTCGCTTAGAAAGCCTGTCATCTTCAAGTATATAAAATGAGCCAATGGCAATGAAATGCCATAGGTCTGCGGAATTTGCATAGCGTATCTCCGCCCCACCCTGGGGGTATATAAGGAAGTACGCCGGCAACATGCAGATATGTTTTTCGCTTCGGAGCCAAGAGTTTTCTTCACTCCTACAAGCCATTCTGTATCATCTTCACTCTACGAGACGAGGGGCTCTTCAGTGTGTTGGTGTGACGGCGTGTTCCAGCGAGATCGCATTGCCTGCTGCTGATCTGTGCAGTGATCTGCCGACAGTGTGTGTGTTTCTCCCTGGGCGCTTCAGCACTCTGCTGAGCTTTTTTCTCTCTCTAAAAGAGCTGCACGCGGCACGTCTTTTTCAAGACGGCTCGCCCGTGTATTTTCTGAATGTGGGCACGTGACTCATCTGTCTAACGGTCACGAGCGCTGTTTTGCGTGTTGGGCTTAATCACGCTCGGCAGCGCTCGTGGATGAGTCATGTTTTCATTGCGGGAACATGACCATCGCGATGTTTATAGATCGAGACTCGATGATCTCTGTGTGAGAGTCCCCTCTGCCACACCCCAATCTATCTCTTCCTCGAGAGGGGATACTTTGGCTGGTGGCCTGGGTGATCTGAGGGTTATGGTGTGGCATAATTCCGACGAGCTTTCCTCGGGCCACGCCCCCCTCCACATCGCAAACCGTGGGGATTCCGTGTGTGCCTGGTTCCTCTCGGGGACCCAGTGTTTTCATTCGGGACTCCAGCAGATGGTGTCATGTCACTCACAGCATCACAAGGCGGGCTTGATTCCTCTGGAAATGAGGATTCGACTGCTTTGCCTCCCTCGGGAGTGTCAGTGTTAGTCGAGTCAGATCCAGAGCTGATGGCCATGCTTGGAGGGGCGCTCTCCCCCCGAGCGCTGTAGGCTTACGATTGGTTTCTGGGCGCGTGTTGCTCTACAGCACTCGCTCCCAGTGCCTTTCTCCCGGACGTGCATCAGGACGCCTCCGGCTCGCGAGGGTCCCCGTGACTTATCGCGGCCCGCGGGCGTTCTCCGCCTTCGCTGCACTCGATCGCATGGCGATCATGGGCTGTATGTTCTCTGTCACTATCGTGGCACAGGCATGCAGTGCTGTGCATCGCCTTCGCCTTCGAGGCAGTGCTGACTCGGGAGTTCTGTCAGACCTGGCCCCCGTGGAACGCTGGTCCTTCCCTGGCCAACACTGACAGAACGCGGAAACTCGTCCACGCCCCCACGCAGGGACGCTATGCCTCCCATGTCCGGGCTGGTCGATCCGCCACGCACACTGCTGACCTCACTCTACGGGCGACATCGGTACCTGCGTGATCCTGGGCCAAGTGATGTCCACAGGTGTGGTCCAGGAATGGGCTCAGCCAGGTTGATGTGAGGGAGTCTGAGAATTCATTTTCTCAGCTCCCCCATGTCCCAGGCTGGGCTCCTCGGCGGTGGGGTTGAGGACTGTACCCTACAGTCTTCGACCACCCCAGAAGCAGACTGAGGCCTTCTGCACCAACGGTCATCCATCCGTGCGGTCTCCTTAGTCTGCTTCCCGCCGAGGCCGCCTCCCTGCGGCCCCTCCCCTCGAGCCTTCACTGGCCCCGAGCAAGAGAGGGTTGTAGGAGGGCGGCACCGCCCGTCTCCGCCCCTTAGCCGGCTAAACGCCAGACTAAGCAGCACTCTCGAGACGGGTGGCTTGCTCGGCGGTGTGGTTGAGGACTGCGCCCAACAGTCTTCGACCCTCCCCTGAAGTGGACTGAGGCCATCTGCATCAATGGTCATCCGTCTGTGCGGTCTCCTTAGTCTGCTTCCCGCCGAGGCCGCCTCCCTGCGGCTCCTCCCCTCGAGCCTTCACCGGCCCCTGGCAGGAGGGGAATGCAGGAGGGCGGCACTGCCCGTCTCCGCCCCTTAGCCGGCCAAACGCCAGGCTAAGCAGCCCTCTCGAGACGGGCAGCTTGGAGTTAGGGCTCAGTTCTTCTCAGGAGTTGGTAGCAGGGCCACTCCGTCCCCCGGTGGAGGGCCGGGGTAGAATCTCTTGTTTCAAGAACTGATGCCCCTTCCTCCGACCCCCTAGAGGATGTGGGTGACAGTGTGCGCCGCTCACGAGCCTCGCCACTCTCGTCCTCCTCTGTCGCCAGACCCCTGCCAGAGCACGCCCCCGTGGAACGCTGGTCCTTCCCTGGCCTCCTCTGGCAGGATGCGGTTAATGACCGTGCCCCCACACCGGGCCGCTATGCCACCCACGTCCGGGCGGGTCATTCCGCTTCGCTGCACCACCAGGGTACGTTTGTGGTTCGCTTGACCCCGCTGGTACAGCCTTTGGGAGTCTTCCCAGACTGTCCCGTTGGGTCATGAGAACCATCAGGCTCGGCTACGCGATTCAGTTCGCGCGGTCTCCTCCCCGCTTCAGGGGAGTCCGCTTCACTATGGTCAGCGGCTATGCCCCTGTCATGAGAGCAGAGGTCGCCACCCTACTGGCGAAGGGTGCGATCGAGACTGTCCCTCCAGCCGAAATAAAGTCCGGCTTCTACAGCCCCTACTTCATTGTACCGAAGAAATCCGGTGGGTTACGACCGATCCTTGACTTGCGCGTCTTGAACCGCTCCCTTCACAGGATGCCGTTCAAGATGCTCACTGCCAAACGTATTTTCGAATGCGTGCGGCCACAGGATTGGTTTGCAGCGATCGACCTGACGGACGCCTACTTCCATGTCTCCATTCTTCCTCGACACAGACCGTTTCTTCGGTTTGCTTTCGAGGGGCAGGCATACCAGTATGCGGTTCTCTCTTTCGGGCTAGCACTGTCTCCTCGCGTCTTCACGAAGGTCGTCGAGGCAGCCCTTGTTCCTCTACGGGAACACGGGGTTCGCATCCTGAATTATCTCGACGACTGGCTGATCCTAGCTCACTCTCGAAACCAGGTTTGCGAACACAGGGACTTAGTGCTCCGGCACCTAGCTCGTCTGGGCCTTCGGGTCAACTGGGAGAAGAGCAAACTCTGCCCCGTGCAGAGGATCTCTTTTCTCGGTATGGAAATCGACTCGCCTGCTGACTTGCCTTCGTCAGTTCGAGGGCAAGAGTGCGGTTCCACTGAAACTATTTCAGAGGCTCCTGGGGCATATGGCATCCGCAGCCGCAGTAACGCCGCTCGGATTGCTTCATATTAGACCGCTTCAGCTTTGGCTTCGCGATCGAGTCCCGAGGTGGGCATGGCATCACGGCACGCTCCGAGTTCCAGTGACTCCGACCTGCCATCAGACCTTCACCCCGTGGTCGAACCTCAGTTTTCTTCGGGCCGGATTGCCCTTGGAACGAGTTTCCAGGCATGTTGTGGTATCAACAGATGCCTCCACCACGGGTTGGGGCGCCATGTGCAATGGACATGCTGCCGTGGGCTCCTGGACAGGACCCCAGCGCCTTTGGCATGTCAATTGCCTCGAGTTGTTGGCTGTACGTCTTGCCCTGCACCGCTTCTGTGCGTTGCTCAGGGGTCAACACGTACTTGTCCGATCAGACAATACCGCGACCGTAGCGTACATCAACCGTCAAGGTGGTCTGCCCTCCCGCCGTATGTCACAACTTGCCCGCCACCTCCTCATATGGAGTCAGAAGCATCTGAGGTCGCTTCGAGCCATTTATATCCCGCAAAGGTAGACCTGTTTGCCTCCCACGACTCGTCCCACTGCGACCTGTTTTATTCCCTGACCGAGGGCACGCTCGGCACGGATGCACTGGCGCACAGCTGGCCGCGGGGCCTCCGCAAGTATGCGTTTCCCCCAGTGAGCCTTCTTGCGCAGACTTTGCGCAAGATCAGGGAGGACGAGGAGCAGGTAATTTTGGTTGCCCTGTTTTGGCACAACCGCACCTGGTTCCCAGAACTAGTACTCCTCGCGACAGCACCTCCCTGCACAATTCCTCTGAGGAAAGACCTGCTTTCTCAGGGACGGGGCACCTTATGGCACCCTCGTCCCGATCTTTGGCAGGTTTGAGTACCCTACCACCAGCGGTGGTGGCTACCATCACTTCCGCTAGAGCATCGTCCACGAGTCATGCCTATGCGTTGAAGTGGAACCTCTTCGTCAACTGGTGTTCTTCTAAACATCTAGAACCCACGAAATGCCCCATCAGTGTCGTGCTTTCCTTCCTGCAAGAAGGGTTGGAGCGAAGGCTGTCTCCCTCCACCCTGAAAGTGTATGTTGCTGCCATTGCCGCACATCACAACGCAGTTGATGGTAAGTCTCTGGGAAAGCACGACCTGATCATTAGGTTCCTGAGGGGAGCGAGGAGACTGAATCCTTCTCGCCCTCCCCTCGTACCCTCTTGGGACCTCTCAGTGGTTTTAACTGCCCTGCAGAGTGCTCCCTTTGAGCCTCTGCAATCAGTGGAGCTTAAGTTCCTGTCAATGAAGACAGCGCTCCTGGTTGCATTGGCCTCCATCAAGAGGGTAGGGGACCTGCAGGCATTTTCGGTTGACGAAGCGTGACGAAGCGTGGAATTCGGGCCGGCTAACTCTCACGTGATCCTGAGACCCCGGCCTGGATATGTGCCCAAGGTTCCCACCACACCCTTTCGATACCAGGTGGTGAACCTGCAAGCGCTGCCCTCGGAGGAGGCAAGCCTCTCTGAGCATGTGTCTTCCCTTGGCAAGCCACCTTGCCACCCCTGGGGTTGAAATATTCCACCTGCGGCTGGACACCCCAGTGATACTCCATATGCAGCCCCCCGGGATCATATGTGTATTCCAAGTCCCCCCCTTCGGGCTGGGCATAATTGCATATTTCCTCTGAGATATGCTTCTCAGTGTACCTTTTATTCCTGTGTTAAGTAGGACTCCTTCGTCCGTGCTCAGACTTACGCAGGGCACTGGAAGACAGTCGAGAGGTGGCGTGATTAGACTGGGAACCCCATTCGTCGTCATCCGACGTAACTCGGAGTGACTACGAAAGGGAACGTCTACGGTTACGTATGGACGTTACGTCTCCCTGCCACTTCCGCTGTACCGCTGGAACGCCTGAGTTCAGTCTCGGCTCCTCAGCGAAGACATATCTGCATGTTGCCAGCGTACTTCCTTATATACCCCCAGGGTGGGGCGGAGATACGCTATGCAAATTCCGCAGACCCATGGCATTTCATTGCCATTGGCTTGTTTTATATACTCGAAGATGACAGGCTTTCTAAGCGAAACCCCATTCGTCGTCATCCGACGTAACGTCTCCGTTCCCTACTCAGGGAACGAGGGTTACATACGTAACCGTAGACGTTCCGTGTCTTTATTCAAATCAATACATTAAAGGATGTGTAGGCATTTTCAAAGAGGCTAGCAATAGCTAGCTTTGAGACCAAGCCTCCTCCAAACGCACACAGCAGAGTCTGCAAAGTGTCATGAGATAAATTATCTCATGTCTCAAAGCACATAACATTACAATAATAATGAGCATAAACAACTTTCAGAGCTCTAGTTGTACCACCTGACTGCTGCAGATTAATTTCAGCGTTGATAGTGTTGACATAGAAATGCATAAATCAGAGGAACAGCTCTGGGTAGAATGTCACGGGTTGCCATTTCAAAAATATGGTTACGACATGGCGTGAACCCAGAATAAGCTCGTTGTTTTGCTTCAGGAGAAACTGTAATAGGTGTCTGCTGTTTGTTTGTTGCTCTCAGAGACTGTCTGTCTAAAACTCTGCAGAGCCTTGAATGCGCTGATGTTATGGAAATACATATGTTGACAGGCAGGTAGGACATCCTATTATTACATTCAGACCAAATGCAACGATTGGACAAACATTTTTTAGTCCTGAGACTTCCACAGAAGATGGTTTAATGTTTAATATATTACTACTTCTATTATTGATTGCTATCAGGATGTGAAGAAAGTTTCAACCAGTATAACAAAATAAATTGCCTACCCTACCCTTAATGATTTATCTCTCATCCACCCGCGACTCAACCACAATTAATTGTAATGAAATTTTGTATTACTTGCCAGCCCGACCCACAGATTATCTGCTGTATCCACGGATATAACCGCAATCCGCACATCACTACTTTGGCTTTACAAAGCAAGCAGCGCTTATGGTGGATAAATAAAATAAAATTAAATATGGTGGATTTGCTTGACCGCCATGACGGTTAGAGTGCTGTTACTGCGCAAATATCGCACGACTGGAAAAGGCTCTCAGCCAATCAGAATCGAGAACCATATAGACCTGTTGTATAAATGAGCAATATCACACGAGTAGCAGTGCTGATGTACAACCTTATTACACGGCTCTGTGGAATACTTGATTCTAATTGGTCAATCGCACCATACAGCGCTATATTATTCCCTGATAACAACCTTTTTCACCTTTGTCGCCTTTGGCTTTTGGCTTGCTTAGTTGGGTACATTTAATTTAATATTCAACAATTTTATTGATCTGCCTGCATTGACAATATTATATGAGAACTGAACTGAACTGGACGATGACATCACAGTTTTCTCCAGAGTGGCTATATATATAAATGAACTAAATAAATAACCTTTTTGTTGTAACAACAAAAATTAACCATCACTGAACTTACTTAAGCTGGACTATGATGCTATTTTCTTTTAGAAACAAACGTTGTTGCATTATTTTCCTGTTATCTCTGTAAAGCTGCTTTGAAACAATCTGTATTGTAAAAAGTGCTACTGTATATACAGGCGTTTCTTCAACTAGGAGCACTTTTAGGCTTGTGAAGTTGAATAAAAAAAACTTGTTCAAAAGTCACGTAACACAGTCTCATAAGTTTAAATAATTTGTCTAGTTTTAAGGTCTGTAAGAGGAGAAATGGTTAATATTTCACATTTTTTTCCGACCTGCAATGAACAAATGTCATTTCCACCACATCTCAATATACAGCTGTTATTTAAAAATAGAATAACTTATGCCACTCAAGAATAGTCTAAGATCATTTTTGTAACTAGTTTTATCAGTTTTTCCACAATGTACAATAATTATACATTTGTCAATGAGATAAATTAACTGCCCTAAGGACCAAATGGTGAACTGTACACCTGTCACACTCTGAAATTTAATATTGGTTTGGGCAAGAGCTTATTAGAAAATAAATAACTTGAATTTTTATATTAAGTAGAGCATGATCTCGTAAATTGTGGATACATTTTTAATGTGTGATGAGAACTTTTTAAATATTTTTAAAAAATGTGTGTGGTGATGGAAATGACATGGTGGTGGTTGAAATGACAATGAATTAACGTGAATGTAGAGAAACAGTAGAGATATTTATTAGAAAAACTCTTAAACTCATCACACTCAGTAAACTTAATTCACAAAGTCATTAAACATAACCACAACTGTTTTTAGTGTAGAGCTGAGTTTGATGTATACAACTGATTTGTCTCACAGATGAACGGTTACAGTGCATACTGTAAATAACTGACACAACTGATGGCAATGCAAAAATATAAGCAATAAATGATGCAACAAAATTGAATTTTCATTCATCTAAATGAAATCAATTAATATAAAAGTATAATTTAGAAATAAAAATAATATTATAATATAAATATAAATATAAAAAGTATTGTAATTTATTGTAATATTATAATATAAAAAGTATTACACAAATCTACTCTTGCAATCCATATCAATTGTACTTTGTAACCATTAAAGTCATTTCCACCACATGCTGTCATTTCCACCACAGAGGGCAGTGTGGTGGACATGACTGTGGTGGAAATGACATTTCTGTAGTTTTTGTGAAAAAATGGAAGATAGCTTCACTGATTAGCTTTGAATTAATACTTAGCATTTCATGTATGCAAAATACTCTTAACTTTTTAAAAACACCCTTGAAGGTACAGCATGTTTGGAAATGACGTAGAATAAATATATTAACTGATCAAGGAATATTTACCTTGATTTTTCTTATTTTGTTCTTGATGAAAATTTAAAATTGCCTCCATGTCCAACATGTGCTCTGATGTCTCTGAACATTTCCATAGAAACCACCTAAACAATCTTTCACACAAACTTTTTAAAGGGACATTACAGTGTTGTGGTGGAAATGACACCAATACTATGCGACAGCTATATTTTGTATAAAAAGTAATATTGATGGTGTACTCACATTAAATACTATAATGTATTTTAATTATTTTACTAGTGCTTAATTTAGGTATATTAATAGTTACCAGATAAGTCATATTTTTAAACTGTATTTTCATTGTTGAAGTTAAAAAGCCTGGGTGTGCGACAAGGAGAAGACAGTGATTTTGACACCTATTAGGAGGTTGAAAAGTATGAAAAAATCATAATAGAAAGGTAGTAAAAAGTTTTTAAGGATGGTTTATTGTTAGTTTGAAAAAGAAAGAGGAATTTGTCCAAAATTATATGTATTTTTAAAAATATGACCAAAGTACATAAAAGTGTCCATAGTCTAAGAATCACCCATAAATAAAGGTGACATGACATTGTCCAGCTCAGTTCAGTTCTCATTCAATAGTGTCAATGCAGTCAGATCAATAATACTGTTGAATATTAAGCGTCCCCAACTAAGCAAGGTGACAGTAGCAAGAACACAAACTCCATCAGGAGACAGAATAGAGAAAAAAAAAACGTGGGAGAAACCAGGCTCAGTCGGGGGTTCAGTTCTCCTCTGAGCAGTGTGTGAAAATGATTCAGGCTGCAACACAAGTCAAAAATCCGATTGTGGATAGGTAGCATTCAAATATTTCATTCAGTACCATTTGCTTGATGATCGGATTCATCACGCCAGCATGGAGATGAAGCTGGTCATAGGGTCTGTGCTGAGGACTTGTCTAGTTCTTGTGGTCTTTGTTGAGGATATGTGCCGATGGCTGTCGTGTCGACGAGGCCTTCACAGGGTAGAGTCTAGTTGACAGGATCTCTGCTGACACCCAGGGCTGCGTTGTGCAGAGCCTCCATCTGATCAGGATATGGACCGGGCTGACAAAGGAAACCTCGGGATATAATGAGACTAATATTAGCATAGATGCCATTCTTCTTACAATGTAACATGTACATCGGGTGTTATGGGAAGTGTTCCCGGTTCCGGTTGACTTAATTTATGCAGCCTAACAATCTTTTAACGGATTTAAATTATAGAAATGTGATAGTTTTATGTGCATACCAGGTTAAAGAGATGAAGCCTTCCTTAGAAACTTCTGTTTTAAATAATTATCGACCTATCTCTGTAGTTCCTTTTATTTCTAAGGTACAGGAAAAAACTTCAACTTCTACTGAAATTTTTCAATCTGCTTTTAATTAGAGATGCACCGATGTATCGACCAATAATCGGTATCGGCCGATTAAAGCTATTATTTTCGCTATTGGCCATCATCCTATTGTTTAAAAACAACCGATGTTCAGTGCTGATTATATCCTGTCAATCAAAAGGGGGCGGAAAAACGCGTCAGACTGCAACTCACAGTGTGTGTGAAGAAAATGTCTCTCGTGTTGAATTTAGGGCAAGTTAATGTTCAAGCCAGGGTTGCCAGATGTATGGTTTTTCCTTACATCAAACATTATTTGTAGCGGCTCCCGTCCAATAATCGCAAAGATCTTTGTGCTCTGTTACTTCTGATAGGAAACAAAGTCTCAGCTTTCGAATTCTGTGCATTTTATCATGAAATTCAAACAATTAATGGCGTTTTGACCCTCTTAAATGACAAAACAGCAGCGCGGAGCGCGAGTCTTTTCTTCCACTTTAATACAAATTATATTTAGAAAAACATGCATGAATATCAGAATGTTGAAAGATACAGTACAACTTACCAAAATCCATATCATGACTCATGTAATCACTCAATCAGTGTTTCAACCGAGGAAAGACGTCAATAAAACAGCTTGTGAACAATATCACTATCATGTCTTGTTTTGGTTATTGTTTCTAGATTGTGGATTAGCTTGCCAGTAAAAGAGTTGCTCCTTCTATACCAGTTTTTAAATCTCTATTGAAAACATATTTGTTTTCCTTAGCTTATAAAACTTGTCCCACCTTTGTATGTTTTAATTGTTTTCTTAAATTTTGTTAATGTTGCGTCTTAAGCCGGGGACACACTTAACGTCTGTAAGGCCGATTATGAATGTAATTTGATACTTAGGACTGATCATGCCCAAATGCGCTGAGTCAGAGACAGTTGCGTTCAGTCGGTGTTCACAAGCATTAGTTGTTTACTTTTCTATCTTTGTTTATTTGAGTTTCTACAGCACTTTGGTCAGTCCTGTGGCTGTTTTAAATGTGCTTTATAGTCTAGTCAAGTCAAGTCACCTTCATTTATATAGTGCTTTTAACAATATAGATTGTTTCAAAGCAGCTTTACAGTGATAAAGATCTCTCTACAGAGTCAAAAAAGAGTCAAAGAATCTTTTGGCATAAGTTCACTTTGAAATGCATGTATGATTGAGAGGTGAAGCTGTTGGTTATAGCAGTGAATGTAGGGGATATGCCTGCCAAACATTTGTTGAAATAAAGCTTGAGCACCACCTCGCACCCCACTCATCACTGATGCTCCATCATTACACTGGCTCAGTATACTGTCAGCACTGGATCCTGTTTCAGACAAGTGTTGTAAGATTTCAGTGATGTAGTAATCTGCATCAACTGCTGAAGTTCTAAAACATTTTTAATGTTGCACTGATCCCTTGTGCCATCAGTTTTTTAACAGAATGCACCTGAATCAGCAGTGTCATATTTATTATTATTTTATTTTTTTCACATTTGATGCCAACATTTCAATCACTTCATTCTGGATAGTTTTGGAAGTGTACTTTGCATTTTGTAGGATATTTATGTAATGTCAGCAAGGTATCTTTTTCCAACATGTATTTAAACAGCTTGGCAAAAAGCCCAGCTGCTAGGCCTATTCAATCCTCTTTATTGTCAAATGTTTCCCAATCCCCATGTAGGGGAAGCTCATTGACTTCACAAAAACCTGCACTGCTTTTTATGCAAAAACGATTATTTTCTATCTGTTGGGTGCCCAGAAAACATGATACGGTCTCCCCAGACACCTGTTGCCGGCAAAACTCTGTCCTTGTGGTCGAGGCTTGTAAATGAGCCTGGCTGCACACTTGTTTTTGAAGACCGTGGTCACATTCTAATGATGCTTTCCAGTTTCTAAAAGCTGTCGAATCGAAAGTGTCATTTTCGAAGAAAGCACTCAACATGGAAAACAAAAGCATGCATTGCGCTCTACAAAATATTCAAGCCATGGTCATGACTGATACCAAGCGGCCGAAAAGCATCTCTCCCTCCCCTACAAAAAGAGTTTGGGGGTATGATTTCATAACCAGCTGGTGAGAAACTCGAGCTCAACTCATCTATTTCTCTGACCTCCTTGCCACAAATGGATAAGATGGTAGCTGTGTCCTAGTGAGCTAAAGTGATTTTCTTTTGTCCTTTCGGAACAAGGAATTTGTACATGTTTTTGTAGGCTACAGAAGTGTGGTAATAAAGTTCACTAATAGTTCAATAAAGTTAATTTATCATATAATCATTATATTGCTTCGTTATTCAGCACGTCCGTTAACCTCAAAGGTAGTGAGGTGAATGAGCTACGGCTGTCTCGACAAAAAAAGAAAAAGAAAAAAAGGGGTTGGGAAGAAAACAGAAAAGAAAAATATTTGGAGCTGAATTGAATATCACATCAATTTTGTGATTGGCTGTTATGTGGGCTGGGGCAAGCCCCTGATCGGCAATCACCCCCCAGCCCCTGGAGCCAGGCCAATGATGATATGAGAAGGTTTGATCATAAGTGTCTAAACTGGGCAGCTGTGTCATCTGCATATGTAAACCCCTATAACAATGAACAAAAACACTGTTTTACTTTCTTCATGTTAACTTCAGTCAGTCTTCTGAGCCTTAAGGCCTCAATAAACTTAAAGTGAAATCGAAGAACGAACTGATATGACGTAATTTAGAACAAAATCAGGGCAAAACCAAATTCATTTGGATTTAGTTTTGGGAGTTTGAAACAGCTTGCCAAAGTAAACTTTCCCGAAAAGTTCACTATGGCTGGTAAACACCTTTGTACTACCATTGGTCCTTGGCGATTACGTAATAGATAGGTGTGCGCAGACACTCCGTCTTCTTTCACGTGTAACTCTTTGCTGGTTCATTTTACCTGTTCAGTCCATTGAGATCAGATGAACACTCTGGAGAGCTGCTTTATATAAGAAAATTAAGTTGTTCATCGATGAAACAAGGCACTGGCACTGTTTTTCATGTTTAATACAGTAAAGCAATCTATTGTTATTAAATAAACGTGACATGACTTTACTAGAGTGATGAATTGCAGAGCTCATGCAAACAAATCCACGCTGCTATGATCAGATGCTTTTTTTATGCTTTATTAAAAAATACTCACTGTTTTCTCAATTTTGTTGTTTATTTTGTTATTGAGAAGAAAGCACACAGTACATATTTACATATTCATTTTTGAGGCAGACCTGACCTGTTGAAAAGAGATGGTATTCATCCCTCCTAGTATTCATCCCTCTAGTAATATGGCACATAGTCATAGAGCTCAAACGTGACAAACTGGGGCTCAGGTCAGGAAGCAGACAGACTGGCTAAACCGACCGTCTGCTAGCTGTCTCACGGCACAGAGGTCAGATAAATCTCATCACATAAAGCCTCTTTCACCTAGATATCATCATATAGAGACTGTGTCTGTTCCCTGAATTAGGAAATACAAAAAACTTCCAAACACATCTAAGGGTAAAAATGTAATCGATGTTCAACAAGTAAAAAATAGATATAATACAGATGAACAAATGATAAAGCTCGGGTTGCTGAATATTCGATCCCTTACTTCAAAAGCACTTATTGTTAATGATATGATTACTGATTATAACCTAGACATGTTGTGTCTGACAGAAACCTGGCTAAAACCAGACAATTACATTACTTTAAATGAGTTTTATAATGTTATAAAAACGAGCCACGTCTGAAAGGAAAAGGGGGAGGTGTTGCTGTAATCTATAGTAATATCTTCAGAATTACTGAGAAGTCTAGTTTCAAATATAATTATTTTGAAGTGTTGGTGCTTAATGTAACACTATCTAGTGTAAATGATAAATTGCGCTTGATAACGAAAAAGACGCATTGGAATTGGCATTTACAGACATTCTGAACTCTATTGGAGTTAGACAACACGTGTCACGACCTACTCATTGTTGTAATCATACTTTAGATCTAATATTGTCACATGGAATCAATGTTAACCGTGGAAATTCTGCAGCAGAGCGATGACATCTAAGATCATTATCTAGTCTTGTGCATATTTAATTTAGCCAAGGCTGCAAAGCCGACTCCGTGTTTCATCTCCTCAGAATCCCAGATAGCTTAGAAGAACTCGATATTGCAACAGAAACTTTTAACTCTCTCTTTTCCAGCACTTTAGACACAGTTGCTCCTTTGCGCTTAAAGAAGATTAAAGAAAATAGTCCAACGCTGTGGTACAACGAGCACACTCGGCCCTTAAGAGAGCAGTCAGAAAAATGGAGCGCAACTGGAAGAAAACAAAACTAGACGTTTTTCGAATTTCAAGATTGCATACAGAAAAGCCTTAAAGCTGCTAGATCTGCTTATTTTTCGACTCTTAGAAGAAAACAAACACAACCCTAGGTATTTATTTGACACAGTGGCTAAATTAACAAGAAAGAAAACTTCTACTTCTGAAGTTTCCAAAGAGCATAGCAGTAATGACTTTATGAACTTCTTTACTTACAAGATCAGGCAGGCAGTGCATTGTAGTCTCCCTGAGGAAAAATTTGATTCATTCATTGCTATAGGAGAGGAAGAATTTTGCAAACTCGTTAAATCATCTAAATCGACAACATGTATGTTAGACCCTATACCGACTAAGCTACTAAAAGAGATGCTCCCAGAGGTCATAGATCCTCTTCTTAATATCATTAATTCGTTTTTGTCTCTAGGATACGTACCAAAAACCTTTAAGCTGGCTTTGATTAAACCGCTTGTTTAAAAACCGCAACTTGATCCTACAGAATTAGTCAATTACAGGCCAATCTCGAATCTGCCTTTTCTGTCAAAGATATTAGAAAAAGCAGTGTCTTCACAACTGTGTTCCTTTCTTGAAAGAAATGATATCTGCGAGGATTTTCAGTCCGGATTTAGACCGTACCATAGTAACGAGACTGCTCTCATTAGAGTCACAAATGATTTGCTCCAATCATCCGATCGTGGTTGTATCTCTCTATTAGTGTTACTTGATCTTAGTGCTGCATTTGACACTGTTGACCACAACATTCTTTTAAATAGACTAGAAAACTATGTTGGCTATGTGGAATTGCACTAGCATGGTTTAACCCTCTGGGGTCTGGGGTGTTTTTGGGGTCCTTGAGATGTTCTGACATGCCCTGACATTTGTGCTTTTTTCAGTTGCTTATAAACATATTAATGGCAAAAAAAAATTACACTCTATTTAGCACAAACAGGGCTACCAAAATATGTGAGCCACATGTATGTACATGTTTTCATTTTTGAGAGAATAATGTTTATGAATGGTTATTGAAAAAACTAAAAATGAAAGTTTCTGAAATAAGGCCACAAAACACATACTAAATATCTGTCAATAAGACTTTTGACTAATGGATGTCTTTGCCTAGAGTTTTTTCTTCAAAATGATGTGAAAATCATCCTGCCTTATCATTCACATAAAACGATACATTGATTTAAGTTTTGTGAAACACTTTTAGTTTGGAAAGCCAATATGCGGATGGGGCGTAAACGATCATGCATATTTAGTAGTTCACACCTGATGAGACAATGTCCCTGCATACTTAATGAGCCATTCATTCAGGTGTGTCACCTATAGCTAACTTAAATATACAAGCTTCATAAAAATTATCATTCTAGAAGAAAATTTCAGATGGCATTTAGAGGCTTTTGCATCTGAACTCTTCATACACACACACACACACACACACACACACACACACACACATATATATATATATATATATATATATATATACACTACCAAATTGGTTCACAGTTGGAAGCATCACTTTTTTTTCTTTTTTTTTTATTAAAAAGGTTACAATTACAACAACAATTCAAGTGTAATCTATTCTTTGTAAAAACTAAAGTATACAAAACGTATTATTTGATGACTTTATTTTTGACAAAACATACTATATTTAACACATGAGCAAAATTGGCAAACAAAAGCTTATTTGATGTGGCAGTCTATTGTACAGTAAAAACTTTATAATCTATTCAAAACTAGTCAACGTCTTTCAAAACTAAAGTATACATTTTATCATACGTATTTCAAAGTAAAGGATTCATTAGTTAGTTGATGACTTTATTTTTGACAAAACACATACAGTATATATTCCTCATCTCAGTATAGCAATAGAGTTTGCTAAAAGCTGTTCATTCAATACAGCAGTATTTGAAAATCAATAATATTTTGTAAAATTACATTTATATTTGCATTTATGTCAAAACCTAGACACTTTTAAACATCAAAATGACATTTATTAATATGTATTCGTGTCAAAATGACATATAAACAGATTGTCCTATTCAATTTTGCATGGAAACGCTTCCAAGACGCTTGCGTGTCGCGTGAAAAATAGGCGTCGGTTCTATTTCTAGCATGCACGCGTTTTCCACGCGGCTCGTGCCGCGCCTGAGACGCGCGTCTCACACAGGCAGTGTGCAAACTCTAAACTGTTAACATGGGAGCCCAAATAAAAACGGACACGCCACGCAGCTGAGACGCTTACCCCTCATTTACACTGCACACGTGTGCGGTGCATTACGTCTGCGACAAGGTTTTATTCCGTCCTCCACGCGGTGCCAACTAGATGGGCGCGATCAGCTCCGGTAGACGTGTCGCAGCCATAATGCGCCGCAGACGTGTTCAGTGTAAATGAGGGGTTACGCCATGCATCCAGTGTGTCACCGGCCTTATCCAGCTGATGTGGGCGTTTCACAGGTTTGTATGGATCGCCTCACATTTGCGTTTGAATAGCGCGGTCTCCGTAGGCGGAGTCACATTAAAACTTAATTAGCTGAGATGAGAACGACTGACATCTCTCTCTTTACATACATATTATATAAACTGTGAATATTTGTTTTTTATAAAAATTACTTCATTTAAAAGAAGAGAATTCAAGCTTCATGCCTGTGTGTCTGTATGCCTATTTGACTGAGTATTCGCTGAGTTACAGTTCATTTTCGGACGCGTTTCAGAATTGACTTCACTGACGGAGAGTAGGCAGAACTCGCATCATGTTTATTTTTCTTTATTTGGCGAAAAGCACAACACTTTGTTTTTATTATGAGTATACACAAAAAAAATACACACTAAACAGGATCGATTGATGTATAACACAATCATATATGATAAAAATTAATATTAGTATTTCTATGTTTTTTTGCACTCATAAAGAAATAGCCGACCTCAGGGGGTTAAATCATACTTATCTGACCGTTTATCAGTTTGTAGCAGTAAATGAAGAGATATCTTATCGATCACAAGTTCAGTATGGCGTACCACAAGGCTCAGTACTAGGACCGCTGCTGTTCACTCTGTACATGCTACCATTAGGAGGTATCATTAGGAAACATGGAATTAGTTTTCACTGTTATGCTGACGATACTCAGCTGTATATTTCTTCAAAACCTAAAGAAACTTACCAATTCACAAAATTAACGAAATGTATAGCTGATATAAAAAATTGGGTGACTAGTAATTTCCCTGCAGGCTTAATAAACAAACTACAGCTGGTCCAAAACGCAGCAGCTCGAGTTCTTACCAGAACCAGGAAGTATGACCATATTAGCCCGGTTCTGTCAAAACTGCACTGGCTCCCTATTAAACATCGCATAAATTTTAAGATATTGCTGATTACTTACAAAGCATTAAATGGTTTAGCTCCGCAGTACTTGAGCGAGCTCTTAACGCAGTATAGTCCTTCACGTCTATTGCGATCTCAAAATTCCGGCCACTTAATAATACTTAGAATATCAAAATATCCTAGCATTCACATAACACATTATAGACTTCTATAATTCAATGTTAGGCTGCATAGATTAGGTCAGCCAGAACCGGGAACACTTCCCATAAATCCTGATGTACTCGTTACATCATAAGAAGAATGGCATCTACGCTAATTTTAGTGTCTTTGTTTATCCCGAGGTTTTCCCGCAGCCTGCCAGATCCAGGCCGTATCCAGATCTGACAAAGGACCTTCGCCTGGACCCGATGTCAACCCAGTGCTGAAGTGCCAACTAGTCTCTCCCTATGGAGGATCCCTTTACCACTCTACAGATAAAGCGTTGTCGGGAAAATTCATTTCGCGTACCTACCCCGCAGTGACAAAATAAAATAATATTCTGTATCAAAATTTATAAGGAAAGACCAGTACTTTGTTTAGGCTTGGTTTGTAGGGAATTCCAAACCTGCGCACATATATTCAATCAGCGTTTATCACAGGTTCGCGTTTAAAGTCTGTGTAGAGAGAATGGTGTCGTCTTGGCGGCCCTAATTTAATAACAAATGATTGTTGCGACGGAAGCGAATCAATCAAAACTTTAGCTGGAAAATAACTTTATTAAAGGGGTCATATAATGGTACATGCACTTTTACAAGTTGATTGTACTGAAATGTTTGTTGGCAGTGCCTGTACACAACCATCATAAAATGATAAAAATCCATCCAGTGTTTTTTTTTAAATCTTCTTATATGTTTCCCCCTGTCTCAAATCAAGCTGTTCGATATTGTGACGTCACAAAATTGACGCCCCTCCCACGATGGCTGATTGACAGCAGTGTTTCAAACACAGACCCGCCCTCGCTCGTGAGCGAGCTGTCAATCATAGCACGTGCCGATAGGTGCGTTCATTGTTGATAGCTGGAGTGCTGAGCAGAATGGTGTCTAAGCGATTGTGGTGTTCTGTTCTTGGGTGTAATAACGAACACAGCAGTCATGTTGATGTCCCTAAATCCGAACCACTGAAGACGCAGTGGCTGAGTTTGTTTTCGAAGGGAATATTCCCCACGATCAACGTCAATGCTTTCATGTTTGCGCGAATCATTTCACCAGACTGCTTTACAAACGAGGGTCAGTATAAAGCTGGATTTGCTAAGAAGCTGCTCCTGAAAAAAGGATCAGTACCAACTATTCGTGTTCCTGCAGAACCTCCAGAAGAACAAGTGAGTGTAATGTTTTATTGACCTTTATATTAATCTTTATATTAATCTTTGCAAATAGCTTGCACGCTTCACGATGAATGCGGCTATTTTTACACTCAGGGTACATTATGGCATGTTTTCTATGTACGACGTTATCAATATAATTCATAATCCCACGTTTTTAATGAACGACGCGTTGTGGTTATTGTGTTATTGTGTTACAAACGGTGTACGCACAGAACAGAGGGGCGGGGTGAGCAAAGCTCATTATCATTTAAAGACATGCACTTAAACAGCGTGCTGAAAACAGCTGTTTTTGACCAGGTAAAATGAGTGTTTTCTTACAATACTAATGAGAATTTTTAATTAAAGTATATTACAAACTTTTAATTTAGACCCTAAAGAATCATATTAGCTTGTACAAAAATGACATTATATGACCCCTTTAATGAACCGCTATAAAGCCAAAACAATCTACATTGTTAAAAGCGCTATATAAATGAAGATGACTTGACTTGACTTATTCCGACGTTTACTGTAATCAGCTGGATCCAGGCCATATCCAGATCAGATGGTGGACCTGTGCCTAGACATGAACACAACGCTTGATGTAGTCAGCCGGATCCGGGCTGTATCCAGATCAGACGGAGGACCTGCACCTGGACACGACCACAACACATGATGAAGTCAGCCGGATCCGGACCGTATCCAGACCAGATGGAGGACCTGCACCTATACACGACATCAACGCATCCCTGAAGTGTCAGCAGAGATTGTGTCAACTAGACTCTCCCCTGTGAAGGCCTCATCGACTCGACAGCCATCGGCACTGATCCTCAACAAACCCTTCTCCATACCGGCGTGACTCCAATCTTCAACCAGATGAACTGGATAATATTCTGATTGTTCCAAGCCAATCCGACTTCTAAACTATAATGCTGCCTGAATATATATAAATGAACTAAATTAATAACTTTTTTTAAACAAAAATGAAACATCACTGAACTTACTTAAGCTGGACTGTATCATATACATCAAATTTTCTTCTGGAAACAAACTTTTTTGCATTATTTCCCTGTTATCTCTGTAAAGCTGTTTTGAAACAATCTGTATTTTAAAAAGAGCTTTATAAATAACTGTGACTTGACTTGACTTGTGATTCAGATTTTTTGTTGCTGTCAATTTTATTTCTTTATATATTATTTATGTATATATTTTACCACATGGGTGGTAAGAAAGTACCATATCTGTCCTATATATTGAGAGACCATCATAGGGGGATACATCACCCCAATATTCAGGTATTGTCAAATATGGGCGTGTCATTATCCAATTCTTCTATTACTTCTGTTACTATTCTCACCAATCTTAAATATGTTGTAATAGCCTTGCTGTAACGAGTGTTCTGTTCGAGTGTTTGTTTGGGGTGGGTTTGGCACGTTTTATTTCAGTTTCTTGTGCTTTGAGTCTGTTTCCTTGGTTTCTCATTGATTGTTGTACATCTGATGCTCGTTTCGTTGATTAGTTTGTGTATATTTAAGACCTGTGTTTTGCTCTGTTTAGTTGTCTGTTCTTGAGGGCCGTCTTTCCAGGCAGGTTTGAATCTGCGGACAAAAGAACACCTGCCTGGAAAGACGGCCCTCAAGGGACATTTCTGGTAGGGAAGTCCCGATCCGAGTCATTGAATATTGAGCATCTGCCGATACCCAGTCTAGTAATAAGATACTCTCTCTCTCTCTCTCTCTCTCTCTCTCTCTCTCTATATATATATATATATATATATGCTTCTGTTGTGAGAGTGCTGGAGAAAGTGGAGTGAATGTAGCAAACTTTAGCAGACAGCAGGGAGTTAGATTGACCAGCGGAGAGTTCTCTCAAGGCTTCCAGGTTCCTTCTCATTTCCATTCTCTCTGTAAGAGAAAAGGGTAAACAGAAGGTAAACAGACAATAGTGAGTGTCTGGTAGATCGAGCTCAACTGCTCTCTCTTCGCTGGTGTTTATATGGCCCCAGTGATGAGTGGGAGAGGTGTGCACATTGATAGCTGATCAGCTGCTCCGTGTGTTTTGCCAGGGGCGACTGATGTCGGGACGATGGTAGTCCAAAAAGAAATTGTGCGCACATCCAAAAAAACTTTTGGCAGGTGCTCGATTAAATGAAGCATCAAACTCAAAATAAACAAGAATCAGCACACTGCCACTTCTGCTCCCGAGGATTTATTAAAATGAATAACGTTTCGACCAAAAGGGTCTTCGTGAGGCAAGAAACAATCATAGAAAGGTACAATTTATATCCGTGTGAACCATCACACCTGATCTTATTAGTGAACTAATTACCCAATCATCCAATACAATAACGACCTAATCAAACACAAATGTAACCACTAAAGCATCAAAAAACATAAAAACAAACTACAGAAAAATACAGAAAAATAACCAACATAATATAAAAGAAAGAAAACATTATTAATGTATTAACTAACCAATGAATAACAGATGGTCGCTGGTAGTCCGCCAACCCCAGAAATGCATGTACCCGTTTCTAGGATGAGGCTCCGGACAATTCGGAACCCCAGGTAACGTGCTTCATAGAGGCCCAGGTGACATTTTCAACTGAGTGAGATGGTCTTCCCAGCTCTTCGAGTGGATGACTACATCATCCAAATTGGTGGCGGCATACTGCTGGTGGGGCCTTAGAACCACATCCATCAACCTCTGGAAGGTAGCAGGAGTCCCATGCAGGCCAAAAGGAAGGTATTGCCTGTGCCCTGAGAGGGTGCTGAAAGCAGACTTCTGCTTGGAATCTGAACTTAGGGGAACCTGCCAATATCTCTTTGTGAGATCCAGAGCGGAGAGGTACCGGGCCCTCTCTAGCCACTCGATCAGTTCAACCACTTGGGGCATGGGGTAGCTGTCGAACAAGGAGACGTCATTCAGCTTGCAGAAATCATTACGGAAGTGGAATGTGTCATCAGGTTTTGGGACTAATACAATCAGGCTGGACCACAGGCTTTTGGAAGGTTCTATGACCCTAAGCTGGAGCATCTTCTGGACCTCTTTCTCAATGGCTTGTCGACGGGCTGCCGGAACTCTATAGGACCGCTGCTGGACAATGACACTGGGTAGGGTCCAAATCTCATGGGAGACAACTCTGGCATGACCTGAAAGATTCAAGAACACATCTCTGAAGCTGTGAACCAGGGACTCAAGCTTCTTTCGCTGATTGGCCGCAAGCTGGTTTCCTAGCTCCACCCTCCACGAGGGTTCGTCCTTCTCTGCTGACAGGGCCATGGCGGTGGGGGCTGTGACCTACTGCTTCAAGAGATTCACATGATGTTCCTTTACCAGAAGCAGATGTTCCTTTACCAGAGGCATTACTTTGTCGATTCTCTCCCTCATGTTGTGGACATGCTCAATGATGGTTTGTGTCCAAAGAGCAATTCAAAGGGGGTGAAACCAGTGGAAGCCTGGGGTGCTTCCCTTATTCCAAAGAGCACATAGAGCTGCATCCGCCCATCCTCAGTGACCACCCTCTTCAGCATCTGCTTTAACATACTATTAAACCACTCCACTAAACCATCAGTCTGGGGGGAGTTCGCCCATTATTTGGGAGATGAAGGGAGTCCCTTGGTCAGTTAGGAGTGTATACTGCCACACACTGCATGATACCTGTATGACAGCTGACGTACAATTAAGGGTCGTGCTTTGGATAGCCGATACCAATTAGTTAAAAAAAAAAAAGTTTAATCTGCCCAGATACCGATCCTTTAGATCGGCTCAGGACATCCCTAGTTCATGGAATTTGTGCACTGGGTATTTTTTACTGCGGATCCCCTTTTACCATCGGTGAGATGGAGGATCACAAAACCATTGTCCACGCCGTGCCTCAGTCAGTTGTCCTCCCCGGTTCCGCAAGGCAAGGCTCCAGCATGCAATATTTTTTTTCCCAGGATGGTAGGGGAAGGTACTGCCTTTTTCGATTCTGATTGGCTAGAAGGGCTCTCCTCCGATTGGTTATTTGATTTGGCCGTGAAACGTCATCTCACGTTCATGGCAGACTGTCGGCTAGTCTGTTTTGATCGTCTTTACAACAGAAGTAAACGAAGTCAACCCAACATAGCCTACTAAGAAAAGCGCTATATGTGCGTGTCTTCAGATTTATATTCCAGGTTCACAATTTCATAGCCTGTTTAGATCGTGTTTAGATTAGTCTTAGCCGTTTGGGGAAATTTTGTGACGAACATGTGAACTTGGGAGTACAAATCTAACCAGCCTACGTTTCGTAAACTCGCCGTGGCTCTCAAGTACTGAACAGTTAGAGTACATAAGCATATTTAGGCCTATGCATTGCCTGGGTTTAAGATGTATGCAATACAATAAAACGGCACTATTTTGCCCAGCTGTGTGCAGTGCAGTACAGTGCACTATTCTAGACTAATGAAAACTAGTGATGCATCATCATGCTCAGCTTTGACTTAAGGTCCATTAAATAATACAAACAATTACACAGAGGGAACTAGGTATGGAAAGCAGTGAGACATGAAATGACTATTGTACACTGCAGTGGAGTAACATTGACAACCACCTCTAACAAATAGGCTACAAGTTTTCCCAACCAGCAAATAGGCTTAGAACAGCAGCACAATTAACAGAACAGTCAACAGAGTTCATTAAGGCTCCCTGAGGTGACGAGAGATGTGTTGGTCCTAACTTGTATCCTGCCTGCTCAACAGAAACTGTTTAATGAAACTATTACGTCTAAATTATTACCAAAGTAAAGTCACAGACATGAACATTTTTAATAGGCTATCACAGATGAATGAAGCCGCAGTCAGCCAATTGTAGAAAAGACACCACAGTATGATTCAAATATGACAGATTTTATTTATTATGAACCTAACATTGCATAAGTGCTAGTAATAGACAATATTAGTGCATATTAAACATACTAGTAATTATTGTGTTATTATGTTATTAGTAATTGTGTGTGTGTGTGTGTCAGAGTGAGTATGTTTATTTCTTGCTGTGTTGGCTACCTAGGGACACACAAGTAGAGACACACTGGGCAAGGGAGTGTGGTGTCAGTCTTCTTAGCAGTGCACCACTCCCCTCTTTTACCTTCCCATAGTTGTGTTCCCTCCGGGCTCTTTTTGGAGGTCTACCAGTGATGTGCGCCCGTCTGCCCCCCAGCGGAGTCTTACGACGGGCAACAGCTGTAGGCTACACGCCTATTTGTGTGCTCATTTGCAGACCCTTTCTTGGCTGCATTCTGATGTTACTTGCAGCAGCACTCCTCATCTTCCCAAAGGTAGACAATGCTGAAATCAGGCCGCTGTCAGTAAGAATGGATTCGTAGGATGAGACAAGGGATTGCTTTGGGGCTTGGAAGGTCTCATCATTTTGAAGCTTGTCCACAAGGTCATTAAACATTGATCTGAGACGACCTTTGAGATGCTCACGTTGAGATGACGCTTCAGTTCCAGAGCTGTCTGGTGGTGTTCCAGCTTGGGTGCCTTGGGTGGGAGTGGATGTTCCAGCTTGGGTGCCTATTTCTTGGGTACCTTGGGTGCCTATTTCACAGAAACACATGTTAATTTCAGATCCTGGCATGTGATTGGAAAAGGATAAAGACGGAAAATACTACAACATATGGCCCACTGTTCTGTTCAATTAGTTGGCCTGCTGAAAAGTACTCACTTGCAATGAGTGGAACTGTTGGGCAGTCTTTCTCCCTCTCAAACTGCAAGCCCATAATCCTAACCTCAAGATGATCCGGTATGATGTTCTCCAAGTTCTCTTTTGCACAAATATGACACCAGCGACACTTAACTTTCATGGCTACATACACACACACACACACACACACACACAATAATTACTAGTAATGTTTAACATACAGTTAATGTTGATGCACTAATATTGTGTATTCCTTACCTTGAAATGGCTAATATGCTGGCTTCAGGGTTTCGGAAAGAGATTGTTTCTATAGAAGATGGGATGAATCAGCACATTAGCATGACACAAAACTCTGCTAGCTATAGAAGAAGATGGGAGGAATCAGCACATTGACATTTGTGTGTGGCTATAAGTTACTGTACAGTCGATTTACCTTCGATCGATTTACCCTCATAGTGTTTTCCTCACTTAGATACACCATCACACACACACACACACACACACACACACACACACACACACACACACACACACACACACCTCTGCACCACCCACCACCACCACCACCACCTCTCTCTCACTATCTCTCATCACAAAACTCGCTCAAACATCTAGGACTAATCTAAACACGATCTAAACAGGCTATGAAAATATGAACTTGGAATATAAATCTGACGGCACGCACTTATCACACTGTTGGATTGACTTTGTTTACTTAGTTTACTTTTGTTGGCGGTAAAGAAGATCAAAACAGACTAGCGCGCGAGCCGACAGCATCACCACCACTACCATCTCTCTCTCTCTCTCTCTCTCGTCACAAAACTACCCCAAACTGCTAGGACTAATCTAAACACGATCTAATGAAAATGTGAACTTGGAATATAAATGTGATGGCACGCACTTATCACACTGTTTACTTACATAATTCACTTCTGTTGGCGGTAAAGATGACCAGAATAGACTAGCCGACAGTCTGCCATGAACGTGAGATGACGTTTCACGGCCAAATCAAATAACCAATCGGAGGAGAGCCCTTCTAGCCAATCAGAGGCGAAAAAGGCGGTACCTTCCCCTTCCATCCTAGGAAAAAAAATAACGCCTCCAGCATGGCTCCTCCCTCCCTCAACTCTGCCGTGGGCTTGCTCCCTGGTTCTATTTTCTTCTCACTCTGAGTTCCGGTTTCTGTCTATCTCGCTGCTGAGTGGTTTGCGTTTGTAGCTCTGTATAGTTTTGTTTCAAATCTCTATTTACTATCATTTCTTGCTGTTTATATTGCTAAATAAATAACTTAATCATCACCATATATCTGATATTATCTAATATTGCCTATCACATTAATCTAACATCACTAGCTTTTAATCTAAATTGCTTTCGTTAGCACAACACGTTAACATTTTGCTAGCCTGTTAACTTGCAAGACTTACTGTCTCCCTTCTCTCTCTCGCTCCATTTTTTTAGAGTCCATCAAACAACTGTGGTAAGTCGGAATTAGTCAACAAATGTGGTGAGTCATGGCATCATCTCCTGTTATTGTCACTTGTACTGCCTGTCACGTTTAGCATAGCCTTTTCTGTCACCGGTGAGAATTTCACATGTGATAAATGCATTTAAATAGTTAGGCTGACAGAGAAGTTTTCATAATTAGAGACACACATTCAAACTTTAATCAAGGATAGTAAGAACGCAAGGTCTCTATACTGCTTTGGATGTGACAAGCTTAGCGAACCCCTGCAGCAGGGCAACTGGGTGACTGTGTGATGGCATAGTCATGGGACAAAACACTGCTCTTCCGTTCTGATTAAAACATCAAACTGGTTTTCCCCACTCAGTGACACCCACTGCTGAAACCTGTTGAAAGTGCCCTAGTTATTGGCAAATCTATTAAACGGAACGTGAAAATAGAGACACCAGCCACCATAGTCACATGTTTGCCGGGAGCCAGAGCACCTGACATCTAAGCAAATTTAAACGTGTTGGCTAATGCTAATCATAAATACTCAGATTATTATTCATAATTAAGTTTCATAGACAATTGGAACAATTGCTAGACAATTGCTCTTCTCTCTAGTTATATGGCACATAGTCTTAGGGTGCTTTCACACCTAAGCATTTTTTTAGGAACATTTAGACATGTGAACACGGCAATCGCGCTCGGATCCACACCAAAACAATTGCTCCGAGATTGGCTGAACGAGATGGTCTCGGACCAATTGCAAATGAACTCTGGGGCGGTATGCTTGAAGTGTGAAAGCAATCTGACCCAACGGACCAACAAACCAAATGGTATTATAATTCATAATTGGAAATGTGCTATATACATAGCAGTAGTGTCTGATTATGTGATTAAGCACTTTAGTTATCACAGTTGAAAACAAAAAGAGCACCTCTTCATTTTAAAATGTTGTGTAAATCCGTGTGAGAATGCTGTCCCCGATGAAGCCTTGATTCCTGCTCTAGCTCCATTATAACTTTTGTATATTTTTGCAAGTGTCTTGACCACTAGACAGTGCTGGGAGATCCATAGAGAGCGTGCTTGAATTTGCTGTAGTATTAATATGAATGTATATAATTTAACAGCGGGAATGACGGTTACATTCTTATAGTGTTTGCGTTTGTCTCGACAGTTACAAATAAAGCCACGATAAGCTCATGGAGCGAACTTGTCAGTCATCTTTGTGCAGAGGAAACTCTGACCAATAAGAGGATAGTTGTAATTGCATGTGATTTGCATAAACACATTTTGGTACGCTTTGAAAGGTTGCCTTGTGAAAGCAAACCGATCCAAGAAAATGCTTCATTGTAACAAATTAAGTCCCTGTTTCGTAAACAAAACAAACGATCTATAGATGTGAAAACGCCCTTAGAGTTGTGAACCTTGACTAACTCTGGCCCAGGTCAGGAAGCAGACAGACTGGCTAAACCGGCTGTATGCTAGCTGTCTCACGTCACAGAAGTCCGATAAATCCCAACACAAGACTCTTTCATTTATCATCAATAGATATCATCATATATATTTTTTTGTATTAGTAAATACAAAAAACTCTCACACCTATTTAAGGGTAAAATTGTATTGCTGTTTAACAAATAAAAAACAGACATAATACAGATGAACAAATGATAAAAATGAATATTATGGTTTGCTGAATGTTAGAAACATGAGCCTCATCTGAAAAGCAAAGGGAGAGGTGTTGCTGTAATTTATAGTAATATTTTTTTATTTTCAGGAGGTCAAGTTTCAAGTGTAAGACTGTTTTTTCTGCTAAGACAGAACATGAGATCAAACACCCTGCAATAAAACAATAAAACTCACAAATCTGGAGAGAAGATCTCAAAGAAAGAGCATAGGACACCGCCTTGCACAAACTTCTCTCCTATCTATGCATCCCCCTTCTTCCTACACTCCTTTCACCCTGGCTCAAGTCACTAAAAAGTTCACTAACAATGTCTATATACCACATATGATGTATATTATGAATCTATTGTTTTTTCCCTTTCATCTTTGGCATCATTTTAACACAATTAATGCAGCACCCGTTTTTTCCGTCATCCTTTGACTAATGTTACATTATGATCACGCTCTTATTCATCCACATGCTTTTAAACCAGTGGTTCTTAATCCAGGTCCTGGGGAACCCGCTCTGCACATTTTGTATGTCTCCTTTATCTGACACACTCAGTTCAGTTCTTGGAGCTCTTGCCTAATGAGCTTATGATCTGAATCTTAATCTATATTTAATTAATATGCAGTGAAGACTGTGAAGTGTTTGATAACTTTATTTAATTTCTGTATGTATCCTACCCTTTAGACATACCTGAAAATCTTAAAGCACTGTTTACAAGGTTACATGGGTCAAAAGCAACGAAAACAAAAATGCTTTGTGCATTTTGACTGGGCATTGTGGGCAAGTAAAAATCTGAAGTGGTCTGACTGGGCCAATATATTTTCTTTTAACCGTGATATATTGAAGGGCAGGTAAATATGACATTTATGTGAAGATTGTTTTAAGTTTACTTTTTGTGTTATATTTTTTAAAGCCTAATACATGTTAAAATTGATAGCTTTTAATTGTACTGTAATGCTGAATGGCTATAATGGCTAAAATTAAGAAAAGAAATTTATTAAAAACTTGAATGTTAGGTGTGATTAATCGTGATTAATTACAGAAAAATGTGCACATAAATGTGGCTTATAATTTAATTGTGTAATTGACACGATACATTTTTACCTAACAAATAAAATGTTATATTTGATTGATTCTGTATTCTTCTGAAATAATTTATTTCTAGTAGATTAAAGTGGAGTCTGGTGTTACCGCAAATTTTGTGTCCAGGATAGATCAAACTGAAGGCTCATGAATTAATGAAGCATGGCACATCACCTGAGACCATCAACTGTTTGGTTTCCCATTTTCTTCAAAATATCTTCTTTTGTGTTCAACAGAAGAAAGAAATTCATACAGGTTTGGAACAACTTGAGGGTAACTTGAGTAAATGATGATAAAATTTTCAATTTTGGGTGAACTATCCCTTTAAAGGACTGTTTGGCTGCATAAATTGGGTCAACCGGAACCAGGAACACTTCCTTTAACACCCATTGTACTTGTTATATCTTAAGAAGAATGCTAATGTTAGTCTCTCTTTTAATCCAGAGGTTACCGTATAGTCAGCCGGATCCGGGCCATATCCAGATCAGATGGTGGACCTGAAGTGTCAGCAGAGATTGTGTCAACTAGACTCTCCCCTGTGAAGGCCTCATCGACACGACCGCCATCGGAACTGATCCTCAACAAACTCTTCTCCATACCGGCATGACTCCGATCTTCAACCAGATGAACTGGATAATACTCTGATTGTTCCAAACCAATCCGACTTCTGAGCTGTAATGCTGCCTGAATCATAATCATACACTGTTCGTTCATTGGCCAGCACTGGCCCCGACTGATGGTGCGTTCTATTATTGTCAACGAACCGACTCGGCCCTCGGATATGACGTCACTTATGCGTGTCCGAGTCGGAGAAAAAACATGGATGCCACCCGGAAAGCTGTTGCTATGGTAGCACTGGCCGAGTACCAGGCGCTCCAAAAGGTTGTGCTTCACCTACACAACACCGAAGAAAAACTCCAGGAAGAGTATGACACAAGACGCAGAAGGTATGCTCATATTTCAGTATGTTTGGTCAAATTTGAGCCATGTCATAGTAGATCATTTTAGCTAGCACACCAGCTAGCAGGAAATAGGCTAAAAACAAACAGTGATATTGCTAAAGGTGATATTGAAACTCCAGATCGCTAAAGGTGATATTGAACTCCAGAACGCTTTTTGTCGTCATAAATAGATGCACTTAAAAGCTAAAGGTAATGTTTCATGCATGTTTTTGACAACTTGTGCAAGATGCAAACTTTGCTGGCGAACGCAGCGAAAAGTAGTTGACGCACTGTTACATGAGTTAACAGACATGTATTAACGGCAGTTTTTTAATCTCTATTTCTTTTTCTCATTCGCGTAGGGCTGTGATATCAGCTGTGCTGCTGTCCAGACAGCAGATCATCCTCAAGTCTGGAACAGAGTGGGAGATCATGCTGGATATGGATGACAATACATTTGCCCGTCATTTCCGGATCAGAAGAACCAGGTTTGAGCAGCTCCTTCGACTGCTTCAGGAGGGGGGCCTGCACAGCGAACACAGCCATGGACTTCCCCCCTTGCCTGTTCCCAAAAAGGTCCTCATGTTTCTCTGGTATATGGCCAACCAGAACAGCTTCAGAGAGATATCTGATAAATGTAATGCTTCCCAGTCAGCGACGCACAGAGCCATCCTTCAAGTGCTGACCATCATGTCAGGGATCGGCACAAACTTTGTGTCTTGGCCAAGGGGCTGAATAGGATGTCTTCTGCTGTCTTCCAGCGCATCTCTAGCCTCAATGGAGTCATTGGGGCGATAGATGGTTGCCACATCAGGGTCCAGAGGCCACCCATCAGAGGAGGGGATTATATCAACAAGAAGTCCTACTACTCTGTCCTCCTCCAGGGAATTGTCAATGATGAAGGCCGCTTCATTGACATCTTTGCTGGACCACCAGGCAGGGTGCACGATGCCAGGATGCTGCGGGGCTCCACTTTTTACACTGAATGGCAGGAGAAGATGGGGAACTATCGTCTTCTCGGGAACAGTGCCTATATTGGTCAGGCCTTCCCCTTCATTGTAACACCTAAGCATGACAACGGGGCCCTCACCGATGCTGACCACCAGCAAAGTTACAACATCAGTCGGGGGAGGGTCATCGTTGAGCAGGCATTTGGCAGGATGAAGTGCAAGTGGCGGCACTTAAGAGACCTGCAGAACACCAGGATGGACATTGTGGTAATGATTATCATGGCTGCATGCTTCTTGCACAACTCTGCTCTTGGAGCTGTGAATGGCTGTGATGAACATCCAGAGGGATGTCCAAGAGAGGAGGATGGCAACGAGTAGTTGTGACTATTGTCATCTAATAAATGTCTATTGTCTTTTCAGACCTTTTAAACAGTTTCAGTGTCAATTTTCTCCCCCTTTAAGTCATACCTAGAACTGTCCTAAACCTATAACCCACAGAGTTAGGCTAGATAGATAACACTCTCCTAACATAACTTTATATTTTTTCTTAGAGTAGAGTGGTGCTACATCATGTGATATAATGTTCATGTATTTCTAGGTGTTGTAATACAAAGTGTTAAACCTTAACTTAATGCTTCATTGTGCTTCACAGGCCAGTGAGGTGTTTTTTGTAGCTGAAAAGACTGGTAACATTAAACCATGACAAGGCTTGGTTAATATTAAAACAATATTTTATTGAAATGACTTGAAATAATTTAAATTGTACAGAACTGTGCTTTGTTTCCTTTTTTTGTGGTCATTCACAAACACCATCCTGGCAGTCTGGGCCACTAACAAAAATGTATTAAATAAATAAACTGTATAACGGCATGTAAACAATTCAACCCATACCAACATACATTAACATTAACATGAGAATAAAAATAATAATTTTACATCTTCTCCACCATCTGGGCAAGCAACCTCTGGAATCCCTCCTGGGATTCCTTCATTATGCCAGGGTCTCAGCGTGGCGTTTTTGGGAGGCCGCATGGGAGGCTGCCTCGGACTCCCTAAGACATGCCAACAGCTCATCCTCCCTCTGGCGCTTGCGTGGCCTCCTTGGGGTGTCAGGGGGCATGGTGGTAACTGTAGTGCCTTCCAGTAAGTCACTTCGGACGCCTCAGGGGTTTCAATAAATTGTTCATTTTATTCCAGTATAGCATTTTGTCACTAAACTGATAAATAAACCAAAAAGTAAATAAATTGAAAAACCATATGCCTGCTGGCGTCCATGCATTTCCAACATCCAATTCCAAACTTTCCAACACCTCAAGGATTCCTCCTTTGTCTACCTCTATGCCACTAATTGGCGCAGGTGTGCAATTTTAACTCCTTCTGTTCGAAGGCCTTCCAAGGCCGCAAGGTCATAATTCACCAGCAGGGGTCATTAAATTAACTTTAACATAAATGTCACAAATGGCTCCTACAGTAACAGTGGGAGGAGGAACACAGGAGGACGGAGGAGGTGATGGAGGGCTGGATGGAGCTGGAGAGGGGGAATTGGTCAGACGCACAGGTGAGGGAGCGCTAGTGGACTGTGCAGGTGAGATGTCTGGTGCAGACACATTTACCTGTAGTGCATCTGGCCTGCGCACATCCAGGCCCATGGTTGTTCCCACAACAGGGAAGACGATATCATGGTGGCCTCCACCAATGTGTTCCATTTGTGAGCCACCTTGTCTTGCACAAAGGTCTGCTTGAAATGGTGGCTCAGCTTGCCAGTAATATCCTCCCACAGCAGCTTCTTGGATTTCCTGGCCAGCTTCAGGCTCTGGTTCAGGTCATGGAGGGACCTGGGAGGGCCCTTACCCTCTGCCTCTATTTGTAGCCGCATGAGGTCAATTAGGAATAATGTTTGGTCCTTCAAGAAAGTCTCGTTGGCGACAAGTGAGGCAGTGGCAGGCAGCGGGGCGGTACTCCCACCAGGCTGATATCTGAATCAGAAAAGAAAAAGAAAGAAAGATGTTAGCACAGCCCTCAGGGTTTAATAACAGTGCATGTACATTAGTATCTCACCTATGCTTTCAATGCAGACAAAGTTAACTGAGGTCATGAGCCCCTGGTCCAAGTAATAACCAGCCGCTGGGTTGGCTTGTTGTTGAAACAAGGGCCCATGAAAGGGCCGGGTCCTCTCCTGGTCCCAGTACAGATCCATCTTCCCATCAATAAACTCTAAAAATGAAACACTGTATATTACACTCTGTATATTTTGGACAGTATGCTATAATGTACAGTTATCATTCTATCACACTGCAAATTGAAATACCAGTTTAACACGCAACATTGAGATTTAACCCACATAAAGCACTTTTCTAGTAACACCATAGTTTGTTTATGTAGGCTACATATAACTATATCGGTTATATGTAGCCTAGTAAATTAGGTGCAAGCCAATCTGTAATAAGACTACACCTTATCAAAACGCAGCCATTTGAACTTCTAAAATTTTCACTTTATTTCATGTTTTAGTTTATCTTCTGTTAGCAACGCTAGCCACGTTAGTAACACCCGTTTGAAACAAGGCTTCATTCAATATTGCACTCATAACAAGACCGATTCCCATACCCACAGGCAGTGATACGGACGCAGTAAGGTATTGCAGTAATACAAGTGATTAAAATCGTCATTTAAACAACCAAAGCGGTCCAAAAACAATGAAAACAATTCATACTTACAAGTCACACAGGGCTCAGCCATCTTGGATTCCCTATCAGAATTCTTGCTCGGTGTCCTCACGGTTGTCCGACTTCCGAGCTGGGAAATCCAAGGAAAGGGGGTCGCGTTGGTGCGTGTTGCTAGGCAACGTCTGTCTTCCTAGTCAGAACTCCGACACGGATAAATAATAGAACGCACCATGAGCCTGAGTTCTCCCAAGGTTTTTTTTCTCCATTCTGTCACTGATGGAGTTTGGGTTCCTTGCCATTATCGCCTTTGGCTTGCTTAGTTGGGAACACTTAAAGGGATAGTTCAGGATTTTAGACATGAATCTCTATAGCTTCCCCATAAGCAGTGTGGTGCATTGACCATGACTTACCCCCGACAGCGTCCTGTGAGCCGAGCTCCGGTCCAGTTTTGGTCAAGATGAAATTAGTCCGGCAAGTTTGCTGGGGTCACGGCAATAAAGCTTTTTTCTTCTCAAATCAATATGTGTTCAAAAGAGCGATATATTTGCAGCACAAAACCGCTGTCTATGGAGAGGTCAGACCTCGTAATGGCTTGGCACTATTTTCTTCCCCGTCATATCACTGCGCGCTGCCGCTACCTACAGCCAGCTGGGAGCCGCGCACGTGTCACTTTGTTTACAGCTCGTAAAGAGAACGATAACATGTCTGACTACAGCAGCGACGATGACAACATTGACTTCGACACACAGCCAAAAGGATATCTTTACGAACCTGAATACACAGATGACGAGTTACGCCAGATGGAGTTAGAAAGGACAGAAAGAGAGAGGATGGACAGAGAAGTTGAACAAGTTGAAGCTGGAGCTTGTACAAACTGATCGCTCTTGGTGAGTAGCTATGTTAGCTCGTTCGTGTAGCTGTTCTGAGCACGTAAACACTGCTGTAAACACTGCCGAACAACTGAAAAAGTGGTGTGCGCCTGCGCAGCTCGCAGCTGGCTGTAGGTAGCGGCAGCGCGCAGTGATATGACAGGGGAGAAAATAGTGCCAAGCCATTACGAGGTCTGACCTCTCCATAGACAGCGGTTTTGTGACGCAAATATATCACTCTTTTGAACACATATTGATTTGAGAAGAAAAAAGCTTTATTGCCGTGACCCCAGCAAACTTGCCGGACTAATTTCATCTTGACCAAAACTGGACCGGAGCTCGGCTCACAGGACGCTGTCGGGGGTAAGCCATGGTCAATGCACCACACTGCTTATGGGGAAGCTATAGAGATTCATGTCTAAAATCCTGAACTATCCCTTTAATATTCATGTTGTGTATTCACATAATATTTAAATATTGGATGATAGCTTAACTGAGCTGGACGATGACATCACTGTTTTCTGCAGAATTGCTTTATAGATAAAATTAACTAATTTAATAATTGATCTTTAAAATGGATCTTAACACTGAACTGACACTATTTTCTTTTAGAGCACAGTCAAACTTTTGCATCATTGAAAAAAAAAAAAATCTGTTCCCTTACGAGAGGTAAGTTAGCTTACGCTACGGGAAAGTTCTCTTTTCTCGAGATCTGAAGCCAAAAAATTATCCTTAATTTTGTATTTATTGTCAACGCAGTGCGACAGTCGGCAGACCATGGCAGGCTACATAAGCGTGCTCATTGGCTGTCCAGCGGCAACTGCTGCAGCCTACCAGTGAGCCCTTCCTTATATACACGCTAGCCACACCCATCCTGACGGTTAGAGGGGTGTGGAGGGCGCGAAGCGCCCTCACTGGGCGTGACGTCACACAGGGCTCACTGGTAGGCTGCAGCAGTTGCCGCTGGACAGCCAATGAGCACGCTTATGTAGCCTGCCATGGTCTGCCGGCTGTCGCACTGCGTTGACAATAAATACAAAATTAAGGATAATTTTTTGGCTTCAGATCTTGAGAAAAGAGAACTTTCCCGTAGCGTAAGCTAACTTACGCAATACTTGTTCCCTCTTCTAGAGAGAACCGAGGTTACATTAGGTAACCGAGTACGTTTCTCACTGTAAAGCTGCTTTGAAACAATCTGTATTGTATAAAGCGTTACATAAATAAAGGTGACTTGACTCCTGCCCTGGTTACTCCTGCCTGCATGTCTGCCCTGGCTTGATAATGTTGTACACCTGATGCTCGTTTCATTGGTTAGTTTGTGTATTTAAGCCCTGTGTTTTGTTCTGCTCAGGCTACGTTTACACGTGGCCGGCTACTTTCATAAACGGACATTTCACCCTCTCCGTTTTCAAAACTAACACCATGCACACCTGTCAGTTTTCAGAAAAGTGTTCGTTTACACAAACCTGTGTATATATGCCGTCAAGAGCCAAACCTGTAGGTGGCAGTGTAACGAGAAGCTCAAGCCCACGTTAGCCAATCAGAATCCCGAAAATAGCAACAACAGCAACGAATCACTTCCTCTTTCTGGTCGCACTTTTGACGCAGGTGCAAGTTCTGTCGCATACTGTGCCTAAAACGTCTCGGTTACGTATGTAACCCTCGTTCCCTGAGTAGGGAACGGCGACGTTACGTCAGATGACGACGAATGGGGTTTCGCTTAGAAAGCCTATCATCTTCAAGTATATAAAACGAGCCAATGGCAATGAAATGCCATGGGTCTGCGGAATTTGCATAGCGTATCTCCGCCCCATCCTGGGATAAGGAAGTACGCCGGCAACATGCAGATATGTTTCTTCGCTGAGGAGCCGAGACTGAACTCAGGCGTTCCAGCGGTACAGCGGAAGTGGCAGGGAGACGTAACGTCTCCGTTCCCTACTCAGGGAACGAGGGTTACATACGTAACCGAGACGTTCCCTTTCGTTGTCAATCCGAGTTACGTCGGATGACGACGAATGGGGTTCCCAGTGTAATCACGCCACCTCTCGACTGTCTTCCAGTGCCCTGCGTAAGTCTGAGCTCCCTGTCGTGAGACTGGCACGGATGAAGGACTCCTACTTAACACAGGAATACCAAGGTACACTGGGAAGTGATCTCAGTGGAAATATGCAATTATGCCCAACCCGGAGGGGGGGACTTGGAACACACATATGGCTGCATATGGAGAATCACTGGGGTGTCCAGCCGCAGGTGGAATATTTCAACCCCAGGGGTGGCAAGGTGGCTTGCCAAGGGAAGACACATGCTCAGAGAGGCTTACAGTGGAATACACATGTGGGGGTCGCCCGGAGGGGGAACCATGCACATGGAGGCACCTAGCCAAGCGCGAAAGCTGCCAGTGGCATAACTCTGGCGTTGACGTCAACAGTGCTGGAGGAGACTCAGGGCTTATGAGGCTTACCTGAGGAAATATCACACGTATCCCGTCCGTGGAGAGGAATGGCGAGCAAGCGAAGACACCTGAGCAGAATCTAGCACTGGCTAGTTGAAGCGAGTACATGAGAAGAAACTGGCTCTACTCAGAGATTGTAGAATCTCGCGAATGTGTTGGGTGTCGCCCAGCCTGCAGCTCTGCAGATGTCTGTTAGCGAGGCGCCATGCGCTAGAGCCCAAGAGGATGCCACGCTCCGAGTGGAGTGGGCCGTTACACCAAGGGGGCATGGTCGACCTTGCTGCTGGTAAGCCAAAGCAATGGCGTCCACTATCCAGTGAGACAACCTTTGCTTGGAGAGAGCCTTTCCCTTCAGCTTCCCACCATGACAGACAAAGAGCTGGTCCTGAAACACTGCGTTCTGTCTACGTAAGCACGAAGGGCGCGTACTGGACAGAGCAGTGCCAAGGCTGGGTCTGCCTCCTCCGAGGGCAGCGCTTGCAGGTTCACCACCTGGTCTCGAAAGGTTGTGGTGGGAACCTTGGGCACATATCCAGGCCGGGGTCTCAGGATCACGTGAGAGTTAGCCGGCCCGAATTCCAGGCACGCTTCGTCAACCGAAAATGCCTGCAGGTCCCCTACCCTCTTGATGGAGGCCAATGCAACCAGGAGCGCTGTCTTCATTGACAGGAACTTAAGCTCCACTGATTGCAGAGGCTCAAAGGGAGCACTCTGCAGGGCAGTTAAAACCACTGAGAGGTCCCAAGAGGGAACGAGGGGAGGACGAGGAGGATTCAGTCTCCTCGCTCCCCTCAGGAACCTGACGATCAGGTCGTGCTTTCCCAAGGACTTACCATCAACTGCGTCGTGATGTGCGGCAATGGCGGCAACATACACTTTCAGGGTGGAGGGAGACAGCCTTCGCTCCAACCCTTCTTGCAGGAAGGAAAGCACGACACTGATGGGGCATTTCGTGGGTTCTAGATGTTTAGAAGAACACCAGTTGACGAAGAGGTTCCACTTCAACGAATAGGCATGTCTCGTGGACGATGCTCTAGCGGAAGTGATGGTAGCCACCACCGCTGGTGGTAGGGTACTCAAACCTACCTCGTCCCGTCCAGGAGCCATACGTGGAGGTTCCAAAGATCGGGACGAGGGTGCCATAAGGTGCCCCGTCCCTGAGAAAGTAGGTCCTTCCTCAGAGGGATTGGCCAGGGAGGTGCTGTCGCGAGGAGAACTAGTTCTGGGAACCGAGTGCGGTTGTGCCAATACGGGGCAACCAATATTACCTGCTCCTCATCCTCCCTGATCTTGCGCAAGGTCTGCGCAAGAAGGCTCACTGGGGGAAACGCATACTTGCGAAGGCCCCGCGGCCAGCTGTGCGCCAGTGCATCCGTGCCGAGCGTGCCCTCGGTCAGGGAATAAAACAGGTCGCAATGGGACGAGTCGTGGGAGGCAAACAGATCTACCTGTGCGTCCCCAAACTGATCCCAAATCAGCTGAACCGTCTGGGGATGGAGTCTCCATTCTCCAGCGAGAGGCCGAAGCCGAGACAGCTCGTCGGCCGCCTGGTTCAGGTCTCCCGGGATATAAATGGCTCGAAGCGACCTCAGATGCTTCTGACTCCATATGAGGAGGTGGCGGGCGAGTTGCGACATACGGCGGGAGCGTAGACCACCTTGACGGTTGATGTACGCTACTGTGGCGGTATTGTCTGATCGGACTAGTACGTGTTGACCCCTGAGCAACGCACGAAAGCGGTGCAGGGCAAGGCGTACAGCCAGCAACTGGAGGCAATTGACATGCCAAAGACGCTGGGGTCCTGTCCAGGAGCCCGCGGCAGCATGTCCATTGCACATGGCACCCCACGAGGCTCGTGAGCGGCGCGCACTGTCATCCGAGAACTCTGTGTGCTCAGAGATGGGAGAGTGAGTTCTTTCTTTAACCACATTAGGGTGCTGCCCGTCGTGAGACGAGCAGCGGTAATGGGACAACCAAGGATTCTCCCCCGGCCCTGCTACCGTCTCCTGAAAAGAACTCAGTGCCATCTCTGAGCAGCCCGTCTCAGGAGCGCCGCTTGGCCTGGCGTTTAGCGGGGCGGGAGAGGGCTGTGGCGCCTTCCTGCGGCTTCCTCCACGACGCGGGCCGGAGGCAGATGACTGCTGAGGCCGATCGGGAGGGGCGGGAACCACAGGAGGGCGCCCTCAGCGGCGAGCAGGCTGAGGCACCTGTGCCGGCGACTGCGCTGCTGAAGCAGCGGGCCGCCGGGGCAGGACATGTTTTAAAGCCTCAGTCTGCTTCTGGGCAGTCGAGAACTGCTGGGCAAAGTCCTCGACTGCGCCGCCGAAGAGGCCAGCCTGGGATATGGGGGTGTCGAGGAACCGGGTCCGCTCGGCCTCCCGCATATCAGCCAGGTTAAGCCACAGGTGTCGTTCCTGGACCACACAAGTGGACATCACCTGACCCAGCGAGCGTGCGGTCACCTTCGTCGCCCGGAGAGCGAGGTCGGTGGTGGCACGCAACTCATCGAAGAGTGCTGGGTCAGTCCTCCCCTTTTGCATGTCACGCAACAACTGGGCTTGGTAGACCTGCAGTGTCGCCATGGCATGCAGTGAGGAGGCTGCCTGCCCCGCAGCTCTATAGGCCTTCGCCACGAGGGTGGAGGAGAACCTACAGGCCTTGGAGGGGTGCTTTGGGTCGCCACGGGAGGAAGCACTCTGAGGACACAGTTGCATCGCAACAGAGCGTTCGACCTGGGGAACCCCAGTGTACCCTTTGGCAGCCGCCTGATCGAGAGGAGGCAAGGCGGAGGAGGTCGCCGAGCGATCACGGGAAGACAATGGTGCCTTCCAGGACCTCGTGACCTCCTCTTGCACATCCGGGAAGAAAGGCATTGGGGTAGGGCGGCGACGAGGGTCAGCGGCCGCTCCCAAAAACCAATCATCCAGCCGCGAGCGCACTGGACCAGGTGGCGGGGACCACTCAAGACCAATGGCCGCGGCTGCCCGGGAAAGCATGGCCGTCAGCTCGGGATCAGACTCGGGCAATGCTGGGACACCCGCGGGTGGCAGCACAGCCGAATCGTCACTTCCCAAGGACTCCTGCCCACCTTGTGATGCAGCGATCGACATACGGTCTTCCTCTGGAGCGCCAAATGAGACCTGCGGCAAGTCAGTGGACTGTACTGCAGGCTCATTTGGAACACTCGCGGGTTGCACAGCGCTAGAGGACGGTGTGGAGCGTGGAATAGTCGGCGCTTTGTTCCACACCGTAACCCTCAGGTCACCCTGGCCGCCAGCCGAAGTATCAGCTCTCGTGGAGCTCGTAGATCGGGGTGCGGGTGAGGGGACTCTACCACGAAGGTCATTGAGTCTCGACCGCAACCGTGCGATGGTCATGTTCCCGCAATGGGAACATGACTCATCCACAAACGCTGCCTTAGCGTGCTCGACACCCAGACACACAAGACAGCGATTGTGCCCATCAGAGTCAGACACATATAGACCGCAACCAGAAATACACGGGCGAGGCATCTTTAAAAAGACGTGCCGCGTGCAATGCTCTTTTGTGAAAGGAGATTTCTCCACAAATGCTGAAGCGACCAGGGAGATGAACACACACACTCTGGATAATCACTGCACAGATAAGCAGGGAATGTGCACTCGCTGGAACTCGCTGTCACACCAACACTTGGAGAGAGGCTCGTCTCGAAGAGAATGAAGAGATGAACTCAGAATTGGCTGTGGAGTGAAGAATCAACTTGGCTCCGAAGCGAAAACATATCTGCATGTTGCCGGCGTACTTCCTTATATACCCCCAGGATGGGGCGGAGATACGCTATGCAAATTCCGTAGACCCATGGCATTTCATTGCCATTGGCTCGTTTTATATACTCGAAGATGATAGGCTTTCTAAGCGAAACCCCATTCGTCGTCATCCGACGTAACTCGGAGTGACAACGAAAGGGAACTAAGTTTTTCTCAGTTTACATGCAAACAAAGTTTTCCAAAATCTCCACTCTGGCCGGGGTTTTTAGATAGAATCATTTTCAGAGGCGAATTCTCCGTTTGCGTGTAAACGAAGGGCACAAATGAAGGGAAATGTCTCCATTTTCAAAATAACCATGTACGTGTAAACGGGGCCTCAGTTGTCTGTTCTTGCACGTTTTATCGGTTGTTCTGTTCCTGTTGCCTGCGATTTTGGAGATATACACTGAGTATTTTTGTTATCTATGTTATTTTTATTTATTTATTATTAAAGGCCAACTGCTGCATTTAGACCAGATCTTTTTATTTCAATCATTCATTCATTTGTTGTGTGAGACTTGCAAAGTACCAATAGTTATTTATCAGTTTTTAACGGTAAGTGTAATGCTAAAGTCCTATATTATTTCAACCATGCCACAATACGTTTGTAATTCATGTCAGTTGTATAGATTGTAAATTCTGCCAGTGTCGATCAGTTTTATGTGCCTTTAAATCACACATTATAATTTTAATGTCAATGGACACCCACCAACACCACATTATTCACTTTCAACATTTTATTGTGCAATAAAACAAATCTACAAGATAAAAAAGAAGAAAAAAAAGGTTTTATCCATGTGGTCAAAAGGACTTTCCAGGCATTCTCAAATATTATCTCAGAAAGATCAAACCATTTTTAAAAGGGGAAAATGTCACAGCATACTAGGGGACAAAGGAAAACAAAATTTTGTAGACGTCTAAAAGAGTTGAATTAGAATTCAAGTGATTCAAACACAACACATTATGAAGTTGATATATTTCACAAAGCATCTGGTGAAATTTCATTATTTACATGAACACAAGCACAGTTCTGTGATAGTTCTGCTTCCAGGAGAGGATCTGTTTTCTGGCGGTCTCGGAGTCAGAAACAAAAAAGAAGGGGGGGGGGGGGGGGGGGGGGGTGAGTGGCTGTCGACTGATGCGCTGGACTGGAAGAGTCGAGCCCCGGGTGGAGGTGGTCAGACTGGAGGTAATAATGGCTACAGTCTCATTATAGGTCCAGGGCAGCATTCTAAATGTGAGCCGGAGCTGCGGCTAGAGCGCATGCTCTGTGAGTGATAAATGCAGAGCACAGCGACTGTGTGGAGAGATAGGAGTGCCTTGAGCTACTCTTCTACTCTTCCTGTAATCCCTCATTCAAACAGGCTGACGGACCACACACATATACTCACACTCACACTATATAACCTGTCATTGGCACTGGACTCCCGCATTAAGTTACTATCTAAAGTCTATTCCTTAAGGGAGGGAAAAATCTAAATTTCATAAGAGTAAAATTGATCTTTTCTCTGAAAACAATACTTTTGAAAAAAAAAACTAAATTCAGCTGTGAACACTCTAAAAAAAATGCTGGGTTGTTAAATTTAACCCAACGGTTGGGTCTGTCCATGTAGAAGCATCAGACCATTAAGCATTGCTCTGACTTCCACCATTGAGGGGGTTAGTGTAAACAAGCAGTCCATTAATTCCTCTTTGAAAGCATTTTATTTTTCTTCTTTGTTTTGTACGGCACACACACAGCAGCACAAATGTTGATACTAACCCCCCAATGGTGGAAGTCAGAGCAATGCTGGTCTGATGCTTCTACATGGACAGACCCAATCGTTGGGTCAAATTTAACAACCCAGCATTTTTTTAGTGTTTACAGCTGAATTCAGTTTTCTTCAAAGGTATTGTTGAAAACTGGTTCACTCCCCCATTTCCTGTTATTAGTTGAATATGTCACCACAAGGGGGCGCCTATATTACAATATTACAATTCAAATAGAAATAAGTCAAACATAAAATACAAAAGTAATACAAAAAAGAATACAAATAAATGGATATTATTCATAATTATTTTATAAATTAATCAGTTCATTCAAAGGCAAAAAATGAAGAATTCAAAAATACAAATGAAACATTAAAGTGGCCATAACACTACAAAACTTAGCACTTTTATGAACATAAAAGAAAACTGGAACAAAATCCCTTTCAAAGGGGTGTGTATTGGGGTGACTTATGCAGACTGCGGGATGTGTATGCCCCACACCCTAAAACCAGAAGTCGCTTATTTTGAGCATGTTTTCCATTTTTAAATGTATAATAAATGCTAGTACCTTTCAAAAAATAAATAAAAAAAAGGTCCTCCAACTCCCTTGTCATCTCATCACAGCATAAATGCACTGCATTAAAAATGGTGATTTTATTGTCCTTAAGCATAAGACACGAAATCTCCAATCACTTTATTTTCCTGGCTATCTGAAAAATATATTTATTTTACTAACATAATTTATGTTCATTGGTGGCTATGAACTTTATTATTTAAGAAATTTCTTACGGTTGCATCAAAAGCAGCTTATAATGACATAAAGATGCTGAATCAAATTACAATTACAAATTACAAAAAACACACACAAAAAAAGTTACAGTCAGTTTGTAGGTTCAGTAACACATATTAAACGCACACAGCTCTAGTGCGAATTATAGCACCATCTCCAACCAATAACATGAAACGTCAAACATTAAACACTAGCAGATCTTTCACTTTACTTAAACCAAATAAAATAACACTTCATTTCAACAATTACTCTCTCAAATAAAGCATGCCAGGAACCGTAAATCACAAGCCTGTTTTGGTATTGTAATGTTGATTAGATTTATTAAACTTCTGTTTTAACAAACTTAAATTGTGCACAACAAAATTAAGTTGTTTATTTTAAAAGTAAAATTATAGCAAATTTAGTCATTTTTTGTGAAGTTTTATCTATTTAACTTGGACTTTACACAATGGACTTACATTCTCATTTTAAACATAAATTTATTAAGTTGAGTAAGCGTTTAGCAGCCTTTTTCAGAATCAGTTCACTGAACACCATTAGTAATGTTCTTCATCAACATGTTGATCATTACACACACACACACACACACACACACACACACACACACACACACACACACACACACACACACACACACACACACAAACTTATATTTTCTTTGCATTTCTCCTCTTCTGTATATTATCTTCTTTGGTAAGTCACTTTGGATAAAAAAATCTATATTATATATAAAATTTAACAAGTGAATAAAAGTAAATGAGTATGTGTGTGTGAGGACATAAAAATATACTGTTTTGATGCTGGTGTTTGGGCCATTAAAAAAAAAAAAAACTCCCCAAATTATTTATTATTAAATCAAAAACAGAAATATCGAATGCTAAGAGAGGGTAAAACGTGTGTGTGCATGTGTGTTTTCCTCACTGTCTTAGGTTGTCTCTTTGCTTGCATTTGAGTGTGAGAGGAAATTGCTGTGTTCATCTGAGCTCTGCTACTATATGGTTTCTATGGCAACCTCTCCAGAATGATGTGCTGTGAATGAGATGTGCTGGTGATTACAGTCTAGGAAGGAAGGCTGATGTTTCTGTTAGTCATCGCCTGTAAAGGGAAGTGTGCAGTGCTCTAATAAAAGCATGCTTCCGGTCTTCATACCACGGTTCCCTTTCAGTCAGTCACATTCGACGTTACGTCGGAATGACTGACGTAATAGGATCTCGCCTGAGAGCCCAATCCCCTTCGAGTGTAAACTAATCGAGCCAATGCACATTGGTGTGGGAGTTTTGCATCTTTGTATAAAAACGGAAGCGGATGCATCACAGCTTCAGCTTTACCCTTTGGAGCCGAGCGGTTTATCTAGTCACCTGAAGGAAGAGTGAAGACTTCGAGTGTCTACACTGCTGTTGGAGAAGAGGACTTTGGCTTCCAGTGTTGGTGTGACGGCATGCAGCAGTGGTGGCTGTTATCATACCCTGCACTATAATCCTGCATCTCCCCTGTGCGCTTCAGCACTGTAGAAGAGCTATTTCCCTGAAAGAGCAACAGGTGTGACGCTGCGTCTTTTTAAAGATGTCATTAAACCCATGTGTTTCTGTATGCGGTCGCTACCTGGCCCGGCTGACAGTCACGATCGCTGCCTCACGTGTCTGGGCTTAAAGTCATGTACAGTCATGTTCCCACAGGGGCGTAGCACAAGATCCCGGGCCCTATGCATTGGCAGTCCTGATGGGCCCTAATAACTATTAACTGTAATGCTTAGAGTACCCTGATAAGTTGTCATGTGTGCATATGTCTACACACATTTCAAACCTCCTTTCCCAACTTTCTCTAGCCTACTTTACTGTGGTTACTACGTTTCAGATAAATGATATTACAATATTTTTTTGTATATATATAACAACCAACGTAGGGTATAAAATTGCTAATTTTATATATTATAGCCTATTAATTTAAAATGAGACAGGTTTCAATTTAGGCTATTATAATGGTGTGTTGTATGCAAACAGCATTGTTAGTGTACAGTTTATTTATTTTAGCCTTTACCTCAGATTACATGCATAACCAAATTATCATCTGAAAGTGTATGTTCTGCTCTTTCGACGGGTTGTCTCAGTTCATTTTTAGCTCTAACGATCGCGGAGATATTCAAGCAGTTTAGCATTATAGATTTCGTGTTCTAGTTTGTGCTCACCTTTCTTTGATAAGAAGTCAGTTACCAATTGTTTCCCCTCATTTTGTTTTCTTTCCTTCTCCTGTCTTTCCTTTCTTTTTTGGTGGTCTAATTTGGCTTTCTTTGAGAAAGACGTTTCTACAGCATAAGTTTGCACTCCACCAGATGCTCCGCTAACTAACATAAACAAAATGCGTGCAGATGGACTAAACCATTTGGCGCATTAGCAAGGGGTGGGACCAGTCAGTCAATCAACCAACCAAGTTATTCAGCCAATACACTAACTTTACATTTTATCTCACATTCATTTTGAAATTTAATTAGGAAATGAAAATATCCAGGTAAAATCAAATATATTCCAGACTTTTCAAGGGCCCTGTCTCCCCTTGGGGCACTGGTAATCAGTACTGGTTTACCCCAGTCCGACGCCCCTGTGTACCCACTGTGGGAGGATGACCATCTCTGTGTTACAGTCGAGACTCGGTTTCGTGCAACAGAAGGAAGAAGTGGTGGGCACAGGTGCAGCTAATAAAGCCTGGTAGAGTCCTGATTGGCTTGATCGGGTGGGTGGAGCTAGAGGTTAACAGGGAAATGAACAGGCTACGAGGGGGTTGGCTCTTGCTTTGCTCCCTACAGCTTAGGGACACAAAAACTTCTCAACAATCACAGATTATGTCCATCTGCCAGTGCTGCTCATGACCTAGATGTGCTGTGTCTGACAGAAACCTGGACCAAACGATTATATTACTTTAAAAGAGTCCACATCCCAAGATTACTGTTATAAACACAGGCCTCGTCTGAAAGGAATAGGGTAATGCTATCATTTATAGTAATATTTTCAGTATTATGCAGAGGTCTAGTTTCAAATATAATTCTTTTGAAATGATGGTGCTTTATGTCACGTTATCTAGTAGTGTAAGTGATAAATCACGTTTGAGATTTGTGCTGGCTACTGTATACAGGCCACCAGGGCACCATAAAGACTTTATCAAAGAATTTGCTGACTTTCTATCAGAGTTAGTACTGGCTGCAGATAAAGTACTAATTGTTGGTGATTTTAGATGTAGATATTGGGATTGGGATTGGCATTTATAGACATTCTCAACTCTATTGGAGTTAGACAACACGTGTCAGGACCCACTCATTGTCGTAATCATACTTTAGATCTAATTTTGTCACATGGAATCAATGTTGATGGCATTGAAATTCTGCAGCAGAGCGATGACATCTCAGATCATTATTTAGTCTCATGTAGGCTCCATTTAGCCAAGACTGCAAAATGTAGAGGTATTTCGCAGGTAACACTTTATTTTGATAGTCCGTTTGTTGAGACTTTACTAGTTATTAGTAGCCATTCAGTAGCTTGTCAACAGTGCATCAGTTGACATTCAACAACACTGTTTCAACAGACAAGTAACATACGTTCAACTGACTGCCTATAGACTATAAGGTACAATTCAAGTGTTAATCTACAGATTTTACAAAAAAGTGCCTGTTGACTGTCAATTTTATTTTGCAACAGGTTATTAACCAATTGTCGACTAACTTTCAATTGTCAACTAACTTTCTGTAGATTGAGTACCAACAACTCAAGATCAATCTGTCAGTTAAAAGTCAACAGTCATGTCAGCATATGAAGTATATGATCCTACTCAAGGGGTCTCATATGCATCAAATTAATGATTATTTTAGCTGATTTAAAACTGTTTTTAAAAAATTGTTAACCATTTGTTATATAATCTGTTGATAGTCAACTAAAGATTAGATCTGTTGCTTGTCAACAAATAAATTGTTTATGATCAGTAGACTATTAATAGACATTATCCACTAAGTGTTATAGATCAATTTTAGGACTATCTAATTAAAGTGAAAAACAGTTTATATCAGTAGAAAGACTATAACCTATCAACAGATTGAAAACATACTTTTTTTTGCACGTTTGGATAAATGCTGAAACGTATGATACAGACATGTCTGCAACGTAGAAATATTACGAAATCACAGCTACAAAACGTTTACGAAACATAAAGATATCTGTATCATTTCACTTATACTGTTTTATAGATAAAAGTAAGTTCCCTTAGTCCCCTTCCCTTACTCCCAAACCTAAATATAAATTACTCATTTTATATAGAATATAAAAAGAATAAAACACTTTATGGACAGAGATGAAATGCCAGTTTTATTAATAGCATTAAAATATATTTTGAGCCACTAACATTAATCCTACTCCTGCCCCTAAACCTACCCATAACCATTTCTTAAAACTATGCAGGCTAAAATTATGAAGAAAAAACACAGATGTGTAATCATAATAATTTATTGCGAAAATGTAAATCGGTACCAAAAGTCGCTCAAATGACGATGTGTTGCAGTCCTCTCTGGCAGTATATAATAGTTTTGTATAAGGGACAGAGCAGAATTTAAGTTATTAATCCATGAAAATGTTAACCCAGCTTCCCTCTGCGTGAAGACGGACCGCGCGCTTCTGCATTTCAATGTTGTTTCAACTGAAACACGGCATGCTGCAATCTGTGACGAAGCAGGCGAGAGCCAATGAGCGTTTGATATCACTGCCGTAAAACATGTCGTAACGCTTCTTGAGGGCGCAATTTTTTTATTTAAATTCATCACGAGCGCGAGATTTGACATTTACGGTCGCTGCTGAGAATGGAGATGGAGATCGCTGGATGTGGATGAAGGGCTGGATTTGGATCTGTTTCTTGCTTGCGGATGGATTATAAAGATTTGGATTACATCTAACATTATGTTTGCTAATAAAAATTATGTATTTTGTTCATTTATATTGTGTTTTGGTGTATTATGGTTCTATAGGAGAAAACGCCTTTTGTGTCTCACCGTAACGTTAAATAAACTAAATGTTACAAAATGGTTAAACGATTAAAGAAGGTATTGTTGTCTGTTAATCCTCCGAAGCGAGTTTGCAGCAGGAACAGAGAATATTTCTTAAATGAGTAACTGTTATAACGTTAAACTGCATTTAATAAATGTGATTTTCTGTAAAACTTACTGTCATGAAAGGCTAAATGTATTAATTAATAATTGTTTTGTTGTGCTTTAAGGAGGAGACATGAGACCTCTGGTAGTGTTCAGCCATGTCATTTTTTATCTTCCTTGACCACGCCCCGTGACCCCAACATTACATTTAGCAGGGTGGCAATAGGTGACTCATTTACATATCATGACATCTCCTCTTGTTTTTTTTTTTTTTACATTCTGTAAAATAACTTCAGTCACCTCGTATATAGCCCAACATTACAAAACAAATGTGTATCACTGCATAACACAACAGCTTTTTTTTTTTTTTTTTTTTTACATATTGCAGGCTTTAATTTAACATAACACTGTCCTTTCAACTGTGACCTTGCTTAAACTTAAGGAAAAAATAATAATAATAATAAAATTACTCCTCAATAAGCCTTCTAGGTTTTGTGACTACTCGTCCACTTGCAGTTTTCACAGGCAGACTTGAGAGCTTGGTGGGACTGACATCTTTTTTCCATGTTTGAGTGTCCATTTCAGGTTTTTCCTCTGTGTCGTCACACGGATTTTGTTGAGTCACATTTTGATTTTCCACGTCCTTCCTTGGTGTATCACTTTGTTCTTTTGATTTCATCAAAAACTTTCGGTTCCTTCTGTACACCTTCCCCTCAGGTGTCTGGACAACATACGATCTTGGCTGCTCAGAAAGTCCAGTAACTTCAGCTGGATTCCATGTGCCATCTTGCCATATTCTTACATTGTCGCCAACCTGAAGTTTCTGAAGAGGTCTGGATCTTTGATCGAAATATTCCTTCTGCTTCTTTTGTCTGCTTTCTAACAACTGCTGTCCTGGGTTATTTACCATGCAAGGCTTCAACAACTCTGATGTAATCGGAAGTCTCGTTCTCAGCCTTCGACCCATCAACAGTTGAGCTGGAGATGCTCCAATATCATCTATGGGTGTGCTTCTCAGGTTCAGCAGAGACAGGTAAGGATCTTTTCCATCAGCCTTTGCCTTCTTCAGCATATGTTTAACAGTTTGCACTCCTCTTTCCGCCATTCCATTCGATTGTGCGTGATGGGGGCTTGAGGTGTTGTGCGTGAATTCCCACTCTTTCGCAAAATCTTGAAATTCAAATGAGCAAAACTGTGGTCCATTGTCTGAAATGACTGTTTCTGGAATTCCATGTCTGGCAAATTGTGACTTAAGATGGGTAATGACTGTTGTACTTCTTGTATCTATCTTGATATGATTTCAGATAATAACCTAGATTTGCTGTGTTTAACAGAAACCTGGCTAAAACCAAACGATTACATTACTTTAAATGAATCAACCCCGCAAGATTACTGTTATAAACATGAGCCTCGTCTGAAACGCAAAGGGGGTGGTGTTGCTGTAATTTATAGTAATAGTTTCAAAACCACTAAGAAATCAAGTTTTAAATATAATTCTTTTGAAGCATTGGTGCTTAATGTAAAAATATATAGTGTAAACGATAAATCACGTTTGAGATTTGTGTTGGCTACTGTATACAGGCCACCAGGGCACCATACTGACTTTATCAAAGAATTTGCGGACTTTCTATCAGAATTAATATTGACTGCAGATAAAGTACTAATTGTTGGTGATTTTAATATACACATCGATAATGAAAAAGATGCATTGGGATTGGCATTTAAAGACATTGTAAATTCAATTGGAGTTAGACAACACGTGTCAGGACCTACTCATCGTCGTAATCATACTCTAGATCTAATATTATCACACGGAATAGATGTTGATGCCGTTGAAATTCTGCAGCAGAGCGATGACATCTCAGATCATTATCTAGTCTCGTGTAAACTTCATTTAGCCAAAGCTGCAAAGCCGACTCCGTGTTACAAATATGTTAGACCTTTCACTTCTGCTACTAAAGATTGCTTTATTAATAATCTTCCTAATCAGTTTCATCCTCTCAGCATCTCAGATAGCTTAGAAGAACTAGATATTACAACAGAAACGTTTAACTCTCTCTTTTCCAGCACTTTAGACACAGTTGCTCCGTTGCGCTTAAAGAAGATTAAAGAAAATAGTCCAACGCCGTGGTACAATGAGCACACTCGGGCCCTTAAGAGAGCAGCTAGAAAAATGGAGCGCAACTGAAAGAAAACAAAACTAGAGGTATTTCGCATTTCATGGAAGGAGAGCTCTATTGCTTACAGAGAGGCTTTAAAAGCTGCTAGATCTGCTTATTTTTCAACCCTATTAGAAGAAAATAAACATAATCCTAGGTATTTATTTGAAACGGTGGCTAAACTAACGAAAAATAAAGCTTCAAGCCCAGAAGTTTCCAAGCAACACAGCAGTAATGACTTTATGAACTTCTTCAATTATAAGATTGATAATATCAGGGACAAAATTATAACTATGCAACCGTCTACTACAGTATCGCATCAGGCAGTGCATTGTAGTCTCCCTGAGGAAAAATGTGATTCATTCGTTGCTATAGGAGAGGAAGAATTTACTAAACTCATTAAATCATCTAAATCTACAACATGTATGTTAGACCCTATACCGACTAAGCTACTGAAAGAAATACTTCCAGAGGTCATAGATCCTCTTCTTAATATCATTAATTCGTCTTTGTCTCTAGGATACGTACCAAAAAACTTTAAGCTGGCTATGATTAAACCGCTTGTTAAAAAAACGCAACTTGATCCTACAGAATTAGTCAATTACAGGCCGATCTCGAATCTACCTTTTCTGTCAAAGATATTAGAAAAGGCAGTATCCTCACAACTGTGTTCCTTTCTTGAAAGAAATGATATCTGGAGGATTTCCAGTCCGGATTTAGACCGTACCATAGTACCGAGACAGCTCTCGTTAGAGTCACAAATGATTTGCTCTTATCATCCGATCGTGGTTGTATCTCTCTATTAGTGTTACTCGATCTTAGTGCTGCATTTGACACCATTGACCACAACGTTCTTTTAAATAGATTAGAACATTATGTTGGCATTAGTGGAATTGCACTAGCATGGTTTAAATCATACTTATCTGACCATTATCAGTTTGTAGCAGTAAATGATGAGATGTCTCATCGATCACAAGTTCAGTATGGCGTACCACAAGGCTCAGTACTAGGACCGTTGCTGTTCACTCTGTACATGCTACCCTTAGGAGATATCATTAGGAAACATGGCATTAGCTTTCACTGTTATGCCGATGATACTCAGCTCTATATTTCTTCAAAACCTAACGAAACTTATCAATTCACAAAATTAACGGAATGCATAGCGGATATAAAAAATTGGATGACTTGTAATTTCCTACTTCTAAATTCTGAAAAAACAGAGTTTCTAATTATTGGACAAAAAACTTCCTCACGTAATAATCTAGAATACTGTCTAACACTCGATGGCTGCTCTGTTAAGTCTTCGTCGTCGGTTAGGAACCTGGGTGTGCTCTTTGATACCAATCTTTCATTTGAAAGTCACGTGTCTAGTATCTGTAAAACTGCATTTTTCCATCTTAAAAATATATCTAAATTACGCCATATGCTCTCATTGACAAATGCGGAACAATTAGTTCATGCGTTCATGACCTCAAGGCTAGATTATTGTAATGCTCTACTGGGTGGTTGCCCTGCACGCTTAATAAACAAACTACAGCTGGTTCAAAACGCAGCAGCTCGAGTTCTTACCAGAACCAGGAAGTATGACCATATTAGCCCGGTTCTGTCAAAACTGCATTGGCTCCCTATTAAACATCGCATCAATTTTAAAATATTGCTGATCACTTACAAAGCATTAAATGGTTTAGCTCCGCAGTATTTGAGCGAGCTCTTAACGCATTATAGTCCGTCACGTCTATTGCGATCTCAAAATTCCGGCCAGTTGATAATACCTAGAATATCAAAATCGACTGCTGGCGGTAGATCCTTTTCCTATTTAGCACCAAAACTCTGGAACAGTCTTCCTACCATTGTCCGGGAAGCAGACACACTCTGTCAGTTCAAAGCCAGATTAAAGACACATCTCTTTGACATAGCGTTCACATAATACATTATAGACTTCTATAATTTAATGTTAGGCTGCATAGATTAGGTCAGCCGGAACCGGGAACACTTCCCAAAAATCCTGATGTACTCGTTACATCATGAGAAGAATGGCATCTACGCTAATTTTAGTGTCTGTGTTTATCCCGAGGTTTTCCTGCAGCCTGCCGGATCCAGGCCGTATCCAGATCTGACGAAGGACCTTCGCCTGGACCGATGACAACGCAGTGCTGAAGTGCCAACTAGTCTCTCCCTATGGAGGATCCCACTACCACTCTACAGATAAGGCGTTGTCGGGAAAATCCGTTTCGCGTTCCTACCCCAAAGCAACAAAATAAAATAAAATTCTTTATCAAAATTTATAGGGAAAGACAAGTACTTTGTTTAGGCTTGGCTTGTAGGGAATTCCAAACCTGCATATATTCAAACGCACATAACTATAGAACCCATTCTAAATGCGCATGTGAACGCCATCAGTGTTTCTCACAGGTTCGCGTTTAAAGTCTGTGTAGAGGGAATGGTGTCGTCTTAGCGGCCCCTAATTTAATAACAAATGATCATTGCGACGGAAGCAAATAAATCAAAACTAACTTTAGATGGAAATAACTTAACTCTGCTGTAAAGCCGAAACAATCTCTGTTACCTTAAATTATACGCTTATCTCTGTAAAGCTGCTTTGAAACAATCTACATTGTTAAAAGCGCTATATAAATTAAGATGACTTGACTTGACTTGTATCTGATCTCAGCCACTCCACTTCAATGAATTTGGAGTGATAATCCACTATGATTAGATAGTCCTGTTGGTCAAAAGTAAACAAGTCAACCCCTATTTTCTGCCAGGGTCTTTCAGGAACACTGTGTGGATGTAATGGCTCTTTGGTTTGCCGTTTTTGGTGTGTGCTGCACACATCACAGTTGTTTACCATCTCTGTTATGCTTTGTGACATTCCAGGCCAAAAGAGCACCTCTCTTGCTCTCCTTCTGCAGCTTTCAATGCCTAGGTGACTTTCATGAATACGCTTTAGCATTTCTGCTCTCATCAATGCTGGAACTATGAGCCGTTCTCCTTTGAACAAAACTCCATCCACAACTGAGATTTCCTCTCTGTAGTTCCAGTATCCTTGTACTTCTTTTGCTGCTTGGCTCTTTCTTTCTGGCCATCCGTTTAGCACTGTCTCTTTGAGTTTTGTCAAAATCACACATTCATTTATCTTCTCATTTGACACAGGTAGGTTTGACATTACCATATGTACCTGAGCTTCTACTTCTTCATCAGGAGAGCCGGTTTCTGGTAAGTACGCTCTGGATAATGCATCCGCTATATACATCTCCTTACCTGGCTTGTACTGTACGTTCACTTGATATTTTTGTAATCTCATTAACAGTCTCTGTATTCTGGCTGGAGCACTGCTCAACGGCTTTTTCATTATCGCTTCAAGTGGTTTATGGTCGGATTGTACGTCTATCCCTCTTCCATAAACATACTGATGAAAACGCTCTGCTCCAAACACAATTGCCAACATCTCCTTTTCTATTTGCGCGTAGCGCTGTTCTGTTTCAGTCAATGCGCGTGATGCATACGCCACTGGCTTGTCTTCTTGAAGTAGAACAGCGCCCAGTCCACTTTTAGATGCATCCACAGAAAGTGTTACTGGTAACCTGACATCGTAATATCTGAGCAAGGGGGCCTCAGTGAGCATTGTTTTCAATTTGTTGAATGCACGCTGGTGTTCCTCCTCCCACTGCCAGGCAACATCATCTCTGGTAAGCACACGCAATGGCTCCGTATGTTGTGACATGTTTGGAATGAACTTTGCGAGATAAGTGACCATACCTAGAAATCTTTCCACATCCTTTTTGCATTCAGGTGTGGGCATTTTTCTGACAGCCTCTATTTTGGTCTGATCTGGTTTCAAACCATCCTTAGCGAAGATGTGACCAAGATATTTGATTTCCTCTAAGCATATCTTGCATTTCTCTTTATTCAGCTTAAAGTTCTTGACCCTTGATCTCTCTAACACTTGCCTCAGTCTGTAATCATGCTGTGCTTTTGTTTCTCCCCAGATCAAAAGATCATCAATATATGTCTCAACACCTTCAATTCCCTCAAAAAGTTGCTTCACCGTCCGGTGAAAAACTTCTGGGGCTGAGCTTACCCCAAATGGGAGTCGAAGGAATCTGTAGCGGCCAAAAGGAGTATTGAATGTACAAAGGCGAGAGCTGGCTTCATCTAATTTCAGTGTCCAAAAACCTGAACTTGCATCCAACACTGTAAAGTTATTTGGCTTTTGAGAGTCTGCTCGTTATTTCCTCTACTGTTGGAAGCTGGTAGTGTTCTCTCATTACGGCTGTGTTGAGATCTCGGGGATCTAAACAAATTCTTAATTTCCCATTAGACTTTTCCACAATCACAATGGGGTTGACCCACTGAGTGGGCTCGTCGATTTTCGCTATTACTTTCATTTTTTCCATTCTGCTGAGTTCTGTTTTCAGGTTTTCTCTCAGGGTCACTGGAATTTTCCTAGGTGGATGAACTTTCGGAACCACCTTTTCATTTATTCGGATTGTGTGCTCGCCCTCCAGGCAACCTATGCCCTCAAACACATCAGCATACTCCGTGAAGATATCCATTTGGTCACTTTTGTTCAATTCCATCACTCTCTGTATGAGCCCCATTTGCTCACATGCATGAATTCCTAATATTGGCTTTGCATTTGATTTCACAACAATGAATTCCAGTATATGTGTTTTCTTTTTGTATTTCACTGCCCAGTTACACTTTCCTTTCACAGGTATTTTGTCTCCGGTGTAAGTTGACAGTTTCACATTTGTGGGTCTTAATATGTTCTTTTTTCCAATTTTTCGCAGCAGGCTGTACGGGATTACATTGGCTTGCGCACCAGTGTCTAGTTTAAATTTGACATGTTTGTGCTCCAATTTCAAGTCAACTGTCCATTCATCTGTCCCTGTCTGCGTTTGCACTGCACCAACGAACAGACTAGGTCTCTGATCTGTGACGTCATCATCAACCGCATGCACTTTCTTCGATTTACACATCTTTGCAAAGTGGTTCATTTTATCACAGTTCTTGCACTGTTTGCCATATGCGGGGCAATTGCGTGATGCATGCTCTGTTCCACATCTATTGCAATTAAAAGTGCTTGCTTTGTCTTTTTTATTCAGTTTGTATTTATTTCGTTGCTCGTTTTTACGTGTCTGCTTTTGTTTCACTGCATCAACATGCTTGCTTTCACGTGTAGAGGCGTGTGCGTTGTAATCCTCGTCATGCATTTGCTTCATCTGAGCTTTTGTCACTTCTGACGCGATACACAGCTGAGTAGCTTTTTCGAGACTAATGTCAACTTCTCTTAAAAGTCTCTCTCTCATTGCTTCTGACGTGATTCCACAGACAACTCGATCTCTTATAAGAGATTCTTGCAACAGTCCAAACTCGCATGACTTCGCTTTTAGCTTTAGTTCTGTGATGTATTGGCTAATGGGCATGTCCCCTTGCACACACGTGAAAAACTTATACCTCTCATAGGTTATATTCTTTTTCGGGTTACAGTAATCTTCGAATTTCTCCATTATTTTCGACAGATTATGTTTTTCATCATCATCTTCGAACGTGAAGGTATTGTATACTTCAACCGCTTCTTCACCGGCTACATGCAGAAATAGTGAGGACTTTACCTTGGCTGGTTTGCTAGCGCTTCCAGTCGCGTCTAGATACAGCTCAAATCTTTGCCGAAATCTCCTCCAGTTTTCCGACAAATTACCGTGCAGTAGATCAAGTCCTGCTGGTGGCTTTAGTCCTTCCATTTTCGTTACTCTCATTTCGCTATATTTTCTTTAGTACTTTACTTCTGACACCATGTTTTGTTGTGCTTTAAGGAGGAGACATGAGACCTCTGGTAGTTTACAGCCATGTCATTTTTTATCTTCCTTGACCACGCCCCGTGACCCCAACATTACATTTAGCAGGGTGGCAATAGGTGACTCATTTACATATCATGACAATAATTATTGTTATTTGTTGTTTATAACTTTTGATCTTGGCCTCGGGCATTTGAAATGATGTAGACTATTGAGAGTTTTCTCATTTGGAATGCTCAATATAATTTTTTTCACATAAGTTAATCAGATGGTTCAGATGTGATCGTGATATCCTAGTAAATAATGGGTTGTATTAATTTTTTGTTATTTTTTTTATTTAATAAAAGTGATTCTTTTTCTCTCTGATGTGCTGGCCATAGTGTTTGTTCTACTTCAGTCAGGTTAGGTATGCAATCTGTTGATAGTTTATAGACTTTCTACTGATATCAACTGTCTTTCACTTTAATTAGATAGTCCTAAAAGATATCTACTAACACTTAGTGGATAATGTCTATTAATAGTCAACTGATCATAAACAATATATTAATCTGTTGATAGGTTATAGACTTTCTACTGATATAAACTCTTTTTCACTTTAATTAGATAGTCCTAAAATATATCTACTAACACTTAGTGGATAATGTCTATTAATAGTCAACTGATCATAAACAATTTCTTTGTTGACAAGCAACAAATAAGCAACCACATGTAATCTTTAGTTGACTATCAACAGATTATCTACAAATGGTTAAAACATTTTTAAAAACAGTTTTAAATCAGCTAAAATAATCATTAATTTGATGCATATGAGACCCCTTGAGTAGGATATACAGTATCATATACTTCATATGCTGACATGACTGTTGACTTTTAACTGACAGATTGATCTTGAGATGTTGGTACTCAATCTACAGAAAGTTAGTTGACAATTGCAAGTTAGTCGCCAATTGGTTAATAACCTGTTGCAAAATAATATTGACAGTCAACAGGCACTTTTTGTACCTTATATATAGGCAGTCTATAGGCTGTCTATAGGCAGTCTATAGGCAGTCAGTTGAACGTATGTTACTTGTCAGTTGAAACAGTGTTGTTGAATGTCAACTGATGCACTGTTGACAAGCTACTGAATGGCTACTAATAACTAGTAAAGTCTCAACAAACGGACTATCAAAATAAAGTGTTACCTTTTTTTTGCCTTTTATTATGATAGGACAGTATAGTAAAGTTCGATGACCCGGGACTTGAACTAGGGTCGCCTAAAGCTAAAAAAAAAAAAAAAACATTGTCAGGTCACTGACCACTAGGCTATTGAGGCAAGAATTTTGCTGCAATTTGATCAATATTAGAACCTTATTGAGTAAGAAACATAGGGGGAACTGAATCCGACGGCAAATAGTTCAGCTGTGGAAATCCGTTCCCCCACCCCAATGATGAGAGGTGTTGATGTATCGGCTTAAAATATGCTTATTCTATTCTGTGTGTGGATGGAGCTTAACTTGCATCAGTTTAAAGAATATATTTATTTATTTTTCCTTTTATTATGATTGGACAGTATGGTAAAGTTCGACGACCCGGGACTTGAACTCGGGTCGCCCAAAGCTAAAAAAAACAAAAAAAATGGTCAGGTCACTGACCACTAGGCTATTGAGGCAAAAAATTTGCTGCAATTTGATCAATATTAGAACCTTATTGAATAAGAAACATAGGGGGAACTGAATCCGACGGCAAATAGTTCAGCTGTCGAAATCCGTTCCCCCACTCCAATGATGAGAGGTGTTGATGTATCGGCTTAAAATATGCTGATTCTATTTTTTGTGTGGATGGAGCTTAACTTGCATCAGTTTAAAGAATGTTTTTTTTTTTGCCTTTTATTATGATAGGACAGTATAGTAAAGTTCGATGACCCGGGACTTGAACTCTGGTCGCCCAAAGCCCAAAAAAAAAAAAAACATTATTCTGTCACTGACCACTAGGCTATTGAGGCTAGCAATTTGCTGCAATTTGATCAATATTAAAACCTTATTGTGTAAGAAACATAGGGGGAACAGAATCCGACGGCAAATAGTTCAGCTGTCGAAATCCGTTCCCCCACCCCAATGATGAGAGATGTTGATGTATCGGCTTAAAATATGCTTATTCTATTCTGTGGGTGGATGGAGCTTAAACAGCATCAATTTGAGAAATATTAGAATCTCAGTGTGTCAGAAATATGGGGGGAACAGAATCCGACGGCAAAAAAAACAGCTGTCGGAATCCGTTCCCCCACTCCCATTATGAGAGGTGTTGATGTAATGGCTTAAAAAAATGCTGATTCTATTTTGTGTGTGGATGGAGCTTAACTTGCATCAGTTCAAAGAACATAATTATTTATTTTTCCTTTTATTATGATTGGACAGTATAGTAAAGTTCGACGACCCGGGACTTGAACTCGGATCGCACAAAGCTAAAAAAACAAAAAACATTGTCAGGTCACTGACCACTAGGCTATTGAGGCAAGAAATTTGCTGCAATTTGATCAATATTAGAACCTTATTGAGTAAGAAACATAGGGGGAACTGAATCCGACGGCAAATAGTTCAGCTGTCGAAATCTGTTCCCCCACCCCAATGATGAGAGGTGTTGATGTATTGGCTTAAAATATGCTGAATTTATTTTGTGTGTGGATGGAGCTTAACTTGCATCAGTTTAAAGAATATATTTATTTATTTTTCCTTTTATTATGATTGGACAGTATAGTAAAGTTCGACGACCCGGGACTTGAACTCGGGTCGCCCAAAGCTAAAAAAAAAAAAAAAAAAAGGCAGGTCACGGACCACTAGGCTATTGAGACTACAAATTTGCTACAATTTGATCAATATTAGAACCTTATTGTGTAAGAAACATAGGGGGAACAGAATCCGACGGCAAATAGTTCAGCTGTCGAAATCCGTTCCCCCACTCCAATGATGAGAGGTGTTGATGTATCGGCTTAAAATATGCTTATTCTATTCTGTGGGTGGATGGAGCTTAAACAGAATAAATTTGAGAAATATTAGAACCTCAGTGTGTCAGAAACATGGGGGGAACAGAATCCGACGGCAAAAAAAACATCTGTCGGAATCCATTCCCCCACTCCCATTATGAGAGGTATTGATGTAATGGCTTAAAAAATGCTGATTCTATTTTGTGTGTGGATGGAGCTTAACTTGCATCAGTTTAAAGAATATATTTATTTATTTTTCCTTTTATTATGATTGGACAGTAAAGTAAAGTTCGACGACCCGGGACTTGAACTCGGGTCGCCCAAAGCTAAAAAAAAACAAAAAAATGGTCAGGTCACTGACCACTAGGCTATTGAGGTTACTAATTTGCTACAATTTGATCAATATTAGAACCTTATTGTGTAAGAAACATAGGGGGAACAGAATCCGACGGCAACTAGTTCAGCTGTCGAAATCCGTTCCCCCACCCCAAAGATGAGATATGTTGATGAATCTGCTTAAAATATGCTTATTCTATTCTGTGGGTGGATGGAGCTTAAACAGCATAAATTTAAGAAATATTAGAACCTCAGTGTGTCAGAAATATGGGGGTAACAGAATCCGACGGCAAAAAAAACATCTGTTGGAATCCGTTCCCCCACTCCCATTATGAGAGGTATTGATGTAATGGCTTAAAAAATGCTGATTCTATTTTGTGTGTGGATGGAGCTTAACTTGCATCAGTTTAAAGAATGTGTTTTTTTTTTTTTTTTGCCTTTTATTATGATAGGACAGTATAGTAAAGTTCAATGACCCGGGACTTGAACTCAGGTCGCCCAAAGCCAAAAAAAAAACAAAAACATTATCCTGTCAATGACCACTAGGCTATTGAGGCTAGGAACTTGCTGCAATTTGATCAATATTAGAACCTTATTGTGTAAGAAACATGGGGGGAACAGAATCCGACGGCAAAAAAAACATCTGTCGGAATCCGTTCCCCCACTCCCATTATGAGAGGTATTGATGTAATGGCTTAAAAAATGCTGATTCTATTTTGTGTGTGGATGGAGCTTAACTTGCATCAGTTTAAAGAATATATTTATTTATTTTTCCTTTTATTATGATTGGACAGTATAGTAAAGTTCAACGACCCGGGACTTGAATTCGGGTCGCCCAAAGCTAAAAAAACAAAAACATTTTCAGGTCACTGACCACTAGGCTATTGAAATTTAAGAAATATTAGAACCTCAGTGTGTCAGAAATATGGGGGTAACAGAATCCGACGGCAAAAAAAACATCTGTTGGAATCCGTTCCCCCACTCCCATTATGAGAGGTATTGATGTAATGGCTTAAAAAATGCTGATTCTATTTTGTGTGTGGATGGAGCTTAACTTGCATCAGTTTAAAGAATGTTTTTTATTTTATTTTTTTTGCCTTTTATTATGATAGGACAGTATAGTAAAGTTCGATGACCCGGGACTTGAACTCAGGTTGCCCAAAGCCAAAAAAAAAACAAAAACGTTATCCAGTCAATGACCACTAGGCTATTGAGGCTAGGAACTTGCTGCAATTTGATCAATATTAGAACCTTATTGTGTAAGAAACAAAGGGGGAACAGAATCCGACGGCAAAAAAAACATCTGTCGGAATCCGTTCCCCCACTCCCATTATGAGAGGTGTTGATGTATGGCTTAAAAAATGCTGATTCTATTTTGTGTGTGGATGGAGCTTAACTTGCATCAGTTTAAAGAATATATTTATTTATTTTTCCTTTTATTATGATTGGACAGTATAGTAAAGTTCGACGACCCGGGACTTGAACTCGGGTCGCCCAAAGCTAAAAAAAAAAAAAAAAAAAAAAAGTCAGGTCACTGACCCACTAGGCTATTGAGACTACAAATTTGCTACAATTTGATCAATATTAGAACCTTATTGTGTAAGAAACATAGGGGGAACAGAATTCGACGGCAAATAGTTCAGCTGTCGAAATCCGTTCCCCCACCCCAAAGATGAGATATGTTGATGTATCGGCTTAAAATATGCTTATTCTATTCTGTGGGTGGATGGAGCTTAAACAGAATAAATTTGAGAAATATTAGAACCTCAGTGTGTCAGAAACATGGGGGGAACAGAATCCGACGGCAAAAAAAACATCTGTCGGAATCCGTTCCCCCACTCCCATTATGAGAGGTATTGATGTAATGGCTTAAAAAATGCTGATTCTATTTTGTGTGTGGATGGAGCTTAACTTGCATCAGTTTAAAGAATATATTTATTTATTTTTCCTTTTATTATGATTGGACAGTAAAGTAAAGTTCGACGACCCGGGACTTGAACTCGGGTCGCCCAAAGCTAAAAAAAAACAAAAAAAATGGTCAGGTCACTGACCACTAGGCTATTGAGGTTACTAATTTGCTACAATTTGATCAATATTAGAACCTTATTGTGTAAGAAACATAGGGGGAACAGAATCCGACGGCAACTAGTTCAGCTGTCGAAATCCGTTCCCCCACCCCAAAGATGAGATATGTTGATGTATCTGCTTAAAATATGCTTATTCTATTCTGTGGGTGGATGGAGCTTAAACAGCATAAATTTAAGAAATATTAGAACCTCAGTGTGTCAGAAATATGGGGGTAACAGAATCCGACGGCAAAAAAACCATCTGTTGGAATCCGTTCCCCCACTCCCATTATGAGAGGTATTGATGTAATGGCTTAAAAAATGCTGATTCTATTTTGTGTGTGGATGGAGCTTAACTTGCATCAGTTTAAAGAATGTTTTTTTTTTTTTTTGCCTTTTATTATGATAGGACAGTATAGTAAAGTTCAATGACCCGGGACTTGAACTCAGGTCGCCCAAAGCCAAAAAAAACAAAAACATTATCCTGTCAATGACCACTAGGCTATTAAGGCTAGGAACTTGCTGCAATTTGATCAATATTAGAACCTTATTGTGTAAGAAACATGGGGGGAACAGAATCCGACGGCAAAAAAAACATCTGTCGGAATCCGTTCCCCCACTCCCATTATGAGAGGTATTGATGTAATGGCTTAAAAAATGCTGATTCTATTTTGTGTGTGGATGGAGCTTAACTTGCATCAGTTTAAAGAATATATTTATTTATTTTTCCTTTTATTATGATTGGACAGTATAGTAAAGTTCAACGACCCGGGACTTGAATTCGGGTCGCCCAAAGCTAAAAAAACAAAAACATTTTCAGGTCACTGACCACTAGGCTATTGAAATTTAAGAAATATTAGAACCTCAGTGTGTCAGAAATATGGGGGTAACAGAATCCGACGGCAAAAAAAACATCTGTTGGAATCCGTTCCCCCACTCCCATTATGAGAGGTATTGATGTAATGGCTTAAAAAAATGCTGATTCTATTTTGTGTGTGGATGGAGCTTAACTTGCATCAGTTTAAAGAATGTTTTTTTTTTTTTTTTTTGCCTTTTATTATGATAGGACAGTATAGTAAAGTTCGATGACCCGGGACTTGAACTCAGGTCGCCCAAAGCCAAAAAAAAACAAAAACATTATCCTGTCAATGACCACTAGGCTATTGAGGCTAGGAACTTGCTGCAATTTGATCAATATTAGAACCTTATTGTGTAAGAAACAAAGGGGGAACAGAATCCGACGGCAAAAAAAACATCTGTCGGAATCCGTTCCCCCACTCCCATTATGAGAGGTGTTGATGTATGGCTTAAAAACTGCTGATTCTATTTTGTGTGTGGATGGAGCTTAACTTGCATCAGTTTAAAGAATATATTTATTTATTTTTCCTTTTATTATGATTGGACAGTATAGTAAAGTTCGACGACCCGGGACTTGAACTCGGGTCGCCCAAAGCTAAAAAAATAAAATAAAAAAAAAGTCAGGTCACTGACCCACTAGGCTATTGAGACTACAAATTTGCTACAATTTGATCAATATTAGAACCTTATTGTGTAAGAAACATAGGGGGAACAGAATTCGACGGCAAATAGTTCAGCTGTCGAAATCCGTTCCCCCACCCCAAAGATGAGAGGTGTTGATGTATCTGCTTAAAATATGCTTATTCTATTCTGTGGGTGGATGGAGCTTAAACAGCATAAATTTAAGAAATATTAGAACCTCAGTGTGTCAGAAATATGGGGGTAACAGAATCCGACGGCAAAAAAAACATCTGTTGGAATCCGTTCCCCCACTCCCATTATGAGAGGTATTGATGTAATGGCTTAAAAAATGCTGATTCTATTTTGTGTGTGGATGGAGCTTAACTTGCATCAGTTTAAAGAATGTTTTTTTTATTTATTTATTTTTTGCCTTTTATTATGATAGGACAGTATAGTAAAGTTCAATGACCCGGGACTTGAACTCAGGTCGCCCAAAGCCAAAAAAAAAAAAAAACATTATCCTGTCAATGACCACTAGGCTATTGAGGCTAGGAACTTGCTGCAATTTGATCAATATTAGAACCTTATTGTGTAAGAAACATAGGGGTAACAGAATCCGACGGCAAAAAAAACATCTGTCGGAATCCGTTCCCCCACTCCCATTATGAGAGGTGTTGATGTATGGCTTAAAAAATGCTGATTCTATTTTGTGTGTGGATGGAGCTTAACTTGCATCAGTTTAAAGAATATATTTATTTATTTTTCCTTTTATTATGATTGGACAGTATAGTAAAGTTCAACGACCCGGGACTTGAATTCGAGTCGCCCAAAGCTAAAAAAACAAAAACATTTTCAGGTCACTGACCACTAGGCTATTAAGGCTAGTAATTTACTGCAATTTGATCAATATTTGAACCTTATTGTGTAAGAAACATAGGGGGAACAGAATCCGACGGCAAAAAAAACAGCTGTCGGAATCCGTTCCCCCACTCCCATTATGAGAGGTGTTGATGAAATGGCTTAAAAAATGCTGATTCTATTTTGTGTGTGGATGGAGCTTAACTTGCATCAGTTTAAAGAATATATTTTTTTTATTTTTCCTTTTATTATGATTGGACAGTATAGTAAAGTTCGATAACCCGGGACTTGAACTCTGGTCGCCCAAAGCTAAAAAAAAACAAAAAACATTGTCAGGTCACTGACCACTAGGCTATTGAGGCAAGAAAATTGTTGCAATTTGATCAATATTAGAACCCTATTGAGTTAGAAACATAGGGGGAACTGAATCCGACGGCAAATAGTTCAGCTGTCGAAATCCGTTCCCCCACTCCAATGATGAGAGGTGTTGATTTATCTGCTTAAAATATGCTGATTCTATTTTGTGTGTGGATGGAGCTTAACTTGCATCAGTTTAAAGAATGTTTTTTTTTTTTTTGCCTTTTTTTTATGATAGGACAGTATAGTAAAGTTCGATGACCCGGGACTTGAACTCGGGTCGCCCAAAGCCAAAAAAAAAAAAAACTTTATCCTGTCACTGACCACTAGGCTATTGAGGCTATTAACTTGCTGCAATTTGATCAATATTAGAACCTTATTGAGTAAGAAACATAGGGGGAACAGAATCCGACGGCAAATAGTTCAGCTGTCGAAATCCGTTCCCCCACCCCAATGATGAGAGCTGTTGATGTATCTGCTTAAAATATGCTTATTCTATTCTGTGGGTGGATGGAGCTTAACTTGCATCAGTTTAAAGAATATTTTTGTTGTTGTTGTTGTTTTTTGCCTTTTATTATGATAGGACAGTATAGTAAAGTTCGATGACCCGGGACTTGAACTCTGGTCGCCCAAAGCCCCCCAAAAAAAAAAAAACATTATTCTGTCACTTACCACTAGGCTATTGAGGCTAGCAATTTGATCAATATTAGAACCTTATTGTGTAAGAAACATAGGGGGAACAGAATCCGACGGCAAATAGTTCAGCTGTCGAAATCCGTTCCCCCACCCCAATGATGAGAGATGTTGATGTATCGGCTTAAAATATGCTGATTCTATTCTGTGGGTGGATGGAGCTTAAACAGCATCAATTTGAGAAATATTAGAATCTCAGTGTGTCAGAAATATGGGGGGAACAGAATCCGACGGCAAAAAAAACAGCTGTCGGAATCCGTTCCCCCACTCCCATTATGAGAGGTGTTGATGTAATGGCTTAAAAAAATGCTGATTCTATTTTGTGTGTGGATGGAGCTTAACTTGCATCAGTTCAAAGAATATATTTATTTATTTTTCCTTTTATTATGATTGGACAGTATAGTAAAGTTCGACGACCCGGGACTTGAACTCGGATCGCACAAAGCTAAAAAAACGAAAAACATTGTCAGGTCACTGACCACTAGGCTATTGAGGCAAGAAATTTACTGCAATTTGATCAATATTAGAACCTTATTGAGTAAGAAACATAGGGGGAACTGAATCCGACGGCAAATAGTTCAGCTGTCGAAATCTGTTCACCCACCCCAATGATGAGAGGTGTTGATGTATCGGCTTAAAATATGCTGAATTTATTTTGTGTGTGGATGGAGCTTAACTTGCATCAGTTTAAAGAATATATGTATTTATTTTTCCTTTTATTATGATTGGACAGTATAGTAAAGTTCAACGACCCGGGACTTGAACTCGGGTCGCCCAGAGCTAAAAAAAAAAAAAAAAAATAGTCAGGTCACTGACCACTAGGCTATTGAGACTACAAATTTGCTACAATTTGAGCAATATTAGAACCTTATTGTGTAAGAAACATAGGGGGAACAGAATCCGACGGCAAATAGTTCAGCTGTCGAAATCCGTTCCCCCACCCCAATGATGAGATATGTTGATGTATCGGCTTAAAATATGCTTATTCTATTCTGTGGGTGGATGGAGCTTAAACAGAATAAATTTGAGAAATATTAGAACCTCAGTGTGTCAGAAACATGGGGGGAACAGAATCCGACGGCAAAAAAAACATCTGTCGGAATCCGTTCCCCCACTCCCATTATGAGAGGTATTGATGTAATGGCTTAAAAAATGCTGATTCTATTTTGTGTGTGGATGGAGCTTAACTTGCATCAGTTTAAAGAATTTTTTTTTTTTTGCCTTTTTGCCTTTTATTATGATAGGACAGTATAGTAAAGTTCGATGACCCGGGACTTGAACTCAGGTCGCCCAAAGCCAAAAAAAACAAAAACATTATCCTGTCAGTGACCACTAGGCTATTGAGGCAAGAAAATTGCTGCAATTTGATCAATATTAGAACCTTATTGCGTTAGAAACATAGGGGGAACTGAATCCGACGGCAAATAGTTCAGCTGTCGAAATCCGTTCCCCCACTCCCATTATGAGAGGTGTTGATGTAATGGCTTAAAAAAATGCTGATTCTATTTTGTGTGTGGATGGAGCTTAACTTGCATCAGTTTAAAGAATATATTTATTTATTTTTCCTTTTATTATGATTGGACAGTATAGTAAAGTTCAACGACCCGGGACTTGACCTCGGGTCGCCCAAAGCTAAAAAAAAAAAAAACATTGTCAGGTCACTGACCACTAGGCTATTAAGGCTAGTAATTTACTGCAATTTGATCAATATTTGAACCTTATTGTGTAAGAAACATAGGGGGAACAGAATCCGACGGCAAAAAAAACAGCTGTCGGAATCCGTTCCCCCACTCCCAATATGAGAGGTGTTGATGTAATGGCTTAAAAAATGCTGATTCTATTTTGTGTGTGGATGGAGCTTAACTTGCATCAGTTTAAAGAATATATTTATTTATTTTTCCTTTTATTATGATTGGACAGTATAGTAAAGTTCTATGACCCGGGACTTGAACTCGGGTCGCCCAAAGCTAAAAAAAAATAAAAAATTGTCAGGTCACTGACCACTAGGCTATTGAGGCAAAAAGTTTGCTGCAATTTGATCAATATTAGAACCTTAATGAGTAAGAAACATAGGGGGAACAGAATCCGACGGCAAATAGTCCAGCTGTCGAAATCCGTTCCCCCACCCCAATGATGAGAGCTGTTGATGTATCTGCTTAAAATATGCTTATTCTATTCTGTGGGTGGATGGAGCTTAAACAGCATCAATTTGAGAAATATTAGAACCTCAGTGTGTCAGAAACATAGGGGGAACTGAATCCGACGGCAAATAGTTCAGCTGTCGAAATCCGTTCCCCCACTCCCAATGATGAGAGGTGTTGATGTATCGGCTTAAAATATGCTGAATTTATTTTGTGTGTGGATGGAGCTTAACTTGCATCAGTTTAAAGAATATATTTATTTATTTTTCCTTTTATTATGATTGGACAGTAAAGTAAAGTTCGACGACCCGGGACTTGAACTCGGGTCTCCAAAAGCTAAAAAAAAACAAAAAAAATGGTCAGGTCACTGACCACTAGCTATTGAGGTTACTAATTTGCTACAATTTGATCAATATTAGAACCTTATTGTGTAAGAAACATAGGGGGAACAGAATCCGACGGCAACTAGTTCAGCTGTCGAAATCCGTTCCCCCACCCCAATGATGAGAGATGTTGATGTATCGGCTTAAAATATGCTTATTCTATTCTGTGGGTGGATGGAGCTTAAACAGCATAAATTTAAGAAATATTAGAACCTCAGTGTGTCAGAAATATGGGGGTAACAGAATCCGACGGCAAAAAAAACATCTGTTGGAATCCGTTCCCCCACTCCCATTATGAGAGGTATTGATGTAATGGCTTAAAAAATGCTGATTCTATTTTGTGTGTGGATGGAGCTTAACTTGCATCAGTTTAAAGAATTTTTTTTTTTTTTTTTTTTCCTTTTATTATGATAGGACAGTATAGTAAAGTTCGATGACCCGGGACTTGAACTCAGGTCGCCCAAAGCCAAAAAAAACCAAAAACATTATCCTGTCAGTGACCACTAAGCTATTGAGGCTAGGAACTTGCTGCAATTTGATCAATATTAGAACCTTATTGTGTAAGAAACATAGGGGGAACAGAATCCGACGGCAAAAAAAACATCTGTCGGAATCCGTTCCCCCACTCCCATTATGAGAGGTGTTGATGTATGGCTTAAAAAATGCTGATTCTATTTTGTGTGTGGATGGAGCTTAACTTGCATCAGTTTAAAGAATATATTTATTTATTTTTCCTTTTATTATGATTGGACAGTATAGTAAAGTTCAACGACCCGGGACTTGAATTCGGGTCGCCCAAAGCTAAAAAAACAAAAACATTTTCAGGTCACTGACCACTAGGCTATTAAGGCTAGCAATTTACTGCAATTTGATCAATATTTGAACCTTATTGTGTAAGAAACATAGAGGGAACAGAATCCGACGGCAAAAAAAACAGCTGTCGGAATCCGTTCCCCCACTCCCATTATGAGAGGTGTTGATGTAATGGCTTAAAAAATGCTGATTCTATTTTGTGTGTGGATGGAGCTTAACTTGCATCAGTTTAAAGAATATATTTTTTTTATTTTTCCTTTTATTATGATTGGACAGTATAGTAAAGTTCGATAACCCGGGACTTGAACTCTGGTCGCCCAAAGCTAAAAAAAAACAAAAAACATTGTCAGGTCACTGACCACTAGGCTATTGAGGCAAGAAAATTGTTGCAATTTGATCAATATTAGAACCTTATTGCGTTAGAAACATAGGGGGAACTGAATCCGACGGCAAATAGTTCAGCTGTCGAAATCCGTTCCCCCACCCCAATGATGAGAGGTGTTGATGTATCGGCTTAAAATATGCTGATTCTATTTTGTGTGTGGATGGAGCTTAACTTGCATCAGTTTAAAGAATGGTTTTTTTTTTTGCCTTTTATTATGATAGGACAGTATAGTAAAGTTCGATGACCCGGGACTTGAACTCGGGTCGCCCAAAGCCAACAAAAAAACAAAAACTTTATCCTGTCACTGACCACTAGGCTATTGAGGCTAGCAACTTGCTGCAATTTGATCAATATTAGAACCTTATTGAGTAAGAAACATAGGGGGAAGAGAATCCGACGGCAAATAGTCCAGCTGTCGAAATCCGTTCCCCCACCCCAATGATGAGAGCTGTTGATGTATCTGCTTAAAATATGCTTATTCTATTCTGTGGGTGGATGGAGCTTAAACAGCATCAATTTGAGAAATATTAGAACCTCAGTGTGTCAGAAACATAGGGGGAACTGAATCCGACGGCAAATAGTTCAGCTGTCGAAATCCGTTCCCCCACCCCAATGATGAGAGGTGTTGATGTATCGGCTTAAAATATGCTCATTGTATTTTGTGTGTGGATGGAGCTTAACTTGCATCAGTTTAAAGAATGTTTTTTTTTTTTTTTTTTTTTTTTTTTTACCTTTTATTATGATAGGACAGTATAGTAAAGTTCGATGACCCGGGACTTGAACTCTGGTCGCCCAAAGCCCAAAAAAAAAAAAAAAACATTATTCTGTCACTGACCACTAGGCTATTGAGGCTAGCAACTCGCTGCAATTTGATCAATATTAGAACCTTATTGTGTAAGAAACATAGGGGGAACAGAATCCGACGGCAAATAGTTCAGCTGTCGAAATCCGTTCCCCCACCCCAATGATGAGAGATGTTGATGTATCGGCTTAAAATATGCTTATTCTATTCTGTGGGTGGATGGAGCTTAAACAGCATAAATTTGAGAAAAATTAGAACCTCAGTGTGTCAGAAATATGGGGGGAACAGAATCCGACGGCAAAAAAAACATCTGTCGGAATCCGTTCCCCCACTCCCATTATGAGAGGTGTTGATGTAATGGCTTAAAAAAATGCTGATTCTATTTTGTGTGTGGATGGAGCTTAACTTGCATCAGTTTAAAGAATATATTTATTTATTTTTCCTTTTATTATGATTGGACAGTATAGTAAAGTTCAACGACCCGGGACTTGACCTCGGGTCGCCCAAAGCTAAAAAAAAAAAAACATTGTCAGGTCACTGACTACTAGGCTATTAAGGCTAGTAATTTACTGCAATTTGATCAATATTTGAACCTTATTGTGTAAGAAACATAGGGGGAACAGAATCCGACGGCAAATAGTTCAGCTGTCGAAATCCGTTCCCCCACCCCAATGATGAGAGGTGTTGATGTATCGGCTTAAAATATGCTGATTCTATTTTGTGTGTGGATGGAGCTTAACTTGCATCAGTTTAAAGAATGTTTTTTTTTTTTTTTTGCCTTTTATTATGATAGGACAGTATAGTAAAGTTCGATGACCCGGGACTTGAACTCGGGTCGCCCAAAGCCAAAAAAAAAAAAAAAACTTTATCCTGTCACTGACCACTAGGCTATTGAGGCTAGCCACTTGCTGCAATTTGATCAATATTAGAACCTTAATGTGTAAGAAACATAGGGGGAACAGAATCCGACGGCAAAAAAAACAGCTGTCGGAATCCGTTCCCCCACTCCCAATATGAGAGGTGTTGATGTAATGGCTTAAAAAATGCTGATTCTATTTTGTGTGTGGATGGAGCTTAACTTGCATCAGTTTAAAGAATATATTTATTTATTTTTCCTTTTATTATGATTGGACAGTATAGTAAAGTTCAACGACCCGGGACTTGACCTCGGGTCGCCCAAAGCTAAAAAAAAACAAAACATTGTCAGGTCACTGACCACTAGGCTATTAAGGCTAGTAATTTACTGCAATTTGATCAATATTTGAACCTTATTGTGTAAGAAACATAGGGGGAACAGAATCCGACGGCAAAAAAAACAGCTGTCGGAATCCGTTCCCCCACTCCCAATATGAGAGGTGTTGATGTAATGGCTTAAAAAATGCTGATTCTATTTTGTGTGTGGATGGAGCTTAACTTGCATCAGTTAAAAGAATATATTTATTTATTTTTCCTTTTATTATGATTGGACAGTATAGTAAAGTTCTTTGACCCGGGACTTGAACTCGGGTCGCCCAAAGCTAAAAAAAAATAAAAAATTGTCAGGTCACTGACCACTAGGCTATTGAGGCAAAAAGTTTGCTGCAATTTGATCAATATTAGAACCTTATTGAGTAAGAAACATAGGGGGAACTGAATCCGACGGCAAATAGTTCAGCTGTCGAAATCCGTTCCCCCACCCCAATGATGAGAGGTGTTGATGTATCGGCTTAAAATATGCTGATTCTATTTTTTGTGTGGATGGAGCTTAACTTGCATCAGTTTAAAGAATGTTTTTTTTTTTTTTTTTGCCTTTTATTATGATAGGACAGTATAGTAAAGTTCGATGACCCGGGACTTGAACTCGGGTCGCCCAAAGCCAAAAAAAAAAAAAAAAACTTTATCCTGTCACTGACCACTAGGCTATTGAGGCTAGCAACTCGCTGCAATTTGATCAATATTAGAACCTTATTGTGTAAGAAACATAGGGGGAACAGAATCCGACGGCAAATAGTTCAGCTGTCGAAATCCGTTCCCCCACCCCAATGATGAGAGATGTTGATGTATCGGCTTAAAATATGCTTATTCTATTCTGTGGGTGGATGGAGCTTAAACAGCATAAATTTGAGAAAAATTAGAACCTCAGTGTGTCAGAAATATGGGGGGAACAGAATCCGACGGCAAAAAAAACATCTGTCGGAATCCGTTCCCCCACTCCCATTATGAGAGGTGTTGATGTAATGGCTTAAAAAAATGCTGATTCTATTTTGTGTGTGGATGGAGCTTAACTTGCATCAGTTTAAAGAATATATTTATTTATTTTTCCTTTTATTATGATTGGACAGTATAGTAAAGTTCAACGACCCTGGACTTGACCTCGGGTCGCCCAAAGCTAAAAAAAAAAAAAACATTGTCAGGTCACTGACCACTAGGCTATTAAGGCTAGTAATTTACTGCAATTTGATCAATATTTGAACCTTATTGTGTAAGAAACATAGGGGGAACAGAATCCGACGGCAAATAGTTCAGCTGTCGAAATCCGTTCCCCCACCCCAATGATGAGAGGTGTTGATGTATCGGCTTAAAATATGCTGATTCTATTTTGTGTGTGGATGGAGCTTAACTTGCATCAGTTTAAAGAATGTTTTTTTTTTTTTTTTGCCTTTTATTATGATAGGACAGTATAGTAAAGTTCGATGACCCGGGACTTGAACTCGGGTCGCCCAAAGCCAAAAAAAAAAAAAAAAACTTTATCCTGTCACTGACCACTAGGCTATTGAGGCTAGCAACTCGCTGCAATTTGATCAATATTAGAACCTTATTGTGTAAGAAACATAGGGGGAACAGAATCCGACGGCAAATAGTTCAGCTGTCGAAATCCGTTCCCCCACCCCAATGATGAGAGATGTTGATGTATCGGCTTAAAATATGCTTATTCTATTCTGTGGGTGGATGGAGCTTAAACAGCATAAATTTGAGAAAAATTAGAACCTCAGTGTGTCAGAAATATGGGGGGAACAGAATCCGACGGCAAAAAAAACATCTGTCGGAATCCGTTCCCCCACTCCCATTATGAGAGGTGTTGATGTAATGGCTTAAAAAAATGCTGATTCTATTTTGTGTGTGGATGGAGCTTAACTTGCATCAGTTTAAAGAATATATTTATTTATTTTTCCTTTTATTATGATTGGACAGTATAGTAAAGTTCAACGACCCTGGACTTGACCTCGGGTCGCCCAAAGCTAAAAAAAAAAAAAACATTGTCAGGTCACTGACCACTAGGCTATTAAGGCTAGTTATTTACTGCAATTTGATCAATATTTGAACCTTATTGTGTAAGAAACATAGGGGGAACAGAATCCGACGGCAAATAGTTCAGCTGTCGAAATCCGTTCCCCCACCCCAATGATGAGAGGTGTTGATGTATCGGCTTAAAATATGCTGATTCTATTTTGTGTGTGGATGGAGCTTAACTTGCATCAGTTTAAAGAATGTTTTTTTTTTTTTGCCTTTTATTATGATAGGACAGTATAGTAAAGTTCGATGACCCGGGACTTGAACTCGGGTCGCCCAAAGCCAAAAAAAAAAAAAAAACTTTATCCTGTCACTGACCACTAGGCTATTGAGGCTAGCCACTTGCTGCAATTTGATCAATATTAGAACCTTAATGTGTAAGAAACATAGGGGGAACAGAATCCGACGGCAAATAGTTCAGCTGTCGAAATCCGTTCCCCCACCCCAATGATGAGAGCTGTTGATGTATCTGCTTAAAATATGCTTATTCTATTCTGTGGGTGGATGGAGCTTAAACAGCATCAATTTGAGAAATATTAGAACCTCAGTGTGTCAGAAACATAGGGGGAACTGAATCCGACGGCAAATAGTTCAGCTGTCGAAATCCGTTCCCCCACCCCAATGATGAGAGGTGTTGATGTATCGGCTTAAAATATGCTGAATTTATTTTGTGTGTGGATGGAGCTTAACTTGCATCAGTTTAAAGAATATATTTATTTATTTTTCCTTTTATTATGATTGGACAGTATAGTAAAGTTCGACGACCCGGGACTTGAACTCCGGTCGCCCAAAGCTAAAAAAAAAAAAAAAAAAAAGTCAGGTCACTGACCACTAGGCTATTGAGACTACAAATTTGCTACAATTTGATCAATATTAGAACCTTATTGTGTAAGAAACATAGGGGGAACAGAATCCGACGGCAAATAGTTCAGCTGTCGAAATCCGTTCCCCCACCCCAAAGATGAGATATGTTGATGTATCGGCTTAAAATATGCTTATTCTATTCTGTGGGTGGATGGAGCTTAAACAGCATAAATTTAAGAAATATTAGAACCTCAGTGTGTCAGAAATATGGGGGTAACAGAATCCGACGGCAAAAAAACATCTGTTGGAATCCGTTCCCCCACTCCCATTATGAGAGGTATTGATGTAATGGCTTAAAAAATGCTGATTCTATTTTGTGTGTGGATGGAGCTTAACTTGCATCAGTTTAAAGAAATTTTTTTTTTTTTTTTTTTTTCCTTTTATTATGATAGGACAGTATAGTAAAGTTCGATGACCCGGGACTTGAACTCAGGTCGCCCAAAGCCAAAAAAAACCAAAAACATTATCCTGTCAGTGACCACTAGACTTGTAGTCAAGACCGCCTAAACCGAGACCAAGACACTACCAAGACCAGAGGGTATCGAGACCAAGACAAGACCAAGACCAAGACCAAGACAGACCAAGTCAAGACCAAGACCAAGTCGAGACCAAAACCGAGACCAAGTCGAGACCGGAGGAAAAAAAAAACAGACTAGTGTTGAAGCTAAGCAATAACTTGTATGAATTCAAGAACAGCAGCATACTAGGGTTCAGCCGCAGTTTAGGCTACATTCAATACATATTAGACGGTATTACTTCAACTACACTGGCAGAACAATACAGAGACAGACCATGTCATGTGTGTGACTGTGAGCTCACTGTAAATGACTGTCTAAAGAATGAGAAATATGTAACCAATTGAAATTATACTTAATTTGTAGATGAAATTGTAACATCAAATTAAAGATACACAATTATAAACTTGGATTAGGCCTAATGTTTAGTCAACACAACGGAGATATGCAGATGATATTTAAAAGACCATTTATTTAGTCTAACACCATCTTAACTTAAATACAATACTGTAATCAAACAACACACACACACACACACACACACACACAGATATCAAAGACACAAATTCATCTAAGCAAATGCCTGCCTATCTCTGCCGATTTCGGAGTCTCCAAATTAATCCATTCTGCAACTTTTAAATACATATTTACATTTTTAAAAACGAAATTATAGGCTTAAGTGCAGGATCCGAAAGTTGGTCGTTTTGTCGCTATGGTTACACACACACACACACACACACACCGTTGGCGGTGCGCTCAGTCATCTGTCAGTTGTGCAGTTACCCAAAATCTCCTGAATGAAGTTAAAACCCATCATGTCACTGATATGTGTTTTTTAAATCAAGTGATCAAAGTGCTCGTTGCCGCTGCGATCAGTGGCGTGGATAAAGTGTTTTCTCGTGGCTCGCGCACACGCAGCACTGTCTTGACTCGGACGCGCGCTTCAATCCGTTCCGTTGCGGATAATAATGTTGCATTATCGAACGTTGTGTCGTCGTGGATATTTTAGTATTGTATTGCTAAATCCCCCGACCACTATGTCGGTCTGAGACAGCGAGACCTAGACAAGACCGAGAGGTCCGAGACCAAGACAAGACCAAGACCAAAGACCGTCAAGGCCGTGACAAGACCGAGACCACGTAAAAGTGGTCTCGAGACCGGTCTCGAGACCAAGACCGGTCTCGAGACATACATCACTAGTGACCACTAAGCTATTGAGGCTAGGAACTTGCTGCAATTTGATCAATATTAGAACCTTATTGTGTAAGAAACATAGGGGGAACAGAATCCGACGGCAAAAAAAACATCTGTCGGAATCCGTTCCCCCACTCCCATTATGAGAGGTGTTGATGTATGGCTTAAAAAATGCTGATTCTATTTTGTGTGTGGATGGAGCTTAACTTGCATCAGTTTAAAGAATATATTTATTTATTTTTCCTTTTATTATGATTGGACAGTATAGTAAAGTTCAACGACCCGGGACTTGAATTCGGGTCGCCCAAAGCTAAAAAAACAAAAACATTTTCAGGTCACTGACCACTAGGCTATTAAGGCTAGCAATTTACTGCAATTTGATCAATATTTGAACCTTATTGTGTAAGAAACATAGAGGGAACAGAATCCGACGGCAAAAAAAACAGCTGTCGGAATCCGTTCCCCCACTCCCATTATGAGAGGTGTTGATGTAATGGCTTAAAAAATGCTGATTCTATTTTGTGTGTGGATGGAGCTTAACTTGCATCAGTTTAAAGAATATATTTTTTTTTTATTTTTCCCTTTTATTATGATTGGACAGTATAGTAAAGTTCGATAACCCGGGACTTGAACTCTGGTCGCCCAAAGCTAAAAAAAAACAAAAAACATTGTCAGGTCACTGACCACTAGGCTATTGAGGCAAGAAAATTGTTGCAATTTGATCAATATTAGAACCTTATTGCGTTAGAAACATAGGGGGAACTGAATCCGACGGCAAATAGTTCAGCTGTCGAAATCCGTTCCCCCACCCCAATGATGAGAGGTGTTGATGTATCGGCTTAAAATATGCTGATTCTATTTTGTGTGTGGATGGAGCTTAACTTGCATCAGTTTAAAGAATGTTTTTTTTTTTTTGCCTTTTATTATGATAGGACAGTATAGTAAAGTTCGATGACCCGGGACTTGAACTCGGGTCGCCCAAAGCCAACAAAAAAACAAAAACTTTATCCTGTCACTGACCACTAGGCTATTGAGGCTAGCAACTTGCTGCAATTTGATCAATATTATAACCTTATTGAGTAAGAAACATAGGGGGAAGAGAATCCGACGGCAAATAGTCCAGCTGTCGAAATCCGTTCCCCCACCCCAATGATGAGAGCTGTTGATGTATCTGCTTAAAATATGCTTATTCTATTCTGTGGGTGGATGGAGCTTAAACAGCATCAATTTGAGAAATATTAGAACCTCAGTGTGTCAGAAACATAGGGGGAACTGAATCCGACGGCAAATAGTTCAGCTGTCGAAATCCGTTCCCCCACCCCAATGATGAGAGGTGTTGATGTATCGGCTTAAAATATGCTCATTGTATTTTGTGTGTGGATGGAGCTTAACTTGCATCAGTTTAAAGAATGTTTTTTTTTTTTTTTTTTTTTTTTTTTTTTTTACCTTTTATTATGATAGGACAGTATAGTAAAGTTCGATGACCCGGGACTTGAACTCTGGTCGCCCAAAGCCCAAAAAAAAAAAAAAAACATTATTCTGTCACTGACCACTAGGCTATTGAGGCTAGCAACTCGCTGCAATTTGATCAATATTAGAACCTTATTGTGTAAGAAACATAGGGGGAACAGAATCCGACGGCAAATAGTTCAGCTGTCGAAATCCGTTCCCCCACCCCAATGATGAGAGATGTTGATGTATCGGCTTAAAATATGCTTATTCTATTCTGTGGGTGGATGGAGCTTAAACAGCATAAATTTGAGAAAAATTAGAACCTCAGTGTGTCAGAAATATGGGGGGAACAGAATCCGACGGCAAAAAAAACATCTGTCGGAATCCGTTCCCCCACTCCCATTATGAGAGGTGTTGATGTAATGGCTTAAAAAAATGCTGATTCTATTTTGTGTGTGGATGGAGCTTAACTTGCATCAGTTTAAAGAATATATTTATTTATTTTTCCTTTTATTATGATTGGACAGTATAGTAAAGTTCAACGACCCGGGACTTGACCTCGGGTCGCCCAAAGCTAAAAAAAAAAAAACATTGTCAGGTCACTGACCACTAGGCTATTAAGGCTAGTAATTTACTGCAATTTGATCAATATTTGAACCTTATTGTGTAAGAAACATAGGGGGAACAGAATCCGACGGCAAATAGTTCAGCTGTCGAAATCCGTTCCCCCACCCCAATGATGAGAGGTGTTGATGTATCGGCTTAAAATATGCTGATTCTATTTTGTGTGTGGATGGAGCTTAACTTGCATCAGTTTAAAGAATGTTTTTTGTTTTTTTTTGCCTTTTATTATGATAGGACAGTATAGTAAAGTTCGATGACCCGGGACTTGAACTCGGGTCGCCCAAAGCCAAAAAAAAAAAAACAACTTTATCCTGTCACTGACCACTAGGCTATTGAGGCTAGCCACTTGCTGCAATTTGATCAATATTAGAACCTTATTGTGTAAGAAACATAGGGGGAACAGAATCCGACGGCAAAAAAAACATCTGTCGGAATCCGTTCCCCCACTCCCATTATGAGAGGTGTTGATGTATGGCTTAAAAAATGCTGATTCTATTTTGTGTGTGGATGGAGCTTAACTTGCATCAGTTTAAATAATATATTTATTTATTTTTCCTTTTATTATGATTGGACAGTATAGTAAAGTTCAACGACCCGGGACTTGAATTCGGGTCGCCCAAAGCTAAAAAAACAAAAACATTTTCAGGTCACTGACCACTAGGCTATTAAGGCTAGCAATTTACTGCAATTTGATCAATATTTGAACCTTATTGTGTAAGAAACATAGAGGGAACAGAATCCGACGGCAAAAAAAACAGCTGTCGGAATCCGTTCCCCCACTCCCATTATGAGAGGTGTTGATGTAATGGCTTAAAAAATGCTGATTCTATTTTGTGTGTGGATGGAGCTTAACTTGCATCAGTTTAAAGAATATATTTTTTTTATTTTTCCTTTTATTATGATTGGACAGTATAGTAAAGTTCGATAACCCGGGACTTGAACTCTGGTCGCCAAAAGCTAAAAAAAAACAAAAAACATTGTCAGGTCACTGACCACTAGGCTATTGAGGCAAGAAAATTGTTGCAATTTGATCAATATTAGAACCTTATTGCGTTAGAAACATAGGGGGAACTGAATCCGACGGCAAATAGTTCAGCTGTCGAAATCCGTTCCCCCACCCCAATGATGAGAGGTGTTGATGTATCGGCTTAAAATATGCTGATTCTATTTTGTGTGTGGATGGAGCTTAACTTGCATCAGTTTAAAGAATGTTTTTTTTTTTTGCCTTTTATTATGATAGGACAGTATAGTAAAGTTCGATGACCCGGGACTTGAACTCGGGTCGCCCAAAGCCAACAAAAAAACAAAAACTTTATCCTGTCACTGACCACTAGGCTATTGAGGCTAGCAACTTGCTGCAATTTGATCAATATTAGAACCTTATTGAGTAAGAAACATAGGGGGAAGAGAATCCGACGGCAAATAGTCCAGCTGTCGAAATCCGTTCCCCCACCCCAATGATGAGAGCTGTTGATGTATCTGCTTAAAATATGCTTATTCTATTCTGTGGGTGGATGGAGCTTAAACAGCATCAATTTGAGAAATATTAGAACCTCAGTGTGTCAGAAACATAGGGGGAACTGAATCCGACGGCAAATAGTTCAGCTGTCGAAATCCGTTCCCCCACCCCAATGATGAGAGGTGTTGATGTATCGGCTTAAAATATGCTCATTGTATTTTGTGTGTGGATGGAGCTTAACTTGCATCAGTTTAAAGAATGTTTTTTTTTTTTTTTTTTTTTTTTTTTTTTTTTACCTTTTATTATGATAGGACAGTATAGTAAAGTTCGATGACCCGGGACTTGAACTCTGGTCGCCCAAAGCCCAAAAAAAAAAAAAAAACATTATTCTGTCACTGACCACTAGGCTATTGAGGCTAGCAACTCGCTGCAATTTGATCAATATTAGAACCTTATTGTGTAAGAAACATAGGGGGAACAGAATCCGACGGCAAATAGTTCAGCTGTCGAAATCCGTTCCCCCACCCCAATGATGAGAGATGTTGATGTATCGGCTTAAAATATGCTTATTCTATTCTGTGGGTGGATGGAGCTTAAACAGCATAAATTTGAGAAAAATTAGAACCTCAGTGTGTCAGAAATATGGGGGGAACAGAATCCGACGGCAAAAAAAACATCTGTCGGAATCCGTTCCCCCACTCCCATTATGAGAGGTGTTGATGTAATGGCTTAAAAAAATGCTGATTCTATTTTGTGTGTGGATGGAGCTTAACTTGCATCAGTTTAAAGAATATATTTATTTATTTTTCCTTTTATTATGATTGGACAGTATAGTAAAGTTCAACGACCCGGGACTTGACCTCGGGTCGCCCAAAGCTAAAAAAAAAAAAACATTGTCAGGTCACTGACCACTAGGCTATTAAGGCTAGTAATTTACTGCAATTTGATCAATATTTGAACCTTATTGTGTAAGAAACATAGGGGGAACAGAATCCGACGGCAAATAGTTCAGCTGTCGAAATCCGTTCCCCCACCCCAATGATGAGAGGTGTTGATGTATCGGCTTAAAATATGCTGATTCTATTTTGTGTGTGGATGGAGCTTAACTTGCATCAGTTTAAAGAATGTTTTTTGTTTTTTTTTGCCTTTTATTATGATAGGACAGTATAGTAAAGTTCGATGACCCGGGACTTGAACTCGGGTCGCCCAAAGCCAAAAAAAAAAAAACAACTTTATCCTGTCACTGACCACTAGGCTATTGAGGCTAGCCACTTGCTGCAATTTGATCAATATTAGAACCTTATTGTGTAAGAAACATAGGGGGAACAGAATCCGACGGCAAAAAAAACATCTGTCGGAATCCGTTCCCCCACTCCCATTATGAGAGGTGTTGATGTATGGCTTAAAAAATGCTGATTCTATTTTGTGTGTGGATGGAGCTTAACTTGCATCAGTTTAAAGAATATATTTATTTATTTTTCCTTTTATTATGATTGGACAGTATAGTAAAGTTCAACGACCCGGGACTTGAATTCGGGTCGCCCAAAGCTAAAAAAACAAAAACATTTTCAGGTCACTGACCACTAGGCTATTAAGGCTAGCAATTTACTGCAATTTGATCAATATTTGAACCTTATTGTGTAAGAAACATAGAGGGAACAGAATCCGACGGCAAAAAAAACAGCTGTCGGAATCCGTTCCCCCACTCCCATTATGAGAGGTGTTGATGTAATGGCTTAAAAAATGCTGATTCTATTTTGTGTGTGGATGGAGCTTAACTTGCATCAGTTTAAAGAATATATTTTTTTTATTTTTCCTTTTATTATGATTGGACAGTATAGTAAAGTTCGATAACCCGGGACTTGAACTCTGGTCGCCCAAAGCTAAAAAAAAACAAAAAACATTGTCAGGTCACTGACCACTAGGCTATTGAGGCAAGAAAATTGTTGCAATTTGATCAATATTAGAACCTTATTGCGTTAGAAACATAGGGGGAACTGAATCCGACGGCAAATAGTTCAGCTGTCGAAATCCGTTCCCCCACCCCAATGATGAGAGGTGTTGATGTATCGGCTTAAAATATGCTGATTCTATTTTGTGTGTGGATGGAGCTTAACTTGCATCAGTTTAAAGAATGTTTTTTTTTTTTGCCTTTTATTATGATAGGACAGTATAGTAAAGTTCGATGACCCGGGACTTGAACTCGGGTCGCCCAAAGCCAACAAAAAAACAAAAACTTTATCCTGTCACTGACCACTAGGCTATTGAGGCTAGCAACTTGCTGCAATTTGATCAATATTAGAACCTTATTGAGTAAGAAACATAGGGGGAAGAGAATCCGACGGCAAATAGTCCAGCTGTCGAAATCCGTTCCCCCACCCCAATGATGAGAGCTGTTGATGTATCTGCTTAAAATATGCTTATTCTATTCTGTGGGTGGATGGAGCTTAAACAGCATCAATTTGAGAAATATTAGAACCTCAGTGTGTCAGAAACATAGGGGGAACTGAATCCGACGGCAAATAGTTCAGCTGTCGAAATCCGTTCCCCCACCCCAATGATGAGAGGTGTTGATGTATCGGCTTAAAATATGCTCATTGTATTTTGTGTGTGGATGGAGCTTAATTTGCATCAGTTTAAAGAAGGTGTTTTTTTTTTTTTTTTTTTTTTTTTTTTACCTTTTATTATGATAGGACAGTATAGTAAAGTTCGATGACCCGGGACTTGAACTCTGGTCGCCCAAAGCCCAAAAAAAAAAAAAAAACATTATTCTGTCACTGACCACTAGGCTATTGAGGCTAGCAACTCGCTGCAATTTGATCAATATTAGAACCTTATTGTGTAAGAAACATAGGGGGAACAGAATCCGACGGCAAATAGTTCAGCTGTCGAAATCCGTTCCCCCACCCCAATGATGAGAGATGTTGATGTATCGGCTTAAAATATGCTTATTCTATTCTGTGGGTGGATGGAGCTTAAACAGCATAAATTTGAGAAAAATTAGAACCTCAGTGTGTCAGAAATATGGGGGGAACAGAATCCGACGGCAAAAAAAACATCTGTCGGAATCCGTTCCCCCACTCCCATTATGAGAGGTGTTGATGTAATGGCTTAAAAAAATGCTGATTCTATTTTGTGTGTGGATGGAGCTTAACTTGCATCAGTTTAAAGAATATATTTATTTATTTTTCCTTTTATTATGATTGGACAGTAAAGTAAAGTTCGACGACCCGGGACTTGAACTCGGGTCGCCCAAAGCTAAAAAAAAAAAAAAAAAAAAATGGTCAGGTCACTGACCACTAGGCTATTGAGGTTACTCATTTGCTACAATTTGATCAATATTAGAACCTTATTGTGTAAGAAACATAGGGGGAACAGAATCCGACGGCAACTAGTTCAGCTGTCGAAATCCGTTCCCCCACCCCAAAGATGAGATATGTTGATGTATCGGCTTAAAATATGCTTATTCTATTCTGTGGGTGGATGGAGCTTAAACAGCATAAATTAAAGAAATATTAGAACCTCAGTGTGTCAGAAATATGGGGGTAACAGAATCCGACGGCAAAAAAAACATCTGTTGGAATCCGTTCCCCCACTCCCATTATGAGAGGTATTGATGTAATGGCTTAAAAAATGCTGATTCTATTTTGTGTGTGGATGAAGCTTAACTTGCATCAGTTTAAAGAATGTTTTTTTTTTGTTTTTTTTTTTGCCTTTTATTATGATAGGACAGTATAGTAAAGTTCGATGACCCGGGACTTGAACTCAGGTCGCCCAAAGCCAAAAAAAAACAAAAACATTATCCTGTCAGTGACCACTAGGCTATTGAGGCTAGGAACTTGCTGCAATTTGATCAATATTAGAACCTTATTGTGTAAGAAACATAGGGGGAACAGAATCCGACGGCAAAAAAAACATCTGTCGGAATCCGTTCCCCCACTCCCATTATGAGAGGTGTTGATGTATTGCTTAAAAAATGCTGATTCTATTTTGTGTGTGGATGGAGCTTAACTTGCATCAGTTTAAAGAATATATTTATTTATTTTTCCTTTTATTATGATTGGACAGTATAGTAAAGTTCAACGACCCGGGACTTGAATTCGGGTCGCCCAAAGCTAAAAAAACAAAAACATTTTCAGGTCACTGACCACTAGGCTATTAAGGCTAGCAATTTACTGCAATTTGATCAATATTTGAACCTTAATGTGTAAGAAACATAGGGGGCACAGAATCCGACGGCAAAAAAAACAGCTGTCGGAATCCGTTCCCCCACTCCCATTATGAGAGGTGTTGATGTAATGGCTTAAAAAATGCTGATTCTATTTTGTGTGTGGATGGAGCTTAACTTGCATCAGTTTAAAGAATATATATTTTTTATTTTTCCTTTTATTATGATTGGACAGTATAGTAAAGCTAAAAAAAAACAAAAAACATTGTCAGGTCACTGACCACTAGGCTATTGAGGCAAGAAAATTGCTGCAATTTGATCAATATTAGAACCTTATTGAGTTAGAAACATAGGGGGAACTGAATCCGACGGCAAATAGTTCAGCTGTCGAAATCCGTTCCCCCACCCCAATGATGAGAGGTGTTGATGTATCGGCTTAAAATATGCTGATTCTATTTTGTGTGTGGATGGAGCTTAACTTGCATCAGTTTAAAGAATGTTTTTTTTTTTGTTTTGTTTTTTTCAGTAGGACAGTATAGTAAAGTTCGATGACCCGGGACTTGAACTCTGGTCGCCCAAAGCCCCCCCAAAAAAAAAAACATTATTCTGTCACTGACCACTAGGCTATTGAGGATAGCAACTCGCTGCAATTTGATCAATATTAGAACCTTATTGTGTAAGAAACATAGGGGGAACAGAATCCGACGGCAAATAGTTCAGCTGTCGAAATCCGTTCCCCCACCCCAATAATGAGAGATGTTGATGTATCGGCTTAAAATATGCTTATTCTATTCTGTGGGTGGATGGAGCTTAAACAGCATCAATTTGAGAAATATTAGAACCTCAGTGTGTCAGAAACATAGGGGGAACTGAATCCGACGGCAAATAGTTCAGCTGTCGAAATCCGTTCCCCCACCCCAATGATGAGAGGTGTTGATGTATCGGCTTAAAATATGCTGAATTTATTTTGTGTGTGGATGGAGCTTAACTTGCATCAGTTTAAAGAATATATTTATTTATTTTTCCTTTTATTATTATTGGACAGTATAGTAAAGTTCGATGACCCGGGACTTGAACTCGGGTCGCCCAAAGCTAAAAAAAAAAAAAAAAAAAAGTCAGGTCACTGACCACTAGGCTATTGAGACTACAAATTTGCTACAATTTGATCAATATTAGAACCTTATTGTGTAAGAAACATAGGGGGAACAGAATCCGACGGCAAATAGTTCAGCTGTCGAAATCCGTTCCCCCACCCCAAAGATGAGATATGTTGGTGTATCGGCTTAAAATATGTTTATTCTATTCTGTGGGTGGATGGAGCTTAAACAGCATAAATTTGAGAAATATTAGAACCTCAGTGTGTCAGAAATATGGGGGTAACAGAATCCGACGGCAAAAAAAACATCTGTCGGAATCCGTTCCCCCACTCCCATTATGAGAGGTATTGATGTAATGGCTTAAAAAATGCTGATTCTATTTTGTGTGTGGATGGAGCTTAACTTGCATCAGTTTAAAGAATGTTTTTTTTTTTTTTTTTTGCCTTTTATTATGATAGGACAGTATAGTAAAGTTCGATGACGCGGGACTTGAACTCAGGTCGCCCAAAGCCAAAAAAAACCAAAAACATTATCCTGTCAGTGACCACTAGGCTATTGAGGCTAGGAACTTGCTGCAATTTGATCAATATTAGAACCTTATTGTGTAAGAAACATAGGGGGAACAGAATCCGACGGCAAAAAAAACATCTGTCGGAATCCGTTCCCCCACTCCCATTATGAGAGGTGTTGATGTATTGCTTAAAAAAGGCTGATTCTATTTTGTGTGTGGATGGAGCTTAACTTGCATCAGTTTAAAGAATATATTTATTTATTTTTCCTTTTATTATGATTGGACAGTATAGTAAAGTTCAACGACCCGGGACTTGAATTCGGGTCGCCCAAAGCTAAAAAAACAAAAACATTTTCAGGTCACTGACCACTAGGCTATTAAGGCTAGCAATTTACTGCAATTTGATCAATATTTGAACCTTATTGTGTAAGAAACATAGGGGGAACAGAATCCGACGGCAAAAAAAACAGCTGTCGGAATCCGTTCCCCCACTCCCATTATGAGAGGTGTTGATGTAATGGCTTAAAAAATGCTGATTGTATTTTGTGTGTGGATGGAGCTTAACTTGCATCAGTTTAAAGAATATATTTTTTTTATTTTTCCTTTTATTATGATTGGACAGTATAGTAAAGTTCGATGACCCGGGACTTGAACTCTGGTCGCCCAAAGCTAAAAAAAAAAAAAAAAACATTGTCAGGTCACTGACCACTAGGCTATTGAGGCAAGAAAATTGCTGCAATTTGATCAATATTAGAACCTTATTGTGTAAGAAACATAGGGGGAACTGAATCCGACGGCAAATAGTTCAGCTGTCGAAATCCGTTCCCCCACCCCAATAATGAGAGGTGTTGATGTATCGGCTTAAAATATGCTGATTCTATTTTGTGTGTGGATGGAGCTTAACTTGCATCAGTTTAAAGAATGTTTTTTTTTTTTTGCCTTTTATTATGATAGGACAGTATAGTAAAGTTCGATGACCCGGGACTTGAACTCGGGTCGCCCAAAGCCAACAAAAAAACAAAAACTTTATCCTGTCACTGACCACTAGGCTATTGAGGCTAGCAACTTGCTGCAATTTGATCAATATTAGAACCTTATTGAGTAAGAAACATAGGGGGAACAGAATCCGACGGCAAATAGTCCAGCTGTCGAAATCCGTTCCCCCACCCCAATGATGAGAGGTGTTGATGTATCGGCTTAAAATATGCTCATTGTATTTTGTGTGTGGATGGAGCTTAACTTGCATCAGTTTAAAGAATTTTTTTTTTTTTTTTTTTTTTTTGCCTTTTATTATGATAGGACAGTATAGTAAAGTTCGATGACCCGGGACTTGAACTCTGGTCGCCCAAAGCCCAAAAAAAAAAAAAAAACATTATTCTGTCACTGACCACTAGGCTATTGAGGCTAGCAACTCGCTGCAATTTGATCAATATTAGAACCTTATTGTGTAAGAAACATAGGGGGAACAGAATCCGACGGCAAATAGTTCAGCTGTCGAAATCCGTTCCCCCACCCCAATGATGAGAGATGTTGATGTATCGGCTTAAAATATGCTTATTCTATTCTGTGGGTGGATGGAGCTTAAACAGCATAAATTTGAGAAAAATTAGAACCTCAGTGTGTCAGAAATATGGGGGGAACAGAATCCGACGGCAAAAAAAACATCTGTCGGAATCCGTTCCCCCACTCCCATTATGAGAGGTGTTGATGTAATGGCTTAAAAAAATGCTGATTCTATTATGTGTGTGGATGAAGCTTAACTTGCATCAGTTTAAAGAATATATTTATTTATTTTTCCTTTTATTATGATTGGACAGTATAGTAAAGTTCAACGACCCGGGACTTGACCTCGGGTCGCCCAAAGCTAAAAAAAACAAAACATTGTCAGGTCACTGACCACTAGGCTATTAAGGCTAGTAATTTACTGCAATTTGATCAATATTTGAACCTTATTGTGTAAGAAACATAGGGGGAACAGAATCCGACGGCAAATAGTTCAGCTGTCGAAATCCGTTCCCCCACCCCAATGATGAGAGGTGTTGATGTATCGGCTTAAAATATGCTGATTCTTTTTTGTGTGTGGATGGAGCTTAACTTGCATCAGTTTAAAGAATGTTTTTTTTTTTTGCCTTTTATTATGATAGGACAGTATAGTAAAGTTCGATGACCCGGGACTTGAACTCGGGTCGCCCAAAGCCAAAAAAAAAAAAAAAACTTTATCCTGTCACTGACCACTAGGCTTTTGAGGCTAGCCACTTGCTGCAATTTGATCAATATTAGAACCTTAATGTGTAAGAAACATAGGGGGAACAGAATCCGACGGCAAATAGTTCAGCTGTCGAAATCCGTTCCCCCACCCCAATGATGAGAGGTGTTGATGTATCGGCTTAAAATATGCTGATTCTATATTGTGTGTGGATGGAGCTTAACTTGCATCAGTTTAAAGAATGTTTTTTTTTTTTTTTTGCCTTTTATTATGATAGGACAGTATAGTAAATTTCGATGACCCGGGACTTGAACTCGGGTCGCCCAAAGCCAAAAAAACACAAAAACTTTATCCTGTCACTGACCACTAGGCTATTGAGGCTAGCCACTTGCTGCAATTTGATCAATATTAGAACCTTATTGAGTAAGAAACATAGGGGGAACAGAATCCGACGGCAAATAGTTCAGCTGTCGAAATCCGTTCCCCCACTCCCATTATGAGAGGTGTTGATGTAATGGCTTAAAAAATGCTGATTCTATTTTGTGTGTGGATGGAGCTTAACTTGCATCGATTTAAAGAATATATTTATTTATTTTTCCTTTTATTATGATTGGACATTATAGTAAAGTTCGATGACCCGGGACTTGAACTTGGGTCGCCCAAAGCTAAAAAAAAACAAAAACATTGTAAGGTCACTGACCACTAGGCTATTGAGGCAAGAAATTTATTTATTGTCGAAATCCGTTCCCCCACTCCCATTATGAGAGGTGTTGATGTAATGGCTTAAAAAATGCTGATTCTATTTTGTGTGTGGATGGAGCTTAACTTGCATCAGCTAAAAAGAATGGTTTTTCTTTTTTTTTTTGCCTTTTATTATGATAGGACAGTATAGTAAAGTTCGACGACCCGGGACTTGAACTCTGGTCGCCCAAAGCCAAAAAAAAAAAAAAAAACATTATCCTGTCACTGACCACTAGGCTATTGAGGCTAGGAACTTTATGCAATTTGATCAATATTAGAACCTTATTGAGTAAGAAACATAGGGGGAACTGAATCCGACGGCAAATAGTTAAGCTGTCGAAATCCATTCCCCCACCCCAATGATGAGAGGTGTTGATGTATCGGCTTAAAATATGCTTATTCTATTTTGTGTGTGGATGGAGCTTAACTTGCATCAGCTTAAAGAATATATTTATTTATTTTTCCTTTTATTATGATTGGACAGTATAGTAAAGTTCGACGACCCGGGACTTGAACTCGGGTCGCCCAAAGCTAAAAAAAAACAAAAAAATGGTCAGGTCACTGACCACTAGGCTATTGAAATTACTAACTTGCTTCTATTTGATCAATATTAGAACCTTATTGTGTAAGCAACATAGGGGGAACAGAATCCGACGGCAAATAGTTCAGCTGTCGAAATCCGTTCCCCCACCCCAAAGATGAGATATGTTGATGTATCGGCTTAAAATATGCTTATTCTATTCTGTGGGTGGATGGAGCTTAAACAGCATAAATTTGAGAAACATTAGAACCTCAGTGTGTCAGAAATATGGGGGGAACAGAATCCGATGGCAAAAAAAACATCTGTCGGAATCCGTTCCCCCACTCCCATTATGAGAGGTATTGATGTAATGGCTTAAAAAATGCTGATTCTATTTTGTGTGTGGATGGAGCTTAACTTGCATCAGTTTAAAGAATGGTTTTTCTTTTTTCTTTTTTGCCTTTTATTATGATAGGACAGTATAGTAAAGTTCGATGACCCGGGACTTGAACTCGGGTCGCCCAAAGCCAAAAAAAAAAAAAAAACATTATCCTGTCACTGACCACTAGGCTATTGAGGCTAGAAACTTTATGCAATTTGATCAATATTAGAACCTTATTGAGTAAGAAACATAGGGGGAACTGAATCCGACGGCAAATAGTTCAGCTGTCGAAATCCGTTCCCCCACCCCAAAGATGAGATATGTTGATGTATCGGCTTAAAATATGCTTATTCTATTCTGTGGGTGGATGGAGCTTAAACAGCATAAATTTGAGAAACATTAGAACCTCAGTGTGTCAGAAATATGGGGGGAACAGAATCCGATGGCAAAAAAAACATCTGTCGGAATCCGTTCCCCCACTCCCATTATGAGAGGTATTGATGTAATGGCTTAAAAAATGCTGATTCTATTTTGTGTGTGGATGGAGCTTAACTTGCATCAGTTTAAAGAATGGTTTTTCTTTTTTCTTTTTTGCCTTTTATTATGATAGGACAGTATAGTAAAGTTCGATGACCCGGGACTTGAACTCGGGTCGCCCAAAGCCAAAAAAAAAAAAACAACATTATCCTGTCACTGACCACTAGGCTATTGAGGCTAGAAACTTTATGCAATTTGATCAATATTAGAACCTTATTGAGTAAGAAACATAGGGGGAACTGAATCCGACGGCAAATAGTTCAGCTGTCGAAATCAGTTCCCCCACCCCAATGATGAGAGGTGTTGATGTATCGGCTTAAAATATGCTGATTCTATATTGTGTGTGGATGGAGCTTAACTTGCATCAGTTTAAAGAATGTTTTTTTTTTTTTTTTTGCCTTTTATTATGATAGGACAGTATAGTAAATTTCGATGACCCGGGACTTGAACTCGGGTCGCCCAAAGCCAAAAAAACACAAAAACTTTATCCTGTCACTGACCACTAGGCTATTGAGGCTAGCCACTTGCTGCAATTTGATCAATATTAGAACCTTATTGAGTAAGAAACATAGGGGGAACAGAATCCGACGGCAAATAGTTCAGCTGTCGAAATCCGTTCCCCCACTCCCATTATGAGAGGTGTTGATGTAATGGCTTAAAAAATGCTGATTCTATTTTGTGTGTGGATGGAGCTTAACTTGCATCGATTTAAAGAATATATTTATTTATTTTTCCTTTTATTATGATTGGACATTATAGTAAAGTTCGATGACCCGGGACTTGAACTTGGGTCGCCCAAAGCTAAAAAAAAACAAAAACATTGTAAGGTCACTGACCACTAGGCTATTGAGGCAAGAAATTTATTTATTGTCGAAATCCGTTCCCCCACTCCCATTATGAGAGGTGTTGATGTAATGGCTTAAAAAATGCTGATTCTATTTTGTGTGTGGATGGAGCTTAACTTGCATCAGCTAAAAAGAATGGTTTTTCTTTTTTTTTTTGCCTTTTATTATGATAGGACAGTATAGTAAAGTTCGACGACCCGGGACTTGAACTCTGGTCGCCCAAAGCCAAAAAAAAAAAACAAACATTATCCTGTCACTGACCACTAGGCTATTGAGGCTAGGAACTTTATGCAATTTGATCAATATTTGAACCTTATTGTGTAAGAAACATAGGGGGAACTGAATCCGACGGCAAATAGTTCAGCTGTCGAAATCCGTTCCCCCACCCCAATGATGAGAGGTGTTGATGTATCGGCTTAAAATATGCTTATTCTATTTTGTGTGTGGATGGAGCTTAACTTGCATCAGCTTAAAGAATATATTTATTTATTTTTCCTTTTATTATGATTGGACAGTATAGTAAAGTTCGACGACCCGGGACTTGAACTCGGGTCGCCCAAAGCTAAAAAAAAACAAAAAAATGGTCAGGTCACTGACCACTAGGCTATTGAAATTACTAACTTGCTTCTATTTGATCAATATTAGAACCTTATTGTGTAAGCAACATAGGGGGAACAGAATCCGACGGCAAATAGTTCAGCTGTCGAAATCCGTTCCCCCACCCCAAAGATGAGATATGTTGATGTATCGGCTTAAAATATGCTTATTCTATTCTGTGGGTGGATGGAGCTTAAACAGCATAAATTTGAGAAACATTAGAACCTCAGTGTGTCAGAAATATGGGGGGAACAGAATCCGATGGCAAAAAAAACATCTGTCGGAATCCGTTCCCCCACTCCCATTATGAGAGGTATTGATGTAATGGCTTAAAAAATGCTGATTCTATTTTGTGTGTGGATGGAGCTTAACTTGCATCAGTTTAAAGAATGGTTTTTCTTTTTTCTTTTTTGCCTTTTATTATGATAGGACAATATAGTAAAGTTCGATGACCCGGGACTTGAACTCGGGTCGCCCAAAGCCAAAAAAAAAAAAAAAACATTATCCTGTCACTGACCACTAGGCTATTGAGGCTAGAAACTTTATGCAATTTGATCAATATTACAACCTTATTGAGTAAGAAACATAGGGGGAACTGAATCCGACGGCAAATAGTTCAGCTGTCGAAATCAGTTCCCCCACCCCAATGATGAGAGCTGTTGATGTATCGGCTTAAAATATGCTGATTCTATTTTGTGTGTGGATGGAGCTTAACTTGCATCAGTTTAAAGAATATATTTATTTATTTTTCCTTTTGTTATGATTGGACAGTATAGTAAAGTTCGACGACCCGGGACTTGAACTCGGGTCGCCCAAAGCTAAAAAAAAACAAAAAAATGGTCAGGTCACTGACCACTAGGCTATTGAAACTACTAATTTGCTTCAATTTGATCAATATTAGAACCTTATTGTGTAAGCAACATAGGGGGAACAGAATCCGACGGCAAAAAAAACAGCTGTCGGAATCCGTTCCCCCACTCCCATTATGAGAGGTGTTGATGTAATGGCTTAAAAAAATGCTGATTCTATTTTGTGTGTGGATGGAGCTTAACTTGCATCAGTTTAAAGAATATATTTATTTATTTTTCCTTTTATTATGATTGGACAGTATAGTAAAGTTCAACGACCCGGGACTTGACCTCGGGTCGCCCAAAGCTAAAAAAAAGAAAAAAAAATGTCAGGTCACTGACCACTAGGCTATTGAGGCAAAAAATTTGCTGCAATTTGATCAATATTAGAACCTTATTGAGTAAGAAACATAGGGGGAACAGAATCCGACGGCAAATAGTTCAGCTGTCGAAATCCGTTCCCCCACCCCAATGATGAGAGCTGTTGATGTATCGGCTTAAAATATGCTTATTCTATTCTGTGGGTGGATGGAGCTTAAACAGCATCAATTTGAGAAATATTAGAACCTCAGTGTGTCAGAAACATAGGGGGAACTGAATCCGACGGCAAATAGTTCAGCTGTCGAAATCCGTTCCCCCACCCCAATGATGAGAGCTGTTGATGTATCGGCTTAAAATATGCTTATTCTATTCTGTGGGTGGATGGAGCTTAAACAGCATAAATTTGAGAAATATTAGAACCTCAGTGTGTCAGAAATATGGGGGGAACAGAATCCGACGGCAAAAAAAACATCTGTCGGAATCCGTTCCCCCACTCCCATTATGAGAGGTGTTGATGTAATGGCTTAAAAAATGCTGATTCTATTTTCTGTGTGGACTGTGGATGGAGCTTAACTTGCATCCGTTTAAAGAATGTTTTTTTTTTTGTTTTTTTTTGCCTTTTATTATGATAGGATAGTATAGTAAAGTTCGATGAACGGGGACTTGAAAACGGGTCGCCCAAAGCTAAAAAAAACAAAAAACATTGTCAGGTCACTGACCACTAGGCTATTGAGGCAAGGAATTTTTCTGCAATTTGATCAATATTAGAACCTTATTGAGTAAGAAACATAGGGGGAACTGAATCCGACGGCAAATAGTTCAGCTGTCGAAATCTGTTCCCCCACCCCAATGATGAGAGGTGTTGATGTATCAGCTTAAAATATGCTGAATTTATTTTGTGTGTGGATGGAGCTTAACTTGCATCAGTTTAAAGAATATATTTATTTATTTTTCCTTTTATTATGATTGGACAGTATAGTAAAGTTCGACGACCCGGGACTTGAACTCGGGTCGCCCAAAGCTAATAAAAAAAAAAAAAAATGGTCAGGTCACTGACCACTAGGCTATTGAGACTACAAATTTGCTACAATTTGATCAATATTAGAACCTTAATGAGTAAGAAACATAGGGGGAACAGAATCCGACGGCAAATAGTTCAGCTGTCGAAATCCGTTCCCCCACCCCAAAGATGAGATATGTTGATGTATCGGCTTAAAATATGCTTATTCTATTCTGTGGGTGGATGGAGCTTAAACAGAATAAATTTGAGAAATATTAGAACCTCAGTGTGTCAGAAACATGGGGGGAACAGAATCCGACGGCAAAAAAAACCCATCTGTCGGAATCCGTTCCCCCACTCCCATTATGAGAGGTATTGATGTAATGGCTTAAAAAATGCTGATTCTATTTTGTGTGTGGATGGAGCTTAACTTGCATCAGTTTAAAGAATGTTTTTTTTTTTCGGTAACACTTTATTTTGATAGTCCGTTTGTTGAGACTTTACTAGTTGTTAGTAGCCATTCAGTAGCTTGTCAACAGTGCATCAGTTGACATTCAACAACACTGTTTCAACAGACAAGTAACATACGTTCAACTGACTGCCTATAGACTATAGGTACAATTCAAGTGTTAATCTACAGATTTTACAAAAAAAGTGCCTGTTGACTGTCAATTTTATTTTGCAACAGGTTATTAACCAATTGTCGACTAACTTTCAATTGTCAACTAACTTTCTGTAGATTGAGTACCAACAACTCCAGATCAATCTGTCAGTTAAAAGTCAACAGTCATGTCAGCATATGAAGTATATGATCCTACTCAAGGGGTCTCATATGCATCAAATTAATGATTATTTTAGCTGATTTAAAACTGTTTTTAAAAAATTGTTAACCATTTGTTATATAATCTGTTGATAGTCAACTAAAGATTAGATCTGTTGCTTGTCAACAAATAAATTGTTTATGATCAGTAGACTATTAATAGACATTATCCACGAAGTGTTAGTAGATAAATTTTAGGACTATCTAATTAAAGTGAAAAACAGTTTATATCAGTAGAAAGACTATAACCTATCAACAGATTGAAAACATACTTTTTTTTGCACGTTTGGATAAATGCTGAAACGTATGATACAGACATGTCTGCAACGTAGAAATATTACGAAATCACAGCTACAAAACGTTTACGAAACATAAAGATATCTGTATCATTTCACTTATACTGTTTTATAGATAAAAGTAAGTTCCCTTAGTCCCCTTCCCTTACTCCCAAACCTAAATATAAATTACTCATTTTATATAGAATATAAAAAGAATAAAACACTTTATGGACAGAGATGAAATGCCAGTTTTATTAATAGCATTAAAATATATTTTGAGCCACTAACATTAATCCTACTCCTGCCCCTAAACCTACCCATAACCATTTCTTAAAGGGGGGGTACCATGGTGTTTCATGTATTCAGAGTTGTTTACAGTGTTAAAGAGATGGATTCTCATGTTAAACATGGGCAAAGTTTAAAAAAAATATTTTGGACGAATAACGGAGAATTTCTGTGCTGAAAATCTTACTTCCGGGTTGGTACAAGTATCGGCTGGGGTTTTTTTTATCGTGGATCTAATGACGTAGATAAGAGTGGAACTCCTTATATGAGCATTTCTCTCGGAAAAGCGCGCCCGCGCGCACGTCGACTAGAGGAGAACGAGACCGTGCACATCAACGCGCTTCAACAGGAAATCATCGGCAGCGCTGCATAGGATTTGTTCAAGAATGTCTCCAAAAAAGTGTGTTTTTGGATGTGAGGGAAAGCTTACCGTGTCCAGCTTTCCAAAGAACCCAGTGTTACAGGAACAGTGGATGCAGTTTGTTTTTCCGGGGCAGCAACGGAGTGTAGGAAGTGCGGTTGTGTGTTATGGCCATTTCAGTGACAAATGTTTTATTAACAAGGCTCAGGTCGACGCTGGATTTGCAAATCGTTTGCTATTAAAACGTGGAGTGGTCCCAGTGATAAAAGACCCCATTCATGTAAGTACAACTGGATCAGATTTATGTCTTTTGCTGGAAATCAAGCACTACCGCTTGACTCTATAGCTCCGCCTCCAGGACCTCGGCTTTTTCCGGAGAGAATCGGAAAGCTGTATTTTTCTTTTATAAATTTAATAAAACTAAAACACTTTTTTGAGATATTAAGGATGCACTACTACTCTATAGGTACTCAAGATTAACATGAGATTAGGTGAAACTGTGCATGTTATGTACCCTTTAAAACTATGCAGGCTAAAATTATGAAGAAAAAACACAGATGTGTAATCATAATAATTTATTGCGAAAATGTAAATCGGTACCAAAAGTCGCTCAAATGACGATGTGTTGCAGTCCTCTCTGGCAGTATATAATAGTTTTGTATAAGGGACAGAGCAGAATTTAAGTTATTAATCCATGAAAATGTTAACCCAGCTTCCCTCTGCGTGAAGACGGACCGCGCGCTTCTGCATTTCAATGTTGTTTCAACTGAAACACGGCATGCTGCAATCTGTGACGAAGCAGGCGAGAGCCAATGAGCGTTTGATATCACTGCCGTAAAACATGTCGTAACGCTTCTTGAGGGCGCAATTTTTGAATTTAAATTCATCACGAGCGCGAGATTTGACATTTACGGTCGCTGCTGAGAATGGAGATGGAGATCGCTGGATGTGGATGAAGGGCTGGATTTGGATCTGTTTCTTGCTTGCGGATGGATTATAAAGATTTGGATTACATCTAACATTATGTTTGCTAATAAAAATTATGTATTTTGTTCATTTATATTGTGTTTTGGTGTATGGTTCTATAGGAGAAAACGCCTTTTGTGTCTCACCGTAACGTTAAATAAACTAAATGTTACAAAATGGTTAAACGATTAAAGAAGGTATTGTTGTCTGTTAATCCTCCGAAGCGAGTTTGCAGCAGGAACAGAGATTATTTCTTAAATGAGTAACTGTTATAACGTTAAACTGCATTTAATAAATGTGATTTTCTGTAAAACTTACTGTCATGAAAGGCTAAATGTATTAATTAATAATTGTTTTGTTGTGCTTTAAGGAGGAGACATGAGACCTCTGGTAGTGTTCAGCCATGTCATTTTTTATCTTCCTTGACCACGCCCCGTGACCCCAACATTACATTTAGCAGGGTGGCAATAGGTGACTCATTTACATATCATGACATCTCCTCTTGTTTTTTTTTTTTTACATTCTGTAAAATAACTTCAGTCACCTCGTATATAGCCCAACATTACAAAACAAATGTGTATCACTGCATAACACAACAGCTTTTTTTTTTTTTTTTTTTTTACATATTGCAGGCTTTAATTTAACATAACACTGTCCTTTCAACTGTGACCTTGCTTAAACTTAAGGAAAAAATAATAATAATAATAAAATTACTCCTCAATAAGCCTTCTAGGTTTTGTGACTACTCGTCCACTTGCAGTTTTCACAGGCAGACTTGAGAGCTTGGTGGGACTGACATCTTTTTTCCATGTTTGAGTGTCCATTTCAGGTTTTTCCTCTGTGTCGTCACACGGATTTTGTTGAGTCACATTTTGATTTTCCACGTCCTTCCTTGGTGTATCACTTTGTTCTTTTGATTTCATCAAAAACTTTCGGTTCCTTCTGTACACCTTCCCCTCAGGTGTCTGGACAACATACGATCTTGGCTGCTCAGAAAGTCCAGTAACTTCAGCTGGATTCCATGTGCCATCTTGCCATATTCTTACATTGTTGCCAACCTGAAGTTTCTGAAGAGGTCTGGATCTTTGATCGAAATATTCCTTCTGCTTCTTTTGTCTGCTTTCTAACAACTGCTGTACTGGGTTATTTACCATGCAAGGCTTCAACAACTCTGATGTAATCGGAAGTCTCGTTCTCAGCCTTCGACCCATCAACAGTTGAGCTGGAGATGCTCCAATATCATCTATGGGTGTGCTTCTCAGGTTCAGCAGAGACAGGTAAGGATCTTTTCCATCAGCCTTTGCCTTCTTCAGCATATGTTTAACAGTTTGCACTCCTCTTTCCGCCATTCCATTCGATTGTGCGTGATGGGGGCTTGAGGTGTTGTGCGTGAATTCCCACTCTTTCGCAAAATCTTGAAATTCAAATGAGCAAAACTGTGGTCCATTGTCTGAAATGACTGTTTCTGGAATTCCATGTCTGGCAAATTGTGACTTAAGATGGGTAATGACTGTTGTACTTCTTGTATCTATCTTGATATGATTTCAGATAATAACCTAGATTTGCTGTGTTTAACAGAAACCTGGCTAAAACCAAACGATTACATTACTTTAAATGAATCAACCCCGCACGATTACTGTTATAAACATGAGCCTCGTCTGAAACGCAAAGGGGGAGGTGTTGCTGTAATTTATAGTAATAGTTTCAAAACCACTAAGAAATCAAGTTTTAAATATAATTCTTTTGAAGCATTGGTGCTTAATGTAAAAATATATAGTGTAAACGATAAATCACGTTTGAGATTTGTGTTGGCTACTGTATACAGGCCACCAGGGCACCATACTGACTTTATCAAAGAATTTGCGGACTTTCTATCAGAATTAATATTGACTGCAGATAAAGTACTAATTGTTGGTGATTTTAATATACACATCGATAATGAAAAAGATGCATTGGGATTGGCATTTAAAGACATTGTAAATTCAATTGGAGTTAGACAACACGTGTCAGGACCTACTCATCGTCGTAATCATACTCTAGATCTAATATTATCACACGGAATAGATGTTGATGCCGTTGAAATTCTGCAGCAGAGCGATGACATCTCAGATCATTATCTAGTCTCGTGTAAACTTCATTTAGCCAAAGCTGCAAAGCCGACTCCGTGTTACAAATATGTTAGACCTTTCACTTCTGCTACTAAAGATTGCTTTATTAATAATCTTCCTAATCAGTTTCATCCTCTCAGCATCTCAGATAGCTTAGAAGAACTAGATATTACAACAGAAACGTTTAACTCTCTCTTTTCCAGCACTTTAGACACAGTTGCTCCGTTGCGCTTAAAGAAGATTAAAGAAAATAGTCCAACGCCGTGGTACAATGAGCACACTCGGGCCCTTAAGAGAGCAGCTAGAAAAATGGAGCGCAACTGGAAGAAAACAAAACTAGAGGTATTTCGCATTTCATGGAAGGAGAGCTCTATTGCTTACAGAGAGGCTTTAAAAGCTGCTAGATCTGCTTATTTTTCAACCCTATTAGAAGAAAATAAACATAATCCTAGGTATTTATTTGAAACGGTGGCTAAACTAACGAAAAATAAAGCTTCAAGCCCAGAAGTTTCCAAGCAACACAGCAGTAATGACTTTATGAACTTCTTCAATTATAAGATTGATAATATCAGGGACAAAATTATAACTATGCAACCGTCTACTACAGTATCGCATCAGGCAGTGCATTGTAGTCTCCCTGAGGAAAAATGTGATTCATTCGTTGCTATAGGAGAGGAAGAATTTACTAAACTCATTAAATCATCTAAATCTACAACATGTATGTTAGACCCTATACCGACTAAGCTACTGAAAGAAATACTTCCAGAGGTCATAGATCCTCTTCTTAATATCATTAATTCGTCTTTGTCTCTAGGATACGTACCAAAAAACTTTAAGCTGGCTATGATTAAACCGCTTGTTAAAAAAATGCAACTTGATCCTACAGAATTAGTCAATTACAGGCCGATCTCGAATCTACCTTTTCTGTCAAAGATATTAGAAAAGGCAGTATCCTCACAACTGTGTTCCTTTCTTGAAAGAAATGATATCTGCGAGGATTTCCAGTCAGGATTTAGACCGTACCATAGTACCGAGACAGCTCTCATTAGAGTCACAAATGATTTGCTCTTATCATCCGATCGTGGTTGTATCTCTCTATTAGTGTTACTCGATCTTAGTGCTGCATTTGACACCATTGACCACAACGTTCTTTTAAATAGATTAGAACATTATGTTGGCATTAGTGGAATTGCACTAGCATGGTTTAAATCATACTTATCTGACCATTATCAGTTTGTAGCAGTAAATGATGAGATGTCTCATCGATCACAAGTTCAGTATGGCGTACCACAAGGCTCAGTACTAGGACCGTTGCTGTTCACTCTGTACATGCTACCCTTAGGAGATATCATTAGGAAACATGGCATTAGCTTTCACTGTTATGCCGATGATACTCAGCTCTATATTTCTTCAAAACCTAACGAAACTTATCAATTCACAAAATTAACGGAATGCATAGCGGATATAAAAAATTGGATGACTTGTAATTTCCTACTTCTAAATTCTGAAAAAACAGAGTTTCTAATTATTGGACAAAAAACTTCCTCACGTAATAATCTAGAATACTGTCTAACACTCGATGGCTGCTCTGTTAAGTCTTCGTCGTCGGTTAGGAACCTGGGTGTGCTCTTTGATACCAATCTTTCATTTGAAAGTCACGTGTCTAGTATCTGTAAAACTGCATTTTTCCATCTTAAAAATATATCTAAATTACGCCATATGCTCTCATTGACAAATGCGGAACAATTAGTTCATGCGTTCATGACCTCAAGGCTAGATTATTGTAATGCTCTACTGGGTGGTTGCCCTGCACGCTTAATAAACAAACTACAGCTGGTTCAAAACGCAGCAGCTCGAGTTCTTACCAGAACCAGGAAGTATGACCATATTAGCCCGGTTCTGTCAAAACTGCATTGGCTCCCTATTAAACATCGCATCAATTTTAAAATATTGCTGATCACTTACAAAGCACTAAATGGTTTAGCTCCGCAGTACTTGAGCGAGCTCTTAACGCATTATAGTCCGTCACGTCTATTGCGATCTCAAAATTCCGGCCAGTTGATAATACCTAGAATATCAAATTCGACTGCTGGCGGTAGATCCTTTTCCTATTTAGCACCAAAACTCTGGAACAGTCTTCCTACCATTGTCCGGGAAGCAGACACACTCTGTCAGTTCAAAGCCAGATTAAAGACACATCTCTTTGACCTAGCTTTCACATAATACATTATAGACTTCTATAATTTAATGTTAGGCTGCATAGATTAGGTCAGCCGGAACCGGGAACACTTCCCAAAAATCCTGATGTACTCGTTACATCATGAGAAGAATGGCATCTACGCTAATTTTAGTGTCTGTGTTTATCCCGAGGGTTTCCTGCAGCCTGCCGGATCCAGGCCGTATCCAGATCTGACGAAGGACCTTCGCCTGGACCGATGACAACGCAGTGCTGAAGTGCCAACTAGTCTCTCCCTATGGAGGATCCCACTACCACTCTACAGATAAGGCGTTGTCGGGAAAATCCGTTTCGCGTTCCTACCCCAAAGCAACAAAATAAAATAAAATTCTTTATCAAAATTTATAGGGAAAGACAAGTACTTTGTTTAGGCTTGGCTTGTAGGGAATTCCAAACCTGCATATATTCAAACGCACATAACTATAGAACCCATTCTAAATGCGCATGTAAACGCCATCAGTGTTTCTCACAGGTTCGCGTTTAAAGTCTGTGTAGAGGGAATGGTGTCGTCTTAGCGGCCCCTAATTTAATAACAAATGATCATTGCGACGGAAGCAAATAAATCAAAACTAACTTTAGATGGAAATAACTTAACTCTGCTGTAAAGCCGAAACAATCTCTGTTACCTTAAATTATACGCTTATCTCTGTAAAGCTGCTTTGAAACAATCTACATTGTTAAAAGCGCTATATAAATGAAGATGACTTGACTTGACTTGACTTGTATCTGATCTCAGCCACTCCACTTCAATGAATTTGGAGTGATAATCCACTATGATTAGATAGTCCTGTTGGTCAAAAGTAAACAAGTCAACCCCTATTTTCTGCCAGGGTCTTTCAGGAACACTGTGTGGATGTAATGGCTCTTTGGTTTGCCGTTTTTGGTGTGTGCTGCACACATCACAGTTGTTTACCATCTCTGTTATGCTTTGTGACATTCCAGGCCAAAAGAGCACCTCTCTTGCTCTCCTTCTGCAGCTTTCAATGCCTAGGTGACTTTCATGAATACGCTTTAGCATTTCTGCTCTCATCAATGCTGGAACTATGAGCCGTTCTCCTTTGAACAAAACTCCATCCACAACTGAGATTTCCTCTCTGTAGTTCCAGTATCCTTGTACTTCTTTTGCTGCTTGGCTCTTTCTTTCTGGCCATCCGTTTAGCACTGTCTCTATGAGTTTTGTCAAAATCACACATTCATTTATCTTCTCATTTGACACAGGTAGGTTTGACATTACCATATGTACCTGAGCTTCTACTTCTTCATCAGGAGAGCCGGTTTCTGGTAAGTACGCTCTGGATAATGCATCCGCTATATACATCTCCTTACCTGGCTTGTACTGTACGTTCACTTGATATTTTTGTAATCTCATTAACAGTCTCTGTATTCTGGCTGGAGCACTGCTCAACGCCTTTTTCATTATCGCTTCAAGTGGTTTATGGTCGGATTGTACGTCTATCCCTCTTCCATAAACATACTGATGAAAACGCTCTGCTCCAAACACAATTGCCAACATCTCCTTTTCTATTTGCGCGTAGCGCTGTTCTGTTTCAGTCAATGCGCGTGATGCATACGCCACTGGCTTGTCTTCTTGAAGTAGAACAGCGCCCAGTCCACTTTTAGATGCATCCACAGAAAGTGTTACTGGTAACCTGACATCGTAATATCTGAGCAAGGGGGCCTCAGTGAGCATTGTTTTCAATTTGTTGAATGCACGCTGGTGTTCCTCCTCCCACTGCCAGGCAACATCATCTCTGGTAAGCACACGCAATGGCTCCGTATGTTGTGACATGTTTGGAATGAACTTTGCGAGATAAGTGACCATACCTAGAAATCTTTCCACATCCTTTTTGCATTCAGGTGTGGGCATTTTTCTGACAGCCTCTATTTTGGTCTGATCTGGTTTCAAACCATCCTTAGCGAAGATGTGACCAAGATATTTGATTTCCTCTAAGCATATCTTGCATTTCTCTTTATTCAGCTTAAAGTTCTTGACCCTTGATCTCTCTAACACTTGCCTCAGTCTGTAATCATGCTGTGCTTTTGTTTCTCCCCAGATCAAAAGATCATCAATATATGTCTCAACACCTTCAATTCCCTCAAAACGTTGCTTCACCGTCCGGTGAAAAACTTCTGGGGCTGAGCTTACCCCAAATGGGAGTCGAAGGAATCTGTAGCGGCCAAAAGGAGTATTGAATGTACAAAGGCGAGAGCTGGCTTCATCTAATTTCAGTTGCCAAAAACCTGAACTTGCATCCAACACTGTAAAGTTATTTGGCTTTTGAGAGTCTGCTCGTTATTTCCTCTACTGTTGGAAGCTGGTAGTGTTCTCTCATTACGGCTGTGTTGAGATCTCGGGGATCTAAACAAATTCTTAATTTCCCATTAGACTTTTCCACAATCACAATGGGGTTGACCCACTGAGTGGGCTCGTCGATTTTCGCTATTACTTTCATTTTTTCCATTCTGCTGAGTTCTGTTTTCAGGTTTTCTCTCAGGGTCACTGGAATTTTCCTAGGTGGATGAACTTTCGGAACCACCTTTTCATTTATTCGGATTGTGTGCTCGCCCTCCAGGCAACCTATGCCCTCACATCAGCATACTCCGTGAAGATATCCATTTGGTCACTTTTGTTCAATTCCATCACTCTCTGTATGAGCCCCATTTGCTCACATGCATGAATTCCTAATATTGGCTTTGCATTTGATTTCACAACAATGAATTCCAGTATATGTGTTTTCTTTTTGTATTTCACTGCCCAGTTACACTTTCCTTTCACAGGTATTTTGTCTCCGGTGTAAGTTGACAGTTTCACATTTGTGGGTCTTAATATGTTCTTTTTTCCAATTTTTCGCAGCAGGCTGTACGGGATTACATTGGCTTGCGCACCAGTGTCTAGTTTAAATTTGACATGTTTGTGCTCCAATTTCAAGTCAACTGTCCATTCATCTGTCCCTATCTGCGTTTGCACTGCACCAACGAACAGACTAGGTCTCTGATCTGTGACGTCATCATCAACCGCATGCACTTTCTTCGATTTACACATCTTTGCAAAGTGGTTCATTTTATCACAGTTCTTGCACTGTTTGCCATATGCGGGGCAATTGCGTGATGCATGCTCTGTTCCACATCTATTGCAATTAAAAGTGCTTGCTTTGTCTTTTTTATTCAGTTTGTATTTATTTCGTTGCTCGTTTTTACGTGTCTGCTTTTGTTTCACTGCATCAACATGCTTGCTTTCACGTGTAGAGGCGTGTGCGTTGTAATCCTCGTCATGCATTTGCTTCATCTGAGCTTTTGTCACTTCTGACGCGATACACAGCTGAGTAGCTTTTTCGAGACTAATGTCAACTTCTCTTAAAAGTCTCTCTCTCATTGCTTCTGACGTGATTCCACAGACAACTCGATCTCTTATAAGAGATTCTTGCAACAGTCCAAACTCGCATGACTTCGCTTTTAGCTTTAGTTCTGTGATGTATTGGCTAATGGGCATGTCCCCTTGCACACACGTGAAAAACTTATACCTCTCATAGGTTATATTCTTTTTCGGGTTACAGTAATCTTCGAATTTCTCCATTATTTTCGACAGATTATGTTTTTCATCATCATCTTCGAACGTGAAGGTATTGTATACTTCAACCGCTTCTTCACCGGCTACATGCAGAAATAGTGAGGACTTTACCTTGGCTGGTTTGCTAGCGCTTCCAGTCGCGTCTAGATACAGCTCAAATCTTTGCCGAAATCTCCTCCAGTTTTCCGACAAATTACCGTGCAGTAGATCAAGTCCTGCTGGTGGCTTTAGTCCTTCCATTTTCGTTACTCTCATTTCGCTATATTTTCTTTAGTACTTTACTTCTGACACCATGTTTTGTTGTGCTTTAAGGAGGAGACATGAGACCTCTGGTAGTTTACAGCCATGTCATTTTTTATCTTCCTTGACCACGCCCCGTGACCCCAACATTACATTTAGCAGGGTGGCAATAGGTGACTCATTTACATATCATGACAATAATTATTGTTATTTGTTGTTTATAACTTTTGATCTTGGCCTCGGGCATTTGAAATGATGTAGACTATTGAGAGTTTTCTCATTTGGAATGCTCAATATAATTTATTTCACATAAGTTAATCAGATGGTTCAGATGTGATCGTGATATCCTAGTAAATAATGGGTTGTATTAATTTTTTGTTATTTTTTTTATTTAATAAAAGTGATTTTTTTTCTCTCTGATGTGCTGGCCATAGTGTTTGTTCTACTTCAGTCAGGTTAGGTATGCAATCTGTTGATAGTTTATAGACTTTCTACTGATATCAACTGTCTTTCACTTTAATTAGATAGTCCTAAAAGATATCTACTAACACTTAGTGGATAATGTCTATTAATAGTCAACTGATCATAAACAATATATTAATCTGTTGATAGGTTATAGACTTTCTACTGATATAAACTCTTTTTCACTTTAATTAGATAGTCCTAAAATATATCTACTAACACTTAGTGGATAATGTCTATTAATAGTCAACTGATCATAAACAATTTCTTTGTTGACAAGCAACAAATAAGCAACCACATGTAATCTTTAGTTGACTATCAACAGATTATCTACAAATGGTTAAAACATTTTTAAAAACAGTTTTAAATCAGCTAAAATAATCATTAATTTGATGCACATGAGACCCCTTGAGTAGGATATACAGTATCATATACTTCATATGCTGACATGACTGTTGACTTTTAACTGACAGATTGATCTTGAGTTGTTGGTACTCAATCTACAGAAAGTTAGTTGACAATTGAAAGTTAGTCGCCAATTGGTTAATAACCTGTTGCAAAATAATATTGACAGTCAACAGGCACTTTTTGTACCTTATATATAGGCAGTCTATAGGCTGTCTATAGGCAGTCTATAGGCAGTCAGTTGAACGTATGTTACTTGTCAGTTGAAACAGTGTTGTTGAATGTCAACTGATGCACTGTTGACAAGCTACTGAATGGCTACTAATAACTAGTAAAGTCTCAACAAACGGACTATCAAAATAAAGTGTTACCTTTTTTTTGCCTTTTATTATGATAGGACAGTATAGTAAAGTTCGATGACCCGGGACTTGAACTAGGGTCGCCTAAAGCTAAAAAAAAAAAAAACATTGTCAGGTCACTGACCACTAGGCTATTGAGGCAAGAATTTTGCTGCAATTTGATCAATATTAGAACCTTATTGAGTAAGAAACATAGGGGGAACTGAATCCGACGGCAAATAGTTCAGCTGTGGAAATCCGTTCCCCCACCCCAATGATGAGAGGTGTTGATGTATCGGCTTAAAATATGCTTATTCTATTCTGTGTGTGGATGGAGCTTAACTTGCATCAGTTTAAAGAATATATTTATTTATTTTTCCTTTTATTATGATTGGACAGTATGGTAAAGTTCGACGACCCGGGACTTGAACTCGGGTCGCCCAAAGCTAAAAAAAACAAAAAAAATGGTCAGGTCACTGACCACTAGGCTATTGAGGCAAAAAATTTGCTGCAATTTGATCAAAATTAGAACCTTATTGAATAAGAAACATAGGGGGAACTGAATCCGACGGCAAATAGTTCAGCTGTCGAAATCCGTTCCCCCACTCCAATGATGAGAGGTGTTGATGTATCGGCTTAAAATATGCTGATTCTATTTTTTGTGTGGATGGAGCTTAACTTGCATCAGTTTAAAGAATGTTTTTTTTTTTGCCTTTTATTATGATAGGACAGTATAGTAAAGTTCGATGACCCGGGACTTGAACTCTGGTCGCCCAAAGCCCAAAAAAAAAAAAAAACATTATTCTGTCACTGACCACTAGGCTATTGAGGCTAGCAATTTGCTGCAATTTGATCAATATTAAAACCTTATTGTGTAAGAAACATAGGGGGAACAGAATCCGACGGCAAATAGTTCAGCTGTCGAAATCCGTTCCCCCACCCCAATGATGAGAGATGTTGATGTATCGGCTTAAAATATGCTTATTCTATTCTGTGGGTGGATGGAGCTTAAACAGCATCAATTTGAGAAATATTAGAATCTCAGTGTGTCAGAAATATGGGGGGAACAGAATCCGACGGCAAAAAAAACAGCTGTCGGAATCCGTTCCCCCACTCCCATTATGAGAGGTGTTGATGTAATGGCTTAAAAAAATGCTGATTCTATTTTGTGTGTGGATGGAGCTTAACTTGCATCAGTTCAAAGAACATAATTATTTATTTTTCCTTTTATTATGATTGGACAGTATAGTAAAGTTCGACGACCCGGGACTTGAACTCGGATCGCACAAAGCTAAAAAAACAAAAAACATTGTCAGGTCACTGACCACTAGGCTATTGAGGCAAGAAATTTGCTGCAATTTGATCAATATTAGAACCTTATTGAGTAAGAAACATAGGGGGAACTGAATCCGACGGCAAATAGTTCAGCTGTCGAAATCTGTTCCCCCACCCCAATGATGAGAGGTGTTGATGTATCGGCTTAAAATATGCTGAATTTATTTTGTGTGTGGATGGAGCTTAACTTGCATCAGTTTAAAGAATATATTTATTTATTTTTCCTTTTATTATGATTGGACAGTATAGTAAAGTTCGACGACCCGGGACTTGAACTCGGGTCGCCCAAAGCTAAAAAAAAAAAAAAAAAAGGCAGGTCACGGACCACTAGGCTATTGAGACTACAAATTTGCTACAATTTGATCAATATTAGAACCTTATTGTGTAAGAAACATAGGGGGAACAGAATCCGACGGCAAATAGTTCAGCTGTCGAAATCCGTTCCCCCACCCCAAAGATGAGATATGTTGATGTATCGGCTTAAAATATGCTTATTCTATTCTGTGGGTGGATGGAGCTTAAACAGAATAAATTTGAGAAATATTAGAACCTCAGTGTGTCAGAAACATGGGGGGAACAGAATCCGACGGCAAAAAAAACATCTGTCGGAATCCATTCCCCCACTCCCATTATGAGAGGTATTGATGTAATGGCTTAAAAAATGCTGATTCTATTTTGTGTGTGGATGGAGCTTAACTTGCATCAGTTTAAAGAATATATTTATTTATTTTTCCTTTTATTATGATTGGACAGTAAAGTAAAGTTCGACGACCCGGGACTTGAACTCGGGTCGCCCAAAGCTAAAAAAAAACAAAAAAATGGTCAGGTCACTGACCACTAGGCTATTGAGGTTACTAATTTGCTACAATTTGATCAATATTAGAACCTTATTGTGTAAGAAACATAGGGGGAACAGAATCCGACGGCAACTAGTTCAGCTGTCGAAATCCGTTCCCCCACCCCAAAGATGAGATATGTTGATGTATCTGCTTAAAATATGCTTATTCTATTCTGTGGGTGGATGGAGCTTAAACAGCATAAATTTAAGAAATATTAGAACCTCAGTGTGTCAGAAATATGGGGGTAACAGAATCCGACGGCAAAAAAAACATCTGTTGGAATCCGTTCCCCCACTCCCATTATGAGAGGTATTGATGTAATGGCTTAAAAAATGCTGATTCTATTTTGTGTGTGGATGGAGCTTAACTTGCATCAGTTTAAAGAATGTGTTTTTTTTTTTTTTTGCCTTTTATTATGATAGGACAGTATAGTAAAGTTCAATGACCCGGGACTTGAACTCAGGTCGCCCAAAGCCAAAAAAAAAAAAAAAACATTATCCTGTCAATGACCACTAGGCTATTGAGGCTAGGAACTTGCTGCAATTTGATCAATATTAGAACCTTATTGTGTAAGAAACATGGGGGGAACAGAATCCGACGGCAAAAAAAACATCTGTCGGAATCCGTTCCCCCACTCCCATTATGAGAGGTATTGATGTAATGGCTTAAAAAATGCTGATTCTATTTTGTGTGTGGATGGAGCTTAACTTGCATCAGTTTAAAGAATGTTTTTTTTTTTTTTGCCTTTTATTATGATAGGACAGTATAGTAAAGTTCGATGACCCGGGACTTGAACTCGGGTCGCCCAAAGCCAACAAAAAAACAAAAACATTATCCTGTCACTGACCACTAGGCTATTGAGGCTAGCAACTTGCTGCAATTTGATCAATATTAGAACCTTATTGAGTAAGAAACATAGGGGGAACAGAATCCGACGGCAAATAGTCCAGCTGTCGAAATCCGTTCCCCCACCCCAATGATGAGAGCTGTTGATGTATCTGCTTAAAATATGCTTATTCTATTTTGTGTGTGGATGGAGCTTAACTTGCATCAGTTTAAAGAATGTTTTTTTTTTTTTTGCCTTTTATTATGATAGGACAGTATAGTAAAGTTCGATGACCCGGGACTTGAACTCGGGTCGCCCAAAGCCAACAAAAAAACAAAAACATTATCCTGTCACTGACCACTAGGCTATTGAGGCTAGCAACTTGCTGCAATTTGATCAATATTAGAACCTTATTGAGTAAGAAACATAGGGGGAACAGAATCCGACGGCAAATAGTCCAGCTGTCGAAATCCGTTCCCCCACCCCAATGATGAGAGCTGTTGATGTATCTGCTTAAAATATGCTTATTCTATTCTGTGGGTGGATGGAGCTTAAACAGCATCAATTTGAGAAATATTAGAACCTCAGTGTGTCAGAAACATAGGGGGAACTGAATCCGACGGCAAATAGTTCAGCTGTCGAAATCCGTTCCCCCACCCCAATGATGAGAGGTGTTGATGTATCGGCTTAAAATATGCTCATTGTATTTTGTGTGTGGATGGAGCTTAACTTGCATCAGTTTAAAGAATGTTTTTTTTTTTTTTGCCTTTTATTATGATAGGACAGTATAGTAAAGTTCGATGACCCGGGACTTGAACTCTGGTCGCCCAAAGCCCAAAAAGAAAAAAAAAAAAATTATTCTGTCACTGACCACTAGGCTATTGAGGCTAGCAACTCGCTGCAATTTGATCAATATTAGAACCTTATTGTGTAAGAAACATAGGGGGAACAGAATCCGACGGCAAATAGTTCAGCTGTCGAAATCCATTCCCCCACCCCAATGATGAGAGATGTTGATGTATCGGCTTAAAATATGCTTATTCTATTCTGTGGGTGGATGGAGCTTAAACAGCATAAATTTGAGAAAAATTAGAACCTCAGTGTGTCAGAAATATGGGGGGAACAGAATCCGACGGCAAAAAAAACATCTGTCGGAATCCGTTCCCCCACTCCCATTATGAGAGGTGTTGATGTAATGGCTTAAAAAAATGCTGATTCTATTTTGTGTGTGGATGGAGCTTAACTTGCATCAGTTCAAAGAACATAATTATTTATTTTTCCTTTTATTATGATTGGACAGTATAGTAAAGTTCGACGACCCGGGACTTGAACTCGGATCGCACAAAGCTAAAAAAAAAAAAAACATTGTCAGGTCACTGACCACTAGGCTATTGAGGCAAGAAATTTGCTGCAATTTGATCAATATTAGAACCTTATTGAGTAAGAAACATAGGGGGAACTGAATCCGACGGCAAATAGTTCAGCTGTCGAAATCTGTTCCCCCACCCCAATGATGAGAGGTGTTGATGTATCGGCTTAAAATATGCTGAATTTATTTTGTGTGTGGATGGAGCTTAACTTGCATCAGTTTAAAGAATATATTTATTTATTTTTCCTTTTATTATGATTGGACAGTATAGTAAAGTTCGACGACCCGGGACTTGAACTCGGGTCGCCCAAAGCTAAAAAAAAAAAAAAAAAAAGGCAGGTCACGGACCACTAGGCTATTGAGACTACAAATTTGCTATAATTTGATCAATATTAGAACCTTATTGTGTAAGAAACATAGGGGGAACAGAATCCGACGGCAAATAGTTCAGCTGTCGAAATCCGTTCCCCCACCCCAAAGATGAGATATGTTGATGTATCGGCTTAAAATATGCTTATTCTATTCTGTGGGTGGATGGAGCTTAAACAGAATAAATTTGAGAAATATTAGAACCTCAGTGTGTCAGAAACATGGGGGGAACAGAATCCGACGGCAAAAAAAACATCTGTCGGAATCCATTCCCCCACTCCCATTATGAGAGGTATTGATGTAATGGCTTAAAAAATGCTGATTCTATTTTGTGTGTGGATGGAGCTTAACTTGCATCAGTTTAAAGAATATATTTATTTATTTTTCCTTTTATTATGATTGGACAGTATAGTAAAGTTCAACGACCGGGACTTGACCTCGGGTCGCCCAAAGCTAAAAAAAAACAAAACATTGTCAGGTCACTGACCACTAGGCTATTAAGGCTAGTAATTTACTGCAATTTGATCAATATTTGAACCTTATTGTGTAAGAAACATAGGGGGAACAGAATCCGACGGCAAAAAAAACAGCTGTCGGAATCCGTTCCCCCACTCCCAATATGAGAGGTGTTGATGTAATGGCTTAAAAAATGCTGATTCTATTTTGTGTGTGGATGGAGCTTAACTTGCATCAGTTTAAAGAATATATTTATTTATTTTTCCTTTTATTATGATTGGACAGTATAGTAAAGTTCTATGACCCGGGACTTGAACTCGGGTCGCCCAAAGCTAAAAAAAAATAAAAAATTGTCAGGTCACTGACCACTAGGCTATTGAGGCAAAAAGTTTGCTGCAATTTGATCAATATTAGAACCTTAATGAGTAAGAAACATAGGGGGAACAGAATCCGACGGCAAATAGTCCAGCTGTCGAAATCCGTTCCCCCACCCCAATGATGAGAGCTGTTGATGTATCTGCTTAAAATATGCTTATTCTATTCTGTGGGTGGATGGAGCTTAAACAGCATCAATTTGAGAAATATTAGAACCTCAGTGTGTCAGAAACATAGGGGGAACTGAATCCGACGGCAAATAGTTCAGCTGTCGAAATCCGTTCCCCCACCCCAATGATGAGAGGTGTTGATGTATCGGCTTAAAATATGCTGAATTTATTTTGTGTGTGGATGGAGCTTAACTTGCATCAGTTTAAAGAATATATTTATTTATTTTTCCTTTTATTATGATTGGACAGTAAAGTAAAGTTCGACGACCCGGGACTTGAACTCGGGTCTCCCAAAGCTAAAAAAAAACAAAAAAAATGGTCAGGTCACTGACCACTAGCTATTGAGGTTACTAATTTGCTACAATTTGATCAATATTAGAACCTTATTGTGTAAGAAACATAGGGGGAACAGAATCCGACGGCAACTAGTTCAGCTGTCGAAATCCGTTCCCCCACCCCAAAGATGAGAGATGTTGATGTATCGGCTTAAAATATGCTTATTCTATTCTGTGGGTGGATGGAGCTTAAACAGCATAAATTTAAGAAATATTAGAACCTCAGTGTGTCAGAAATATGGGGGTAACAGAATCCGACGGCAAAAAAAACATCTGTTGGAATCCGTTACCCCACTCCCATTATGAGAGGTATTGATGTAATGGCTTAAAAAATGCTGATTCTATTTTGTGTGTGGATGGAGCTTAACTTGCATCAGTTTAAAGAATTTTTTTTTTTTTTTTTTTTTTTTTCCTTTTATTATGATAGGACAGTATAGTAAAGTTCGATGACCCGGGACTTGAACTCAGGTCGCCCAAAGCCAAAAAAAAACAAAAACATTATCCTGTCAGTGACCACTAAGCTATTGAGGCTAGGAACTTGCTGCAATTTGATCAATATTAGAACCTTATTGTGTAAGAAACATAGGGGGAACAGAATCCGACGGCAAAAAAAACATCTGTTGGAATCCGTTACCCCACTCCCATTATGAGAGGTATTGATGTAATGGCTTAAAAAATGCTGATTCTATTTTGTGTGTGGATGGAGCTTAACTTGCATCAGTTTAAAGAATTTTTTTTTTTTTTTTTTTTTTCCTTTTATTATGATAGGACAGTATAGTAAAGTTCGATGACCCGGGACTTGAACTCAGGTCGCCCAAAGCCAAAAAAAAACAAAAACATTATCCTGTCAGTGACCACTAAGCTATTGAGGCTAGGAACTTGCTGCAATTTGATCAATATTAGAACCTTATTGTGTAAGAAACATAGGGGGAACAGAATCCGACGGCAAAAAAAACATCTGTCGGAATCCGTTCCCCCACTCCCATTATGAGAGATGTTGATGTATCGGCTTAAAATATGCTTATTCTATTCTGTGGGTGGATGGAGCTTAAACAGCATCAATTTGAGAAATATTAGAACCTCAGTGTGTCAGAAACATAGGGGGAACTGAATCCGACGGCAAATAGTTCAGCTGTCGAAATCCGTTCCCCCACCCCAATGATGAGAGGTGTTGATGTATCGGCTTAAAATATGCTGAATTTATTTTGTGTGTGGATGGAGCTTAACTTGCATCAGTTTAAAGAATATATTTATTTATTTTTCCTTTTATTATTATTGGACAGTATAGTAAAGTTCGATGACCCGGGACTTGAACTCGGGTCGCCCAAAGCTAAAAAAAAAAAAAAAAAAAAGTCAGGTCACTGACCACTAGGCTATTGAGACTACAAATTTGCTACAATTTGATCAATATTAGAACCTTATTGTGTAAGAAACATAGGGGGAACAGAATCCGACGGCAAATAGTTCAGCTGTCGAAATCCGTTCCCCCACCCCAAAGATGAGATATGTTGATGTATCGGCTTAAAATATGCTTATTCTATTCTGTGGGTGGATGGAGCTTAAACAGCATAAATTTGAGAAATATTAGAACCTCAGTGTGTCAGAAATATGGGGGTAACAGAATCCGACGGCAAAAAAAACATCTGTTGGAATCCGTTCCCCCACTCCCATTATGAGAGGTATTGATGTAATGGCTTAAAAAATGCTGATTCTATTTTGTGTGTGGATGGAGCTTAACTTGCATCAGTTTAAAGAATGTTTTTTTTTTTTTTTTTTTTGCCTTTTATTATGATAGGACAGTATAGTAAAGTTCGATGACCCGGGACTTGAACTCAGGTCGCCCAAAGCCAAAAAAAAACAAAAACATTATCCTGTCAGTGACCACTAGGCTATTGAGGCTAGGAACTTGTTGCAATTTGATCAATATTAGAACCTTATTGTGTAAGAAACATAGGGGGAACAGAATCCGACGGCAAATAGTTCAGCTGTCGAAATCCGTTCCCCCACCCCAAAGATGAGATATGTTGGTGTATCGGCTTAAAATATGCTTATTCTATTCTGTGGGTGGATGGAGCTTAAACAGCATAAATTTGAGAAATATTAGAACCTCAGTGTGTCAGAAATATGGGGGTAACAGAATCCGACGGCAAAAAAAACATCTGTTGGAATCCGTTCCCCCACTCCCATTATGAGAGGTATTGATGTAATGGCTTAAAAAATGCTGATTCTATTTTGTGTGTGGATGGAGCTTAACTTGCATCAGTTTAAAGAATTTTATTTTTTTTATTTTTTTATTTTATTATGATAGGACAGTATAGTAAAGTTCGATGACCCGGGACTTGAACTCAGGTCGCCCAAAGCCAAAAAAAAACAAAAACATTATCCTGTCAGTGACCACTAGGCTATTGAGGCTAGGAACTTGCTGCAATTTGATCAATATTAGAACCTTATTGTGTAAGAAACATAGGGGGAACAGAATCCGACGGCAAAAAAAACATCTGTCGGAATCCGTTCCCCCACTCCCATTATGAGAGGTGTTGATGTATGGCTTAAAAAATGCTGATTCTATTTTGTGTGTGGATGGAGCTTAACTTGCATCAGTTTAAAGAATATATTTATTTATTTTTCCTTTTATTATGATTGGACAGTATAGTAAAGTTCAACGACCCGGGACTTGAATTCGGGTCGCCCAAAGCTAAAAAAACAAAAACATTTTCAGGTCACTGACCACTAGGCTATTAAGGCTAGCAATTTACTGCAATTTGATCAATATTTGAACCTTATTGTGTAAGAAACATAGAGGGAACAGAATCCGACGGCAAAAAAAACAGCTGTCGGAATCCGTTCCCCCACTCCCATTATGAGAGGTGTTGATGTAATGGCTTAAAAAATGCTGATTCTATTTTGTGTGTGGATGGAGCTTAACTTGCATCAGTTTAAAGAATATATTTTTTTTATTTTTCCTTTTATTATGATTGGACAGTATAGTAAAGTTCGATAACCCGGGACTTGAACTCTGGTCGCCCAAAGCTAAAAAAAAACAAAAAACATTGTCAGGTCACTGACCACTAGGCTATTGAGGCAAGAAAATTGTTGCAATTTGATCAATATTAGAACCTTATTGCGTTAGAAACATAGGGGGAACTGAATCCGACGGCAAATAGTTCAGCTGTCGAAATCCGTTCCCCCACCCCAATGATGAGAGGTGTTGATGTATCGGCTTAAAATATGCTGATTCTATTTTGTGTGTGGATGGAGCTTAACTTGCATCAGTTTAAAGAATGTTTTTTTTTTTTGCCTTTTATTATGATAGGACAGTATAGTAAAGTTCGATGACCCGGGACTTGAACTCGGGTCGCCCAAAGCCAACAAAAAAACAAAAACTTTATCCTGTCACTGACCACTAGGCTATTGAGGCTAGCAACTTGCTGCAATTTGATCAATATTAGAACCTTATTGAGTAAGAAACATAGGGGGAAGAGAATCCGACGGCAAATAGTCCAGCTGTCGAAATCCGTTCCCCCACCCCAATGATGAGAGCTGTTGATGTATCTGCTTAAAATATGCTTATTCTATTCTGTGGGTGGATGGAGCTTAAACAGCATCAATTTGAGAAATATTAGAACCTCAGTGTGTCAGAAACATAGGGGGAACTGAATCCGATGGCAAATAGTTCAGCTGTCGAAATCCGTTCCCCCACCCCAATGATGAGAGGTGTTGATGTATCGGCTTAAAATATGCTCATTGTATTTTGTGTGTGGATGGAGCTTAACTTGCATCAGTTTAAAGAATGTTTTTTTTTTTTTTTTTTTTTTTTTTACCTTTTATTATGATAGGACAGTATAGTAAAGTTCGATGACCCGGGACTTGAACTCTGGTCGCCCAAAGCCCAAAAAAAAAAAAAAAACATTATTCTGTCACTGACCACTAGGCTATTGAGGCTAGCAACTCGCTGCAATTTGATCAATATTAGAACCTTATTGTGTAAGAAACATAGGGGGAACAGAATCCGACGGCAAATAGTTCAGCTGTCGAAATCCGTTCCCCCACCCCAATGATGAGAGATGTTGATGTATCGGCTTAAAATATGCTTATTCTATTCTGTGGGTGGATGGAGCTTAAACAGCATAAATTTGAGAAAAATTAGAACCTCAGTGTGTCAGAAATATGGGGGGAACAGAATCCGACGGCAAAAAAAACATCTGTCGGAATCCGTTCCCCCACTCCCATTATGAGAGGTGTTGATGTAATGGCTTAAAAAAATGCTGATTCTATTTTGTGTGTGGATGGAGCTTAACTTGCATCAGTTTAAAGAATATATTTATTTATTTTTCCTTTTATTATGATTGGACAGTATAGTAAAGTTCAACGACCCGGGACTTGACCTCGGGTCGCCCAAAGCTAAAAAAAAAAAAACATTGTCAGGTCACTGACCACTAGGCTATTAAGGCTAGTAATTTACTGCAATTTGATCAATATTTGAACCTTATTGTGTAAGAAACATAGGGGGAACAGAATCCGACGGCAAATAGTTCAGCTGTCGAAATCCGTTCCCCCACCCCAATGATGAGAGGTGTTGATGTATCGGCTTAAAATATGCTGATTCTATTTTGTGTGTGGATGGAGCTTAACTTGCATCAGTTTAAAGAATGTTTTTTTTTTTTTTTTGCCTTTTATTATGATAGGACAGTATAGTAAAGTTCGATGACCCGGGACTTGAACTCGGGTCGCCCAAAGCCAAAAAAAAAAAAAAAACTTTATCCTGTCACTGACCACTAGGCTATTGAGGCTAGCCACTTGCTGCAATTTGATCAATATTAGAACCTTAATGTGTAAGAAACATAGGGGGAACAGAATCCGACGGCAAAAAAAACAGCTGTCGGAATCCGTTCCCCCACTCCCAATATGAGAGGTGTTGATGTAATGGCTTAAAAAATGCTGATTCTATTTTGTGTGTGGATGGAGCTTAACTTGCATCAGTTTAAAGAATATATTTATTTATTTTTCCTTTTATTATGATTGGACAGTATAGTAAAGTTCAACGACCCGGGACTTGACCTCGGGTCGCCCAAAGCTAAAAAAAAACAAAACATTGTCAGGTCACTGACCACTAGGCTATTAAGGCTAGTAATTTACTGCAATTTGATCAATATTTGAACCTTATTGTGTAAGAAACATAGGGGGAACAGAATCCGACGGCAAAAAAAACAGCTGTCGGAATCCGTTCCCCCACTCCCAATATGAGAGGTGTTGATGTAATGGCTTAAAAAATGCTGATTCTATTTTGTGTGTGGATGGAGCTTAACTTGCATCAGTTTAAAGAATATATTTATTTATTTTTCCTTTTATTATGATTGGACAGTATAGTAAAGTTCGACGACCCGGGACTTGAACTCGGGTCGCCCAAAGCTAAAAAAAAAAAAAAAAAAAAGTCTGGTCACTGACCACTAGGCTATTGAGACTACAAACTTGCTACAATTTGATCAATATTAGAACCTTATTGTGTAAGAAACATAGGGGGAACAGAATCCGACGGCAACTAGTTCAGCTGTCGAAATCAGTTCCCCCACCCCAATGATGAGAGGTGTTGATGTATCGGCTTAAAATATGCTGAATTTATTTTGTGTGTGGATGGAGCTTAACTTGCATCAGTTTAAAGAATATATTTATTTATTTTTCCTTTTATTATGATTGGACAGTAAAGTAAAGTTCGACGACCCGGGACTTGAACTCGGGTCTCCCAAAGCTAAAAAAAAACAAAAAAAATGGTCAGGTCACTGACCACTAGCTATTGAGGTTACTAATTTGCTACAATTTGATCAATATTAGAACCTTATTGTGTAAGAAACATAGGGGGAACAGAATCCGACGGCAAATAGTTCAGCTGTCGAAATCCGTTCCCCCACCCCAATGATGAGAGATGTTGATGTATCGGCTTAAAATATGCTTATTCTATTCTGTGGGTGGATGGAGCTTAAACAGCATAAATTTAAGAAATATTAGAACCTCAGTGTGTCAGAAATATGGGGGTAACAGAATCCGACGGCAAAAAAAACATCTGTTGGAATCCGTTCCCCCACTCCCATTATGAGAGGTATTGATGTAATGGCTTAAAAAATGCTGATTCTATTTTGTGTGTGGATGGAGCTTAACTTGCATCAGTTTAAAGAATTTTTTTTTTTTTTTTTTTTACCTTTTATTATGATAGGACAGTATAGTAAAGTTCGATGACCCGGGACTTGAACTCAGGTCGCCCAAAGCCAAAAAAACCCAAAAACATTATCCTGTCAGTGACCACTAGGCTATTGAGGCTAGGAACTTGCTGCAATTTGATCAATATTAGAACCTTATTGTGTAAGAAACATAGGGGGAACAGAATCCGACGGCAAAAAAAACATCTGTCGGAATCCGTTCCCCCACTCCCATTATGAGAGGTGTTGATGTATGGCTTAAAAAATGCTGATTCTATTTTGTGTGTGGATGGAGCTTAACTGGCATCAGTTTAAAGAATATATTTATTTATTTTTCCTTTTATTATGATTGGACAGTATAGTAAAGTTCAACGACCCGGGACTTGAATTCGGGTCGCCCAAAGCTAAAAAAACAAAAACATTTTCAGGTCACTGACCACTAGGCTATTAAGGCTAGCAATTTACTGCAATTTGATCAATATTTGAACCTTATTGTGTAAGAAACATAGAGGGAACAGAATCCGACGGCAAAAAAAACAGCTGTTGGAATCCTTTCCCCCACTCCCATTATGAGAGGTGTTGATGTAATGGCTTAAAAAATGCTGATTCTATTTTGTGTGTGGATGGAGCTTAACTTGCATCAGTTTAAAGAATGTTTTTTTTTTTTTTTGCCTTTTATTATGATTGGACAGTATAGTAAAGTTCGATAACCCGGGACTTGAACTCTGGTCGCCCAAAGCTAAAAAAAAACAAAAAACATTGTCAGGTCACTGACCACTAGGCTATTGAGGCAAGAAAATTGTTGCAATTTGATCAATATTAGAACCTTATTGCGTTAGAAACATAGGGGGAACTGAATCCGACGGCAAATAGTTCAGCTGTCGAAATCCGTTCCCCCACCCCAATGATGAGAGGTGTTGATGTATCGGCTTAAAATATGCTCATTGTATTTTGTGTGTGGATGGAGCTTAAACAGCATAAATTTGAGAAAAATTAGAACCTCAGTGTGTCAGAAATATGGGGGGAACAGAATCCGACGGCAAAAAAAACAGCTGTCGGAATCCGTTCCCCCACTCCCAATATGAGAGGTGTTGATGTAATGGCTTAAAAAATGCTGATTCTATTTTGTGTGTGGATGGAGCTTAACTTGCATCAGTTTAAAGAATATATTTATTTATTTTTCCTTTTATTATGATTGGACAGTATAGTAAAGTTCAACGACCCGGGACTTGACCTCGGGTCGCCCAAAGCTAAAAAAAAACAAAACATTGTCAGGTCACTGACCACTAGGCTATTAAGGCTAGCAATTTACTGCAATTTGATCAATATTTGAACCTTATTGTGTAAGAAACATAGGGGGAACAGAATCCGACGGCAAAAAAAACAGCTGTCGGAATCCGTTCCCCCACTCCCAATATGAGAGGTGTTGATGTAATGGCTTAAAAAATGCTGATTCTATTTTGTGTGTGGATGGAGCTTAACTTGCATCAGTTTAAAGAATATATTTATTTATTTTTCCTTTTATTATGATTGGACAGTATAGTAAAGTTCTATGACCCGGGACTTGAACTCGGGTCGCCCAAAGCTAAAAAAAAATAAAAAATTGTCAGGTCACTGACCACTAGGCTATTGAGGCAAAAAGTTTGCTGCAATTTGATCAATATTAGAACCTTATTGAGTAAGAAACATAGGGGGAACTGAATCCGACGGCAAATAGTTCAGCTGTCGAAATCCGTTCCCCCACCCCAATGATGAGAGGTGTTGATGTATCGGCTTAAAATATGCTGATTCTATTTTTTGTGTGGATGGAGCTTAACTTGCATCAGTTTAAAGAATGTTTTTTTTTTTTTTTTTGCCTTTTATTATGATAGGACAGTATAGTAAAGTTCGATGACCCGGGACTTGAACTCGGGTCGCCCAAAGCCAAAAAAAAAAAAAAAACTTTATCCTGTCACTGACCACTAGGCTATTGAGGCTAGCCACTTGCTGCAATTTGATCAATATTAGAACCTTAATGAGTAAGAAACATAGGGGGAACAGAATCCGACGGCAAATAGTCCAGCTGTCGAAATCCGTTCCCCCACCCCAATGATGAGAGCTGTTGATGTATCTGCTTAAAATATGCTTATTCTATTCTGTGGGTGGATGGAGCTTAAACAGCATCAATTTGAGAAATATTAGAACCTCAGTGTGTCAGAAACATAGGGGGAACTGAATCCGACGGCAAATAGTTCAGCTGTCGAAATCCGTTCCCCCACCCCAATGATGAGAGGTGTTGATGTATCGGCTTAAAATATGCTGAATTTATTTTGTGTGTGGATGGAGCTTAACTTGCATCAGTTTAAAGAATGTTTTTTTTTTTTTTTTTTTTTTTTTGCCTTTTATTATGATAGGACAGTATAGTAAAGTTCGATGACCCGGGACTTGAACTCTGGTCGCCCAAAGCCCAAAAAAAAAAAAAAAACATTATTCTGTCACTGACCACTAGGCTATTGAGGCTAGCAACTCACTGCAATTTGATCAATATTAGAACCTTATTGTGTAAGAAACATAGGGGGAACAGAATCCGACGGCAAATAGTTCAGCTGTCGAAATCCGTTCCCCCACCCCAATGATGAGAGATGTTGATGTATCGGCTTAAAATATGCTTATTCTATTCTGTGGGTGGATGGAGCTTAAACAGCATACATTTGAGAAAAATTAGAACCTCAGTGTGTCAGAAATATGGGGGTAACAGAATCCGACGGCAAAAAAAAACATCTGTTGGAATCCGTTCCCCCACTCCCATTATGAGAGGTATTGATGTAATGGCTTAAAAAATGCTGATTCTATTTTGTGTGTGGATGGAGCTTAACTTGCATCAGTTTTAAAAAAATTTTTTTTTTTTTTTTTTTTTTTTGCCTTTTATTATGATAGGACAGTATAGTAAAGTTCGATGACCCGGGACTTGAACTCAGGTCGCCCAAAGCCAAAAAAAACCAAAAACATTAAACATTATCCTGTCAGTGACCACTAGGCTATTGAGGCTAGGAACTTGCTGCAATTTGATCAATATTAGAACCTTATTGTGTAAGAAACCTGGGGGGAACAGAATCCGACGGCAAAAAAAACATCTGTCGGAATCCGTTCCCCCACTCCCATTATGAGAGGTGTTGATGTATTGCTTAAAAAATGCTGATTCTATTTTGTGTGTGGATGGAGCTTAACTTGCATCAGTTTAAAGAATATATTTATTTATTTTTCCTTTTATTATGATTGGACAGTATAGTAAAGTTCAACGACCCGGGACTTGAATTCGGGTCGCCCAAAGCTAAAAAAACAAAAACATTTTCAGGTCACTGACCACTAGGCTATTGAGGCAAAAAAATTGCTGCAATTTGATCAATATTAGAACCTTATTGAGTAAGAAACATAGGGGGAACTGAATCCGACGGCAAATAGTTCAGCTGTCGAAATCCGTTCCCCCACCCCAATGATGAGAGGTGTTGATGTATCGGCTTAAAATATGCTGATTCTATTTTTTGTGTGGATGGAGCTTAACTTGCATCAGTTTAAAGAATGTTTTTTTTTTTTGCCTTTTATTATGATAGGACAGTATAGTAAAGTTCGATGACCCGGGACTTGAACTCGGGTCGCCCAAAGCCAAAGCCAAAAAAAAAAACTTTATCCTGTCACTGACCACTAGGCTATTGAGGCTAGCCACTTGCTGCAATTTGATCAATATTAGAACCTTAATGAGTAAGAAACATAGGGGGAACAGAATCCGACGGCAAATAGTTCAGCTGTCGAAATCCGTTCCCCCACCCCAATGATGAGAGCTGTTGATGTATCTGCTTAAAATATGCTTATTCTATTCTGTGGGTGGATGGAGCTTAAACAGTATCAATTTGAGAAATATTAGAACCTCAGTGTGTCAGAAACATAGGGGGAACTGAATCCGACGGCAAATAGTTCAGCTGTCGAAATCCGTTCCCCCACCCCAATGATGAGAGGTGTTGATGTATCGGCTTAAAATATGCTGATTCTATTTTGTGTGTGGATGGAGCTTAACTTGCATCAGTTTAAAGAATATATTTATTTATTTTTCCTTTTATTATGATTGGACAGCATAGTAAAGTTCGACGACCCGGGACTTGAACTCGGGTCGCCCAAAGCTAAAAAAAAAAAAAAAAAGAAAAAAGTCAGGTCACTGACCACTAGGCTATTGAGACAACAAATTTGCTACAATTTGATCAATATTAGAACCTTATTGTGTAAGAAACATAGGGGGAACAGAATCCGACGGCAAATAGTTCAGCTGTCGAAATCCGTTCCCCCACCCCAAAGATGAGATATGTTGATGTATCGGCTTAAAATATGCTTATTCTATTCTGTGGGTGGATGGAGCTTAAACAGAATAAATTTGAGAAATATTAGAACCTCAGTGTGTCAGAAACATGGGGGGAACAGAATCCGACGGCAAAAAAAACATCTGTCGGAATCCGTTCCCCCACTCCCATTATGAGAGGTATTGATGTAATGGCTTAAAAAATGCTGATTCTATTTTGTGTGTGGATGGAGCTTAACTTGCATCAGTTTAAAGAATATTTATTTATTTTTCCTTTTATTATGATTGGACAGTAAAGTAAAGTTCGACGACCCGGGACTTGAACTCGGGTCACCCAAAGCTAAAAACAAAACAAAAAAAATGGTCAGGTCACTGACCACTAGGCTATTGAGGTTACTAATTTGCTACAATTTGATCAATATTAGAACCTTATTGTGTAAGAAACATAGGGGGAACAGAATCCGACGGCAACTAGTTCAGCTGTCGAAATCCGTTCCCCCACCCCAAAGATGAGATATGTTGATGTATCGGCTTAAAATATGCTTATTCTATTCTGTGGGTGAATGGAGCTTAAACAGCATAAATTTAAGAAATATTAGAACCTCAGTGTGTCAGAAATATGGGGGTAACAGAATCCGACGGCAAAAAAAAACATCTGTTGGAATCCGTTCCCCCACTCCCATTATGAGAGGTATTGATGTAATGGCTTAAAAAATGCTGATTCTATTTTGTGTGTGGATGGAGCTTAACTTGCATCAGTTTAAAGAATGTTTTTTTTTTGTTTTTTTTTTTCCTTTTATTATGATAGGACAGTATAGTAAAGTTCGATGACCCGGGACTTGAACTCAGGTCGCCCAAAGCCAAAAAAAACCAAAAACATTAAACATTATCCTGTCAGTGACCACTAGGCTATTGAGGCTAGGAACTTGCTGCAATTTGATCAATATTAGAACCTTATTGTGTAAGAAACATAGGGGGAACAGAATCCGACGGCAAAAAAAACATCTGTCGGAATCCGTTCCCCCACTCCCATTATGAGAGGTGTTGATGTATGGCTTAAAAAATGCTGATTCTATTTTGTGTGTGGATGGAGCTTAACTTGCATCAGTTTAAAGAATATATTTATTTATTTTTCCTTTTATTATGATTGGACAGTATAGTAAAGTTCAACGACCCGGGACTTGAATTCGGGTCGCCCAAAGCTAAAAAAACAAAAACATTTTCAGGTCACTGACCACTAGGCTATTAAGGCTAGCAATTTACTGCAATTTGATCAATATTTGAACCTTAATGTGTAAGAAACATAGGGGGCACAGAATCCGACGGCAAAAAAAACAGCTGTCGGAATCCGTTCCCCCACTCCCATTATGAGAGGTGTTGATGTAATGGCTTAAAAAATGCTGATTCTATTTTGTGTGTGGATGGAGCTTAACTTGCATCAGTTTAAAGAATATATATTTTTTATTTTTCCTTTTATTATGATTGGACAGTATAGTAAAGTTCGACGACCCGGGACTTGAACTCGGGTCGCCCAAAGCTAAAAAAAAAACTAAAAATATGGTCAGGTCACTGACCACTAGGCTATTGAGGTTACTAATTTGCTACAATTTGATCAATATTAGAACCTTATTGTGTAAGAAACATAGGGGGAACAGAATCCGACGGCAAATAGTTCAGCTGTCGAAATCCGTTCCCCCACCCCAAAGATGAGATATGTTGATGTATCGGCTTAAAATATGCTTATTCTATTCTGTGGGTGGATGGAGCTTAAACAGCATAAATTTGAGAAACATTAGAACCTCAGTGTGTCAGAAACATAGGGGGAACAGAATCCGACGGCAAAAAAAACCATCTGTCGGAATCCGTTCCCCCACTCCCATTATGAGAGGTATTGATGTAATGGCTTAAAAAATGCTGATTCTATTTTGTGTGTGGATGGAGCTTAACTTGCATCAGTTTAAAGAATATATTTATTTATTTTTCCTTTTATTATGATTGGACAGTATAGTAAAGTTCAACGACCCGGGACTTGACCTCGGGTCGCCCAAAGCTAAAAAAAAAACATTGTCAGGTCACTGACCACTAGGCTATTAAGATTAGTAATTTAATGCAATTTGATCAATATTTGAACCTTATTGTGTAAGAAACATAGGGGGAACAGAATCCGACGGCAAATAGTTCAGCTGTCGAAATCCATTCCCCCACCCCAAAGATGTTGATGTATCGGCTTAAAATATGCTTATTCTATTCTGTGGGTGGATGGAGCTTAAACAGCATAAATTTGAGAAATATTAGAACCTCAGTGTGTCAGAAATATGGGGGGAACAGAATCCGACAGCAAAAAAAACATCTGTTGGAATCCGTTCCCCCACTCCCATTATGAGAGGTATTGATGTAATGGCTTAAAAAATGCTGATTCTATTTTGTGTGTGGATGGAGCTTAACTTGCATCAGTTTAAAGAATGTTTTTTTTTTTTTTTTTTTTTGCCTTTTATTATGATAGGACAGTATAGTAAAGTTCGATGACCCGGGACTTGAACTCAGGTCGCCCAAAGCCAAAAAAACACAAAAACTTAGAACCTTAATGAGTAAGAAACATAGGGGGAACAGAATCCGACGGCAAATAGTCCAGCTGTCGAAATCCGTTCCCCCACCCCAATGATGAGAGCTGTTGATGTATCTGCTTAAAATATGCTTATTCTATTCTGTGGGTGGATGGAGCTTAAACAGCATCAATTTGAGAAATATTAGAACCTCAGTGTGTCAGAAACATAGGGGGAACTGAATCCGACGGCAAATAGTTCAGCTGTCGAAATCCGTTCCCCCACCCCAATGATGAGAGGTGTTGATGTATCGGCTTAAAATATGCTGAATTTATTTTGTGTGTGGATGGAGCTTAACTTGCATCAGTTTAAAGAATGTTTTTTTTTTTTTTTTTTTTTTTTTGCCTTTTATTATGATAGGACAGTATAGTAAAGTTCGATGACCCGGGACTTGAACTCTGGTCGCCCAAAGCCCAAAGCCCAAAAAAAAACATTATCCTGTCACTGACCACTAGGCTATTGAGGCTAGCAATTTGCTGCAATTTGATCAATATTAGAACCTTATTGTGTAAGAAACATAGGGGGAACAGAATCCGACGGCAAAAAAAACATCTGTCGGAATCCGTTCCCCCACTCCCATTATGAGAGGTGTTGATGTATGGCTTAAAAAATGCTGATTCTATTTTGTGTGTGGATGGAGCTTAACTTGCATCAGTTTAAAGAATATATTTATTTATTTTTCCTTTTATTATGATTGGACAGTATAGTAAAGTTCAACGACCCGGGACTTGAATTCGGGTCGCCCAAAGCTAAAAAAACAAAAACATTTTCAGGTCACTGACCACTAGGCTATTAAGGCTAGCAAATTACTGCAATTTGATCAATATTTTAAGCTTATTGTGTAAGAAACATAGGGGGAACAGAATCCGACGGCAAAAAAAACAGCTGTCGGAATCCGTCCCCCCACTCCCATTATGAGAGGTGTTGATGTAATGGCTTAAAAAATGCTGATTCTATTTTGTGTGTGGATGGAGCTTAACTTGCATCAGTTTAAAGAATTTTTTTTTTTTTTTTTCCTTTTATTATGATTGGACAGTATAGTAAAGTTTGATAACCCGGGACTTGAACTCGGGTCGCCCAAAGCTAAAAAAAAAACAAAAAACATTGTCAGGTCACTGACCACTAGGCTATTGAGGCAAGAAATTTGCTGCAATTTGATCAATATTAGAACCTTATTGAGTAAGAAACATAGGGGGAACAGAATCCGACGGCAAATAGTTCAGCTGTCGAAATCCGTTCCCCCACCCCAATGATGAGAGGTGTTGATGTATCGGCTTAAAATATGCTGATTCTATTTTGTTTGTGGATGGAGCTTAAAGCTAGGGTAGGTAATCCTGTTCAGAAAAAAAAAACATTCCAAATTTGTTTAAACTGTCTTTATATACCAATACATAATTAAAATGTAAGTACTCTGAAAAAGAAAGTATAAAAATCGAGTGTCTGTAGACCTCTCACGACTGTTGTAAACACAGGTCATTATTTCCATTCACTCCACCCCCTCCCTTCTGGGCTCCTTCCAAAGCCACGCCCCCAAAACACATGAACACGCGACGCCAAACGCTCAGGCTCAGCTGAAGACGCATTTATTATTTACCTGAGACGAGCGGAGTGGAAGGAGCGCAGTGCATGCAGTGACATCATGTCAGAATCACATGTAATAAAATACCTAACTTTATCACTATGAATATAAACAAATATGATGGCTTTTAGTACTCACTATCAAGCTAGCATATCGATACTGGTAAAGTTTAAAATATATTTTGTTTGATTCGGTAACGAGCTATATTTAGGCTATAGGTAACAAGCTATATTTATAAGGCAAAGCTAGGTTGCATTGATACACGTTTTTCCATTACCATCAGTTAAACTGTGATGAAGGTGAATTTCGTGTAAGAGTCATAACATATACGGTGTTTTGCATGTAAGAGTTTCCATGATGAAAACATTGTTGACTCTGATGAGGACTAACATTAACGTTACACTCCGGTGACAAGTACCGCATCGTCGGTTCGAGGACAGGTCCACTCCGGGGTCGGGGACGAAGCAGAGGAGGTCGTTCAAGAGTGCGGGCAGGGTCCGAGGAAGTAGTTTAGCAAAGTAGCAAAGCTGGCATTGGTACTTTTTGCTGCATTTTCTCAGCCATTGTGCCGCAAACTCCTGCTTACTCGGTGTAGTGAGCTGAATATTTCCGGGAACGGTGACATGTGATGATGAGTGCACGCAGGGCTGTGCACGCAGTGGTGCTCGGGCACGAGACATGAAGGCATCTGATTGGTTCTTTACATTCGCACCGAATGGCAGTGATTGGTCAGAGTTTTTACTGTCCTGCAGCTGCTACAGAGGTCAGATTTTTTCCATTCCTTTTTCTGAACACATAATGTATTGACTACTATCAGAATGGAAGGACCATTTCACCCAGTATAAAAAAAAATGTTTCTGAACAGGATTACCTACCCTACCTTTAACTTGCATCAGTTTAAAGAATGTTTGTTTTTTTGCCTTTTATTATGATAGGACAGTATAGTAAAGTTCGATGACCTGGGACTTGAACTCGGGTCGCCCAAAGCCAAAAAAACACAAAAACTTTATCCTGTCACTGACCACTAGGCTATTGAGGCTAGCCACTTGCTGCAATTTGATCAATATTAGAACCTTATTGAGTAAGAAACATAGGGGGAACAGAATCCGACGGCAAATAGTTCAGCTGTCGAAATCCGTTCCCCCACTCCCATTATGAGAGGTGTTGATGTAATGGCTTAAAAATGCTGATTCTATTTTGTGTGTGGATGGAGCTTAACTTGCATCGGTTTAAAGAATATATTTATTTATTTTTCCTTTTATTATGATTGGACAGTATAGTAAAGTTCGACGACCCGGGACTTGAACTCGGGTCGCCCAAAGCTAAAAAAAAAACAAAAAAAAAGGTCAGGTCACTGACCACTAGGCTATTGAGGTTACTAATTTGCTTCAATTTGATCAATATTAGAACCTTATTGTGTAAGAAACATAGGGGGAACAGAATCCGACGGCAAATAGTTCAGCTGTCGAAATCCGTTCCCCCACCCCAAAGATGAGATATGTTGATGTATCGGCTTAAAATATGCTTATTCTATTCTGTGGGTGGATGGAGCTTAAACAGCATAAATTTGAGAAATATTAGAACCTCAGTGTGTCAGAAATATGGGGGGAACAGAATCCGACAGCAAAAAAAACAGCTGTCGGAATCCGTTCCCCCACTCCCATTATGAGAGGTATTGATGTAATGGCTTAAAAAATGCTGATTCTATTTTGTGTGTGGATGGAGCTTAACTTGCATCAGTTTAAAGAATATATTTATTTATTTTTCCTTTTATTATGATTGGACAGTATAGTAAAGTTCAACGACCCGGGACTTGACCTCGGGTCGCCCAAAGCTAAAAAAAAAAAACATTGTCAGGTCACTGACCACTAGGCTATTGAGGCAAAAAAATTGCTGCAATTTGATCAATATTAGAACCTTATTGAGTAAGAAACATAGGGGGAACTGAATCCGACGGCAAATAGTTCAGCTGTCGAAATCCGTTCCCCCACCCCAATGATGAGAGGTGTTGATGTATCGGCTTAAAATATGCTGATTCTATTTTGTGTGTGGATGGAGCTTAACTTGCATCAGTTTAAAGAATATATTTATTTATTTTTCCTTTTATTATGATTGGACAGTATAGTAAAGTTCGACGACCCGGGACTTGAACTCGGGTCGCCCAAAGCTAAAAAAAAACTAAAAAAAAGGTCAGGTCACTGACCACTAGGCTATTGAGGTTACTAATTTGCTTCAATTTGACCAATATTAGAACCTTATTGTGTAAGAAACATAGGGGGAACAGAATCCGACGGCAAATAGTTCAGCTGTCGAAATCCGTTCCCCCACTCCAATGATGAGAGGTGTTGATGTATCGGCTTAAAATATGCTTATTCTATTCTGTGGGTGGATGGAGCTTAAACAGCATCAATTTGAGAAATATTAGAACCTTAGTGTGTCAGAAATATGGGGGGAACAGAATCCGACGGCAAAAAAAACATCTGTTGGAATCGTTCCCCCACTCCCATTATGAGAGGTATTGATGTAATGGCTTAAAAAATGCTGATTCTATTTTGTGTGTGGATGGAGCTTAACTTGCATCAGTTTAAAGAATGTTTTTTTGTTGTTTTTTTGCCTTTTATTATGATAGGACAGTATAGTAAAGTTCGATGACCCGGGACTTGAACTCAGGTCGCCCAAAGCCAAAAACAAAACAAAAACATTATCCTGTCAATGACCACTAGGCTATTGAGGCTAGCAACTTGCTGCAATTTGATCAATATTAGAACCTTATTGTGTAAGAAACATAGGGGGAACAGAATCCGACGGCAAAAAAAACATCTGTCGGAATCCGTTCCCCCACTCCCATTATGAGAGGTGTTGATGTATGGCTTAAAAAATGCTGATTCTATTTTGTGTGTGGATGGAGCTTAACGTGCATCAGTTTGAAGAATATATTTATTTATTTTTCCTTTTATTATGATTGGACAGTATAGTAAAGTTCAACGACCCGGGACTTGAATTCGGGTCGCCCAAAGCTAAAAAAACAAAAACATTTTCAGGTCACTGACCACTAGGCTATTAAGGCTAGCAATTTATTGCAATTTGATCAATATTTGAACCTTATTGTGTAAGAAACATAGGGGGAACAGAATCCGACGGCAAAAAAAACAGCTGTCGGAATCCGTTCCCCCACTCCCATTATGAGAGGTGTTGATGTAATGGCTTAAAAAATGCTGATTCTATTTTGTGTGTGGATGGAGCTTAACTTGCATCAGTTTAAAGAATATATTTTTTTTATTTTTCCTTTTATTATGATTGGACAGTATAGTAAAGTTCGATAACCCGGGACTTGAACTCGGGTTGCCCAAAGCTAAAAAAAAACAAAAAACATTGTCAGGTCACTGACCACTAGGCTATTGAGGCAAGAAAATTGCTGCAATTTGATCAATATTAGAACCTTATTGAGTAAGAAACATAGGGGGAACTGAATCCGACGGCAAATAGTTCAGCTGTCGAAATCCGTTCCCCCACCCCAATGATGAGAGGTGTTGATGTATCGGCTTAAAATATGCTGATTCTATTTTGTGTGTGGATGGAGCTTAACTTGCATCAGTTTAAAGAATGTTTTTTTTTTTTTTTTGCCTTTTATTATGATAGGACAGTATAGTAAATTTCGATGACCCGGGACTTGAACTCGGGTCGCCCAAAGCCAAAAAAACACAAAAACTTTATCCTGTCACTGACCACTAGGCTATTGAGGCTAGCCACTTGCTGCAATTTGATCAATATTAGAACCTTATTGAGTAAGAAACATAGGGGGAACAGAATCCGACGGCAAATAGTTCAGCTGTCGAAATCCGTTCCCCCACTCCCATTATGAGAGGTGTTGATGTAATGGCTTAAAAAATGCTGATTCTATTTTGTGTGTGGATGGAGCTTAACTTGCATCGATTTAAAGAATATATTTATTTATTTTTCCTTTTATTATGATTGGACATTATAGTAAAGTTCGATGACCCGGGACTTGAACTTGGGTCGCCCAAAGCTAAAAAAAAACAAAAACATTGTAAGGTCACTGACCACTAGGCTATTGAGGCAAGAAATTTATTTATTGTCGAAATCCGTTCCCCCACTCCCATTATGAGAGGTGTTGATGTAATGGCTTAAAAAATGCTGATTCTATTTTGTGTGTGGATGGAGCTTAACTTGCATCAGCTAAAAAGAATGGTTTTTCTTTTTTTTTTTTGCCTTTTATTATGATAGGGCAGTATAGTAAAGTTCGACGACCCGGGACTTGAACTCTGGTCGCCCAAAGCCAAAAAAAAAAAAAAAACATTATCCTGTCACTGACCACTAGGCTATTGAGGCTAGGAACTTTATGCAATTTGATCAATATTAGAACCTTATTGAGTAAGAAACATAGGGGGAACTGAATCCGACGGCAAATAGTTAAGCTGTCGAAATCCATTCCCCCACCCCAATGATGAGAGGTGTTGATGTATCGGCTTAAAATATGCTTATTCTATTTTGTGTGTGGATGGAGCTTAACTTGCATCAGCTTAAAGAATATATTTATTTATTTTTCCTTTTATTATGATTGGACAGTATAGTAAAGTTCGACGACCCGGGACTTGAACTCGGGTCGCCCAAAGCTAAAAAAAAACAAAAAAATGGTCAGGTCACTGACCACTAGGCTATTGAAATTACTAACTTGCTTCTATTTGATCAATATTAGAACCTTATTGTGTAAGCAACATAGGGGGAACAGAATCCGACGGCAAATAGTTCAGCTGTCGAAATCCGTTCCCCCACCCCAAAGATGAGATATGTTGATGTATCGGCTTAAAATATGCTTATTCTATTCTGTGGGTGGATGGAGCTTAAACAGCATAAATTTGATAAATATTAGAACCTCAGTGTGTCAGAAATATGGGGGGAACAGAATCCGATGGCAAAAAAAACATCTGTCGGAATCCGTTCCCCCACTCCCATTATGAGAGGTATTGATGTAATGGCTTAAAAAATGCTGATTCTATTTTGTGTGTGGATGGAGCTTAACTTGCATCAGTTTAAAGAATGTTTTTTTTTTTTTTTTTTTTTTTTTTTTTTTTTGCCTTTTATTATGATAGGACAGTATAGTAAAGTTCGATGACCCGGGACTTGAACTCTGGTCGCCCAAAGCTAAAAAAAAAAAAAAAAAACATTGTAAGGTCACTGACCACTAGGCTATTGAGGCAAGAAACTTATTTATTGTCGAAATCCGTTCCCCCACTCCCATTATGAGAGGTGTTGATGGTGTTGGTGGCTTAAAAAATGCTGATTCTATTTTGTGTGTGGATGGAGCTTAACTTGCATCAGTTTAAAGAATGGTTTTTCTTTTTTCTTTTTTGCCTTTTATTATGATAGGACAGTATAGTAAAGTTCGATGACCCGGGACTTGAACTCGGGTCGCCCAAAGCCAAAAAAAAAAAAAAAACATTATCCTGTCACTGACCACTAGGCTATTGAGGCTAGAAACTTTATGCAATTTGATCAATATTAGAACCTTATTGAGTAAGAAACATAGGGGGAACTGAATCCGACGGCAAATAGTTCAGCTGTCGAAATCAGTTCCCCCACCCCAATGATGAGAGCTGTTGATGTATCGGCTTAAAATATGCTGATTCTATTTTGTGTGTGGATGGAGCTTAACTTGCATCAGTTTAAAGAATATATTTATTTATTTTTCCTTTTGTTATGATTGGACAGTATAGTAAAGTTCGACGACCCGGGACTTGAACTCGGGTCGCCCAAAGCTAAAAAAAAACAAAAAAATGGTCAGGTCACTGACCACTAGGCTATTGAAACTACTAATTTGCTTCAATTTGATCAATATTAGAACCTTATTGTGTAAGCAACATAGGGGGAACAGAATCCGACGGCAAAAAAAACAGCTGTCGGAATCCGTTCCCCCACTCCCATTATGAGAGGTGTTGATGTAATGGCTTAAAAAAATGCTGATTCTATTTTGTGTGTGGATGGAGCTTAACTTGCATCAGTTTAAAGAATATATTTATTTATTTTTCCTTTTATTATGATTGGACAGTATAGTAAAGTTCAACGACCCGGGACTTGACCTCGGGTCGCCCAAAGCTAAAAAAAAAAAAAAAAATGTCAGGTCACTGACCACTAGGCTATTGAGGCAAAAAATTTGCTGCAATTTGATCAATATTAGAACCTTATTGAGTAAGAAACATAGGGGGAACAGAATCCGACGGCAAATAGTTCAGCTGTCGAAATCCGTTCCCCCACCCCAATGATGAGAGCTGTTGATGTATCGGCTTAAAATATGCTTATTCTATTCTGTGGGTGGATGGAGCTTAAACAGCATCAATTTGAGAAATATTAGAACCTCAGTGTGTCAGAAACATAGGGGGAACTGAATCCGACGGCAAATAGTTCAGCTGTCGAAATCCGTTCCCCCACCCCAATGATGAGAGCTGTTGATGTATCGGCTTAAAATATGCTTATTCTATTCTGTGGGTGGATGGAGCTTAAACAGCATAAATTTGAGAAATATTAGAACCTCAGTGTGTCAGAAATATGGGGGGAACAGAATCCGACGGCAAAAAAAACATCTGTCGGAATCCGTTCCCCCACTCCTATTATGAGAGGTATTGATGTAATGGCTTAAAAAATGCTGATTCTATTTTCTGTGTGGACTGTGGATGGAGCTTAACTTGCATCCGTTTAAAGAATGTTTTTTTTTTTTTTTTTTTTTGCCTTTTATTATGATAGGATAGTATAGTAAAGTTCGATGAACGGGGACTTGAAAACGGGTCGCCCAAAGCTAAAAAAAACAAAAAACATTGTCAGGTCACTGACCACTAGGCTATTGAGGCAAGGAATTTTTCTGCAATTTGATCAATATTAGAACCTTATTGAGTAAGAAACATAGGGGGAACTGAATCCGACGGCAAATAGTTCAGCTGTCGAAATCTGTTCCCCCACCCCAATGATGAGAGATGTTGATGTATCAGCTTAAAATATGCTGAATTTATTTTGTGTGTGGATGGAGCTTAACTTGCATCAGTTTAAAGAATATATTTATTTATTTTTCCTTTTATTATGATTGGACAGTATAGTAAAGTTCGACGACCCGGGACTTGAACTCGGGTCGCCCAAAGCTAAAAAAAAAAAAAAAAAATGGTCAGGTCACTGACCACTAGGCTATTGAGACTACAAATTTGCTACAATTTGATCAATATTAGAACCTTATTGTGTAAGCAACATAGGGGGAACAGAATCCGACGGCAACTAGTTCAGCTGTCGAAATCCGTTCCCCCACCCCAAAGATGAGATATGTTGATGTATCGGCTTAAAATATGCTTATTCTATTCTGTGGGTGGATGGAGCTTAAACAGAATAAATTTGAGAAATATTAGAACCTCAGTGTGTCAGAAACATGGGGGGGAACAGAATCCGACGGCAAAAAAAAACATCTGTCGGAATCCGTTCCCCCACTCCCATTATGAGAGGTATTGATGTAATGGCTTAAAAAATGCTGATTCTATTTTGTGTGTGGATGGAGCTTAACTTGCATCAGTTTAAAGAATGTTTTTTTTTTCGGTAACACTTTATTTTGATAGTCCGTTTGTTGAGACTTTACTAGTTGTTAGTAGCCATTCAGTAGCTTGTCAACAGTGCATCAGTTGACATTCAACAACACTGTTTCAACAGACAAGTAACATACGTTCAACTGACTGCCTATAGACTATAGGTACAATTCAAGTGTTAATCTACAGATTTTACAAAAAAAGTGCCTGTTGACTGTCAATTTTATTTTGCAACAGGTTATTAACCAATTGTCGACTAACTTTCAATTGTCAACTAACTTTCTGTAGATTGAGTACCAACAACTCAAGATCAATCTGTCAGTTAAAAGTCAACAGTCATGTCAGCATATGAAGTATATGATCCTACTCAAGGGGTCTCATATGCATCAAATTAATGATTATTTTAGCTGATTTAAAACTGTTTTTAAAAAATTGTTAACCATTTGTTATATAATCTGTTGATAGTCAACTAAAGATTAGATCTGTTGCTTGTCAACAAATAAATTGTTTATGATCAGTAGACTATTAATAGACATTATCCACGAAGTGTTAGTAGATAAATTTTAGGACTATCTAATTAAAGTGAAAAACAGTTTATATCAGTAGAAAGACTATAACCTATCAACAGATTGAAAACATACTTTTTTTTGCACGTTTGGATAAATGCTGAAACGTATGATACAGACATGTCTGCAACGTAGAAATATTACGAAATCACAGCTACAAAACGTTTACGAAACATAAAGATATCTGTATCATTTCACTTATACTGTTTTATAGATAAAAGTAAGTTCCCTTAGTCCCCTTCCCTTACTCCCAAACCTAAATATAAATTACTCATTTTATATAGAATATAAAAAGAATAAAACACTTTATGGACAGAGATGAAATGCCAGTTTTATTAATAGCATTAAAATATATTTTGAGCCACTAACATTAATCCTACTCCTGCCCCTAAACCTACCCATAACCATTTCTTAAAGGGGGGGTACCATGGTGTTTCATGTATTCAGAGTTGTTTACAGTGTTAAAGAGATGGATTCTCATGTTAAACATGGGCAAAGTTTTAAAAAAATATTTTGGACGAATAACGGAGAATTTCTGTGCTGAAAATCTTACTTCCGGGTTGGTACAAGTATCGGCTGGGGTTTTTTTTATCGTGGATCTAATGACGTAGATAAGAGTGGAACTCCTTATATGAGCATTTCTCTCGGAAAAGCGCGCCCGCGCGCACGTCGACTAGAGGAGAACGAGACCGTGCACATCAACGCGCTTCAACAGGAAATCATCGGCAGCGCTGCATAGGATTTGTTCAAGAATGTCTCCAAAAAAGTGTGTTTTTGGATGTGAGGGAAAGCTTACCGTGTCCAGCTTTCCAAAGAACCCAGTGTTACAGGAACAGTGGATGCCGTTTGTTTTTCCGGGGCAGCAACGGAGTGTAGGAAGTGCGGTTGTGTGTTATGGCCATTTCAGTGACAAATGTTTTATTAACAAGGCCCAGGTCGACGCTGGATTTGCAAATCGTTTGCTATTAAAACGTGGAGTGGTCCCAGTGATAAAAGACCCCATTCATGTAAGTACAACTGGATCAGATTTATGTCTTTTGCTGGAAATCAAGCACTACCGCTTGACTCTATAGCTCCGCCTCCAGGACCTCGGCTTTTTCCGGAGAGAATCGGAAAGCTGTATTTTTCTTTTATAAATTTAATAAAACTAAAACACTTTTTTGAGATATTAAGGATGCACTACTACTCTATAGGTACTCAAGATTAACATGAGATTAGGTGAAACTGTGCATGTTATGTACCCTTTAAAACTATGCAGGCTAAAATTATGAAGAAAAAACACAGATGTGTAATCATAATAATTTATTGCGAAAATGTAAATCGGTACCAAAAGTCGCTCAAATGACGATGTGTTGCAGTCCTCTCTGGCAGTATATAATAGTTTTGTATAAGGGACAGAGCAGAATTTAAGTTATTAATCCATGAAAATGTTAACCCAGCTTCCCTCTGCGTGAAGACGGACCGCGCGCTTCTGCATTTCAATGTTGTTTCAACTGAAACACGGCATGCTGCAATCTGTGACGAAGCAGGCGAGAGCCAATGAGCGTTTGATATCACTGCCGTAAAACATGTCGTAACGCTTCTTGAGGGCGCAATTTTTTTATTTAAATTCATCACGAGCGCGAGATTTGACATTTACGGTCGCTGCTGAGAATGGAGATGGAGATCGCTGGATGTGGATGAAGGGCTGGATTTGGATCTGTTTCTTGCTTGCGGATGGATTATAAAGATTTGGATTACATCTAACATTATGTTTGCTAATAAAAATTATGTATTTTGTTAATTTATATTGTGTTTTGGTGTATTATGGTTCTATAGCTGTTAGCTGAAGAGGTGTTAGTGAGGCCAGCAGGGGGTGCTCACCCTGTGGTCTGTGTGGGTCCTAATGCCCCAGTGAGAGAAAGAGCCTGTGTTTTGGCCACCCGCCAAAAGAGCACCGTCCTTCGGATGAGACGTTAAACCGAGGTCCTGACTCTCTGTGGTCATTAAAAATCCCAGGATGTCCTTCGAAAAAGAGTAGGGGTGTAACCCCGGCATCCTGGCCAAATTTGCCCCTTGGCCTCTGTCCTTCATGGCCTCCTAATCATCCCCATATACTGATTGGCTTCATCACTGTCTCCTCTCCACCAGTAAGCTGGTGTGTGGTGGGCGTTCTGGCGCAATATGGCAGCCGTCGCATCATCCAAGTGGATGCTGCACATTGGTGGTGGTTGAGGAGATTCCCCCATCTATGTAAAGCGCTTTGAGGTCTCAGAAAAAGCGCTATATAAATGTAACGAATTATTATTATTATTATTATTATTATTATTATTATTATAGGAGAAAACGCCTTTTGTGTCTCACCGTAACGTTAAATAAACTAAATGTTACAAAATGGTTAAACGATTAAAGAAGGTATTGTTGTCTGTTAATCCTCCGAAGCGAGTTTGCAGCAGGAACAGAGATTATTTCTTAAATGAGTAACTGTTATAACTTTAAACTGCATTTAATAAATGTGATTTTCTGTAAAACTTACTGTCATGAAAGGCTAAATGTATTAATTAATAATTATTGTTATTTGTTGTTTATAACTTTTGATCTTGGCCTCGGGCATTTGAAATGATGTAGACTATTGAGAGTTTTCTCATTTGGAATGCTCAATATAATTTTTTTCACATAAGTTAATCAGATGGTTCAGATGTGATCGTGATATTCTAGTAAATAATGGGTTGTATTATTTTTTTGTTATTTTTTTTATTTAATAAAAGTGATTTTTTTTCTCTCTGATGTGCTGGCCATAGTGTTTGTTCTACTTCAGTCAGGTTAGGTATGCAATCTGTTGATAGTTTATAGACTTTCTACTGATATCAACTGTCTTTCACTTTAATTAGATAGTCCTAAAAGATATCTACTAACACTTAGTGGATAATGTCTATTAATAGTCAACTGATCATAAACAATATATTAATCTGTTGATAGGTTATAGACTTTCTACTGATATAAACTCTTTTTCACTTTAATTAGATAGTCCTAAAATATATCTACTAACACTTAGTGGATAATGTCAATTATTGGTCAACTGATCATAAACAATTTCTTTGTTGACAAGCAACAAATAAGCAACTACATGTAATCTTTAGTTGACTATCAACAGATTATCTACAAATGGTTAAAACATTTTTAAAAACAGTTTTAAATCAGCTAAAATAATCATTAATTTGATGCATATGAGACCCCTTGAGTAGGATATACAGTATCATATACTTCATGCTGACATGACTGTTGAATTTTAACTGACAGATTGATCTTGAGTTGTTGGTACTCAATCTACAGAAAGTTAGTTGACAATTGAAAGTTATGCTGCGTTCCAGGCAGGTTTTTGAGCACGTAAATCACGACTTCAAACCACGACTCACGACTTTGTAGCGTTCCAGGCAACCTGTAACCCGTGTTTTTCCAACCTTATACCCGTGAAAGTGCACTGGAACGGCAGTAAAACCCGTAACTTCCCACCCGTGAACTCGTACTAGATCGATGCACTCCCAGTTACGAGTTGGAAAAACACGGGTTACAGGTTGCCTGGAACGCGGCATTAGTCGCCAATTGGTTAATAACCTGTTGCAAAATAACATTGACAGTCAACAGGCACTTTTTGTACCTTATACGTAGACTATGTTACTTGTCAGTTGAAACAGTGTTGTTGAATGTCAACTGATGCACTGTTGACAAGCTACTGAATGGCTACTAATAACTAGTAAAGTCTCAACAAACGGACTATCAAAATAAAGTGTTACCATTTCGCATTTTGTGGAAGGAAAGTATAACTGCAGTGCATACAGAAAGAACAAACACAATTCCTCAAGGCACAGATCCTCAGCAAAGACCACAAGAACCAGACAAGTTCTCCGCACAGACCCTATGGCCAGCTTCATCTCCATACTGGTGTGATGAAGTGTGTGATGTTAGGCTGCATAGATTAGGTCAGCTGGAACCGGGAACACTTCCCATAAATCCTGATGTACTCGTTACATCATGAGAAGAATGGCATCTACGCTAATTTTAGCGTCTTTGCTTATCCCGAGGTTTTCCTGCAGCCTGCCGGATCCAGGCCGCATCCAGATCTGATGAAGGACCTGCGCCTGGACCCGATGACAACGCAGTGCTGAAGTGCCAACTAGTCTCTCCCTATGGAGGATCCCTTTCCCACTCTCCAGATAAAGCGTCGTCGGGAAAACTCAATTCGCGTATCTACCCCGAAGTGATAAAATAAAATAAAATTCTGTATCAAAATTATAAGGAAACACCAGTACTTTGTTTAGGCTTGGTTTGTAGGGAATTACAAACCTGCGCACATATATTCAAACGCACATAACTATAGAACCAATTCTTAAAGGTGAACTAAGGAACTTTTTTTTACCTTAACTGAACAGCTTCGGAGTCATTGGAATGGTTATATTACTTATTTCGGGTTGAATGGTGGTCGTTTCGCACCCCCCTGGTGCCCGTGAGCGGAAAATACGCACTTGCAACTTTGAGCCGCCGGCCGCCGCGTCAGGAAGTCTCGCGTGATATCAGGTCTCGCGATGTAAACAATTGCTTTACGGCCAAAAGAAATCTGCTAAAATGCTGTCATTATTGCGCTCCCTCACGCTGTCCGAACCCGAATGAAGAAGACGTTTTAAAGAATGTCCCATCTGCTTTTATGTCGTTGATCTATAGCCTCTGGTGTCTGAGAATCACCAACGAGTTTTTACAACAGTGTTGTCAAATATCTATTCCGAAGCTGTGGGGGGAGCTCTAGACAGAAACCTGCGAGCAAAAAGCTAGAATACAGCAAAGAAATCCCGAAGCTACTGAGTGCTGCTTTAATGCGCATGTAAACGCCATCAGCGTTTCTCACAGGTTCGCGTTTAAAGTCTGTGTAGAGAGAATGGTGTCGTCTTAGCGGCCCCTAATTTAATAACAAATGATCGTTGCGACAGAAGCGAATCAATCAAAACTAACTTTAGCTGGAAAATGGCTTTATTAAAGAATCGCTGTAAAGCTAAAACAATCTTACCTTAAATTATACGTTTATCTCTGTAAAGCTGCTTTGAAACTATCTCCATTGTTAAAAGCGCTATATACACTCACCTAAAGGATTATTAGGAACTCCATACTGATACTGTGTTTGACCCCCTTTCGCCTTCAGAACTGCCTTAATTCTATGTGGCATTGATTCAACAAGGTGCTGAAAGCATTCTTTAGAAATGTTGGCCCATATTGATAGGATAGCATCTTGCAGTTGATGGAGATTTGTGGGATGCACATCCAGGGCACGAAGCTCCCATTCCACCACATCCCAAAGATGCTCTATTGGGTTGGGATCTGGTGACTGTGGGGGCCATTTTAGTACAGTGAACTCATTGTCATGTTCAAGAAACCAATTTGAAATGATTCGAGCTTTGTGACATGGTGCATTATCCTGCTGGAAGTAGCCATCAGAGGATGGGCACATGGTGGTCATAAAGGGATGGACATGGTCAGAAACAATGCTCAGGTAGGCCGTGGCATTTAAACGATGCCCAATTGGCACTAAGGGGCCTAAAGTGTGCCAAGAAAACATCCCCCACACCATTACACCACCACCACCAGCCTGCACAGTGGTAACAAGGCATGATGGATCCATGTTCTCATTCTGTTTACACCAAATTCTGACTCTACCATCTGAATGTCTCAACAGAAATCGAGACTCATCAGACCAGGCAACATTTTTCCAGTCTTCAACTGTCCAATTTTGGTGAGCTCGTGCAAATTGTAGCCTCTTTTTCCTATTTGTAGTGGAGATGAGTGGTACCCGGTGGGGTCTTCTGCTGTTGTAGCCCATCCGCCTCAAGGTTGTGCGTGTTGTGGCTTCACAAATGCTTTGCTGCATACCTCGGTTGTAACGAGTGGTTATTTCAGTCAAAGTTGCTCTTCTATCAGCTTGAATCAGTCGGCCCATTCTCCTCTGACCTCTAGCATCAACAAGGCATTTTCGCCCACAGGACTGCCGCATACTGGATGTTTTTCCCTTTTCACACCATTCTTTGTAAACCCTAGAAATGGTTGTGCGTGAAAATCCCAGTAACCGAGCAGATTGTGAAATACTCAGACCGGCCCGTCTGGCACCAACAACCATGCCACGCTCAAAATTGCTTAAATCACCTTTCTTTCCCATTCTGACATTCAGTTTGGAGTTCAGGAGATTGTCTTGACCAGGACCACACCCCTAAATGCATTGAAGCAACTGCCATGTGATTGGTTGATTAGATAATTGCATTAATGAGAAATTGAACAGGTGTTCCTAATAATCCTTTAGGTGAGTCTAAATGAAGATGACTTGACTTGACATGAATCCGATTTTCAAGCAAAATCAACTGGATGAATATCTGAATGCTACCGATCCATAATCCATAAACTGAGGTACCGACCCTGGGACTACCTAGAGGAGGTGGTCTGAGTTCGCTTGCTCTTGAACTGTGCCGCAATTTTCATGAATGTGAAAGCAACATGGACTCGGGTGCGCACTTGTTCAGGAAGTAACCTGTGTATGCGTTTTAGACGATTACGATGTATTTAGTGTTGATGATTTTCCTCGGATACGAGCGAGAGTGAGCCTGTAGTGTAATTCGCACATAACGAGTGCAATCAGGGCAGCAAATTAATGGCAATCCAGTGTCTCCTCAAAAGAGTCCTCAGAAGAAAGCTGCCTTCATGCGACACACAGTAAACCCAAGTGTCATTTACTCAGCTGTGCAAAATAGCACCAAATTAATCAAAAACAATATATTGACCCACATTCTGTTTTCTATCATGTATCATGTTTGTGATGATGAAAGATGCATGCAAACAGAATCAAGTTAAGAGTGAAACCAGACCGACGCTGCTGGGTACAGTCGCACAGCAAACATTCCCAGTGTAAATGTGACTTGACTTGACTAAATTAAAAATAATTAAAAATTAAAAAAGACGTTTCACGTGTCTCAATAATTATGATGTAGAAGATTTATTAGGATATGGATCACACTATCCAAATGCCCAAACTTTTTTTCTCCATTCCATTGTGAAACAAAGTTATGTTTCCAGATTGATACTCTGTGGATAATCATTATCTATTGGATAATCACTGTATTTGCCCAGGTGTGCTGATCATGTTGGTCTATACACATTTTCTAAACACGTACATTTTTCTGAAATTGTCTGGACATCTGTTTGTGGAAACTGCCCCATTATTTATTTTTATTATTGTGGTATCATGTTTCAGATTTCTTTAATTATGCTGCAGTTTCAAAATATCTGGCTAAATATCTCTCTCTCTAACACACACACACTCACTCTCTTACTCTCTCTCTCACTCACTCATTTGTAAATGTAACATTGTTTTACACTGAACTAGTCTTAAAAACAAATTTGCTTTCTTAATTACCTTTCTAACAGGGATTATTTTCTATTCTGTAAAATAAAAATCTGACAGGCTAGTGAAAAAAACAATTAACAACAGTGTCATTTGTTTGTACATTTACCTGATTATTTTGTTTTAGACATAAGTCAGATGTTGTTATGGTCCTCCAGCTGTATGTTGGCTGGCGCTGACACCTGTGCTGCCATTGCTCTCCTGATGAGGTGAGATATATCACCAACATAGGAGTGTTAACTCAGAACATAATCTTTCTTTAGGGTTTTTTTTCCCATGCTAGATAAACAACTTCCTCTTAAAGGTTGTATCAGCGATTTCAGGCCCAAACATAAATGATCACCTTCATCTAATCTTTCCTAATGATCCGCTAGCTGCCCGACCCATAAGCATGCCGTCAAAAAAACGCGTCTCTGTAGGCAGCCTATGCGCTGAGATTTGCACACAAACACAGTTGGTATCACCAACACTCAAAACCAAAATAAATAGTGTTCCAACCAATCACTGACAGGGGCGGGTGTTGTGAGGTTTTGCGCTCGTGCACGGCTGCCTATGACGGCTGCATACGAAAACCTCACAACACCCGCCCCTGCTTGACGGCATGTTTATGGGGCGGACAGCTAGCGGATCGTTAGGAAAGATTAGATGAATGTGATCATTTATGTTTGGGCCTGAAATCGCTGATACAACTTTTAACCTGGGAAAATATTGATTTTAGATACCTTTTAAATATACCTTGTAAACACAGTGAAATATGTATGCATAGCACAACATCTCAGTGCATGCCATTTCCTCAACAGGATCACTCAACCATAAAGTTTAAGGCTGCGCCCGAAATCACTCTTGAGTAGGTACTTATTCTGAATAAATACTGTAATTACTTCACGACCACTAAAAAAGTACAATCTATATAGTATGAGTGTGTGTAGTGTGAATGTAATCCGGACATACTACATTTGCCATGTTGTCATTATCATGTGATCTACAGCATCAGTTGCGTCACTTGCCATCCTCAAATCCTCTCCCGTGGCCTCATGGGATAGTAAAGTGTCCATGGAATGCACACTTCAGAATCCAGTAGTAGGTCATCTAGGTATTTTTTGCCTCCTATTTAATGAGTACTGTGAATTCAGATATACATATTTTGTCACATACTGTTTTTCACCTACTATAGGGAAGTATGCCATTTCAGATCCAGCCTAAATCTCTGGCAGTCTGATTTGTCTCTGTGGGCTCATTTGAGGATTGAGGAACAACCCCGCCACCTAGTGGCTCACTCTGGGTTGGCATTTTATCAGAAATCATCTGCTGTGTTCTCTGTTCCTGATTTGACTGGTTCTGTCTCTGATTGGTTTTGCTGTTCAACTGGATCATCATTTGCATTCTCACTGAAGAATTTATTCACAAACCTGGTGTTTCTTTTATATTGTGTTCCACCTGAATCTTCAATGGTCACAGAATTTCCCATGCCATGTAATGACCAGGAGATAAGGGATCATGATGCTGAGAGTAAAGCTTTATGAAAATCACTGCAAGAATTTACGAAAATCAACCACCGTAATGTGGACTCATGCATTTTCTGTAAAGCTGCTTTGAAACGATGTGTATTGTGAAAAGCACTATACAAATAAATCTGAATTGAACTGAACAACAGTAGTATTGTAAAATTATGGTGGGTTTGCTCCACTACCATGACCCTCGCTGTGAGAAATGCTGCAAGCGGAGTGATCCAAATGGTAAAATGGTTCCCGTGTTGATACTACCTCTCAGCCAATAAGTAAAGTTTTGTATATAAAAACAAACTCAATGAGGCTGGGAAAATGGACTAGTGAGTAGATGAGTTTTCCTGTTCCCCTTACAGAACGAAAATATATTTACGATCAATATATTATATGGTGTAAATATACTGAAATTTAAATGAAATAATATATTATGTTAACATAATGTGTTATATATTCAAATATATTGAATAACACATAAGGAATTGCCGCTTTTCATTTATTGAAAAATGTATTTACAGTATATTTAGACTGTAAAATGTAATTATTTGAGTATACTTAGAAAACATGAGGAAAACAATTGCCTTAAATTTCTCAAGGACATTTTACTCAAAGTTGTAAGTTGCTAATACAAAGACACACAAAAGAGTGTTGGGACAATGATAGACTGCATTTATTTCTATTTATTAAACTGAAAAAAAAAATGGAAAAAAAACATCAACTTAACAAAATAGACATCATTGCAATAGAGTTCTGCATTTTAAATAAAGCAACATGCAGCATATCATCAGTGTTTCTTAGTCTTCTGCTGGACTGAAGCACAGGCTCTACTCTCCAGCTCAATGATGACCCACAAAACTCTCACAACAGAAACACTTTACATCCCAACAGAACATTAAACACTAACAGATCTCTCAAGATCTCCGCAGAGGAGGGGTAAACAACAAAAACAGCATTACCAGCTACACTTATTACTAACAGTTTGACTTTATTTCTGTCAGACGTCTACAGAAGTTCTTATTGAGAATCAGAATAGGTTTAGATGTTGATGATTTTTTGAAAATGGTATAATGTTATGGTCACAATTATGGTGATCAGTGTTTGCTTTAGTTGAGCTCTTGAATTTATAACGTTAGTTTTTCTCTGCCTGCTGTAACTGTGTGTTTATAAGACCAAAGCCAAAGAAGATCCAAGAGAAATTCTAGGGATAATGTGTTGGGTAGTTATTGATATTGTATAATAAACATTGTGAAAGTATGAAGAGAGATCCAGCACTGTTATGGTAAACAGATATGTTTTTAATTTTAAGATAAGTTTTTATTAAGACACACACAGACATCAAGAATCAGCATATTAATCTCAACAACGGTGACATGCTTCACGCTGCAATGCATTCTGGGCACCACCGTAGTATAAATCTCTTCCATGGTTCACCAAAATGCATCGCAGCGTGAAGCATGTCACCATTGTTGAGATTCAGCTGCTGATTCTTGATGTCTGTGTGTGGTTAGTAATAAGTGAAGCTGGTAATGCTGTTTGTGGAGTTGTTTAATCCTCCTCTGCTGAGATCTTTGCAGATTTAATGTCTTTTTTCTCTTCAGTTGATTTCATCTTAGGCTGTGGTTGAAGTCAGTTGTTTACAGTAAAGTCTCACAGTAAAATTTACTTAACGAAAAAAAAGTAAAATTATGTGAATTACTTGAGTTTTTTTGTGAATTTTATGTGCACTTAATGATATAGTGGAGATCTGTTAGTGTTTAATGTTCTGGGATGTAAAGTGTTTCTGTATTGTCTGTTTGTGGGTCATCATTGAGCTGGAGAGTAGAGCCTGAGCTTCAGTCCAGGATGAGCAGAGAAACACTGATGATATGCTGTGTGTTGCTTTGTTTAAAATACAGTAACTGTATAGTTGCTGATGCAATGACATATAGTCACAGTAAATCATGTATGAAGTTAACTGATCAGTAATCCTAAAAGTGAATAAACATCCTGAATGCAAAATCTTTTTCAAACAAGTTTAAGTTTAAACACAATTTAATCATGCAGTCACACTCAGACATCAAGATTTTGCATATGAATCACAACAACGGTGACGACCAAAACAAAAAAAGCTTCATGCTGCAATGCATGATGGGTGGCTTCATATATAATGCAAAACTCATCCTTGATTCCCAAGCTAATTTGTTTTTATTGTCGGTTGGAGAGAGCTGTGGTGAGGAGACCTGAACCACCAGCCAGCAGCGATCAACCTGAAGCTTTTGCCTGCACTCCCACCGAAGCTCAGGAGGGTTGAGCCCAGTCTTCATCTGGATGGGAAGTCTCTGGGAGACTGGGTCGCTGCTGGAAGTGGTGTTAGAGAGGCTACAGGTCTGATCAACCTGAGGCCTGAGTGGATCCTAACGCCCCAGTACAGTTGCAGTAAGCTGTCCTGTATAAAGGGAAACCCTGGTGTAAAATAGTCCTTACAGCACATATCGCCAACGCCCCAGTACAGTCTCCTTAAACTGTACTGAATAAAGGGTTAAAATAAACCCCAGACAATAAGGGGTGTAACCCTGGGGCAAAAAATAATCCCTGATTTTACATACCTAGTTAGTTAGTTTCACATCACAAATGATATAGTACCATATTTACTTCTTACATCTACATAGAAGCCAAAAAAAATAACAAAAATGCCATGAAAGAAGTCTCTTATGCTCATCAAGCCTGCATTTATTTGATCAAATACACAGAAAAAAAAACATGTAATATTGTGAAATAGTATTACAATTTAAAATAATGGTTTTCTATTTGAATATACTTTAAAATATAATTTATTTCTGTGATGCAATGCTGAATGTTCAGCATCATTATTCCAGTCTTCAGTGTCACATGATCCTTCAGAAATCACTCTAATATGCTGTTTCTGGAGGGCCACTGTCCTGCAGAGTTTAGCTAAATAAATAAGTTAAATTAATTAATAACCTAAATAAACACATCTGGACCAGCTAATCTAGACCTTCAGACACACTACACAGCAAAAAAACAGTGTTAAATAAGCTCAGCGTTTATTTGGCTACGTTCAGACTGTCAGTCCAAATCCAATTCTTGTGCATATCCGATTGATCCAGTCGGATACACAAATAATCGACTTTGGACTGACAGTCTGAACGTAGCCTTTGAGTCCACACTCAAGAAGCAGTATAAAAGTTAATAAGATATTTAAGTGATTAACTGAGTGTCGATCGACCATTTTTGATGAACACTTGATGTTAACAAGCAGAATCACTGAAGTAAAGAGTCAAGAGTCCTTTTTTAAGTCGCCATTATGGAGATCAGTGTTTGCTTTAGTTGGGCTCTTGACCATTGATTTATTAGCTTAGCTTTTTTCTGGCTGTTATAACTCTGGCTTTATAAGGCATGTTTACTATGGCAAAGAAAGCCAAGACAAAAAATCTGTTCATTTGTAGGTGGTTATGGTTTAACCTCATTAGTGTTTTGCAATGTTAAAACTCTGATTTTAGAGGTGAGATAAATTTATCTAGTTGACTGTAACAGCCCTAAGAATCTTAATCTGAAGGATTTTCAAAAGTTGGTTTGATCTCTATCACTTACAGTGTATGAATCTCAACAATGGTGACAATAAAAAATATGCTGCAGTGCCTTCTGGGTGCACCAATCAAAATTAATCCATGGCTCCCAGCATGCATTGCGGCATGAATAAATTATGAGCTGAATTCTCTTAGTAATTTCTGTTAATTTGACTATTTTCTTTTTTCTTTTTGCTCTTTTGATGTGACTTTTTAGTAGCTTGCTTTGTGATGTTCAAAGCTCTGTTTATCTGTTTGATTGCCATTGTTGAGATTCATATGTTGATTCTTGATGTGTGTGTGTGTGTGTCTGAATGATATAACAGTCATCAGGTTTAAATGCTTAAAATGTCACAGGGCTGCTTTAAGCAATAATGTAAAAACAACACATCATCCATATGAGCAAATCTCTTTGAGTGAGATCATTGATTCCAACAATCAAAATATAAACACCTTATTAAGTGTTTGCTTTAGTTGGACGGTTTGACTCTTGGCTTTTATGTGTGTTTCAGGTCTTTGTAACAGTGTTTAGTTGCAAAGAAAACTAGAAACAAAGTTAATCAGATTAATCACTAATTTTACCCCTGAACAAAAAAAAATTTTCTTTATCAATAAAAATGTTCACTATCAATTATTTCTGGCAACAGATCAAATGTTCAGAACTTTTATTATTAAATACAAAGCAAGAGCTTTCTGTTTTAGACACACATACATCAAGAATCAGCATACGAATCTCAATAATGGTGACATGCTTCATGCATGCTGGTTTCATACTATGGTGGCTCCCAGCATGCACTGCAACATGTCACCATTGTTGAGTTTCATATGCTGAATCTTGATGTCTGCATGTGTATCCAACAAACATTTTTCCTTTAATGTATTTTAAAATGTCAGAATGTCTGATCTGTGGCAAGAAAGTATAGTTTGTGAATAGAACTTATTAATAACAAATTACCTCTTTTGGTCAGTGTTAAGATTAGTGAATTATGATGCTGAAAACTATTGCACTAGATAATCTCTGTTTCTTTCTTTCTTTGCAATAAATGATGTGTTTCAGGACACATTGTTGCAAACATCACAAACTCACATAAAAGTCAAGAGTCAAACTACCCAACTAAAGGAAACACTGATCAACATAATGGTGACCAAATGTTTTCAATAAAACATCAATATCTAAACCTCAGTTAATTGTCAAAAAGACCTTCTGCTGAGATCTTGAGAGATTTATTGTCGTCTTTTATTTCTAGTTGATTTCAGGCTGTGTGGCTTTAAGTCAGTTATAGTTGTGTTTCATTTTCTGAGAGTGCAAACATGATGTTGAACCAACTTCACATTGCAACATTGATTCAATGACATTACCATTGATTTTTGGATGAAATCTTAAAAATGTTTTGCTTTATTTAAAATACAGTAACTGTGTAGTTGCTGATGCATTGAAGTTCTTCAACTCATTCATGTGTGCTGTTGTTATCTTGTAAAGTCAGTGCTGTTTAGTTAACTCATAAAGTCTTTCTTTTTTTTAGTGGACTCAAATGTAATAAGCTCACAGTATAAATATTTAATGGCAATTGACCAATCAATTTCCTCAAATGAAATGAGTTATCTCAGGTTTTAATTCAGTACATTATTACAGTTTTTTCAACTGCTTACACACAAAATCCTTACTTGTCACACAATTTCTGAAACCTGACACTCAAACACCAGAACCACACACCAAATCTGCAAAACCATACACCAATTCATGGCCTTCGACTCAGTTTTCAATTTCATAAAACACTTTTTGCAAACCACAACACGCAATTCTCTATGTAACACACACAAATCTAGTAGGAAGTATCTTGATTTCATTTTTCAAACACAACCCCTCAAAATGCCACAGAGCCTCACACACACTCCTCACATGTGCAAACACTCATTGCTTTACTGAACACCAACCAATCATGGCTTTAGAATAGGCCTATATAAGGCCAAAGGTCGAGTTATAGGTTTTTCGGACTGTGTAATACTGTAATTCACAACCACAAATCAATAGTTTGGTTTCAGTCTTGCTTTCATGTTTACCGTGAATCTCTCTGCCAATTACTTTCAATCTTGTACAAAAATGTACATAGAAGCTCATGAAAGAAGAGCTTTAGGTTTTGAATAACTGTGTATATGATATATCCAAAATATAATACCATGGCAAAGGTGTTTGCAACGTAAGACAAATGTTTGCTTTTGAGATGTGTTTGTGATATTTTGAATTAAGTGTTTCATTTTGCAAGAGGTGTGAGGCGTTTTGCATTTTGTGTGTGCAGTTCTTGGATTTGTGTGTAAAGTTTTGAAAAAAAGAGGCAAAGTTTTGAAAATGTGTGTAAGCATTTAAAAAAAAAAAAAACTAATAACAGTAACATAGTGTAAAGATTACAGTAAAGAACTGTAAATTCACAGCTGCTCTTGTTTTGCTGCTTTTACAGGTGTGTTGTATATTTTACAGTATAATTGTAGTTTATGATTTACAGTACTCTAGTAAATATACAGGCTTACTGGCCACCAAAATTGTTCCCCCTTTGTTTAAATCCCTGGGATCGATGCAGAAACGACCTTGTGTTGGAGACCATTGAGGACACCCACTCTGTGTTATGACTCCCAGTCTTGTCATGTTTTTCAGCCTCTACTTTATCACGCATTGCCACGTATTCGACGAGGGAGCCGGACACCTGGAGTGACGTCTTCCTTGAGTACGCCCAGCTCATCATCAAACAGGTCAACATATTCTGAGAACATTTCTTTGTGGCAAGCTTATATTTTTATTGAAATCAATTCCATGCACTTCTTTTTTGAGGGGTATCAAGTTTATTTTTAGACAGTCTGGCACGCCCAGCAATGATTTAACATTTTTATAATCAACCACATGAAATTGCAACAGGTTCGTTTGCTGGTCAGACGCTGCAGCATCACAGTTCCCTTTGTTTCAATCACTGTGCCTCCAGCCACTAATGTTCCTTTTGACTTCTCATGAATTCTCTCTTCTTTCCAAACTGCTTGATACATTTCAGTGGAGATGGCATTGCACTTTGCTCCTGTACCAATTCTACAATCGAGCGGATTGCCATCTACTGTTAGGCTACAGTGAATGTCTTGCTTGTGGTGATTGACTGCATCAATTTCACCGGCACCAAGATACAGCCCGTCGATGTGAAATGATTCTTCACTGCTGTCTTTGTTTGTGTCAGTGATCTGATAGACGGATTTGAAATTGTCTTTTGATGCAGATCTGCACTGGGACTTTTTACAACTTTTACAAACCTTTTAGAGCAATGACATTAGCCGCATTTCCATTACCCTTCAAACTGAGCAAACTGAAGTTGCGAATTGAAAATACGCTCAATGGAAACACGTCAATTTCGCAAAAACTCCCATTTATCGCAAAAAAGTTTTTACGCTCGCATGAGGAGGTTTTTCAGGCAATTCGAAAAAGGAATATTTTGCAAAACTGCAATGGAAACAGTTTTTGCGCATTTACAGTCACCTGACTTAGAAGGCGCGGTGTGTTTGGACAGAATACGAGACAGAGTTCTTTATTAAATTCATAGACAAAAGAATTACCGGAATAATGTATTCTAAACCTCAAAGAAATGCCACAATCAAGACCTCATAGCAGATCTGAGGGAGAAACACCCAGAAACACCTCATATGTGCCGCTCTCAAGTATAATAAGGGCCATCAATGCTTGAATAACACGGCTACGTTTCCTTCCATTAATAATAATAATGTCTAGTGCGGTGCGTGGCTGTGATATATAAACTTACCAACGTCCATTGCCATGATTTTTGGAATGACTTATCGCAAGAGGAAAAAAATATGTTTTAGTCGCATAACATCGGTTAATGGAAACGCCGTCATTTCAGAATAGTTTTTTTATCGATATTTAGAAAAAATCGCAAAAGTTTTGCGCAAATCTTTAATGGAAACGCACCTACTGTTGTCCAAAAGCCTTGCATAGATCATGCTTTGCTGGATGATTTACACCACAATTTTTACAGTTAGCAATGTTCTTTGTCCCGACGGCTCACAGGCCCACTGAGCGCCGCAGCTCCTTCATGTGTTGCTAGGTTATTTTACTGATGCTATTTGTCAGATTTTGAATGCTTTCACAAGAGTTAAATCACTTTCTCTGAGCAACACTCTTCTCATGCTATCATCTTCTATGCCACACACGAGTCTGTCTCTGATTAATTCATCTGTGAGGCACCAAAGTTACATGTTTTCTCTTTATTTCTCAGTGTACTCAGGTAGGCCTTGAAGGTTTCTCATGGTTTTTAATTTCTGGTGTTAAACGAATGTCTCTCCATTGTCATGTTTGTCTCCAGGCATCCTTCTCTGAATCTCTGGATCCTCTCTTGACTCCACTGGTGTAATCACATCTTGCCCATTAGCACCCAGTATCGCTGGAGCATATGTGAATGAACGCTCTCTTTCAATCTCCGATGGTCCCACAAGATTGAGGAGTATGTAGGCTTTAGTTTTATCTGGCTTTTTGCTGTGAAATTTGTTCAGATTGTTCGCCAGTTTTCTGCCATGTTGCCTTTGAAGATCAGCGGGTCTGGCCGGCGAAATCCTTCGGCCATTGTGTCCTTTCCTATTCTCTTCCTTTATTGATTGTTTTAACTTCTGACACCATGTAGTTCCTTAAACACATCTCAAGTATAAGTGTGTCTTAACTAACTGGATGGCACATCATCAGTTATCTCCACTGATAGTTTGCCCTTCCATTCTTGACTGAACCCCTATCATGACTATATCTGTCTTCTCAGGACTGTGACTGTGATGGGCCATCCCGCACTCAGAGGGGCCGGAGGGAACAGGCTGTCCCGTTCTCCTGCTATAAAGCTCCGTGTCCTGCACTAGCGCCACTTCATCTGTTCATCTGATCTCCTCACAATGAACGATATCTACAAAGCAGCGGTGAGTCTATGCAGTTTTTCATAGAACTTTCTTGGATTGAGTAAAACAATGCATTCACTCTAGACGTCCTGTTAGTGTTGAAATACTTTAAGCATTCAAAATACTTATACTTTTTAATGAATAGTTGTAACTACAGTTATATAATACATTGTAATACTTGGTTGCACCTCTAAAGAGTGTGGTATTTAATTTGTTGTCTTGACGCTTTCAGACATCTGTGCTAGTCATTAAACCCTATAGGCTAATTGAGTGAAATCAACTGAGTTGCCTTTATGTAAGTCATATAATGAATGTACCTTTCAGATGAATCTCTTTTACTTTGCTTTGTCTGTCGATTTTTGAACTAAATTGTCAGAACACAATTTTAAATAGAATGGTTGATTTAGTATTTTACATTAATGACACATAAGTATATCATCTTCCTAAATATGCTAAATTTAAATCTAAATATGTTACAGTTTAAAAGTAAAGGCACACTGATGCACGTAAGAGAGGCATCTTCCCATCTTACCCTACTGTAAAACATGACATTTGGTGTTGATCATGTGTTATAATGCACTCTACCATTTAAATGTAGCCATGCATAACCATGAATGTTTATTACAGCTGTGGTTAAACATTATTCATGAAAACATACTCATCATAAGGAGTATTATAAAGCTTCATAAACACATTATTGATTCATAGAAAAAGTGACTCAATAATATCTTAGGCTATTACCGTATATATGGATTTATACAACTACATATTAATGTTCAAAATAAAAAACAACATTGTAGTTTCTCTTGCAGCAACAATGACTGGGAATCATATTATAATGTGCATGAATTAGGCATCACTCAATCAGCCAACATGATGTCGTAAACTAAAAAAGACAGCTCAAAATACCTTGACTCTTGAGCATTATCAGAGTTAGATAGGAGCCACTCGAGAGGCCAGAGACACTATCGTTCATGACTACACATGGAGCACCGCCTCACTCCCAAGGCTAATTCTGGCATGCTTTGCTCAGCCGTGCATGTGTGTCTGCGAGCTGGAAAAGCAGGCGCTTAAGATAAAACACTCAGTCAGATTCCAGAACTGTGTGTGTGTGTGTGTGAGTGAGAGAGAGAGGGAGAGAGAGAGAGAGAGAGAGAGAGAGAGAGAGAGGGGGAGAGAGAAAGAGAGAGAGAGACTGAGAGAGAGAGAGAGAGAGAGAGACTGAGTGTGTGTGTGTGTGTGTGTGTGTGTGTGTGTGTGTGTGTGTGTGTGTCCACAAGGATGGATAGCAATATCTGAAATCCATTTTGGACATTTTTGGTCGCCATGAGGAAAACAGGAAAACAGCTTATCAAGATGTCAAGATGTTTTCTGTGATGGGTGTGTTTAGGTGTAGGGGTTAGGGAATAGAACATACAGTTTGTACAGTATAAAAAGCATTATGTCTATGGAATGTCCTCATTAAACATGAACAACACATGTTGTGTGTGTGCTTGTGTGTGTGTGTGAGTGTGTGTGTGAGGGGCACTAGGTTATCTCCACTGATCTCTGTCTGAGATATACATGAGACTGTGAGTCTGGGAAGAACATCCTGACACAGGTTTATGTGTCTCTTCAGTCCGGTGGGTTGTGTTGGATCCAGCATGGAAGTATAGACAGTAACTCTTACTTAAGCAGCTGTCTCATGAGTTAGCTTTGCTGGATTACCCATCCATTGTTGGGCCACCTCATATCATGTCCTTTATATGCGGTTTGTTATTTTTAACTCTGATATACCTTTATCTGTACAACAGTTGTTCTAAGTAACACTTTTTAGTTAACTTGTACTTAAAGGGATAGTTCACCCAAAAATGAAAGTTCTGTCATCATTTACTCATCCTCAAGTTGTTCCAAACCTGTATAAATGTCTATGGTCTGCTGAACACAAAGGAAGATATTTGGAAGAATCTTTGTAACCAAGCATTTCTCACAACAACTCGAGGGTAAGTAAATTATGACAGAATTTTCATTTTTGGGTGTACTATCCCTTTAATGTCTTAACTTAATAGTAAAAATCTAGTAATTTGTACTATTCACATAATATGCCTTAGTTACTCAGAAAACCTAAGTTAAAATTAACTGGTTTGAGAGACATTTTATCAAACAAGAATGGGTTTTTGAGGTGGGGCAATATACTTTTCACTCATTCAGTTATCTGTCTCTAGTTGCATTCACTCATTCCCCAAAGTCATCTTGAATGTTGAATTGTCAATACAACTGAAACATTTGAGAGAACATCACATAAGCTGCCTTCATAAATGAAATGTTGATTTTCCTAAAAAAATGTGTTCGAACTCGCCATTATGGTGATTAGTGTTCCCTTTGGTTGGGCACTTAAAACTTAATTTATATTATTGTAATTCTCTTTCTATTGATGCAATAAGAAATCACAGTTATGTTTTCAAAGAAAGGGGAATAATAAATAGGTTGCTTTTTAACTTCTGACTGAATCATTCTAACACTTACATCATAAACACCTTGTGAAACTTTTAATTGAGTTGATATAATCCATTTATATTTGTGACAATATATCACAATTAACCACTCACAGACTTCAACATTCAGCATGCAAAACATAACAATGGTAACAATTAAATGTTATTTATTATATATTAATTGTAACAATTACAATTTGATTTGATGTTTCTTGTTGTGCTACTGCTGACACAAGACAGCAACTAAAATTCCCAAATAAAACAAACAAACAAACAAACAAACAAAAAAATAGTACAACAGACAATCGCATAATTTATTCATGCCGCAATGCACTCTGGGAGACAGTAATTCTGAGTAGCTATGCTAAATCCATAGATTTCCATAGACATACACTAGATGTCGCCTTGGCTACGGCAGTTCATTGGAACGAATGCATCAATAGAGCCGCCATCTTGGAACAGGGGAGCCCCTCCTCTTTAATGCATCAGCGTCAAAGGTCTAACGGAAATAAAATCTCTATAAATCTCTATAAATCTTGGGTACATTCCTGTTTCGATTTCATCCAAGACTTAACTCGAGAAGTGAACATTTTAAGCTCAGTCATGGTTTTATGTTCAGTGGGTAATGAGTTCCACAACTTTGCAGTGATGATGAGCATTGAGCAGATGACAGTCTGTTGATCGCGTGAAAGATCTTATCATTGCAACGCAGTTTCTGCACTCACTAATGATTTCACCAATGCAAACATGAGGCATATAAATACAGTAAGAGCTTCGTTGTGCAGTGTAACAGCGTCATTGATTTCATAACGAGTTTTGGCAAGTGTCCAGATAAACTCGCGCTGTGTGATTGACAGCTTGGGCGATTGGAAAGGGATTGTTCTTTGATCGCTTTCTGTATATTAATCACAGTTTAAGTAAGATTATTTTCATCCTACTAAGAGAAACGATGTGAAGAGTGATCGCTACTTCCATATTAAATCACTACTTACCGCTTGCTGGAATATAGTTGAAATTGCCCCCTTCGTCAGTATGAAACGCTGAGAGAAGTCTGCTTGATATTATTCCAGGTTAGAAAAACAGTCCGTGGTGAAATGGACAGAGCTAACTAACAACTTCGAATTAAACTTTTGCGGTATCCGATTATAGATAAACATCAACCACGTCTGTTGACATTTCGCCATCAATACGCCTGTGTTCCTGTGGGCGGAGGTTACGGTTCTAGTGACATCACTAAAGAAGGAAGTAGAGGGGTGTAGTCCAATCCAGCCGTTCGTTGTAGTCAACTTCTGTTAAATAAAATATCTCGCTTGGCATTGAACTTTGAGCTTTATAATTTTACAGATATTATTTATACTCTAACAACAACATTACACACTAACTAAAGTTTGAAACATGGGATCACATAGAACGGGACCTTTAAGATGTTTGTCAAATTTTAATTGGGGGTCAAGGATCAATCCAAGGTATTTAAAATCTGTTACCAATTTTATAGTTGTGTCTTGCAAAGTAATCTGAAAATTTTGTTCCACATTTTGTCTTTTAATAGAAAAACACATTGCTACAGTTTTAGTTGAATTTAGCACCAACTGATTTTGAATGAGCCATTGACTGACCTCAGCCATACAAGTGGTCAAAACCTCCGCTGACTGTTCCGGTGACTTAGCGGGTGCATAAAAAACAGCATCATCCGCATAAAGTTGGCAATTTACATCTGGACAGTTAACTTGTACTTAAAGGGATAGTTCACCCAAAAATGAAAGTTCTGTCATCATTTACTCATCCTCAAGTTGTTCCAAACCTGTATAAATGTCTATGGTCTGCTGAACACAAAGGAAGATATTTGGAAGAATCTTTGTAACCAAGCATTTCTCACAACAACTCGAGGGTAAGTAAATTATGACAGAATTTTCATTTTTGGGTGTACTATCCCTTTAATGTCTTAACTTAATAGTAAAAATCTAGTAATTTGTACTATTCACATAATATGCCTTAGTTACTCAGAAAACCTAAGTTAAAATTAACTGGTTTGAGAGACATTTTATCAAACAAGAATGGGTTTTTGAGGTGGGGCAATATACTTTTCACTCATTCAGTTATCTGTCTCTAGTTGCATTCACTCATTCCCCAAAGTCATCTTGAATGTTGAATTGTCAATACAACTGAAACATTTGAGAGAACATCACATAAGCTGCCTTCATAAATGAAATGTTGATTTTCCTAAAAAAATGTGTTCGAACTCGCCATTATGGTGATTAGTGTTCCCTTTGGTTGGGCACTTAAAACTTAATTTATATTATTGTAATTCTCTTTCTATTGATGCAATAAGAAATCACAGTTATGTTTTCAAAGAAAGGGGAATAATAAATAGGTTGCTTTTTAACTTCTGACTGAATCATTCTAACACTTACATCATAAACACCTTGTGAAACTTTTAATTGAGTTGATATAATCCATTTATATTTGTGACAATATATCACAATTAACCACTCACAGACTTCAACATTCAGCATGCAAAACATAACAATGGTAACAATTAAATGTTATTTATTATATATTAATTGTAACAATTACAATTTGATTTGATGTTTCTTGTTGTGCTACTGCTGACACAAGACAGCAACTAAAATTCCCAAATAAAACAAACAAACAAACAAACAAACAAAAAAATAGTACAACAGACAATCGCATAATTTATTCATGCCGCAATGCACTCTGGGAGACAGTAATTCTGAGTAGCTATGCTAAATCCATAGATTTCCATAGACATACACTAGATGTCGCCTTGGCTACGGCAGTTCATTGGAACGAATGCATCAATAGAGCCGCCATCTTGGAACAGGGGAGCCCCTCCTCTTTAATGCATCAGCGTCAAAGGTCTAACGGAAATAAAATCTCTATAAATCTCTATAAATCTTGGGTACATTCCTGTTTCGATTTCATCCAAGACTTAACTCGAGAAGTGAACATTTTAAGCTCAGTCATGGTTTTATGTTCAGTGGGTAATGAGTTCCACAACTTTGCAGTGATGATGAGCATTGAGCAGATGACAGTCTGTTGATCGCGTGAAAGATCTTATCATTGCAACGCAGTTTCTGCACTCTCACTAATGATTTCACCAATGCAAACATGAGGCATATAAATACAGTAAGAGCTTTGTTGTGCAGTGTAACAGCGTCATTGATTTCATAACGAGTTTTGGCAAGTGTCCAGATAAACTCGCGCTGTGTGATTGACAGCTTGGCCGATTGGAAAGGGATTGTTCTTTGATCGCTTTCTGTATATTAATCACAGTTTAAGTAAGATTATTTTCATCCTACTAAGAGAAACGATGTGAAGAGTGATCGCTACTTCCATATTAAATCACTACTTACCGCTTGCTGGAATATAGTTGAAATTGCCCCCTTCGTCAGTATGAAACGCTGAGAGAAGTCTGCTTGATATTATTCCAGGTTAGAAAAACAGTCCGTGGTGAAATGGACAGAGCTAACTAACAACTTCGAATTAAACTTTTGTGGTATCCGATTATAGATAAACATCAACCACGTCTGTTGACATTTCGCCATCAATACGCCTGTGTTCCTGTGGGCGGAGGTTACGGTTCTAGTGACATCACTAAAGAAGGAAGTAGAGGGGTGTAGTCCAATCCAGCCGTTCGTTGTAGTCAACTTCTGTTAAATAAAATATCTCGCTTGGCATTGAACTTTGAGCTTTATAATTTTACAGATATTATTTATACTCTAACAACAACATTACACACTAACTAAAGTTTGAAACATGGGATCACATAGAACGGGACCTTTAAGATGTTTGTCAAATTTTAATTGGGGGTCAAGGATCAATCCAAGGTATTTAAAATCTGTTACCAATTTTATAGTTGTGTCTTGCAAAGTAATCTGAAAATTTTGTTCCACATTTTGTCTTTTAATAGAAAAACACATTGCTACAGTTTTAGTTGAATTTAGCACCAACTGATTTTGAATGAGCCATTGACTGACCTCAGCCATACAAGTGGTCAAAACCTCCGCTGACTGTTCCGGTGACTTAGCGGGTGCATAAAAAACAGCATCATCCGCATAAAGTTGGCAATTTACATCTGGACAGATTTGTGGCAAATCATTTATAAAAAGACTAAACATCAAAGGTCCCAGTATAGAGCCCTGTGGTTTGCCCCTTTGAATGCGTAAGAATGGTGACTTATCCTGACCAACTTTAACACACTGATGTCTGTCTTGAAGATAAGATGTGAACCAGCTAACTGTCTCAGCAGAAAAGTTAAAGGATGTCATCTTGGATAGTAGTAGGCTATGACTGACCGTTTCGAAAGCCTTTTTTAGATCTAAAAACACCGCTCCTACCACCTGACTCTTGTCCATGGACTGTTTTAGATTTTCAATCAAACAGCAGTTTGCAATTTCGGTTGAATAACCCGGTCTAAAACCAAACTGCTGTGGGTGGAGGAGCTGATTGGTTTCCAAGTGGTCAATCAATTGTGCAGCTACTACTTTCTCCAGTACTTTTGATAAAATAGGCAAAATGGATATGGGCCGATAATTGCACATACTGTCCAAACTTCCTGCTTTGAATATTGGTATTATGACGGCCTTTTTCCAATCTGAAGGAAATTTACACGTTCTTATTGACAGATTAACTAGATGTGTCAATGGTCTTCTCAGGACACTGCTGTATTTTTTAAGAAAGCAACAATCAATATTAAAAATATCATTTGATTTAGAATTAGATAATTTTGCAATAATTGATGTCACTTTTGTTTCATCAACTGTTTGGATGTAGAAACAATCTGCCGAGGCAGAAGGAGCTGAACAATTTAAGTTTTCAGTTGTTGAAAAATCTTTACACAAGTCTTCTACTGATTGCACAAAATATGAGTTAAATTTGTTTGCCATTACGGCAGCGTCATTCAAATTTTTGCCATCTATAGTAAGTCCCCGAATTCCTTTGTGTTTAGTTGTTTTATTAGTCAAGTTATTTAAGTATTTCCAGAGAGAATTATTGTTTCCCTTTGCATTTCCTATAAGTTTAGTATAATAAGATGCTTTCGCTTTTCGTAATTCATGGACCACTTTATTTCTTAAGCTTTTGTAAGTTAAGATATCAATATTAAGCTTTGAGCTTAAAGATTTCTTTAGGGCCATATCTCTCATCTTCATTAGCTTTTTCATGTCATTATTTAGCCACGGAAGGGTATTATTATTTTGTTTGTATTTCTTTTGCTTTCTAAATTTTTCTATTAACCCTGAGATTGCTGCTGTCATAGAATTGCAACATTCATCCACATCCTCCATGGCCATAATCAGAATCAGAATCAGAATCAGAATCAGAAAGAGCTTTATTGCCAAGTGTGCTTGCACCCACAAGGAATTTTTCTTGGTACTGAAGCTTCCAGTGCACATATACAAATACAAATACAACAAGAACATAGTAATACAAATTCTAAGAATGAAAATATATAAAAAATAAATAAAAATAGTATAAAAGTAAAAAAATAGGGTCACAGTTGGGTTTAGTCTGAATAACATTTACAGATTATAAACATATTTACAGTATTTTGAGTAGTATGAATAATATAGATATAAATATCACCTGAGTTTATTGCACTAGACAGTGGGAGTATTGCACTTACAGGCATATGCTTTGGGGGGCATGTTAAGTGTTCAGAAGGGAAATGGCCTGTGGAAAGAAACTGATCCTGTGCCTGGAAGTTCTTGTGGCCAGTGATCTGTGTCGCCGTCCTGACGGTAACAGTTCAAACAGGGGGTGTCCAGGGTGAGTGGAGTCTGTGATGATTTTACCTGCTCTCTTCCTCACTCTGGAAGAGTACTGGTCCTGGAGGGTTGGCAGGGGGGCACCAATAATCCTCTCTGCAGTCCGGACTGTCCGTTGTAGTCTCCTGATGTCCGATTTGGTAGCTGAACCAAACCAGACAGTGATGGAAGTGCTTAAGACAGACTCAATGACGGCTGAGTAGAACTGGATCAGCAGCTCCTGTGGCAGATTGAACTTCTTCAGCTGGCGAAGGAAGTACAGTCTCTGCTGGGCCTTTTTCACAATGGAGTCAATGTGATTTGCCCACTTCAGGTCCTGGGAGATGGTAGAGCCCAGGAACCTGAATGACTCCACTGCTTCCACAGTGCTGTTCATGATGGTGAGAGGGGGGAGTGCTGGGGTGTTTCTCCTGAAGTCCACGATCATCTCCACTGTTTTGAGCGTGTTCAGCTCAAGGTTGTTATAACTGCACCAGACAGCCAGCTGTTCAACCCCCAGTCTGTAAGCAGACTCGTCACCATTTTGGATGAGACCGATGACAGTGGTGTCGTCTGCAAATTTCAGGAGCTTGACAGAGGGGTCTTTAGAAGTGCAGTCATTAGTGTACAGGGAGAAGAGCAGTGGGGAGAGAACGCACCCTTGGGGGGCGCCAGTGCTGATGGTGAGGGTCCTGGATGTGAGTTTCCCCAGTCTCACTAGCTGCTGCCGGTCCGTCAGGAAGCTGGAGATCCACTGACAGATTGTGGATGGCATGGAGAGCTGAGTCAGTTTGGCTGTGAGAAGATCAGGGATGATGGTATTGAAGGCCGAACTAAAGTCCACAAATAGGATCCGTGCATAAGTCCCAGGTCTGTCAAGATGTTGCAGGATATAGTGCAGTCCCATGTTGACTGCATCATCCACAGACCTGTTTGCTCTGTAAGCAAACTGAAGGGGATCCATCAGGGGTCCGGTGATGTCCTTCAGATAGGCCAACACCAGTCTTTCAAACGACTTCATGACCACAGACGTGAGAGCGACAGGTCTGTAGTCGTTAAGTCCAGTGATTTTAGTTTTTTTGGGAACCGGAATGATAGTGGAGCGTTTGAAGCAGCAGGGAACTTCACACTGCTCCAATGATCTGTTGAAGATCTGCGTGAAGACTGGGGCCAGTTGGTCAGCACAGGCTTTTAGACAAGCAGATGAGATGCCGTCTGGGCCTGAAGCTTTCCTAGTCTTCTGTTTTTTGAAGACTCTGCTCACGTCCTCCACACAGACCTTAAGCTCAGGTTGGATGGCAGAAGGGGGGAGGAGAGGGGTTGCAGGAGGTGATGGTGGATGTGTGAAGTGCACATCAGGGCGGGTGTGAGGTGTGAGTCTGGGCTTCTCAAACCTGCAATAGAATGCATTGAGAGTGTCAGCCAGTTGTTGATTCTCCACAGATGGGGGGGATGGTGATTTGTAGTTGGTGATGTTCCTCAGGCCTCTCCAGACTGATGCCGGGTCGTTGGCCGAAAACTGGTTTTTCAGCTTTTCAGAGTAGCTTCTTTTAGCAACTCTGATCTCCTTTGTCAGTTTGTTTCTGGCCTGGTTATACAAGATTTTATCCCCACTTCTGTAAGCATCCTCTTTGGCATGACGAAGCTGTTTGAGTTTCCCAGTAAACCATGGTTTATCATTAGTGAATGATAAGAATGTCCTGGTAGGAATGCATGTATCCTCACAGAAACTGATATATGATGTTACAGTATCTGTGAGCTCATCCAAATCGGTGGCTGCATCTTCAAAAACAGTCCAATCAGTGCAATCGAAGCAGGCCTGTAGATCCTGCTCTGCTTCGTTGGTCCATCTTTTTACAGTCCTTAATACAGGTTTAGCTGATTTCAGTTTCTGCCTGTAGGTCGGTATAAGATGAACCAAACAGTGATCAGAGAGCCCCAAAGCTGCCCGTGGGACGGAGTGATACGCATTCTTTATCGTGGTGTAACAGTGGTCCAATATATTACTGTCTCTGGTAGGACATGTAACATGCTGTCTGTATTTTGGCAGTTCACGGGAGAGATTTGCTTTGTTAAAATCCCCAAGAATGATTAAAAGAGAGTCTGGGTACCTTTGTTCCATTTCAGCTATATGTTCAGCCAGCTGTTGTAGCGCCGCGCTCACACACGCGTCTGGAGGAATGTAAACATTCGCGAGAATGAATGAGGAAAACTCCCGCGGCGAGTAGAAAGGTTTACAGTTTATGAAATGAGCCTCTAAATTAGGAGAGCACATCTTCTTCAGTGTTGTTACATCTGAACACCAACTTTCGTTAATGTAGAAACACAATCCACCACCTCTCGTTTTCCCCGTTAGTTCCGCGATGCGATCCGCTCGGAACAGCTGGAAGCCCGGCAGATGTAGTGCGTTGTCCGGTATGGCTTCACTCAGCCAGGTTTCAGTGAAGCACAGAGCAGCGGAGTTTAAAAAATCCTTAGTGCATGTGAGGAGAAGAAGTTCGTCCATTTTGTTAGGAAGAGATCGGAGATTCGCAAGATGAATACTGGGTAGTGCAGTGCGGAGGCCGCGCTCGCGGAGTTTAACCAGCGCGCCGGCGCGCTTCCCGCGTTTGCGTCTGACCGCGCGTTTTAACAACACCGCTGCGCCTCCAACGAGAATGTCCAGTAATAATTTACTGTAATAATAATTTGTTCCCAATTACAGTTCTTTAGTTCCCTTTCAAACTGCACAGTTTTGGATTTAGGGGTAACTAATCTTATATTATTATCATTATCAGGTTTACCAAAATATTGCAGTCTCTTTTTAGTGAGTTTTCTAACTGTCAGGGTCATGTTGTGGTCTGAGAGTCCAGTTATCAGATTATAGGTCCTAGTAATACGCTCTGGCCTGTTAGTAAAAGCCATATCAATGAGCGTTTTTGTTTGCCGAGTAATGCTCGTAGGCCCTTTAATCATTTGTTCATAGTCAAATTTAGTCATTATAGTTTTTAATTTTAGTCTACAAACCTTATCAGACCAATTGATATTGAAGTCACCATACCATATTGTCTCTCTATGAACCTCAAGCTGTTTCGCTGCCTTACTCAGCTCATCATAAAAAGACACATTATGAGAAGGTGGGTTATAGAGGACTACAATATTAAAGTTCATTGATGTTGATAGAGTTACATTAAGAGCAAGGCATTCGAGGGGGGTGTTAAGTTCTACTACGTGACATTTAAATATATCTCTGATGTAGATTAGCACGCCTCCCCCTTCCCAGAGTTTCTGTCCTTTCTGTAGCATTGATATCCAGAAACGTTGATCATATTTGTTGAAATATTGTTGTGCAGCCAGGTTTCCGTCAAACAAATATAGTCCAAGTTGGAGACCAGGAGAAGTGCTGAGATCTGATCCCTTTTGGAGATTAGACTGCGGATGTTTAATTGTCCTCCTAGTATTCCTTTTGGTTTGCTCACAGGTTCCCAGAGCACTCGGACATGATTGACCGTTTGAAAGAAAAGATGTTCTTTTTGCTTTTGCGTAGCACGACTGGCCATATTGGAGCGCGTTTGTAGCGTCTTGCACGCCCCTCCATTAGCACGCCTCGCTGCCCCACTGTTTACCGATTGAGAGTCATCCCGCGCGGTTCTACATCTGCATAAAACCGTAATCGGCGCGGTCTGCATAATCTCAGCACCCGCGCATGAGTCTATCAAAGAGAATGACTCACCGGTCAGGCTGCGATCCGTTGTACACAGGCGGCTAAGATCAATAGCGGTGCACTCATCGGCTTGACGCTGCTCCTGTAGTTCCTGGCTCAGAGCCAACAGCTGAGCGGGCCAGGGCTCTGCTCCGCAGGGCTCCAGTGTGTGCAGGGGCAGTGCCTCCACGTATCCACCAGCACCTAGCCCCACCTGCTCCATAGAGCTAGCCTGCTTCTCCAGCGAGCTTGGGCCAGGATTTAGGTGTATATCCCCAGCTAAAAGCATAAGCATCAGTAGTATTTTGGATGCTTGTGCTTTGCCCTGCTGAGATGTTGCCTTGTTGCCCTTGTTGTCCTTGCTCCTGTTGTCCTTGCTCCTGCCGCTCTTCCACCAGAATGACGACCAGATGGTATACAGAGTGTTGTGTCCATACCCAAACATATAGAGCTTAGTTTGTTTACCATAGAATAAGCCGTCTGAGATACCCTCATAAGATGAAAACTTGGTACTCCAAACACAAAACAACAATAATAAAAGTGATAAAATACAAAGGGCTTGAGTGGAGCCCAGCAAACCACCCCTGCCTTCGGCAGCCATCTTTCTCCACCCCTCATTACCAATCATGTTTCATCTTTTCTTTGTCCCGCAATACTTTTGCCACATTAAATAAGTATGTACTAAAGTAGTAAATACATCTTAAATAGCTAATCTGCAAGGAAGAAACAAGCCATTGAGGCTCAAGCCCACCTTGTGCAAAACTCACACATACATAAGATTTGTGGAATTGCATAATAATCATGGATGTACTGTTTGAAGATTGACAGGGAGAGGACAAGCATACTATTAGGCAGAGGTGGGAGTAAGTCACACATGTGCAAGTCACAAGCAAGTCTCAAGTCTTAACCTTCAAGTCTCAAGCAAGTCCAAGTCAATTTTGTGAAAAGCAAGTCAAGTCAAGTCGTAGCTTGGGTCACAAGTCACTGGCAAGTCATACAAACGTTTGATGATTTCACTGAATTTATATATTAAAATAAGTTAAAACTACAGAAGTTGTGGACTATGGTTTTGTTTGCAACATTTTTTTAAATATGCATTTCCACATACAGCTGAGTGGTTACTACAATAAAAATCTAAAATTTCAAACTACATAGCCTAAAATGTAAATGGAACTGAAATTAGGCCAACATTAAAGCATGAAATAATAAATATGCCTCAAACATTGCAGAAGACCATTAAAAGGTATTAAACAATTCAAGTATAATGGTTCCTATCCCACCAAATGGCATTCTTAAAACTGGCATCCCCGTTATATGAGTTATATATTTTTAATTATGAAGTTAAAACCGCCAATAGGTGGCGCCAAATCACCGTCTTAATGTACGAGTCATAGAAGCATTCATTCAACTAATTTGTTCAAAACGGCAGATTCGTTCTGGAACTAAGCAACTAGGTCACTGAATCACAAATACGCATAACTCTTTCTGTGGCTTGTTTGCAGAGCCGGACAGTAACTGAGTACATTTACTTGAGTACAGTACTTAAGTACAATTTTGAGGGATCTGTACTTTACTCGAGTATCTTTTTTGGGGAGTACTCATGACTTTACTCAAGTACATTTGAGAGGCAAATATTGTACTCTTTACTCCACTACATTTCTATCCATAACTGTGAGTACCCGTTACTTCTAAAAAAAAAAAAAAAAAGGAAAAAAGAAACATCTCGGAAACCCTCTCAAATGTGATTGGATTGTGCAGGCGCCACTGATTGGGACAGCCTATCAGCAATCACCTTCAGCTTTTCCGCCAAAGTCAACTCCATGGTCAGATTTAGATAAAAGACGAAACCATGGACGAAACAATGGATGAAGACGCAGCAGGTCCATCCCGGGAGCGATATTTTTTTTCCCAGGATGGTAGGGGAAGACTCATGAATATTCATTAGGGAAGTCATCCCTGATTGGTCTTAACCCCAGTGACGGGTAGGTTTAGGGGCGGGGTTATGGAGGTCATAAGACCCCCAGTGACAGGTAGGTTTAGGGGTGGGGTTAGGGGTAGGTCATCAGACCAATCAGGGATTACTTCCCTAATGAATATTCATGAGTCTTCCCCAACCATCCTGGGAAAAAAAATATCGCATCCCGGGAATGTGCCAAGCCGTGGCCCCACCTCGCCAGACTATTTCAATTTTCTGAACAAGTTAATGATAGTTTTCGCTTCAAGTGTTTGCTGTGTTTACCCATGTAAGCACTGTGGCAGTAGTAATGCAATATTTAGAAAATGTACTCTTGTACTCTTGATACTCAAGTACTTTTAAAAACAAGTACTTTAGTACTTTTACTTAAGTAGACATCTGACTGTAGTACTTTTACTTGTACTTGAGTAAAATTTAGCAAGGGGTATCTGTACTTTTACTCAAGTAATGTAGCTGTGTACTCTGTCCGCCTCTGCTTGTTTGGAACTATTGTCATTGGAGAAATAGAGCAAAAACAGAGAATATTTGGAATATTATGTCTAAAATGTCACATCACAATATTCACTCTTTGTTTACTGAACTGTTTTATAAAATCATTATCACATTTACAATCGCACCAATATTCTGCAAATATTTTTTAATATCATATGTTATAATTAAAAAATTATACTATATATTTTTATAATAATATAATTATAAAAATAATAAAACCCATACTAGGGCAATTTTTCCACCACATTTTGAATTTTGGGTGCATATTAATTCTGCTGGCATTTTGCCCCCAACCCCCTGATAACATCTAACCCTGCCTTAAGAGAAACATAAAACACGACAAAACATTAACAGTTTTCTATGTGGTTTTTGTCATTGGAAAGAACGACATATTTGGCTTTAAAGCATGATTGGAAAGAAATGTGGCAAATGTTATACAAAACATATGCCATCATTAATTATCATTTGAATATTGACAACATTAAGCTACATTTGAAAACATAATTGTGTATAAAGAGGCATGCTGTTTTGACCAATATTCTCTCTAGATTTAAAGATAGTCAAATTAACTATAACAAACAGGTTAAACAAGCCATAGCTTACTTTTAGACGTGGTGAATAAAATTCGACTGTTCGAGGTTGTGATGGTCGTCCGATATTCCTTGCCTGTTATTATGCGTACAGCGAATCTTCTTGTATGAATATGATCAATTTCTAGTGTTTATATCCAAAAAGAAGCGATGCTGGGAGATTTTTGTATTTAGAGCGCTCACGCGATGTATGTTTTTTCTGGGCTTGTGCAGCGTCACGCAATCGCGCAGAATCTGATGACTGGCGTCAATGGTTCCGTTGCTTTCATTTTGTTCATCAATTGATGTTGCGATGATTTATATAAAAATGTATATCAAGTCATTCTCGAGTCATACAGTTCAAGTCAAGTCTCAAGTCATTGGATCTCAAGTCAAAGTCAAGTCGAGTCATTTTCTTAATTTAGTCAAGCAAGTCTCAAGTCCTTAAATTTGCGACTCGAGTCTGACTCGAGTCAAGTCATGTTACTCGAGTCCCCCATCTCTGCTATTAGGACTGTACTTACAGGTTACAAGCGCCACACTGTTTTTTTCCATTAAAAGGTTTGAGTACAATCGGTAAAAAATCAAAGTTAGGAACAACACAGCCAAAAGTGGGTATTGAGAATCAACTCCTGCATATTGTACATTTTAAACACAAGGGTTATTTCAAATAATATCTAAAGAGTACAGCACATTCACAGTTCATTTTCTTCCTCCAAGCAGAGAAATGTACACTTAACTTGACTACTACCATCCACACAGTAACTAGACTGATCATATTTCTTTAAGCCATGTTTTGCATGAATGGGGTTACTTTAACTGTACAAAATCAATTTGGTCAGAAATAAACATTTTGTTGACCTTGAAACGAGATAAAGGCAAATTTACATTTGACGTGTTTCATGGAAGTGGCTGGTCTGAGAAGTTTTGAGGTCTGCATCTGAAGCTTGTTGCCAAAACCTGCCTGGAACTACACGATAATACGATACATTATCGTGCATGTCCAATTCTCTGATTTGTTTAAGTACAATCTGGATTAAAGTAACAATATCTAGTAATCACCATCACATGTTCCAATGTATTGGGAATGAAAATATTAGAACATGAGCTAGACAACTTGGCTTATATTAGTCTCTTAAACTGTTGGTTTCCAGTCTTGTGAAACAGAATCACATTCATACAGAACCTTCCTCCCCCCCTTAAATCAGTGTAGTGTTTTCAGGGACTTGCCTTTGTTTTTCAAATGCTATACAGCGCATGTCTAAACTCAACACACTTCTATATTGATTTTAGTTGCACACAAAGTCAAAGAAACAATACAATGCAGCAAATAGAAAAGATCATTCCCAGGTAGAGCTCGCTGCATACATGAGGTAAAAACACAGCAGTCTTTTTCCATTTAGGCAGCAAATTAATGCAGTTGTGGCATTAATACTGACAAGTTTTAATTAAAGTTTTAATAACAAGCTAGTCAGTATTGCAAAACAATGCACTCCCCAAACCCAATATCTATCGCCTAGTAAACACAATATACATATACAGTAAATATGGTTCTGACATGGTTAGCACCTGACCTGTTATTGTTCTGTTGAAAAGCTGAGGTGGCAGAGAAAGAGAAGCAGTTCGAGGATAGTATAGAAAAACCAAAGTTTGACTCTGAGGCTGGACTTGTGTGTTACACTGCAAAGCTAACTGGTGACATCCTTCCAGGACTGTCAGCTGAGTTAACCATTCTTAAAACTAAGTGTTTAGTATCCCTGCAACAACACTACCTTACACAGTTTCTTCCTTAGACTTTTGCTCTGCAGTTGCAGAATATGAACCTTTGCCACATGGTGTTGTCTCAACTTATGAAAGGTACAGACAACCAGTGAAATTAAGCTAAAGTGGTGGTTGTCTATGCCATCTTGAGTCTCAACAATGTGATCACGAAGACCAAATATGTTCTCAGACCCTACTTCTGCTTTCACGACTCTGTTTACAGTTTTTCTCGATTGCTTAAACACTATAACCAGGCTTTTGAACTAAAATTTCAAAACCATAATGCCATTTATCAAAAAGCACACCCATTTCCCTAAACTATAAACACTATTCCCTGTTTTGACACATGAGTCAGATTTGTTGAACTGTCACTGCAAAACTCTACACACAAATCCCTTCATTTCTCATTGCTTAGACCATGTTGTCATTTAGAAAGCACTAGCATTCAAAATTGTTCACTCAAGTCAGCACAGCTTCAGCTCAGTTAGCACACAATTACCCAGGTGGAAACACTAAGAGTCAAAATTGAACACACATCAATCAGATCCTTCAATAGATAGATAAAAGGGCCCAAATCCGTTTATTGTGTTTTGGAACAATGGATCCAGAAAGACATGAAGGAAGAGGGATAAGAATGAGGAGGAGGAAGGGCAAGGACAAGAAGACAAGCAGTCTCAGATGAAATTCAAGCCACTTTAGTTGCCCATGTCTTTATCAATGGTATGACTATGAGGGAGGCTCGGCTACGAGTAAGGCCAAATTTGAGTCACTTTACCGTCGCCTCGAGAACCTTCAGGGAGGTGTGGTGGCAAACAAAATTCTATCACTGAATAAGAGACAAACATTTCCAATAGTCTTTGATGAGGTTTATTTTCTTGCAAGAAAAGGCCAGCAGTCGTACAGTCAGACAGTGTGGCTGCAGAGTGTGACAGTGAAGGGAGGGCTTCCTTTCTCCTTTATAGTCTTGACTCCCAGAATGTTATCTTTCTAGGTATTTCAACCATATGTGGAACATTCTTAGAGGTGTCCATCATATTGTATCCTTGAGTGGAGAGACCACAAGCAACATAACTTACCAGTTTTGGAAATGTTGTTTTGAATTTATTGCACCAGTGTCTTAGACTATGTTGTAGTGTGTGTGATTTTGAGGGCTTGTGTGTCCTGTCTGAGGGCAAAGTTTGGTTTTTCAGCAAGAGTGAATGGTTTTGAGTGTAGAGCTTCATTTTGACCTGAAAATAGGATGTTTGGGGAATTGGGTGAGACGTTATGGATTTGTGTTTATAGTTTTGAGAATAAGAGGCATAGTTTCAAGAAATGTGTTTAAGCAATCGAGAAAAACTGTAATAGAGACACTGGGCACTGACAGGCTGCTGAGTTGATGTTAGAGGCCTGTTGGATGCAGTGCTCAGCTGAGCGAATCACTTTAACGGTACCTTGACTTGGTATTACTAGGCCTCCGTTGTTTCTGAGGGTAAGCAGATGGTATGTATCGCCAAAAGATGGTATGGTCGAAGCTACCAAACTACTACGACATTCATTGCATGCAAGTTTTCTCATGACTTGCCTAACTACAAATCCCACAATGTAAACAAGCGCATTGTCAGTTAGGCACCCAAAGTTTGTTGCTAAAAGCTATGGTCCAACACAACACCAGTGATTTGCTCAAAGGGAGAGGATGCAATGTTGTCGTCATCATGGTCCTCAGCTGGCACCACAGATGACCTGTCAACAGTTGAGAGACACATGGTGTCATCCTGTGGTTGAACGTTGCCTGTCTTCCCTGGAGCAATGCCACAGCGGACCATAATGCGCCGGAAATAACTCTGGAAGTGAGCAACAGTTGGATTGTTGTTCCATCCACCTGAAATTAAAAAGGTAAGTATATTCCAGGTAAGTATATATATATATATATATATATATATATATATATATATATATATATATATACACACACACACATTTATTTTTTTGAAAACTTGTGTGTTTTTTGTAGAATTGTAATGTTTGTTTTATCTCAATAACATTGCTCACTTAAATACCAGCTCCTACCTGAGGCCCTGATGGAATTAAAATACAATTCCAAGTGGTCTTGACTAAAGCGGTATGTGCACACTGTCCCTCAAGCAGCTCTGGTATCATCATGGTGAAGTAGTCAATGTTGATGACAAAACCAGTCACAGATAGATACCTTTAAATTAAAGAAAAGAAGCTTCAATATTCCAACACTGACTATACAAAACCATAAACTTAGTCTGTTAATATTTACTTTAAATATATTAGTTTTTCTCGATTGCTTAAACACATTTCTTGAAACTATGCCTCGTATTCTCAAAACAGTAAACACAAATCCATAACGTCTCACCCAGTTCTCTTACGAGAGGTTCTCTCGTATTGCGTAAGTTGCTTACGCATCGGGAAAGTCTTCTTTCTTCGAGATCTGAAGCCAAAAAATTATCCTTAATTTTGTATTCATTGTCAACGCAGTGCGGCAGCCGGCAGACCTAGGCAGGCTGTATAAGCGTGCTCATTGGCTGCCCGGCGGCAACTGCTTAAGCCTATCAGTGAGCACTCTGAAACGTGGCCTCCAATGAGGGCGCTTTGCGCCCTCCACACCCTTCTAACCGTCAGAATGGGTGTGGCCAGCGTGTATATAACCAGTGCTCACAGGCTAAATATCTGATTTTCTTGTCTTCAGCGAAGCTCTTCGCATCGCTGGATCTTGAGAGCCGCCGCCGTTGAAACCAGCGACCAGCAAGCCCAGGACAGCGCCTGAAGAAGCCGGCCGCCTTCGCCGCCTTCAGCCTTCCGTGCCTGCTATGCTATCCGGCGTCATATCCTTTACTGCTGTGTGTTCGCCTACTGCGACACACGTTTTCTCTCTCTCTAAAAGAGCACGGGGCATTTTTCTAAAAATGCCCCGTTTTTCCCGCGGCTCGTGCCGCGCCCCGCTCAGCAACGGAGACCGCCACCTCATCTGCGCTCTCTGCCTGGGCCGCGAGCACGCCGCCACCGCACTCTCCACGGGCGGCTGCCCTGAGTGCCAGGAACTTTCAATGTCGACCCTGCGGGCTCGACTTGAAGTTTTTGACCAAGATGTCGCTCCGCCTGTCCCTGCTGGGCCGCGCAAGAAGAAGCGCCGCTCACAGCGACCACCGGAGACCGACGAGGCGCGTAGAAGCTCGCCGGATCCTCTCCCTCGAGCTTCTCTCTCGCCTACCGCGAGCTCTCTAAATCGTCGAATGCTCCATTCTCCGCGAGAGTTTCTTCACACGCCTCATCGACACTCTCACAGATTGACGCGCCGCTGAGAAGGGGTATAATGCCATTCCCCCCGTGGAAGAGGCGGTCGCAGCGCACCTTTGCCCGCCCTCTGGTTGGCGCTCAAAGGCTGCCCTCCCGTCTAAGGCTTGGAGGACCACATCAGCCCTCGTCGGCCGCGCTTTCGCCGCCGCTGGGCAGGCTGCATCTGCACTCCACTCTATGGCCGTACTGCAGATTCTCCAAGCTAACCTCCTCCGTGATCTGGACGAGAAGGGTTCGGAGTCTGCTTCCATCACGGATTTGAGGAGCGCGACGGACCTCTCCCTTCGCGCCACGAAATCCGCTGCCCAGGCCATTGGACGGTGGATGGCCTCTCTGACTGTCACAGAGAGGCATCTCTGGCTCACGCTCGCGGATATGAGGGAGTCTGAGCGCGCAGCGTTCCTTAACGCCCCCCTCTCCCCCACCGGCCTGTTCGGCCCAGCGGTAAACGGGATCGTGGACCGCTTTTCGGAGGTTCAGAAGACCACACAGGCGATGAATTTGTTTCTGCCTCGGCGCTCCAGGCCTGCTGCACGCCGTCCTCGTGACCAGCCTGCGCAAAGCTCTGCCCAGCGCCCAGCTCGACCTCCGTCCTCGCAGCGACGACAGGGCGGCCGTCCTCGCTCTCGCTCGACCAGCCGCATCAGGCCGCCTCCTCCCCGGGGACCCCGGCAGAGGATCGCGGTGAAGCCTGAGCCTGCAAACCTCCTAGCCCGAGGAAAGAAGCGACGATCGTGTCCCGCCGCGGCCGGACCATCGTCAAAGCTTCACGCTCTGTCAGTCCCCGTTGCCACGGTTACTGCAGACACTCATCTCGCAGCCAACGAGCTGGTGAATTCACCCTCTCGCCTGCACACAACCGCCGTTTTCACGGCAACCCAGAGAAATCTCGAAAAGAGCATTATGCCTGGTCGCACGACTCGCGCTGTATGTGTTTCAAATGCAGTAAATGTGCCCACTTATCTGTGTTCACCTCTGCACACAAGCACCATAAACCCCGTGTTTCTCACAGAGCCCGCTCGCATAAAGCAGGCAGAAGCCGCTTGAGTGTTAAAAGTAGGTCACGTGTCCACCCCGCTGTGCCCACACCTACTCACTGCCCGCTCTGTTACACAACCCCTCACGACCGGTCATGTTATAAATACAGATGCTGTGCCCGCTCCCACACGCTCACACATCCTCTCGAATACTTCGCCCCCGACGCCGCTTTCAAGCGTTGTGCCTCACACTGTATGTTCCCCGTCCAAAGCCACCGGGACGCTGTGTGTAAAACGGGCAGTAATCGCTGCTTGCGACCCGCCGTATCTAAGCACCGAGAGCGCGCGCACCGCGCCCGCCCCTCCGTTTCGAGCTCTCGAGCCCGCGATCAGCGGCGATCAGAGCCCGGAGGCCATTCTGCCCCTGGCTGTACACGCGAAAGCGTGGGAAGCTATTCCAGGCCTGTCAGAATGGGTGCTGAGCACAGTAAAACAGGGCTATACTCTGCAGTTCGCTCGCCGCCCTCCGCGCTTTCAAGCGCGTATCGAGACCAGAGTGAATGGGGAAGTAGCACATCTACTTCGAGCAGAAATAGCTACACTTCTGTGCAAAAGGGCTATAGAACCGGTTTCCCCTTCTATGAGCGAGTCGGGCTTTTACAGCCGTTATTTCCTCGTTCCCAAGAAGGACGGAGCTGTCAGACCAATTTTGGATCTGAGACGTTTGAACAAGGCTCTTATGAGAAGACCGTTCAAAATGCTCACAACCAGACAAATTCTCGCGCAGATTCGCCCGAGGGACTGGTTTATATCTCTCGATCTAAAAGACGCGTACTTTCAGATCCAGATAATACCCCGTCACAGGCCATTCTTGAGATTCGCCTTCGACGGTCAGGTATATCAGTACACCGTCCTGCCGTTCGGCCTGTAATTGGCACCCCGTACATTTACGAAGTGCATGGACACGGCTATCGCTCCCCTGAGGGGTCGGAGAATGCGAATTCTGAACTACTTGGACGATTGGCTGATTCTAGCAAAGTCAGAGGCCGAATTCATCGCCCACAGAACAGTGCTTCTAAGCCACTTGGACAGTCTGGGGCTTACGGTCAACTGGACCAAGAGCTCGCTAGTGCCCAGTCAATCAACCTCTTTTCTGGGTTTGGATCTGGATACTGTGGCAATGACGGCCCGCCTGTCGACACAGCGCGCGCGCTGCATTCGACGCCTGGCCGCGTCCTTCCGGCCGGGCAGCACCGCACCTCTCAAAACATTTCAGAGGTTGCTGGGTTGTATGGCCTCAGCTGCAGCAGTGCTTCAGCTGGGTCTCTTACGAATGCGCCCGCTACAACGCTGGCTGAATGCCCGAGTGCCTCACAGAGCCTGGGCTTCCGGCGGCATCCGAATCAGAGTGACTCAGAGCTGCGTTTCAGCACTGAAGCCCTGGTTAGCGGCCGACTGGTACCAGCGGGGAGTGACAATGGGAGCCATCTCACACCACAAAGTTATCTCGACGGATGCTTCCACCTCAGGTTGGGGCGCTCTTTTCGAGGGCAAACCGGTTTTTGGCCTGTGGTCAGACCAGGAAAAATGCCTCCACATAAACTGTTTGGAGATGATAGCGGTCGAGAACGCGCTCAAGCGCTTCCTCCCATTCATACAGGATCACCATGTGCTAGTCCGCTCGGACAACATGTCCGTGGTATCCTATGTGAACCGACAGGGCGGTGTCAGATCCAGGAATCTGTGCAAGCTGACAGAACGCCTTCTCGTGTGGGCTTACCGCTCGTTGCGCTCGCTGAGAGCCGCGCACGTGCCGGGCCACCTGAATGTCGGTCCAGACAGGCTGTCCAGGGACAACATTCCCCCGGGAGAATGGTCCCTGCACCCCCAGACAGTCCAGTTTCTCTGGCGCCTATTCGGCAGAGCGGAGATCGACCTCTTTGCGTCGAAAGACAACGCTCACTGCCCGAAATTTTTCTCGAAAAGCGAGGACGCGCTGTCCCAGACATGGCCCAGCCTCCCACTGTATGCTTTTCCTCCGATCTCCCTGTTGCCACAGGTCATTTCGAGGATCAGAGAAACGCACCACTCAGTGCTTCTTATAGCCCCGCGCTGGGAGAACCAAACTTGGTACCCAGAGCTAGTGAGGCTGTCGCACTCATCCCCATGGCCGATCCCGGTGAGAAAGGATCTCCTCTCCCAAGCCGGAGGATCGATCTGGCATCCCCATCCAGAGCGTTGGTCTCTGCATGCATGGGTGATCAACGGATACCCGTTGACCTGCCAGAAGGGGTCGTGAACACGATCACACAGTCTAGAGCCCCCTCTACGAGACGGCTCTACGCGTCTAAATGGTCGGTGTTTTCTAAATGGTGCGCTACTAAGAGCTTGGATCCACGCGCATGCGGGGTCCCGAGGGTGCCCTCCTTCCTACAAGAGCTGTTGGAAAAGGGCAGGTCCCCTTCCACGCTCAAAGTGTATGTGGCGGCTATTGCAGCGTTCGCTGAGACGACGCGCGGCAGGGCAATAGGAAGGAACGAGCTCATTATCTGCTTCCTCAGAGGAGCTAGACGGATGAATCCCCCGCGGCCCCCCTCGGTTCCTATTTGGGATCTGTCCTTGGTCCTGGAGGCCCTGAAGGCTTTTCCCTTTGAACCGCTCGAATCCGTGGATTTAAAGTACCTGTCGCTTAAAACCGTTTTTCTGATAGCTCTGTCTTCAGTTAAACGTGTGGGGGATTTGCACGCTTTATCTGTTAGCCCTGCATGTCTTGAGTTCGGGCCGAATGACTCGAAAGTCATTCTCAGACCGAGACACGGTTACATCCCCAAAGCGATTGGAACCCCTTTTAGGGCACAAGTCATTTCCCTTTCGGCTCTGCCAGCATCCGATAATGGGGACAGTGATAACCTCCTATGCCCTGTCCGGGCGCTGAGAGTTTACATCACGCGCTCTGCCGCTTTCAGGCGTTCAGAGCAGCTCTTTGTTTCCTTCGGCGGACGCACCAAGGGTCTCGCCGCCTCGAAACAGAGCCTGTCCAGGTGGATAGTGGACGCGATTGCAGCAGCTTATGCCTCCAAACACCTGCAGTGCCCTCTGGGTATCAGAGCCCACTCTACTAGAGGCATGGCCTCTTCGTGGGCCTGGTCCAGCGGAATTTCTATCCACAATATTTGTATGGCGGCGGGCTGGGCCTCCCCATCGACATTCGTGAGGTTTTATAACCTGGAAGTTCCCGCCTTACAGGCAAAATTACTGTCAGTATAAGTGACATATATGCTCTGCCCAGTCTCTCATGTGCAGACTACGTTTCACATGCTGGCGATATTTCTGGTATGATACTTAGGGTGAAGTGTTTTATACTCAGACCGGTTGGACCGCTCTGTTTCTCATTCCCCTTTACGCGCTGTTTACCGGAGCTGGCCCGCGCTGCTGGCCGCCCGTATTCCACTCTGTGGCGCGGGGGTCTATTCTCTTCATGAAAGACAGACTATGTCGCTCTTTTCTTACCCTAATAAGTGCTTATTTACTGTGTGGGCTCGCTCTGCCGGCCCTACTGTTTTGCACTGTTATATGCTTATAGACCGGCCGCGCCGCTCTATTTTATATACTGAGTGAAGTGCTTTGTACTGTGTTGGCCCGTCTCTCCGACCGGCCACCTATTCCAGCAGAATGTTTTCCCCGGTCTCCCTGGGATTCATGGGCTGGATGCTCGGTGCACACGGTGTTGACAAAGGGTTCCCGATGCGTAAGCAACTTACGCAATACGAGAGAACCTCTCGTAAGAGAACGTACTCGGTTACCTAATGTAACCTCGGTTCTCTCTAGAAGAGGGAACGAGTATTGCGTAACCTGCCGTGTCGCGCCACGAGCTTTTGCGCTTCAGACTGCGAAAACCAGATATTTAGCCTGTGAGCACTGGTTATATACACGCTGGCCACACCCATTCTGACGGTTAGAAGGGTGTGGAGGGCGCGAAGCGCCCTCATTGGAGACCACGTTTCAGAGTGCTCACTGATAGGCTTAAGCAGTTGCCGCCGGGCAGCCAATGAGCACGCTTATACAGCCTGCCTAGGTCTGCCGGCTGCCGCACTGCGTTGACAATGAATACAAAATTAAGGATCATTTTTTGGCTTCAGATCTCGAAGAAAGAAGACTTTCCCGATGCGTAAGCAACTTACGCAATACTCGTTCCCTCTTCTAGAGAGAACCGAGGTTACATTAGGTAACCGAGTACGTTCCCCAAACATCCTATTTTCATGCGTTATTGGCAGCGTCACCATCTGGTTACATGAATTGTGACTCATCCCTCCATGGAATCTCTTGTTTCTTTTTCCATATCGTCACTCGCGTCTCACCCATTTCCGAAGGGGATTATAAACGTTTCTTCCTTGGTCTATTATTTTCGTATTCTTTTACTGTGGTAAAGTAGAAAAACGCTGTAGGAATGATAGCCTAGATTTTTACTTCTACGTCAAATTTCTTTTAACACAGTTTGTGCTTGTTTTTAGACATGGTAAGGCGCGTCAAGTTTATTTGTAAAGCCCGTTTCACACGGGCAGGTGATTTTTAGTTTCGCTTTCTCTGGCAGCGCAATATCAAACATAGCTTAAATGTCTTGCCCTTATGGAAGATTAAATTAGCTCTTCATACCTTTTACAAGAAGTAGAAAACAGGAATATATCAGAAAACATCCCTCTCAAAGCGCAGAGCAGTAGGCTATATCACACTTCTTTGTGTGGAAATATTAAACAAAAGTTTTTTTAAAAAATAGATTCAACTTTATTATATTATTTAAGTTACCAGTATTTACTGATATTTATTTTAATGCTTTACAGGCTGAAGTGACGGGAACACAGCCGTGGGTCTTTAGGGAGTTTTACTCGTCCACAAACAACTTCCCACTCTTTTCTTATTTTCTTCTCCTTTTGGAAAGCAGTGGAGGCTTACATCACTACCTTTGTTGCCTTTGGACTGGAAATTACAACCAAACGCTGCACAATGTGGCATTATATTCACTTTTAGGATGTAGCTACAGTTAAACTTAGCGCCATTAGCTCACCTCTCTCTGTTCTGAACACAACCGACACAACCTTTACACGTCATCAACCCAGAATGCATTGCGCGCACAAAAATAATGGCTGCCTTCATAGTTCAAATTCTGTAAAACACCATGAGGATTTTTTTAAATAACGAAAATATTTTATGTATTTCTAACTATGTATTTTGTAGGAGAGAGCAATTGTAGCATATTTAGACCTATGTGTCTTAATAGACAGGGTTCCTTTTAAAGAGTAAATCTGTAAGTGATTGCTTTGGGTCAAAGACCATAGTTTGTAACAAATCCAGACTCTCCATCTACCCTATGGTTATATTGTTACTCTTTAAAACTCTTGTTCTCTTACTCCTTATAATGCAAGTGAAGGTAAATACCTGGTATGCTAATGTTTTGGGGGCAGTGAGAAGCTTGGCTACCTCAATACTGCTTGCAGCTAGATTTGGCAATGTTTTCTTCTTAAATACTGACGTCCTATTAATAGTTTATTTACTCTGTTTATATTGCCCAGTGAGATGGTTGATGTTAAGATTAATATATATTAATAATAAAAAAAGTAACATAATTAATTATTAATCATATAATTAATATATATTTTCCCTTGCAATAACTGGTACTATTAGATTCTACTTTTACATAATGCTCAGACTTGGTGATAGCATCTTTAATTAGTATAACTAATGCAAAGTATACAATGATACACTCTTAAGGTATTAACCTTACTTGTGGAAAACAAAAACTAAACTAAACAAAAAACCTCTTTGAGCGATGAAGTGGAGTGCCATCGTTCAGCCTCAACTTGGTCAAGTAAGCTTGGGCTTCAGTCATAAAACCTAACATGTCTTCCCAGTTGCAGAAACCTAGTGGATCCTTGAAGCCTCCCGTACGTGAGTTTTTGCTGTTCATAACGTCGAACAATCTGTCAATCACCTTTAACACAAATATTCCTCATTACAGCTGGTTATGATTTACTATGATTGACCTATAGAAGGTAGACCTGTAAGGATAGAGCAGATGTTAGCAGTTGGTTGCTTGTTCAGGAGAATGACAGGATATAGCAACCCTTGGGGAAAGTTGGGGAAAACAGGCTTTAGGTCAGGAGGCATGACTGGCTGGCATCTCTGTGTTATTGTGGTAGCCTGGAAGAATCAGCTGCTATTAGGTAAGGGAAAAGGTTGATTGAGCAAAGACCATCCTGATGCCACAGGCATTGGCAGAGAGAAAAGACTGTTCGAAAGGATTAAGTGCTTGAACCACCAGCTAAGGGATGGATGACGCTCATGATTTAGGACAAGAGCAGAAATGTCCACTTTTAGAAAACACTTTTTATCAATCAATTATCATACTTTTAGCACATTTCATTTCCAACTAAAAAATAATAATTACCTGAAGAAATTCGATCGTAGGAGAACTTTCTTCAAACTGTGGACATCCAGCTTCCATGAGCACGCGAAGAGCCATCGCCACTGATCGACTCAGTGTCTCACTGACACCTTCATCTTCTGCCCCTCAAAGTTGATGTGTTTTCTGGTGATTTTGTTGGCCGCATGAAGACCCTTGTGTTCCTGAACATCATTCAACTCTGATATGTATTTCCATTTAACTGTTTCTGCGGGACTGACGATGGAGCTGTAAGCTTGCAACATGTTCCTAGCCAATTTTAACATATGGCAAGGGCCCATGATCACAAACACATTTACCCCTGAAGAAGGGTGGACAAAATATGTCTTGATAGGCTGATTCAGATTTAGCTGGCATCCGAGCATCGTACACATATTAATGTTCGATATATGTCCGTCCATTGTGACACAAACAACTTTGATGCCACGTGCATGAAGTGCCTCCAAGGCGTGTAGAAGCAAAATCCTTTATGTATCTGGTCTACGTGAGCTTATGAAGTAAAAGGCAATGGGCATTTTCCAGTGACCTTGTAATCCAACTACCATGAACACTAGGGCTTCACTTGCCATGCTGGTCTCTTCTATCCCACTGCCAAGATCCACAAAACCAATCACTGTCTGTTTGTGTGAATCGTACTGCACTTGTCTCCTTATAGACATGCCATCCAAAACAAGACACACTCGACCATACCTAACAGGGTCTTCGTTTTCCGTCTCTGTAGCATGTCTAACAGCGATATGTTTAACCCAGGCTTAGCATCCACAGTCTGCAACCATCTGTTACAGGTAAAGCAATAAACAGAACACATATTGACATATCAGTTTCATCTATTTCTGACAAATGTGAAGTTGTAGAAAATATTATATTTACCTTAGAAGAGTGTGAGGATGTGGGAGTGGTATCTTCATGGTTTCCCTCAAGTAAGTGTATGCTTTAGGTCCATGCAGATGCAGAATTAAAGCAAATTCCCTTTGAGCAGGAGTGAAGGCATGGTCGTGCTTGAACAATTCAACTGGAAGGTCTGGAAGGTTCAGGGAAATAATTTAATAATAATAAAATTATAGTTTCACAGAGAAATATTTCAGATTGATTTAGAGACAACTTGATCATATGCATTTTTTTTCTACGACCAACAGAAAAACATTTCTCAGGTAACAATATTGAGACAGCAATCAAACTGTGTGAGATGAGACATACTACAACAGGGCTCCAGACTAACTTTTTGCATTGGTTGCACTGGTGCGCTTACTTGTTTTATTTAGGTGCACCAGCACAAAATATAGGTGCACCCAAATTTGATGTAAAAGTTTGTAATCAGTTGTGTAGCTTATTTCTGAACAGTAAGCCTAAATGAACTAAATTCCATAGCCTAGGCAGGTTAGCAACACAAACCTGAGAGGTGCAATACAGCAAATCAACTTAACTTGTTGCTGCGTGGCACACAGCTGCAGGTTAAAAATTGTAGTTGTACCGATAAAATTGGTCGCACTCTAGAGCCCTGTACACAATTAAAAATGCTACACATGCAAAAGAGAGAGGGAGAATCGAGTCAGCCAACCAGAGTAGAAATTCAGCTTTTGCTCCAGTTCCTCCATCAGCATCTTGTTATTTTTTAAATCCTCCAACAAAGAGCCCACTGTCTTCTTTTTTCTTCTTTCCTTGTCCTTCGCATTTCTCAAGTCCCGTCGTAACTTCTCCACGTTCTCCTGAGACACAGCCAACTTCTCTTTTGCTTTAACTGGGTCAAAGGCATACTGATGATCCTGAAAAATATTTACAAACTCAGTAACTTCAATCATGAATCCTAACTTCTGAAAATGTCTCTGTTACATCCACCAAGCATCCAAGTCAAGTCAAGTCAAGTCATCTTCATTTATATAGCGCTTTTAACAATGTAGATTGTTTCAAAGCAGCTTTACAGAGATAAACGTATAATTTATGGTAACAGAGATTGTTTTAGCTTTATAGCGGTTCTTTAGTAAAGTTATTTTCCAGCTAAGGTTAGTTATGATTGATTCGCTTCCGTTGCAACAATCATTTGTTATTAAATTAGGGGCCGCTAAGACGACACAATTCTCTCTACATAAACTTTAAACGCGAACCTGTGAGAAACGCTGATGGCGTTCACATGCGCATTAAGAATTGGTTCTATAGTTATGTGCATTTGAATATATGTACGCAGGTTTGTAATTCCCTACAAACCAAGCCTAAACAAAGTACTGGTGTTTCCTTATAATTTTTGTTACAGAATTTTATTTTATTTTATCAATTCGGAGTAGATACGCGAATTGAGTTTCCCGACAACGCTTTATCTGTAGAGTGGTAAAGGGATCCTCCATAGGGAGAGACTAGTTGGCACTTCAGCACAGCGTTGTCATCGGGTCCAGGCGAAGGGCCTTCATCAGATCTGGATACGGCCTGGATCCGGCAGGCTGCGGGAAAACCTCGGGATAAACAAAGACACTAAAATTAGCGTAGATGCCATTCTTCTTATGATGTAACGAGTACATCAGGATTTATGGGAAGTGTTCCCGGTTCCGGCTGACCTAATCTATGCAACCTAACATTGAATTATAGAAGTCTATAATGTATTATGTGAACGCTAGGTCAAAGAGATGTGTTTTTAGTCTAGCTTTGAACTGACAGAGTGTGTCTGCTTCCCAGACAATGGTAGGAAGGCTGTTTCAAAGTTTTGGTGCTAAATAGGAGAAGGATCTACCGCCAGCAGTCGATTTTGATATTCTAGGTATTATCAACTGGCCGGAATTTTGAGATCGCAATAGACGTGAAGGACTATAATGCGTTAAGAGCTCGCTCAAGTACTGCAAAGCTAAACCATTTTGTGCTTTGTACGTGATCAGCAATATTTTAAAATTGATGCGATGTTTAATAGGGAGCCAGTGCAGTTTTGACAGAACTGGGCTAATATGGTCATACTTCCTGGTTCTGGTAAGAACTCGAGCTGCTGCGTTTTGGACCAGCTGTAGTTTGTTTATTAAGCGTGCAGGGCAACCACCCAGTAGAGCATTACAATAATCTAGCCTTGAGGTCATGAACGCATGAACTAATTGTTCCGCATTTGTCAATGAGAGCATATGACGTAATTTAGATATATTTTTAAGATGGAAAAATGCAGTTTTACAGATATTGGACACGTGACTTTCAAATGAAAGATTGGTATCAAAGAGCACACCCAGGTTCCCAACCGACGACGAAGACTTAACAGAGCAGCCATCAAGTGTTAGACAGTATTCTAGGTTATTACGTGAGGAAGTTTTTTGTCCAATAATTAGAAACTCTGTTTTTTCAGAATTTAGAAGTAGGAAATTACGAGTCATCCAATTTTTTATATCCGCTATGCATTCCGTTAATTTTGTGAATTGGTAAGTTTCGTTAGGTTTTGAAGAAATATAGAGCTGAGTATCGTCGGCATAACAGTGAAAGCTAATACCATGTTTCCTAATGATATCTCCTAATGGTAGCATGTACAGAGTGAACAGCAGCGGTCCTAGTACTGAGCCTTGTGGTACGCCATACTGAATTTGTGATCGATGAGACATCTTTTCATTTACTGCTACAAACTGATAACTGTCAGATAAGTATGATTTAAACCATGCTAGTGCAATTCCACTAATGCCAACATAATTTTCGAGTCTATTTAAAAGAATGTTGTGGTCGATAGTATCAAATGCAGCACTAAGATCGAGTAACACTAATAGAGAGACACAACCACGATCGGATGATAAGAGCAAATCATTTGTGACTCTAACGAGAGCTGTCTCGGTACTATGGTACGGTCTAAATCCTGACTGAAAATCCTCACAGATATAATTTCTTTCAAGAAAGGAACACAGTTGTGAGGATACTGCTTTTTCTAATATCTTTGACAGAAAAGGTAGATTCGAGATCGGCCTGTAATTGACTAATTCTGTAGGATCAAGTTGCGGTTTTTTAACAAGCGGTTTAATCATAGCCAGTTTAAAGGTTTTTGGTACGTATCTTAGAGACAAAGATGAATTAATGATATTAGGAAGAGGATCTATGACCTCTGGAAGTATTTCTTTCAGTAGCTTAGTCGGTATAGGGTCTAACATACATGTTGTCGATTTAGATGATTTAACGAGTTTAGTAAATTCTTCCTCTCCTATAGCAACGAATGAATCAAATTTTTCCTCAGGGAGACTACAATGCACTGCCTGATGCGATACTGTAGTAGACGGTTGCATAGTTATAATTTTCTCCCTGATATTATCAATCTTATAAGTGAAGAAGTTCATAAAGTCATTACTGCTGTGTTGCTTGGAAACTTCGGTGCTTGAAGCTTTCTTTTTCGTTAGTTTAGCCACCGTTTCAAATAAATACCTAGGATTATGTTTATTTTCTTCTAATAGGTTTGAAAAATAAGCAGATCTAGCAGCTTTTAAAGCCTCTCTGTAAGCAATCGAGCTCTCTTTCCATGAAATGCGAAATACCTCTAGTTTTGTTTTCTTCCAGTTGTGCTCCATTTTTCTGCTCCATTTTTCTGCATTTTTCTCCATTTTTCTGTTTTTCTCCATTTTTCTGTTTTTCTCCAAAGGTGTTTAAATCATTTCACTTACTAAGATTGACTGATCAAAGAGGTCTGGTCTTACAAACCCCCTGACCAGGTGTGTTGGACCATGGGTGTGGAGATTCTTCAGTTGCTTTGTTTGACGTTCTGCTTAACCTGGATGAACTAGGCTGCTGGAGAAAAGGGAAATTGTTTGAGCTTATAGGAACATGTAATCAATTACAAAATGTTGTGTTAAAAAAAAAGTTGATCATAGAACAATTGCCATCAATGGTCTCTACGATCAACTTAGCTCACAATGCTCTTGAGAAATGTGGACTGTGTGGACGCAGAGCGTTTTGAAACAATGCACTTTTATGGACTTCAAAACAGAAACATCCATTCACTGCCATTATAAATCTTGGAAGAGCCAGGACATTTTTTAATATAACTTCGATTCGGTGCCACTATGCTTTCGAAATAATTAGTATTTAAAAATAATTAGTATTTAAAAAATGATATCTTTAATACACATATAAAATATAAAAATATGCCTAAATGCATTAACACCAGATATGAGGTCAAGGCAAACAGGTTTCAAACAGCAACAACTTTTGTGCATAAGTCTGCTTTAAGAAGTTTACTTTAAATAGTTTCATCATTAAAAATTCTTCTTTCTGAGGAGAATCATCAGGGCTGGATTGGGCTTAAAATTCAGCCCATGTTTCCCCATTAATATTTTGCTGGGGTAAGGGCCTTTAATTTAGATAAATAAATTACTGAATAAATAAAGGACAGAAAGAAATAATAATACGATATTTTTGAACATACTGAATAATTAGTAGTTACAGTTTATTAGAAATGAAGATATCGACACAGAAGAAAAAAGCTCTGTCCTGAAAATTTACCAAAGTTCTTGCATAGTCTTTAGGTCTGACAGAGTGTGTCTGCTTCCTGGATAATGTTTGGAAGACTGTTCTATATGCAGACCGTACACAGAGCTTCAGGACCTCAGATCAGCTCTTTGTCTGTTATGGAGGCCAGCAGAGGTCTCTAAGCAGAGGCTGGGCCACAGGATTGTGAATGGCATCGTCTTGGCGTATCAGTCCCAAGGCGAGCGGCACCCCCTTAGGGTGAGAAAATGTGGTCTCTATAGCACCCCTTTCAGCTTGGATTAGGCACGCATTCTCAGTGTTATCCAATATTCTTACTGTGTGGGAACAAGTAGGAACAGCAGTGATTGAATTCTCTGTGTTAGCCCAGAGAATTCTCTGTGTTAGCCCTGTCCTCAGATCACTGAGAATCTCACCTTTTGTTCTGCAAATGGCTTTCGGAGCCCAAATGGCTCTTGGAGCCGGAGCCGGAGCCGGAGCCCCAGCCCCAGACGTCGAATCGTTAGGCTGATTGGATTAGCAATGCAATAGACTGTTATGCTGATTGAATTAGGATTGGCCAGACCCTCAGTCTAGGGTGTGTTTTCTAAACATGCTTTATTCAGAGTCTCCGCCTCTATGTAATCCCTCCCCTCTTGGAATGTATATAACTACAATGCATACTGTATTAGATTTAGATTGATGGATGACTGCAGCCACGTACAGCGAAGTTCTCAATAAAGAATAACTTCTGTTTGAATGAGATCCCAACGTCTCCTGGTCTTGCTTTGATGAAGGAAAAAGTTCCCTACAGATCCCAATTCGTCAGTCACTGACGCAACTCGTAGAGACTGACTGAATCAGAACATCTAGGTTACTAATGCACTGCTCGGCTCCTCAGTGAAAACTTGGTGAGTGTCTCTCTGGTCGCTTCCTATATATCCACAGCATGGGCCGTGGTTTGCGATGCAATCTCACTCGCCAGTGTCCATTGGCAGGTTATGTTAACACTCGAAGATGAAAGGGCTCTCAGGCACGATCCCAATTCGTCAGTCACTGATGTAATGTCTCGTTCCCTCCTTCAGGGAACAGGAGTTACATTAGTAAGCTAGAAATTCAGGTGACATCTGTTTATTTGTTAATCTAGACACTGTATTAAAAAAAAAATTTAAAAAAAATAATAATAATAATTTTCAGAGGACACAGCCTTATTAGAAGAGGGCAGGGAGCTATGTCTGTTGTTGTGGTATCTTTTTTTTATTTGATTAGAAACCTTTTAATTAATATTTTTAATATTTAATTTACTGTTTGTTATAAAAACAACAAAATCACACAAATCCACTTACCAAAGTCCACTGACCGAAACGTAATAGCTGTGTGAATGCATGTTTGTGTTTATTTGTGTAGTGTACATTATGTTCTGACTAATTATTGATCCATTGATGTCTTCAACAGGTAGAGCAGCTCACTGATGAGCAGAAAAATGGTATGGCATAGTAATACTATACGGCTGTGAATGTAAAATGTTATGTTATATGTTTTAAAATGCCTCTAGATTATATATATATATATATATATATATATATATATATATATATATATATATATATATATATTTACCACCTACATTGCTGTAAAAAAAGTACAACAGTGTAAAATAACAATGAAAATAGAAACAGCCCGCTTAAAGTCCCCCCACACTATTTAAATTGGATTTGAGATTTGGACATTAATTTGGCCACCCCAAGTCACTCCTTTGTAGTTTTGATGGTTTTGGGTCAATATGTCAAAAGGCCCACTTACGCTTGAGCTTTAATTTTAACAAATGGCCTGATGGTGTCCTCAAGCACTCTTTGGTATCTACATTATTTTTAACATAAGAATGGGCCATTGGTAACTTGAATGTGCGAGGCTTCCAGTGTTTTCCATGTTCACTTATTTTATCTGTACACAAACACTCTGTTATGCTGCATGATATTGCAAACTGATGATTGTTATCAAATTGTTTTAATTATCATTTTTAATAAAAACACTGTTTTTTTTAGCACAAATAGTTTTGCTGTATATTGCATCTTGTTATTCTTCTAGTTATTTACCTATAGCGGCTTATGAATTGGAAGTTGCCCACATTCACAGAAAATAGCTTACTTCCACATTGTAAAATAAGATGGATAATGTGGAATTCATAGTTTACATTATGATAGCAAGTTTGCCTGGCCCTATGGCAGCAAAATACCCACAAATAATTATTATATACTGGTGGTGATTCAAAGTTGGTATGAGGTTCTTGAAATGCATGTCACCAGATTCAAATGGTCTGATCGAAGACATTTTCAGGCATTGCATGAAGTATGGCAAAGTGACGCAACCGGGTTACATACCTCAGACATTCCCTTTCAAATGAAACTCAACGCTGCATCACGATGTTGATGCTATGGGAACGTTAATACCCACGTCGCCATACTGAAGGCATGCCTGACCAATCAGGTTGTGAAGTATGCAAAAGCACAAACCCTATGGTCCAAGAATGATTACCCAAAAGAGACAAACCTGGGGAAAACCAACTCCATAATAAATATAAGTGAACGTGTATGGAAAGGGCTAGCCTGCCACAGCACAAACATATAATAGTATAATATTTCTCCAAGAAGGTAGAAGTGAAGCATACTGCACGCCTCAAAGGAATGAGAACTGATACAGAAGAATTAACCCAAAAGGACATGAGTTCCTGGCGTTGAATCCATATTCAGACTGTAAAACCTTATAAACGTGTGCAGAGAGGACCAGCCTGCCACAGCACACTTTAGCTAGTGCCTTAGAAGTATTGACACTCCTAGTAGAGTGAGCCCTGATACCTCAAATCTGCTGGACCGCCTGGGGGTGGAGTCTCCACTCTCCTGGGAGTGTGAGCTGTCGTGAGAGCGTTAACTGCACGATTGAGATCGCCCGGAATATGAATGGCACGAAGCAACTGGAGTCATTTCTGACTCCAGAAGAGGAGATGGCGACATGCATCGGGAACGTAGACCACCTTGGCAGTTGATGTACGCAACGGTCGATTTGTTGTCCGTCCGGACCGGTATATGCTTGTCACACAGCAATGGCAGAAACTGAACCGCAACTGCACGCTTCACCTGAGAGATGTCCACGTACCCTTTGGCCGCCCTGCCATCGAGGGTAGTGAGAGTGGAGAAGGCTCCAGAGTGGCTTTGAGCAGAAAAAGGTGCCTTCCATGACTTTATTACCTTATCGTGCACTTCTGGGAAGAAGGGCAACCCCCGCTGTTGCTCAGTGGACCCCACCCCAGGGTACCAATCATACAGCCTTGAGGGTGGAGCAGCAAAGTTTGCAGCAGCAAAGTTTCTCAGGAAGATGATCACCGCTGACGCACCGTCACACCAACACAGGAACACTTCCGGGTTCTGAAGTCCACATGTGTTAGATGAAAGCAGAGCTGAATCAACGTAGAAACATTTGGCTCTGAAGCAAGAACGCTTTTCTTTATGTTCAACCTCAACTCGATGCCAAATCGCAATGTCCTTTGACTTGGTGAGTATGAGCCAATCGTCGATATAACTGAGAACATGGTCGCTGAGGAGCCAGAGCCAGAGCTGCCAACTCTCACGCATTCACCGTGAGACTCACGTAATTGACACTTTTCACACGCTCTCACGCGCCACACATCTATTTTCTCACGCACAGAAAAATCGCGAAGCAAAGAGGACACGGAGACCGACAGACTAGACAGAGAAGGTTATACTTATGATATAAAAAAATCTCAGCTCTCAGATTCTGTCACTTTTATTACGAAATTCAAACAATAAATACCGTTTTGGCGCTTGTAAATGTGATGTGACAGATCCCTAGCAGCACGTGAAACGATCTTCTCTAGCTAATAGTAAATAAACAGGAATGAACACTGTTTAAAGATACAGTACAACTTGCCGAAATGTATATTCCTCATACATAATATCGACCAATCAATCAAACAAACAAAGGGGTCAATAAAACAGCTGGAGAACAATCATGTCACATAACATTTACCTCAGGAAAGCCATTTGATGACCATAATAGGCTATAGCACGTTATTGGCTAAGTTAGAAAAAAAAGAGCTATAGAGAGTATTTTGCTATATGTGTCCTATATTACATATTTATTATATTTTTACTTTATAATAATGATATTTTATATCATTAAATAAAGTTGTTGTTATAATAAAAAAACGCATTAAATTTATTTGAGTTATTTTTAACCTTAAATAATACTGCCAGCTGAAAGGGCTCTCTGTATGTTTACAGCATTAGGTGAGTTGTTTTTTTCTTGAGAAAAATTAATGCCTATCTTGTGTAGCCTACCTAATATTTATCCAAATGAGTCAATATTAAATCAAATCACAATAATTGAATTGAATTGAAATAATAAAAAAGCGTAGCTTACCAGAAATTGTACCATGTAAACATTGTAACGTTGTCACTAAACCTAATAAAATTCAGTTTAGTTACTAAATGTTTTGACAATCACAATACACTTATTGTGATGCAATATTTTTTCTCTCACTTTATTTTTACAAATTAAGATTTAAGACAAAAAGTGTCCTTTTATTTCTCAGACAAAATACTGCACATTTCTTTATAAATTTTTTATATATTTTATGTAATAATAACACTAAATTGACATTTTAAAACAATTCCCCAAAAAGTCAGAGGAATTGCAGAAATAAAAAGACTATAAAATTTAAGTACAACAGTGACAGGGGTTTCACATTGTTATAAAGGCAAGATTTGAATATTATTTTGTTAATTATTTTAATTTGCATCATTACACTTGCAAGAGTTAGAAAAACAGAACACATTTAGAAAAATATGCCATAATAATCAACCAATTATCGAAAAAATCCATGTAGACATTTAGAGAAAGAGATAAATACAACACCTGGTTCTGCAACAGCACAGCTTTTTCTGTGGAATACATCCTCGTGCTGGTCTTTATCTAGTCTCACTGTGGTGATTATTAGTCTTCAGAAAGTCAAAATGCCGCCATACCTCTGATTTGAATGAGTCAATATCTACGCGCTTGCCATCGCCATGTTTGCTTATGTTTGAAGGTGCGTGCACACTGGCGCAGAGCAGAGAGAGCATTTCATTTCATTCCTATAGAAGTTGAGCTTCCAGCTCACGTGTGCTCACAAACTCAACTTCCCTAGGAATGAACTGAAAACACTTGCTGCTATCGTTCCTGTAAAGCAAGTATACAGTAAACGCCTCTGCTGTTTAAAATGTGTATCGCGATTAGTTTAACACCTCAACCGACATGAATCATCACATATTTTTATCGATTTTCAACCGACTCAGAGTGAATCGTTACATCCCTAGTACACTTCGCCCACAAAACCGAAAGCGATACCAGTCTGAACACCGCCGATTGCTTTTTGGCCGCCTGAAACCTGTCGACAACAGCATTGACGGCGTCACTCAACAGGCCTGATAGCGAAACCGTTTTATGCTGATGCCAAACAGGTGCTGCTATGTCACAACCATAGCAGCCATTGCACCGTCAATAGAGCAACCGTCTGCTTAGGGGCACGGAGGACATGGTCTGTGGCCTGGCAGTGTTCCCTGACTGACTTAAAGTCAATAGCCTCACCGGAGTCCAGGTCGGTGTCACGCTTTAGGCTGCATGAGGCACGTCGAGGCAGACTCAGAAGACAGGATGAAGTGACAACAGGAATTTAATATAAACAGAAACGTACCAAAACTACACCACAGTGTTGACGAGAACCGACAGAGAACAATGAGGAACATAAATACACAGATGAAAATGGGAGGACAAGGTGACAGCATCTTTTTGTTTCTTTTTTTGAACTCCTAACACAGAGAACAAGACTTCTCACACACATGCAAACAGTGGCTTGCTGAAGACAAAGAAGCTGGTGACGTGCATTTCAGGCATCTATTTATGGTCTCAGCTGATGCTACATCACCTGACCACACTTTTGACCAATCAAGATCGGTGTTTCCCACCGAAAACAAAAACTGGCTGAATTTAACACCCATGCCCAACTAATAAAAAACAATAACAGCATTATTTATTGCCTCCCTGCTAAAAAAATTCTGCAATGCTGGTCACCAGCATAAGTTATGTTTTGTATGCTGGGACCAGCATGGGATGCTGTTTGCTGGTTTGCTGGTCCCCATGGGAAGCAGGAGTGCCTGTGGACCAGCTACACCAGCTTGAGAACAGCATGACTATGCTGGTCCACCAGCTAGACCAGCACTATTCCAGGTCTAGCCAGAATAAACCAGCCTGGACCAACATGGAATTAATGCTGGTTTATGCTAGGTTTTTCAGCAGGGCTATATGCAATAAAGATTTACTAAACTGACATTAATTTACAATATCATTAAGTTGTTCATGACAGAGACACAATAATGTACACAAAAGCTTAACTGACTGCTTAAGTTCTGTGGTTGTGTTTTGTAGAGTTCCGCGCAGCATTTGATATTTTCATTCAGGATGCTGAAGATGGCTGTATTAGCACTAAGGAGCTCGGAAAGGTAATGAGGATGCTGGGCCAGAACCCCACGCCGGAAGAACTCCAGGAGATGATTGACGAGGTGGATGAGGATGGTAAAGTCTAGAACAATCCAGAATAAGTAACATTCCAGAACCCTAACCTGTAATGTCAACAAGTGTTTTAGTCAAGTCCACCAAGACTGAGACCAAGTCAAGACCAAGACCAGTGTGTGTTGTGACCAAGAAAAGACCAAGACATTGTTGGATTGAGACCAAGGCAGGGCAAGACCGAGTCAAGACTAAGACCAGACCAGGTCTCCTCAAATTCATCAAAAAAAAAAAATCCCCATTTACTGCTTGAGAAATGTCTTAATCAATAAATACAATTAGATAAATAAGACAATATATAGAGCTGTTACCAATCAAATGAAATCACCAACAATAAAATTCAGATGGCACAGAAGCTACAATTCCAACTATAATAAATAATGTTGAAATTAATGTTTTAAAAATAAAATTTTGTTTATTGAATGTTTGTATAAAATCAATATCACGTTTGCAATTTTGCTAATTTTTGTGAAAACAGTTCTCTTGCTCATGTGATATATATGTTATAATATAAAAAAACAAGATCTCATACAAGTCATTTTTGCAATCATATCTTGAATTTGACTTTATATGATACGGCCACAGTCATATCACCCTGTACCCCAAGACTTTGGTTGCCCACTGAAGCTAAGCAGGGTTGAGTCTGGTCAGTACCTGGATGGGAGACTCCTGGGAAAAATAGGTTGATGCTGGAAGAGGGGTTATTGAGGCCAACAGGGGGTGATGCTCGCCCTGTGGTTTGTGTAGGTCCTAATGCCCCAGTAAAGTGACAGGGACACTATACTGTAACAAGCACCGCCCTTCAGATGAGACGTTAAACCGAGGTCCTGACTCTCTGTGGTCACTAAAAATCCCATGGCACTTCTCGTAAAAAGTAGTGTGTCCTGACCAAATTCCTTCCATTGCCCTTATCAATCATGCCCTCCTAATAATACCCATCCACTTAATTGGCTCAATCACTCTCTCTCTCTCTCTCCACCTATAGCAGGCGTGTGGTGAGCGCACTGGCGCCGTTGCTCTGTGGCTGTTGTTGCATTGTCCAAGTGGATGCTGGTTGAGGAGAGACATCCTGATATGATTGTATAGTGCTTTGGATGTACAGTAGTGCATGAGAAAAGCACTGTATAAATGTATACACACACCTACTCTACGTGATGTAACTTAGTCTAGTATGTTAGACTAGTGCACTTGCGCTAGTGCACATTTTCACTGTGTGATTTATTTCATTAAATTGCATTTATAATGCCCTCAATATTCAAGAGAATGGGAAAAAATACCTCTGTATGTGTCACGTACTGCTCCGAGACAAGGAGGTTGAGGATCCAAATGCAGTACTTATTTGGAAAGGGTAATCCAAATACGTAATCCAAATCCAGGCAAGGGTCATACACAAACAAGCAATCCAAACATTAACACAAAAGGGCTGAGGCAAGGAGAGAAATCCGAGGGAACAGGCAGAGAATCAAGGTGGCCAGGACACAGGAGAAACATGATACAAAAACACTCAGAGATGCAGTCTAAACAACTAACAAGACTTCGCAGGGAATGAATGTGAAAACCAGGCTTATATGGGGTGAGCTAAACAAGGTAATGACATACTGGTGAACGTGATTATGACTGATTAGTCTGGGCAAAGGATTATGGGAAATGTAGTTTGTGGATGTGTGGTGATTGTCCGGGTTGGAGTACCCTCTGATGGTTATCCCGGGCACTCTCACTGGTGATCGTTACATAGCCCGTCCTCAATTGCCCGCCAAAATTGTCCAGAAGGGAGGTGGAGTGGAGGCGGACCCGGGGGCAGGATGGAGGGCCAGGCCTGTGGAGTGGAAGAAGTCCTGGAGAGTGAGGCGGAGCAGGCTGAGAAGGTGGCCGGGGCGGAGCAGGCATCCAGGGCGGAGCTGGCCTCCGGGGCGGAGCAGCCCGGGCAGGCGGTCGGGGCGGAGCAGGCATCCAGGGTGGAGCAGGCCTGGCAGGTGTCCGGGGCGGAACAGGTGACCAACGCTTCAGGTGGCCAGGAAGGCGCTGGTTGCTCAGGTGCAGAAGTGGCCATCTTGTCCGAAGACACCGGCGTAGAGTCGGCCATCTTGTCCGAAGACAAAGGCGTAGCTGCTTCCATCTTTTCTGAAGACACAGGCGTAGAAGCTGTCATATTGTCCAAAGACACAGGCCTAGAAGCGGCTATCTTGTCCGAAGACACCGGCGTAGAGTCGGCCATCTTGTCCGAAGACAGGCATAGAAACTGTCATCTTGTCTGAGGACACCGGCGTAGACACAGGCTTAGAGATGGCCATTCTGTCCGAAGACACAGGTGTGGAGGTGGCCAACTTGTCCGAAGACGCAGGCGTGGAGGCGGCCATCTTGTTCAAAGACATAGGTGTGGGGGCGGCCATCTTGTCCAAGGACTCTGGAACGGTGGCGACCATCTTGGCTGAGGGGTCACCGGATGGAGTTGATGTGTGTGCTGCCCACATACACAAAATAGCCGTGGCCATGATGATCAGCGCTGTATCATCTGGAGCTGACTGTGGTGGGCCAAGCTCCGTGGCCACTGGACATGTCCCCTAAAAAAACATTTAGGGGACATGTCCTCCTCAACTTCCCCAACAGTGAAGGAGGAACCACTTAACAGCAAAGCATAATGTTATAGAGCATAGAACAGTATTTGTTCTAGAATAAGTTTGTTCTGTCCTCTAGGCATAAGCGATCTTATGGGCTCATCTAAGCCATGACAATACAAGTCCTTAAAAACAGCATCTTTCCAGTTTAACCAGTTGGCGAGAGCACAGAACTGTTCAGTGTAGACCTCTATAGTACAGGTACCTTGATGTAGAACCTCTGCTGGATTCATGTAAGGCGAAGTCTTCAGTCATGCACTGCTCCGAAACAAGAAGGTTGAGGATCCAAATGCAGTATTTATTTTGAAAGGGTAATCCAAAGACGTAATCCAAATCCAGGCAAGGGTCATACACAAACAAGCAATCCAAACAATAACAGAAAAGGGCAAGGAGAGAAATCCGAGGGAACAGGCAGAGAATCAAGGTGACCAGGACACAGGATACAAACACGCTCAGAGATGCAGTCTAAACAACTAACAAGACTTCGCAGGGAATGAATGTGAAAACCAGGCTTATGTGGGGTGAGCTAAACAAGGTAATGACATACTGGTGAATATGATCATGACTGGGCAAAGGATTATGGGAAATGTAGTTTGTGGATGTGTAGTAATAGTCCGGGTTGGAGTGCCCTCTAATGGTTATCCCGGGCACTCTCACTGGTGATCGTTACAGTGTGTCTTTTATATTTACATCATTTAATATAGTAGTTAATCAATCTCACACAAATTTGTAATCAGCACGATTATAAATGTGGTATTGATTTTATACAACAGTTCAATAAACAATAAGGTAATATTAAGTGACTTACATTTTAGACTCAGTATTGCCTGTTTTTGCTCCATTTCGCCAACGAAAATAGTTCCAAACGAAGACACAGGACTGTTTTGCGTTTTGTTTTGAAACAAATGATTCATTCCTGAAAGAAGCAGTTTGAATGAATCGGTTGAAACTCAATGACTCACTCATTAACCGTGACTTGCTGCCACCTATTGGCAGTTTTAATTTAACAATTAAAGCATCTTTTCATTTTTTATATCTTTTCTAATCTCAATATTCAACGTTTTATGTTTAAAACTTTAAAACCTTATTTCTGAGTTTGTAACTGCAGGTTAAATGCATTCATGTCCCTCTGATCTGCATTAAACCAAAAAAAAAAAAAATGTTGATACTGATTTCATTTGATTGTTAACAGCCCTTTTGTGTCTTATTATTCTAATAGAATTTGATTTAATGTAAGAATTTGACAAAACCAATTAATTAGGTAAAAAATGGATTTATAAAGGGAAAAGAAATGCCCATAAAAGGTAAAAATCATTTTAATGTTATTGGAAAATATGATTTCTGTCACTGCTGCAAATTGACCACCATATAGAATATGAAGAATATCAAAAACGTTAGGAGTCAGCTGTCCACAGCAGTCCTAAACCTGCAAAGATACCAGCACAATAAAATCACTCAGCAAAATATTGTCTAATTGTCGTTATCGATAAAATCCCAGAAAATATCAAGATACTGTATCATTTTTTGTCAATATCGCACACCCCTAATCCCTCGTTGATTTCTGACCTGGCATCATAATCAATAACATTTCTAATTTTATTTCTTTTCTTACCGTTTTTGCCAGGTCAGAAATAAAAATATAAAATATTGCATTTGTTGCAGGAAGTTTACATCCAATCACAGTAAAGATTTTAACAAATAAATCGGACAATACACTAGAAATTTAGTGAGATCCCCACTGTTGTGGTCTTGATCTGTCTTGAAATAAAATCCTGAGTCCTCTTAGTCTGAGACAGAGACAAGAGCAAGTGCAAATGCAGTCGAGAACAAGACAAGACCAAGACCTTCAAGAAATGCTCTCTACAACCAAACAATACAACACAAATGAGTTACTACAACACTAATCTCAACTAAAATACACTCAGTTGTAGCAATCTCCTATATCTTACAAGACATAGCAAGGCAACTTTGATTTTTAACAATGTTACAATGATAAATCTTCATAAAAGCCTACAATCTGTTTGGAGTGTCAGAGGTTTTGATATTATAGTCCAACTTTCTCCATTCAAGGAATAGGTCCCCAAAAATGAAAATTCTGTCTTCATTTACTCAGGACATGAGTGTAAAAGTAATCTGTACAACTACCAAGTAGGGGCACATCGATACTGCAGTATCGATATAGATACCTTTAAATATATATATATATATATATATATATATATATATATATATATATATATATATATATCAATGTTAGAATGATATTAATACAAAACCCAGACGTTTTTAGCTGGCCTGTGACACATGACTGTGAGAAGTGAGTGTAGAGCCAATGCAGGATGGCAGAAAGGAAACATACTGTAGTGTGGTGTGGTGCTAAATGTACAGCAAGATGCAATGATATACAGTATAATACATGGTATTTTATTTTATTCATATTTATGTTATAATAAATTACTTGATTATTAATCACAATATTTATATAAAATACAAGATTATTTTTTACACCCATCAGTACACATTTTTATTTAATTGTTCTCATATTTGCTTTTTTGATAAATTTGTTATTAATGGCAAGTATGTGTCATGTAGTAGTGATTTGAAAAATGTGAAAAAACATTAAAATGCAGTATAAAGTGATAAAAAATACAATGTCAGTGCATGTACTGTCATTGCAGTTCTGAAATGAGCATGTGCTAAAATGATTGTTTGTGCATGTATGCAGGCAGTGGTACGGTGGATTTTGAAGAGTTTTTGGTCATGATGGTGAGATGCATGAAAGATGACAGCAAAGGAAAGTCAGAAGAAGAACTGGCAGAACTCTTCCGTATGTTTGATAAGTATGTGTGTCCTTAAACCAAAGTAAGATAACTAACCTGTGGTGGGTTTAGTGGTTTCTGATGGTTTTTGATTGGTTCTGGACAGGAATACAGATGGGTATATTGATCTTGATGAACTGAAGCTGATGCTGGAAGGTACGGGTGAAACCATCACTGAAGATGACATTGAGGAACTGATGAGGGACGGAGACAAAAACAATGATGGAAAAATCGATTATGACGGTAAGCATGTGTTATTGTTGTCTTATACTCAAGTTCACTCAACAATGTAGTGTCAGTAGAGATATATCTGCTAGATCTGTTTCCAGCTCCATGCAGCATCACACTGAATACGATGAGCTAAGGGAGTGTTGAAAACTTTTTCTTCGTCGAAGCAAGAAACCAGGAGACGTTGGGGATCACGTTCAAACAAAGTTATTCTTTATTGAGGACTTCGCGTTGACGCGGCTGCAGTTCTTCCCAAATCAGTCTGGCTAACATACTTTAAATGGTTTCTTTATAGGCCTTTCAGTGGGCTGTACTTAAAGGTGCTAAACATACACACAGCCTTAGAGGTAACCACTAAATCTAATCATCTAAAGACAATAGAGGCAATTGCCCCCAACTGAGATAATGGTGCCCCCAACTGAGATAATGGTACCCCCCCCCCCCCCAAATGGTATACACAACAAATGGTCACGAGACCTTAGACTAGGTGACATTCCCACACAGTCCAACTCTTAGTTGGAAGATCAAAGACTAACAAAACCCCTGACTATTACAACGTTTAGACAGCTGACTTAAAGCTGACTTCTGATCAGTAAATTGATGCCACCATGTTCACCTTGAATGCCCAATACAGTGTAATTCACCTTAGTTTTTCATGTGATGTTATGTAAGGAAGTAAGATCAGCAGATCTTAAACATATTCTTAAATTTGGATTCTTCAGGAGCTTGTGACTCACGCCACAGCCCGATTAAGCTTGAATCTAATTAAGCTTGTTTGGTTCCTTTGGCTTTGAGTTATTCAAATGTAGAGGGGGTCGTTGATAAGGGTTATGGGTGAATGCCTCAGGTGAAAAGCAATTTAGAGAATTACCTTTCCCTGGGTACATCCTCATTGCTGAAGGCTCCCGTTTTGACCTCTAAACCATATCAGACGACATTGAGGTTGGTGGGCAGAGCGTATGTGGCGGCTGGAGAAACTGGTGGAGCGTTACACACTATGGCAGTACTGCAAGCTTACCATGATCAAGGGGAGGGCTTATCCCCTAAAACAGTCTCTGAACTTTGATCGTCACCAATCTAGCTCTCCGGGCCACCAAGCAGGCAGCCCGCTATATTGGCCGGTCCATGGCTGCTATGATGGCGATGGAGGGGCATCTGTGGCTTAATTTGTCAGGGATCAAGGACTCAGATAAAGCTGTGCTTGCTTGACTCATGTCTCACCCTCAGGACTGTTTGGCACACACTCTGGACAGGTTTAGAGAGGCGAGTGGGGGCAAAGGCTCCGTAACAGGAGCGTTTGCACACAGTGCAGGGAGCTGTGGATGAGACAGAGAAAGAGGAGAGTGATTGAGCAGGGCTGAGGTTCAAGCTCTTACCCCCCTTTTTCAATTTCTTTCAGCTCCTTCTAAATTGTCTGTGCCCTTTCCAGGAGCAAGTTCCTGTGGAGAAGAGCAAAAGGCGAGTCTGGCTAAAGCAAGCTCTTCTTCTGAGGAACTGGGGGCGCAGAGAAACAATAATAGATCTGGGTGCTGGGGGAGAAAAGGAGGTCATTGGCTTAGCTGAGGCTCTGTCTGTTTTCTGGTAGCTCTGCTCTAAGGGGTCTAGATTCTCCTCGGGCTAGTTTAGAGTCCTTTTGAGCATAGAAGCTTCAGGACCTTCCTTGTTATGGGAGCAAGGTGTACTGCTCGCCCGCTGACACTTTAATGGTTCAGGGCTGAGGCCTCCAAGCTTAGTGCTTAGTTTGTTAGTTTGAGATCTACAAGCAGGCATTGGTCAGCATGGCGTAGTGGGTATTGACATCCCCATAGCATCAGGGGTAGGAGACGCTAATACACATCTTCTGTAAGAGTACAGAATCTCCTGATCAAAAACACAAGTGAAAAAGAAGCAGAAACAAGCAATAGAAGCATTGATTATGCACATGGTGTAGTCTTTGAAAAATAAAACTGGATTTTCTTAACTTTTTGTTAAAAATCAATTTTTATGAAACTTACCCACATTCAGGTGTTGATAAAAAAAAGAATGCATGCAGCTTGAAGATTGTTGTTGTCTTTCTTTTGCTATATTGCATTTTCAGACAATTATTCTGGAGGCCATGAAAATTTTGTGAAAATTACTTTTAAAAAAAATGCTGGTGGTGGCTGGGAACTTAAAAAAAATGCTGGCAGGGAAAGAGTTAAAATAGCTCAATTTGATCAGAAAAGTCAGCAATGGTTTCAGGAGGCAGTGTCCATGCTGTGATGTTTTGGAATGATGGGAGATTGCTTTAAACATTTTGCAATGTTGCTACAGAGACAGTATTTGTGTCAAAACCCTTTAAGACCCAATGTGATGCGAATCTATCCTCGTCTCTGTCTCATGCATCTATCCTTCTATTGCAGAGTTCCTGGAGTTCATGAAAGGGGTGGAATAAAGGATGAAGGAATGTCTTCCTGGTGTTTCTCCCTGGATTGTCAAACAAAAGGATAGTAAATATTCAAGCTTAATGAGAGACAATATAGACTGACAGATCCTCTATTGTTCTATATGATTAATATGTGTATAATTTTCAGGACAATATTTTCAGAAGATTCAATTATTGTAAACACCTGTAAACATATTTTGAAGTCAGGGCCAAGTTGTGTAGATTTAAGACTTTATTTTAATTGGTCCAATAATTTATTCATTTACTGAAAACATTTTACCTTCAAATTAATTTAGTAAATCAGTTATGATTGGTTACACACTGACCAGACTTGGAATCTGAACCTAAATATTTGCATGAGGCTACATTCGAATAATAAAAAGGTACAAAAAGTTTGTCTAACGTTCTGCTCTATTCCCCTGAAATTATTTCTCAAATTTAATTACATTCTACTGCAGTTTGTTTTACAGTTGGAAAGAAATAACTGTCCTAAAGGGATTCCCATAATCCACATCTTTCAATCTTTGTTTTTTTTTTTTTTTAGTAAAGACTGAGTTTACATTTGAGAGTGTATTGTTTTCCAGCCTATGTCAAATTAACAAAATGCTACTTGTCTGCTTGTTTATGAAGACAGAATAAAGCTTTTGAATATTTTGGCCTGTTTTTTCCTTTAGTCATGCATTAAAATATAACAAGGATGCTTAGGAACTCCTCAAACTCCCTGGAGGTGAATGGTGGGCCATTGTCTGATACCAGCTCTTTTGGGAATCCATAGGCAGCCCAGAGATGACGCAAAAGGTTTATAGTCTTCTCTGCATTGGTCAGCTGAGTAGGAAAGATTTCCACCCATTTTGAATGAACATCCACAATCACTAAGAAGTGTTGCTTGTCTATTTCTGCATAGTCTACGTGAATGCGCTCCCAGGGTGTTGTCGTCCAGGACCCTGGGTAAAGAGGAGCACGGGGTGGTTGGTTTCGCCCCAACTCACATGGAGCGCACTTACTTACAAAGTTCTGAATGTCTTGGTTGAGACCCGGCCACCAGAGGTATCCTCTTGCCAATGTTTTCATTCTTATTATGCCTGGGTGACCCTTATGTTTATGATCAGTTAGCAGATGGAACTTGCGGCCATACAGATACTTGTGAAACTTTTTCACACCAAAGACTATGCTCAGGGCCCTCTTTCTCAATCTGCGCATAATTATTTTCACTTGCTGTCAGAGTCCTCGATGCAAATGCAATGGGGTGTTCTTCCCCTGAAGGTAGCACATGTGAGATAACTGCACCAACGCCATAGGGAGAGACGTCACAGGCGAGTCTTAGTGGCTTTTTGGGATCATAGTGAGCTAACCACTTACTTGACAACAGGTGCTGTTTACAGGTGTTGAAAGCTTGAGCACACTGCAAAGACCATTGCCAATTTACATTGGCCTGCAACAGTCGGTGGAGTGGGTGCAAAGTGTGGAAAGATTTGCTACAAACTTCCTGTAGTGGGATGTACTGCTGCGTCTAATTCAGTGGTTCCCAACCTTTTTCCTTGGGGCCCCCCCATGTACATATTTAACAATCCGTGACCCCCCCCCACCCCAATATATATATATATATACAAAATTCACGGTTCGGTTCGATATGATACACTTGTGTCACGGTACGTTTCGGTACGTTTTTGATACAGCAAAAAGAAAGAAATGCCAGAGAAATTTCCTTGATTTCATTTTTTTTATTCAAACTAACATCATAAAGTATGATTTTTTTTTTTACTTTGAGCAATTCTAGAGCTATAATTCACTCTTCTTATGAGCATATAAAACAAAACAGCTCCTTGGAAAAAAATTAATGTAATATTGTAGTAGTTATAAACAAAGGTTTATTTTATTTCAGATTAACATTTGAGGGCAGCAATTGTATTCATAATGTAAAAATAAAACCGACGTAATGTTACTTGAAGGCATTATAGCCTATTCCTGTCAGACTTCCATGGGTGCAGTTAGTGTTACTACAGTAAATCCATGGTGAATGTTGCAGATCTGTGGACACTGTTTCTTCCAGGTTTCCACGTCAGCGCTGTTTGATCCGTTAATAACGGAGAAATGTGAATGTTTGTCACTAGATCTCGCAGCGATGTTATTACTTCTGTGGCGAATTGAAATGGTTTATTTACTGGATCTCTTAGCGCTGTGCAGTAACAGTGTCGCATGATCACGATCGGCTCGCGCTGCTTTGGTCCAAACTGATAAACGGTCCTTCAACCACACAATAACGAGCAGTTTCGTTCCGCTTGCATTACGTTTGCCATTTGATGTTGGGCAATGTTGTGGTCTCGCCGGCGTCTCTTACATTATGAGCGCGCTTGCCACGCGCAACGCGCGTATACATTTGAAATAACGAAATTGTAATTGAAATTCACCTCAAAACATATCCGCACCCGCGCCCCCCCTGTGAACTCTGGCGCCCCCCCGAGGGGGGCGCGGACCCCAGGTTGGGAACCAATGTCGGGCGTGAGTTCAATCATAACGATGCGGGAGCATATAAAAAGGGTTTCGAGTCACTGTTTACCTGTGGGTGTCGTCTGCGTGGTGCGTCATTGCCCGGGCACCACCCCTCCTGGTTCCTCATCCGTTCTCGCTTGGAGAGTGTTTGGCTGACTAGTTAAACAGAGATGCGTGATGTCATGTAAACAACTGTTCCGTTTTAGCTTTGAGGATAAATCGCGGCTGTGGGCTGTTGGCAGCTGCTGCTGCTGCTAAACTTCCTCACGTAATAACTTAGAATACTGTCTAACACTTGATGGCTGCTCTGTTAAGTCTTCGTCGTCGGTTAGGAACCTGGGTGTGCTCTTTGATACCAATCTTTCATTTGAAAGTCACGTGTCTAGTATCTGTAAAACCGCATTTTTCCATCTTAAAAATATATCTAAATTACGTCATATGCTCTCATTGACAAATGCGGAACAATTAGTTCATGCTTTCATGACATCAAGGCTAGATTATTGTAATGCTCTACTGGGTGGTTGCCCTGCACGCTTAATAAACAAACTACAGCTGGTTCAAAACGCAGCAGCTCGAGTTCTCACCAGAACCAGGAAGTATGACCATATTAGCCCAGTTCTGTCAAAACTGCACTGGCTCCCTATTAAACATCGCATCAATTTTTAAATATTGCTGATTACTTACAAAGCACTAAATGGTTTTGCTCCGCAGTACTTGAGCGAGCTCTTAACGCATTATAGTCCTTCACGTCTATTGCGATCTCAAAATTCCGGCCAGTTGGTAATATCTAGAATATCAAAATCAACTGCTGGCGGTAGATCCTTCTCCTATTTAGCACCAAAACTTTGGAACAGTCTTCCTAACATTGTCCGGGAAGCAGACACACTCTGTCAGTTCAAATCTAGATTAAAGACACATCTCTTTGACATAGCATTCACATAATACATTATAGACTTCTATAATTCAATATTAGGCTGCATAGATCAGGTCAGCTGGAACCGGGAACACTTCCCATAAATCCTGATGTACTTGTTACATCATGAGAAGAATGGCATCTACGCTAATTTTAGTGTCTTTGTTTATCCCAAGGTTTTCACGCAGCCTGCCGGATCCAGGCCGTTTCCAGATCTGACGAAGGACCTTCGCCTGGACCGATGTCAACGCAGTGCTGAAGTGCCAACTAGTCTCTCCCTATGGAGGATCCCTTTCCCACTCTACAGATAAAGCGTCGTCGGGAAAACTCAATTTGCGTATCTACCCCGAATTGATAAAATAAAATAAAATAAAATTCTGAATCAAAACTATAAGGAAACACCAGTACTTTGTTTAGGCTTGGTTTGTAGGGAATTCCAAACCTGCACACATATATTCAAACGCACATAACTATAGAACCCGTTCTTAATGCGCATCTGAACGCCATCAGCGTTTCTCACAGGATCGCGTTTAATGTCTGTGTAGAGAGAATGGTGTCGTCTTGGCGGCCCTAATTTAATAACAAATGATCGTTGCGACGGAAGCGAATCAATCAAAACCAACTTTAGCTGGAAAATAACTTTATTAAAGAACCGCTATAAAGCAAAAACAATCTTACGTTAAATTATACATTTATCTCTGTAAAGCTGCTTTGAGACAATCTACATTGTTAAAAGCGCTATATAAATGAAGATGACTTGACTTGACTTGACTCTCCTCTGGCGTTCCTCTTGCGCGGTCCCGCGTCTGGTGATGCGTTGAGCTTGAGGATAAATCGCAACTGTGGGCTGTTGTCAGTTGTTACTCTCCTTTGGTGTTCCTCATGGTGTTGTCTTGTGTGCGCGTGACGTGGACGGGCGACTGTTATGAAATGAAGGTACGTAAAACCTTCACTATTGTGTGGCGCTCCCTTTTTAGACTGCAAGTATATGTTTTATGTTTATATTTTAGGAGGAATAGACTGGTCAGTGACACCTGCGGGGCAACGCTGCTTGACGCTGCTACTTTATACACTCGGATTCCTGCTGTTTGTACGTCCGGATTCTTCCCGGCAATAACATCAATCAACACGTCAGTCAGTCAGTCATCTTCATTTATATAGCGCTTTTAACAATGGAGATTGTTTCAAAGCAGCTTTACAGAAATAAACGTATAATTTAAGGTAACAGAGAATGTTTTGGCTTTATAGCCGAGTTAAGTTATTTTCCATCTAAAGTTAGTTTTGATTGATTCGCTTCCGTCGCAACGATCATTTGTTATTAAATTAGGGGCCACCAAGACGACACCATTCTCTCTACACAAACTTTAAACGGGATCCTGTAAGAAACGCTGATGGCGTTCACATGCGCATTAAGAATTGGTTCTAAAGTTATGTGCGTTTGAATATATGTGTGCAGGTTTGTTATTCCCTACAAACCAAGCCTAAACAAATTACTGGTGTTTCCTTATAGTTTTGATTCAGAATTTTATTTTATTTTATCAATTCGGGGTAGATACGCAAATTGAGTTTTCCCGACGACGCTTTATCTGTAGAGTGGGAAAGGGATCCTCCATAGGGAGAGACTAGTTGGCACTTCAGCACTGCGTTGTCATCGGGTCCAGGCGAAGGGCCTTCGTCAGATCTGGATATGGCCTGGATCCGGCAGGCTGCGGGAAGACCTCGGGATAAACAAAGACACTAAAATTAGCGTAGATGCCATTCTTCTCATGATGTAACGAGTACATCAGGATTTATGGGAAGTGTTCCCGGTTCCAGCTGACCTAATCTAAGCAGCCTAACACTGAATTATAGAAGTCTATAATGTATTATGTGAATGCTATGTCAAAGAGATGTGTCTTTAATCTGGCTTTGAACTGGCAGAGTGTGTCTGCTTCCCGGACAATGGTAGGAAGACTGTTCCAAAGTTTTGGTGCTAAATAGGAAAAAGATCTACCGCCAGCAGTCAATTTTGATATTCTAGGTATTAGTAACTGGCCGGAATTTTGAGATCGCAATAGACGTGACGGACTATAATGCGTTAAGAGCTCGCTCAAGCACTGCGGAGCTAAACCATTTAGTGCTTTGTAAGTGATCAGCAATATTTTAAAATTTATGCGATGTTTAATAGGGAGCCAATGCAGTTTTGACAGAACTGGGCTAATATGGTCATACTTCCTGGTTCTGGTAAGAACTCGAGCTGCTGCGTTTTGAACCAGCTGTAGTTTGTTTATTAAACGTGCAGGGCAACCACCCAGTAGAGCATTACAATAATCTAGCCTTGATGTCATGAAAGCATGAACTAATTGTTCCGCATTTGTCAATGAGAGCATATGACGTAATTTAGATATATTTTTAAGATGGAAAAATGCGGTTTTACAGATACTAGACACGTGACTTTCAAATGAAAGATTGGTATCAAAGAGCACACCCAGGTTCCTAACCGACGACGAAGACTTAACAGAGCAGCCATCAAGTGTTAGACAGTATTCTAGATTATTACGTGAGGAAGTTTTTTGTCCAATAATTAGAATCTCTGTTTTTTCAGAATTTAGAAGTAGGAAATTACGAGTCATCCAATTTTTTAAATCAGCTATGCATTCTGTTAATTTAGTGAATTGGTAAGTTTCGTTAGGTTTTGAAGAAATATAGAGCTGAGTATCGTCAGCATAACAGTGGAAGCTAATTCCATGTTTCCTAATGATATCTCCTAATGGCAGCATGTACAGAGTGAACAGCAACAGTCCTAGTACTGAGCCTTGTGGTACGCCATACTGAACTTGTGATCGATGAGACATCTCTTCATTTACTGCTACAAATTGATAACGGTCAGATAAGTATGATTTAAACCATGCTAGTGCAATTCCACTAATGCCAACATAGTTTTCTAGTCTATTTAAAAGAATGTTGTGGTCAATGGTGTCAAACGCAGCACTAAGATCGAGTAACACTAATAGAGAGATACAACCACGATCGGATGATAAGAGCAAATCATTTGTGACTCTAACGAGAGCAGTCTCAGTACTATGGTACGGTCTAAATCCTGACTGAAAGTCCTCGCAGATATCATTTCTTTCTAAAAAGGAACACAGTTGTGAAGATACTGCCTTTTCTAGTATCTTTGACAGAAAAGGTAGATTCGAGATCGGCCTGTAATTGACTAATTCTGTAGGATCAAGTTGCGTTTTTTTTTAACAAACGGTTTAATCATAGCCAGCTTAAAGGTTTTTGGTACGTATCCTAGAGACAAAGATGAATTAATGATATTAAGAAGAGGATCTATGACCTCTGGAAGTATTTCTTTCAGTAGCTTAGTCGGTATAGGGTCTAACATACATGTTGTCGATTTAGATGATTTAACGAGTTTAGTAAATTCTTCCTCTTCTATAGCAACGAACGAATCAAATTTTTCCTCCAGGAGACTACAATGCACTGCCTGATGCGATACTGTAGTAGACGGTTGCATAGTTATAATTTTCTCCCTGATATTATCAATCTTATAAGTGAAGAAGTTCATAAAGTCATTACTGCTGTGTTGCTTGGAAACTTCGGTGCTTGAAGCTTTCTTTTTCGTTAGTTTAGCCACCGTTTCAAATAAATACCTAGGATTATGTTTATTTTCTTCTAATAGGTTTGAAAAGTAAGCAGATCTAGCAGCTTTTAAGGCCTCTCTGTAAGCAATCGAGCTCTCTTTCCATGAAATGCGAAATACCTCTAGTTTTGTTTTCTTCCAGTTGAGCTCCATTTTTCTGGCTGCTCTCTTAAGGGCCTGAGTGTGCTCGTTGTACCACGGCGTTGGACTATTTTCTTTAATCTTCTTTAAGCGCAACGGAGCAACTGTGTCTAAAGTGCTGGAAAAGAGAGAGTTAAAAGTTTCTGTTGCAATATCTAGTTCTTCTAAGCTATCTGGGATGCTGAGATGGTGAAACTGATTAGGAAGATTATTAATAAAACAATCTTTAGTGGCAGAAGTGATAGGTCTAACATATTTATAACACGGAGTCGGCTTTGCAGCCTTGGCTAAATGAAGTTTACACGAGACTAGATAATGATCTGAGATGTCATCGCTCTGCTGCAGAATTTCAACGGCATCAACATCTATTCCATGTGATAATATTAGATCTAGAGTATGATTACGACGGTGAGTAGGTCCTGACACGTGTTGTCTAACTCCAATTGAGTTTACAATGTCTTTAAATGCCAATCCCAATGCATCTTTTTCATTATCGATGTGTATATTAAAATCACCAACAATTAGTACTTTATCTGCAGTCAATATTAATTCTGATAGAAAGTCCGCAAATTCTTTGATAAAATCTTTATGGTGCCCTGGTGGCCTGTATACAGTAGCCAGCACAAATCTCAAACGTGATTTATCATTTATACTATATATTTTTACATTAAGTACTAACACTTCAAAAGAGTTATATTCGAAACTTGATTTCTTAGTGGTTTTGAAAATATTACTATAGATTACTGCAACTCCTCCCCCTTTGCGTTTCAGACGAGGCTCATGTTTATAACAGTAATCTTGCGGGGTGGACTCATTTAAAGTAATGTAATCGTTTGGTTTTAGCCAGGTTTCTGTCAAACACAGCACATCTAGGTTATTATCTGAAATCATAGCTGTTTTTTATTTGTTGAACATCAATTAAATTTTTAACCTTAGATGGGTTTAAACGTTTTTTGGATTTCCAAATTCGGGGAACAGACACAGTCTCTATATGATGATAGCTAGGTGAAAGAGGCTCTATGTGATGGGATTTATCTGACCTTGGTGACGCGAGGCCGCTAGCAGACAGTCGGTTAAGCCAGTCTGTCTGCTTCCTGACCTGAGCCCCAGATTGTCATGTTTGAGCTCTAAGACTATGAGCCATATTACTAGAGAGAAGAGCAGCACCATCCCAGGAGGGATGAATACCATCTCTTTTCAACAGGTCAGGTTTGCCCCAAAAACTTTTCCAATTGTCTATAAATTCTTTATTATGTTGCAGACACCACTTAGACAGCCAACCGTTAAGCGAACACAATCTACTAACTATCTCATCACTCCTGCGAACAGGAAGGGGGCCAGAGCAAATTACAGTACTTGACATCGTACTTGCGAGTTCACACACCTCTTTAATATTAATTTTTGTGATCTCCGACTGGCGGAGTCGAACATCATTAGTGCCGACGTGAATAATGATCATAGAGAATTTACGATTAGCATTAGCCAGCACTTTTAAATTTGCTTTGATGTCAGGCACTCTGGCTCCCGGCAAACATGTGACTATGGTGGTTGGTGTCTCTATTTTCACGTTCCGTGTAATAGAATCGCCAATAACTAGGGCACAATCATTCTCAGTGGGTGTTTCACTGAGCGGGGCAAATCGATTTGTTATGGTAATCGGAACGGAAGAGTGGTTTTTTGATTCGCGACTAGAGCGATCCCTCACTGTCACCCATTTGCCCTGCTGCATGGGCTCTACTTCAGCTGGAACCGACTCATGTAAAGAGTTCACTATGCTAGGCGCATCGAAAATAGTATCTAAAGCTCTAGCACTCTTACTATCCTCAATTAAAGTTTGGATGCGTGGATGCTGTCTCCTTGCATTTATTACATATAAATCCTATATTGCCAACAGAGAAGGCTATGCTAAACATGTGACATGAAGTGCAGGTGACAATAACAGGACAAGACATTACTCACTGTGTTTGTTGAGTGATTCTTACTCACCTGAGCTTATGAACTCAAAGGCGTGAGCGCGCGAGAGAAAAATAAATAAATAAAAATAGCTGAGCGCACGGGTGGCGCGTTAACAGGCTAGCGAATTACTAGCGTGTTGTGCTAGTAGTAACGGAAGCTAGCGATGTCAGGTTAATCTGAGATGTTGGGTAAGCTGTATTTAGTAGTAGTATAAACAACTAGAAATTGTAGTAAATGATGGGGCTAAGACGGAGCTTACAGCACCGAAGCAAACACATGCAATTACACGTGTGCTTGATTTATGCGTCTTGTGTGACGCCTGCTCTCCAGCGCTCGTCCTTGTGATCGCTGGGTTGTTTCTCCAACTATTCTTTCAAATTGTGTGATTTGTTGTTTATATATATTTTTCTGTGTATTTATTTATGAATGTTTTGGTTTGCTTATGTCTGTTTTGCTTTTGAAAGTATTGTTAGAAGAATAGTTTTGTACTACATACACTCTGTGTTGGTACCAAATCTAGAACATCATAATTTGTGTTATTGTTTTCTGGTTTGTTGATTTAAGTGTTTATTATTTGTGTTTTTCTTTTGTAGTTAGAGTCTTTGTTGTATGTTGAGACCAGTGCAGTAATTTCTGCTCTCATTACAGGAGCCGAGGCTTCAAGGCAGGCCGCTAGTAGGCCCTCACGTGCTGTGGTGGAGGTTTTGTCACTGAGTGCTGTGCGTTCATGCTTGACCGTATTGAGTGTGTGTGTGATACCTGTGCACAGGGTGGTAAGAGTGATTATAGGAGCCTTGTGCTCACTAAAGTAGTGTACCTGCCATTGTTAAGCCTCAGCTTCCCCCTTGACTTCTTGAGTGTTGCATGATGACCCAGTCTTTTAATGTTGTCTTAAGATTGTTGCTGACTACAATAACATTTTTGTATCTTTGTATCCACGTCTCTGGCCCTTCCTCGATAACAACGTTCCTGTGTGTCCTTTTGGTGGATTATTAAATTCATAGTATTAATATTTCCCTGTTAAACAGGGTGGCGTAGTCGTGCATATGTAGAGGTAGTCTTTGAGCTCCTCCCCTTGAGCGCCCCCCCGCTACATTCCCATACTAGTTCAGAAGTCCCAGAAAGGGACGTAATTCTGAGACATTTGTTGGAGCAGGGGCCTTCACGATCGCTTCCACCTTGCTCTCCGTTGGATGCACTCCTTTTTCATCACTCCTGAATCCCAAGTATTCCACAGACTTAAAGAGGAATTCACATTTTGATTTCTTCACTCTTATTCCATGTTGTAGTAGTCGTGACAGCACTTTGTCCAGTACTTCAAGATGTTCCTTGGGAGATGATGCAGAGACCAGAATATCATACATAATAGGTTGAGGTCCTTCTTGCACTCTCAGCTTTGCATTAAAGTCACTAATTTTGCCGTACCCATCTTGAAAAAGCTGTTTGTGTTTTTCATGTACATCAGAGATGGAAGGAATACTGAAGATCTCATTCCAGTTTAAGGATAATTTCTGGAGCCAGTTACGTCCCAGCAATGGTGGTTTGTCTCCTCTGACCACAATCATTGGAAGTGAACATTGTTGTCCCTCATATGTGACTGGAACCTTGATCTCACCCAATACAGGGATGTTGTGTCCAGTGTACGAGGCAAGATGAATGGAGGTTGGGCTCAATAAACAGTCCTTAAATTTTTCAGTATACAGGTGCTGGTCATAAAATTAGAATATCATCAAAAAGTTGATTTATTTCAAAAATTCCACTTAACAGGTGAAACTAATATATTATATAGACTCATTACATGCAAAGTGAGATATTTCAAGCCTTTATTTGTTATAATTTTGATGATTATGGCTTATGGCTTATGATTTATGAAACCCACGAAATCAAAATCCCAGAAAATTAGAATATTACATGAAATCACACAGTAATTACACAGTGATACCATGGTCATTGAACCAGGTTTTGGTTCTTTTGGCAGTGTGGGCCGGTGCAAATCCTGCTGGAAAATGAAGGAAGCATGAAGTGCTCTGGAAATATCCTGGTAGACGGCTGCGTTGACTGGATTTAATAAAGCACAGTGGACCTGTCATGAGTCAGGTCACCTTCTCCCTTTCTCTATTCTTTCACACACACACACACACACACACACGCTCGCACACATACACATTCACACACGCGCATCAGATTCATCCTATCTCTCTCTCTCTCTCTCTCTCTCTCTCTCTCTCTCTCTCTCTCTCTCTCTCTCTCTCCACCCGCACCTGTTAGTCATCGCAATCAGCGCTCGCACTGATTTGCGATGACACCTGTTTCCATTTTTCTCCCTAATGCGCTCTCTTTATCTAGTGTTGGTTCTAGCAGTCATTTGTCGGATTATTGTTTCTTGTCATGCGTTTACACGACTGCTCTCTTCATTCTGCAAGAATATTGGAAGATTCTCACCTTTGTTCTGTCTGTCCGGTGCGTCTGTGTCAACCTGTTCTGTCTGTTCAGTTCAGCCAACATCAAAGTGAGTCCAGAGCCCTGTTTCAGCTGCGTGAGCTTCTCTGCACACTCTGACTGAGATTTCTACTGCTCTGTGATCTCCTACTCTACGGGTGACCAGATAGAGTCCTCATCGAGACGACTTCAAGTTACATTGTTTGTTTTTCACCAGCTCTGTGTGCTTCAACGACAGACTGCCTTGTTTCTTGTATAAATTAAAGACAGTTGATATTGAGAACCTCTGCTTTTGGATCTTTCCTTATAAACTGTGACAGGACCAAAGTCCTCTTTTCTGATGAGAGCAAATTTTGCATCTCATTTGGAAACCAAGGTCCCAGAGTCTGGAGGAAGAATGGAGAGGCACACAATCCAAGATGCTTGAAGTCCAGTGTGAAGTTTCCACAGTCTGTGTTGGTTTGGGGAGCCATGTCATCGGCTGGTGTTGGTCCACTGTGCTGTCCACTCAACGCAGCCGTCTACCAGGACATTTCCAGAGCACTTCATGCTTCCTTCATTTTCCAGCAGGATTTGCACCTGCCCACACTGCCAAAATAACCAAAACCTGGTTCAATGACCATGGTATCACTGTGTAATTACTGTGTGATTTCATGTAATATTCTAATTTTCTGGGATTTTGATTTCGTGGGTTTCATAAGCTGTAAACCATAATCATCAAAATTAAAACAAATAAAGGCTTAAATATCTCACTTTGCATGTAATGAGACTATATAATATATTAGTTTCACCTGTTAAGTTGAATTCTTGAAATAAATCAACTTTTTGATGATATTCTAATTTTATGACCAGCACCTGTAGATGTGTTCTGGAATCAAACACAAAGAGGCTCCTGTGTCTAGTTGCATGCCAACTGTTATGCCATTAAGCTGAAGATCAATATAAATGCCATCCGCCTTGTCTTGTGTAGAGTAGACAGTCGCTCAAACAGGTCATCATCCACTGCACACTGATTGTCGGATATGTCCGCTGACACATATTGAGCTTTGTCTAGCCGCTGTGTTTTGTGATTCTTACATAAGAGAAGTGCATATGTACTGTAAGTGTCTGACTTTTCCACAGTTGTGGCATTTCTCATTACGATAATGGTATTCTGTGGGATGGTGGTTGTCTCCCCCACAGTGGTAAAGTTGCTTCTATGCTTGGGAAAAGGTTGCTGCTGGGCCCCTTTTTTAGAACAGTACTGAGAATTTCCCCATCCTCTGTATTTCTCTCTGCTCCCACCGACATTTTGCACCTGATGTACACTTGAGTCCTTTATGGTTGCCTGGGCACTCAGCTGTTTGGTGTCCTTTTGCTCTAGTTCTAATGCAAAAGCAACATCGCTTTCTTGAAAGTAAGGTCCTTCTCTGATAGTAACCTTCTGTGATAAACTTCTCCAGCAAGTCTACAGACAAATTTGTCTCTGAGAGCATCATCCAGAAATGTTCCAAACTCACATGAACATGCCAGACGTTTTAATGCCAGAATGTAATCAGATATTTTTTCCCCAGGACTTTGCATGTTGGTAAAATCTGACACGTTTTGCCATCAGAATTGGCCTGGGGCTTGAAGTGATCAGAAAGTGTCTGAGAAATGTCCTGGTATGATAAATTAATCACTTTTTCTGGCTCAACTAAACTTTTCAAAAGGCCATATTTGACTGGTCCAAAAACACTCAGGAAAACATTTGCTTTTTTTTCACAGTCAATTTAATTTGCTGCCAGCCATCGCTCAAATCTCTCCAAATAGGTATCAGAATCTTTTTTGGTACAGTCAAACTCAGGCACTCGTCCTATTGTGGCCATTTTCCTTGGTTTATTATTATGATGTTCCTTTTCCTTTTATTTATTAATTTATTTTTCAAATATGTCGTTAATTACGAGCCGTGAATGTCAACAGACCGGCTGTTACCTTCGTGGCTGTTGTAATCATTTCGTCCTCTAGATGCCGCCCTACTCCCATGAGCTCAGCATGTGACTGTGGCTGCCTCCATGCACTTTTGCTTGACTCACAACAGTTCAGTTTCCTCTTCTATACCGTTGTTTCTTCTGAGTCCTTCTTGCTCATTCTATGCACCGAGGCTTCCGAAACCACCTTGTCGCCACTGTTATGTTTTACTATTCAGAGGAACGACACGGATAACCATTTCATTGCAGAGTCTTTACTGCTGAGTGTTTTAGCTTTCGCTCTCTCGTTACACACACAGCTGCTCCAACCAGCGTTCCACACACACGGAGAAACTACCGTAATGCATGGTTTAGATTCATATGAACAATACATTAAATATCATTAACAATAAGTGCTTTTGAAGTAAGGGATTGAATATTCAGCAACCCGAGCTTTAACATTTGTTCATTTGTGTTATATCTGTTTTTTATTTGTTGAACATCAATTACATTTTTACCCTTAAATGGGTTTGGGAGTTTTTTGTATTTCCTATTTCGGGGAACAGACACAGTCTCTATATGCTGATATCTAGGTGAAAGAGTCTCTATGTGATGGGATTTATCTGACCTTGGTGACGTGAGACAGCTAGCAGACGGTTGGTTAAGCCAGTCTGTCTGCTTCCTGACCTGAGCCCCAAGTCATGTTTGAGCTCTAAGACTATGTGCCATATTACTAGAGAGAAGAGCGGCACCATCCCAGGAGGGATGAATACCATCTCTTTTCAACAGGTCAGGTCTGCCCCAAAAACTTTTCCATTTGTCTATGAATTCTATATTATTTTGCGGACACCACTTAGACAACCAGCCATTGAGTGAGGACAATCTACTAAGTATCTCATCACACCTGCGAACAGGAAGGGGGCCAAAGCAGATTACAGTGCCTGACATCATACTTGCGAGTTCACACACCTCTTTAACGTTAATTTTATTGATCTCCGACTGGCTAAGTCGAACATCATTAGTGCCGACGTGAATAATAATCTTAAAGAATTTACGATTAGCATTAGCCAACACTTTTAAATTTGCTTTGATGTCAGGCGCTCTGGCTTCCGGCAAACATGTGACTATGGTGGCTGGTGGCTCTATTTTCACGTTCCGTGTAATAGAATCGCCAATAACTAGGGCACAATCAACAAGATTCACAGTGGGTGCTTCACTGAGTGGGGAGAATCTATTTGTTATGGTAATCAGAACGGAAGAGCGGTGTTTTTCCCCGCGACTACAGCGTCTAACGTTCGCCCAGTTGCCCTGCTGCACGGGCTCTACAGCCGGAACCGAACAATATACAGAGTTCACTAAACTAGTCTCATCCAAAGCAGTATCTAAAGCCCTTGCATTCTTACTATCCTCGATTAAAGTTTGGATGCGTGTCTCTAGTTCTAAAATCTTCTCTGTCAGCCTGACTATCTCCCTGCATTTATCACATGTAAAGCCCTCTGTGCTGACAGAGAAGGCTATGCTATACATGTGACACGAAGTGAAAGTGACAATAACAGGAGAAGACAATACTCACTGTGTTTGTTGACTGATCGATCCTACTTACTACAGTTGTTTGATAGACTCTTAACCCCCTGGGGTCGGCGGTATCGCCGGCGATACCAGCTCGCTTTTTTCCTTATCAGTGCAAAAGAGACTCAAAATACTCTGTTGATTTTGATCTTACATACTTGTGTTATACATCAATCGATCCTGTTAAGTGTGTATTTTTTTTGTGTATACTCACAATAAAAACAAACTGTTGTACTTTTCGCCAAATAAAGAAAAATAAACTTGATGCGAGTTTTGCCTTCTCTCTGTCAGTGAATTCCATTCTGAAACGCGTCCGAAAATGAACCGTAACTCAGCGAATACTCAGTCAAACAGGCATGCAGGCACACAGGCATGAAGCTTGAATTCTCTTCTTTTAAATGCATTAAATGATTTTTATAAAAAAACAAATATTCACAGTTTATGTAATATGTATGAAAAGAGAGAGATGTCAGTCGTTCTCTTTCAGCTCATTATGTTTTAATGTGACCCCGCCCACGGAAAGCACGCGCTATTCAAACGCAAATGATCTGAGGCGATCCATACAAACCTGTGAACGCCCACAAGCTGGATAACACACCGCGAGTTCACTTTCAGAGTCATGGACTTTACGACGCTGTGAGGAATAATACTATCTTAATAATAATCCTGAAAAATTTACCTCAGAAGTGCTGGAAGTTTCATTTCGAGGAGCAACAGATCCAGCTGAGGAATAGGTCAGTTCAATATTTGCTTTGTTCTAATCGCAATAGTGTCTGTACGCAAAAAGACTGTTTAAATATGAATCGCGTTTCTGTGTGTGAATGAATGAACAGCTTTTACCAAACTCTATAGCTATACTGAGATGAGTAAAAATCGACTACAAAAATCGGATAGATTATAAAGTTTTTACTGTAAAATACTGTATATACTGTATAAATATATATATATATATATATATTATGTTTTGTCAAAAATAAAGTCATCAACTAAGATGTTATTATAGTGTTTGTTCCAATGTAGGCTATATTCAAACTAATGAATCCTTTACTTTGAAATACGTATGATAAAATGTATACTTTAGTTTTTACAAAGAAAGATTACACTGGAAATATTGTTAAAATTTAAATGGTTAAAATAGCAAAAAATATATATACAAGGATAGAACAAAATCTTAAAAGGTCAATATAAGCCTTCTCTTTAAATAATTTTTATTGTGCTTTATTAGTGACACATTTGGGTAGAGAATATATTATATTCCAAAACTTACTGAAAATACAGTATGAGAACAATTAACTGCACAATTACAAGAAATGTTTACCTTGGATATTAAACAATTTGCAAGCACAATTTGTGAAAAAAAACCAACAACTGTGTTAACAACTGTGAACCAATTATATATATATATTGTCCTTGCATTCTTTCTTGTGGCTCAGTGACACACCTGAATGAAAGGCTAATTATGCGGGCCATTGCCTCCTTAGGTGTGAACGACTCAATATTCATGATGGTGTTGGCTCATTTACGCCCACTCGCATATTGCCTTTCCAAACAAAAAGTGTCTTACAAAATTTAAATCAATGTATTGTTTTATGTGAATGATTAGGCAGGATGATTTTCACATCATTTTGAAGAAAAAACTCTAGGCGACAAAATGCATTAGTCAAAAGTCTTATTGACACATATTTAGTATGTGTTTTGTATCAACACATGAAAAAAACTAAAAATGAAAGTTTCTGAAATAAGGCCACAAAACACATACTAAATATGTGTTTTGTGGCCTTATTTCAGAAACTTTCATTTTTAGTTTTTTCAATAACCATGCATAAACATTATTCTCTCAAAAATACAAACATGTACATACATGTTGCTCACATATTAAGGTAGCCCTGTTTGTGCTAAATAGAGTGTAATTACACCTTTGCCATTAATATGTTTATAAGCAACTGAAAAAAGCACAAATGTCAGGGCATGTCAAAACATCTCAAGGACCCCAAAAACACCTTAGGCCCCAGAGGGTTAAAAAGCGCGAGTGCGCAAAAAAATAAAGACGGCAAGCACGGATGGCAGGTTAACAGGCTAGCGAGATACTAGCGTGTTGTGCTAGCGATAACGATTTAGATAAAAGCTAGCAATGTTAGATTAATGTGATAGGAAATATTAGACTATATATAATATGTTGATGAGTAAGTTATATTTAGCAATAAGAACAAAAAAGGGATGATAGTAAATAGAGATTCAAAACAGAAAGCTATACGGAGCATACAGACGCAAACCAGCAGCAAGGCAGACAGGAGCAATCGATTAAAAATGTGGTGCTTCTTATTAAGTGATAAAAAGCAGTTGCAAATGTTGTACAAAATACACATAGCCTACTCATCTTTACACCAATAAAATGACACTAACAATTTTTTTTACAACCAAATTACATCTAATTAATTTAACTTACAGTGGAATGTTTTCCTCGCTATCTCAGGACACGCGATTTCCCGAACCTAATGCATGATGGGATACGCATAGCCTCAAATATCGCTCTGATGCAGTATTCAAGATGTCGTATTCTCTTATTTATTGCGTGAGTAAAAAGCACACACACTTCTGTGGCCTCTTCCAAGCCTCACATTTATTGAACTCCTCCACAATGCCCCCTCCTGGGCAGAAACAGTACTCGGGATCTAAACCATGTAATATTATGTTATGTAGTTATGTAGTACGCGTTAGTTCCACTACATAGATTATCCCACAAAGACAGTGTGGGTTTAGTGTGGGTTTAGTGTGTGTTCAGGGCAGTGCGCTTTGGCATTTTTTTGTCATGGGACAATCTTGCACAATAACTTCCTGTCTCAAGTGGACAAGACCATAAGTGTGGGTATTTGGAAAGGCCCCACGTAGACAAACAATTTTATTTACATTTACATTTATTCATTTAGCAGACGCTTTCATCCAATGCGACTTACAAATGAGAACAATAGAAGCAGTTAAACTAACAATAGGACAACAATATGCAAGTGCTATGACCCTTCCCAGTTTAATCTAACACAGTATGTACTTTTTTATTTTTTTTATTTTTTTTAGAATAGAATAGAATAGAATAGGATAGAATAGAATAGAATAGAAGAGACTGTGTAAGTATTGATGGATCAAGTGTTGCCGAAAAAGATGTGTCTTCAGCCATTTCTTGAAAATGGCTATGGACTCAGCAGCTCTGGTTGAGTTATAGATCATTCCACCAGCAGGGAACAGTCCAGGTAAAGGTCAGAGAAAGAGATGTTGTGCCTCTTTGAGATGATGCACCACAAGACGTCGTTCACTTGCAGAGCGCAAATTTCTGAATGGCACGTAAGTCTGAAGTAATGAGTTTAGGTAAAAGGGAGCAGAGCCAGTGGTTGTTCTGTAGGCAAACGTCAGTGACATGAATTTGATGTGAGCGGCAACTGGCAACCAGTGCAGTTTAGTGAGGAGAAGAGTGATGTGTGCTCTCTTCGGCTCGTTAAAGACCACTCTTGCTGCAGCATCTGGATCAGTTGCAGAGGTTTGACAGTACATGCTGGAAGACCAGTCAGGAGAGCATTACAATAGTCCAGTCTGGATAGAACAAGCGCTTGGACAAGGAGTTGTGTAGCATGCTCTGATAAATGTATAAATTAATATACCCAGGACATAATTTGTATTACTCTTTTTTATTTTTTATTTTGTATTGTACACTGTTTTATGCATGCCTTGTAATAAAATCAGTAGTTAATGTAACCCAATCTGTACTTGTTTCATATCAAAATGATCCACACTGTTAGACCTTACCAGGTTTTTTTATAGTAAAATACTGGCAACACTGTTGCCAGTAATTTACTGTTAATTGTACAGTTCTTTACTGTAATCTACAGTATGTTACTGTAAAAATGCACTAAAACTCAAGTTAACTAATTTCACTTGCAGAAACCGACTGTCTTAAATTAACCAACTATCATTTAAATGTATTAACTAAAATTTATAATGCATTAATAAAGTGAACAAAGTATTACTGTGAACTTATTTCTTTTGAAACCACAAAAAAATCTTGGTAAATAAAGAGATTTCCACTGGACCAGCAACTACACAGTCACCGCCTGTTAAATAAAGCAACATGCAGCATATCATCAATGTTTGTAGATCTTCTCCTGGACTGAAGCACAGGCTCTACTCTTCTGCACAATGGTGACCCAAAAAACTAGATTTTACAGTAAAATACTGGCAACAGCGTTGCCAGTATAAACCTGTTTTAAAACTTACAGTTTATTACTGTTCAAATACATTTTGTGGGTGTGTCTTTTTATCTTACACTGTTAACCCTTTCAACCCCACAGGGAAATCCACACTACAAAGAGTAAAAGTAACACTGACGCAGTGTTGCAGTGAGATAATTAAGGGAATATGTAAGTGAATGTTGAGCATTAGTGATGAACACCTGCTGTTAACAAGCAGAATCACTGAAGGAAAGAGAAACACAATAACAGAAAATAGAGAAACAGAAGAACTACAACTGACTTCCAGCCATTACACATTATTACACTTATTATTAACCAGTATGACTTTATTTCTGTCATACATCTACAGAAGTTGTTGTTGAGATGTTTAATTGAAAATGTTTGATTTGAAGTTACCATTATAGAGATCAGTGCTTGCTTTAGTTGGGTTGCTGATGCTAAAACATTAGTGTTTCTTTTGCTGCTTGAGCTGTGTTTGTGCAAGTCACACTTGTGCACACGCAGTTTATGAATGATGGTGGTTATGTTGCTTATGGTGATAAAATCATCATATTGCCTGTTCATTCACTAAGGAATTCATTCCTACTCATTCAGAGTTTAATCCTCAATCAAAAGTGTTACATTAGCACCACTGTGAAACCACAGCAATAAATTACAATGACTTATTTTTTTAACACATCATGCATAAACCAAAAAGAAACAGAGCTACACTTTCTTTTAGAAACAGAGATATCACAATTTAGCACATGAATCTCAACAATGGTGGCAATATTTTTTTTATTATTCATGCAGCAGTGCATGCTGGGAGTTTTATATTATCCTCGAACCCAGCATGCATTGCGACATGAAACTTTTGATTGTCACCATTGTTGAGATTCATATGCTGATTGTTGATGTCTGTGTGTGTCTGAGTCAAGCTGGAGTTAAACATGTTTTAATGCACTATATGATTATGATATTCTTCAGAAGACCTGATTACAGAAATGTTGATTTCATGTTGTAGATTCACAGATATATGCTAAACATGAAATACCCATAAATTCAAAGAATATATAGAGGAAAGATCTGAAAATCAGACATGTCCAGGATGAATGTTAAATCATCCCAAAAGCCAAAAACAACTAATCATCTTCCTCTTGACTTCTTCTTGCCATAACAAATGTGCTTTATAAACACACAGTTAAAGCAGTCAGAGAGAGATGAATGGTAAGAAGTCCAGGAACAAGAGCCCAACTAAAGCAAATACTGATCTCCATCATGGTGACTACAAACTTTATTATTAACTCAATCTCTGTTAATTCTCAACAAGAACTTTTGTACATGTATGAAAGAAATAATGTTAAACTGGTTTGTAAACTGGTTTCACACTCAGTGTGGCTGGAAGTCAGTTGTAGTTTCTGTGTTTCTCTTTTTTCTGATCTTGTTTCTCTGTCCTTCAGTGATTCTGCTTATCAGGTGTTCATCAGTTTCACAATTCACTCACTTCTTTACATTCAAGTGGACTGTATTAGTGAACTAATGTAGGGAATAGTGATTAAGGATATAGGGTGTGATTGGGAAAACAGCCTCTGAGTGTCGACTTTGAGCACTGTTAATTCACAGTATATTCCTGTAGGCTAGTTTTGTTTTCTACAGTATATTACTGTTTTAATGAAAAATGGTATGATATTGTCCTTTTTTTTACAGCAAGGGTTAACAGTGCACATTCAAACCAAAATATCTGACTTCCTGTTGGTATAAATACATAAATAGAAATGTGCTTGGCTCTGAAAAGTGTATGCATGAGCGTGTGTTTGCAGAGGCAGAAAATAGATGAGGTTAGGGTTAGGCTGAACAACAGACCTCTGTGTAAAGTCCCTATATACTGCATGTGATTATAGCACTATACTGATGTGCATCTGCATTGTGTGTGATTGTATGCATATATTGCTCTGCATGTCTTTCACACATATCTCAACACTTTCCTGCCCTGTTAGAGATGGGTGGAACCGTTATAGAGAACAAGGAAGCAGAAATGAGAGAGACAGATAGATGGTATGCATATATTTGTTTATGACTGTTATCTGACACGACTGTTTCTTTGAATATCCTTGAGACTGAAGTCAATCTGGAATTAGAGCTTCCATCATCATCATCATCATCATCATCATCCATCTTCATCATCACCATCATCATCATCATCACTCTCTGCCTGATCTCAGGTCAGTTCTTTACTGGTCTGTCCAGGTCTAATAACTTATTATTACATTTTATGATCCAGCTTGATCATATTTAATAAGCCAGCACAAATGACCTTGTGTTTGGCAGGTCTGGTACTTTGTTTCAAAGTGACTGGATGCTGAGTTTCAATGTTCAAGTGCATGAACCCAAACCAGAAAAAGTCTAATGATTAGAGTTAATGATTATGTTTTTTAAAGATATTTTGGTAACACTTTAGAATAATGGTCCGTCATTAATAAGTAATTAACTATTAACTAATATAGAAACAAGCTTAACTAATCAGTAAGTAATATCAAATTTAGGAGACAATTCCCTATTAGGTAATCAATAATTACTGAATGAGATTAGCCTCATTAAGAACTAATAGTTAATTATGACAAATTATAAAGAATTACTAATTAATTACTAATCACAACATTAACGTGTGTAGAAACTCATAATGTAATAACTGCACATAATGTAATAAGTATTACGTTATTATTGTAATAAAATGCTAATAATGTAATCATTTTCTCAAAACGTAATAAAATTGTGAGCTCATAATGTAATAACAATTATGATATTATTTACAATTATAACAAATATTACAATTAATAACTATTTATTATATTATTGTCATACTGTCATAATTGTAATAGGTTTTTTAAGCATAAAACATTTGTTTTCCCTTACAGTTTATTTTTAAAGTCTTAAACTACCTACAAAATGCACCAGATTTAAATCTTCATGCAATTATTATTATTATTATTATTATTATTATTATTATTATTATTATTATTATTATTATTATTATTATCATAAGTGTATTGTGATTGTCAAAACATTTTAGTACTTAAACTGAATTTTATTAGGTTTAGTGACAACATGTTACAATGTTTACACGGTACAATTTCTGCTAAGCTATGTTTTTTTTTTATTATTGCTTGACACAAATTTCACGATTTCAATTCAATTAAATTATTATGATTTTATTTAATATTGACTCATTTGGATAAATATTCGGTACACAAGATAGGCATTAATTTTTCTCAAGAAAAAAAAAAAAAAAATCTCACCTAATGCTGTAAACACACAGAGAGCCCTGTCAGCTGGTAGTATTATTTAAGGTTAAAAATAACTAAAATTAAATATAATGCATTTTTATTATAATAACAACTTTATTTAAAGTAAAAAAATAAAAAAATAAATATGTAATATAATACACATATTTAGCAAAATACTCTCTATAGTGCTTTTTTTCTAGCCAACTAAAGTACCTATATTATGGTCATTAAATGGCTTTCCTGAGGTAAATGTTATGTGACATAATTGTTCTCCAGCTGTTTCATTGACCCCTTTCCACGGATGAAAAACACTGATTGGTCGATATTATGTATGAGGAATATACATTTCGGTAAGTTGTACTGTATCTTTCAACAGTTTCGTGTTTATTTACTAGGCTATTAACTAGTAGAGATGAATAATTCAGCTAGTAGAATTTCGTAATAAAAGTGACAGAATCTGAGAGCTTAGATTTTTTATATATAATAAGTAACTGCTCTGTCTAGTCTGTCGGTCTCCGTGTCATCTTTGCTTCGCGATTTTTCTGTGTGTGAGAAAATGGATGTGTGACGTGAGAGCGTGTGAAAAGTGTCAGTCGTGTGAGTCTCACGTGAGAGTTGGCAGCTCTATAGCAAAAACAAAAAACCTTTAAATAATGCTTACAAAATCACTAAATAAATAGCACTGGAACAGTTAAAGCAGCCACATCTATGGTTTAACAACACAGGCTACACACACATTTCTGGGAGTCCTGAAGAAAAGCAAGAAAATGTTTTCAGAACTACATCTTCAGACAAACACTACAACAGTCCAACCTTATATTCAAAGTAAAAGAATGTTAAACATGTATGTTGAAATGCAACATTGAATAGTGTGATGTTCTTCCAGTAGATGTTCTTTATGGTAAACCATCATTACAATCCATGCTTCTTCAGTTTTAGAGCAAGGCCCCTTTGTACAACTTTATCATGCTAATGCAACAGTCCTCGTCCATCTCAAGTTGCAAAAGATCTACTAAAGCGATATATATACCAGAAAAATGGCTGGGGAAGCTCTCTGAAAATGGCTTAGACTTTATTAAAAGTGAAGCATAGGCATGTCCATGGACAGACAAATCTGAATAATCGATGAAAGTATGTTCAGAGGCAAATATGGGCTAACAGGCAGAGAGTCAAGACTAAGATTAGCATCGACACAAGGATATCTGTTAGTGTCATTAGGATTATGACCAGGTCCATGTCTGAATCAGGAATACGGCCAGGATGAAAGCCATGGTCCATGTTTGAGTGAGGAATACGGCCACAGTTAGTGTTGGAGACAAGACAAGTTGCGACTCTGCCTCCTTAATAGACTGAATAAATGGAGATACTGTCCCATGAAGACTAACACAGTGGTCCCCATGACCTTCCGCAATGAGGCCCAGAATTAGCAGAGCTTCACTAGAATGACCAGATGGGGATAATAAAGTAGTCACTTCTACACCAAGTGTTGATACAGCGAGAAACTTTATATTGAAAATAATGGATGCTCTTTAAAGTGTTAAACAAGTTTTTATAACAACCATTTAAATGAATATATATAAAAAAATAAAATAAAAAAAGTACATAATTACACAGCAAAAACTACAGTGTTAAATTAACACTCCTGGGAGTGTATATGAGTCCACACTCAAGAGTGTAAAGTGTTAAAATATGAGTGTTAAATTAACACTCAAGAGTGTTAAAGTTAATGAGATAATTAAGTGATTAATTTAGTGATGATTGAGCATTATTGAAGACACCTGATGTTAACAAGCAGAATCACTGAAGGAGAAAATCACAAATTGTAAGTTACCATTATGGTGATGGGTGTTTGCTTTAGTTGGGCTCTTGACCCTTATATGTTTACTGTACATTTTGCTTGTCTGCAGTTATTGATTTATAACAGTCAGATGAACAAAGAGACTATGTGATCTGATGGTGTTGGTTATGTTTTGACATAATCATGTTGTGATCTGAAAAACGAAACTTATTGAGATAGTTTGGTTTAACTTGGTAACTACAGCAGCTCTGTGATTCTACATATGATTTTCAGTATTTTTCATATATTCCAAAATATTTAATAAACATTGTTCTGATCAAAAGACTTTCAAATGAATTTATTTAAAACACAGACATCAATAATCAGCCTGTGAATCTCAACAATGGTGACAATAATAAAGCATGTTGCAGTGGCTGCCACCAATCACAACTCATTAATGGCTCCCATCATGCATTGCGGTATGAATAAATTATGATCTGAATTGTCTATGTAATTTACTTTTCCTAATTGAATATTCTGCTCCTCACCATTGTTGAGATGCATAGACTGAATCTTGACATCTGTGTGTGCCTAAAAGAACGATTTTTTTTTTTTTTTCTAAACAACTTTTAAGAAATCCTTTGTATTATATCTACAATTCTGGATATTTATGCAGAATCACAGTTATGCTGTAACCAACATAACGGTTATGCTGTAACAACATAAATCTACATCAGAAATAAGGGTCTTAATAAGTTCAGTGATCAAGTTCAAATGATGATTGTCATAATATAACCAACACCATCAGATCACTTTTTCTCTTTGTTCATCTGTCAGTTATAACTCAGATACAACAATCATACAAAATCTAAAGTAAACATATAAGGGTCAAGAGCCCAACTAAAGCAAACACCCATCACCATAATGGTGACTTACAATTTGTGATTTTCTCCTTCAGTGATTCTGCTTGTTAACATCAGGTGTCTTCAATAATGATCAATCATCACTAAATTAATCACTTAATTATCTCATTAACTTTAACACTCATATTTTAACACTTTACACTCTTGAGTGTGGACTCATATACACTCCCAGGAGTGTTAATTTAACACTGGAGTTTTTGCTGTGTAGAGAGTGAATTATTTTATTATTATTTTTATGCATAAAACTTAAAATGTGTTTTTGGGTCAAAGTAACTCAGAGAGATGGAGCATGTCATAATCACAAAATTAGTAAGATTTTTATAAAAATAAAAGTTCACAATGTAGCCTATAATAAGCCTAATTTTCCTTTAATGTAATATCTTATTTTACATAAACTTCTTATTTTACATAAACTATTATTATGTTCTGAGCTTAAATGTATTATTGAAAGATAATTATTATATTGTAAACACTGTTTTACATTGTGTGCTGGTATCACTGTATAAGCTGTGATTACATTATAAGTTGCCACAGTGTGTTCATAATGTAATACATTTCTCATACAATAACCTATTACATTATGTGAAAAACTGTTATTACATTGAAAATGTATTATTACATTATGAGCTCAAGATTTTATTACGTTTTTATTTTATTACATTATAATAATACTTATTACATTATGTGCAGTTTTTACAAACGTGTGTCTGTCTTTTTTTACTCTCAACGTGGTCATAAACTGCATCGCTAATTACTCAAGTGTTACTTAGTCACTACACAGCAAAAAGTCCAGTGTTAAATCAACTCTCCTGTGAGTTTATATGGCTCCAGAGTCAGTGTTAAAATATGAGTGTTAAATTAACACTCAAGAGTGTTGAAGTTAATGAGCTCATTAAGTGATTAATTGAGTGATGATTGGCCAATATTGAAGACACCTGATGTTAGCAAGCAGAATCACCAAAGGAGAAAATCTAATTTTTTAAGACACCGTTATGGAGATCAGTGTTTGCTTTAGTTGGGCTCTTGACCCATAAACTGTAAACATTAGATTATCTTTGGCTGTTGTATCTGAGTTATAACTGCCAGATGAACAAAGAGAAAGTTGATCAGGTTTTGTTGGTTATGTTTTGACATAATCATAATTTCACCTGAATCACTGATCTTATTTAGAGTCTAATCTCTGACTTAAATGTATATTGTTGATTACAGCGTCACTGTGATTCGACAGCATAAGATTTTTTTTCTAACTAGTCTAAAGGATTTCTTAAAAGTTGTTCTGATAAAACAAAATCTTTCTTTCAGGCACACACAGACATCAAGAATCAGTGTATGAATCTCAACTATGGTGACAAACAGAATATTCAATTAGGAAACGGAAATTAGTAAGACAATTCAGATCATAATTTATTCATACCGCAATGCATGATGGGAGCCATGAATGAGTTTTGATTGGTGGCACCCAGAATGCACTGCAACATGCTTTATTATTGTCACCATTGTTGAGATTCACAGGCTGATTATTGATGTCAGTGTGTCTAAATAAAGTAATTTTTAAGTATTTTTAGCAGAACAATTTTTAAGAAATATTTTGGATTATATTGATAATGATGAAAATCATATGTTGTAGAATCACAGGCTGCTGTAATCAACAAGGTAAACCTGACTCTCTAAATGAGAGATGATATTCAGGTCAAATTATAATTATTAAATCATAACCAACACCACCTGATCACCTTTCCTCTTTGTTCATCTGAGAGTTATTACTCAGATACAACAGCCAAATAAAATCTAAAGTTAATACTTTAGGGGTCAAGAGCCCAACTAAAGCAAACACTGATCACCATAACGGTGTCTTAAAAAATTAGATTTTCTCCTTTGGTGATTCTGCTTGTTAACATCAGGTGTCTTCAATATTGGCCAATCATCACTCAATGAATCACTTAATGAGCTCATTAACTTTAACACTCTTGAGTGTTAATTTAACACTCATATTTTAACACTGACTCTGGAGCCATATAAACTCCCAGGAGAGTTAATTTAACACTGGAGTTTTTGCTGTGTACTATGCAGGAACTACTAGTGATCTGGACCAGTATTTTAAAGTGAAATACATCTTTTTCACTTAAAAATTATGGTTGAGATCACTAGTAGTTCCTGCATAGTGAAAAGTATTTGCGATTTTTATTTTATTTTTTATGTGGCCTACTGAGAAATGGGTAGTTATTGTAAAAAAGAAAAAAGAAATGAAAAACTGTAATACAGAAACCACAAGCAGAAAACTGTTGTAAATACAAAAAAAGCTGGTACACTCTAAAAAGAGATGTGTTAAAAATGACACATGTTGTGTCCGTTTTAACACATGTAGTGAGTGTGCTCAGGGACAACACATGTTGTGCCAAATTTAACACAATAAATGTGTAGGCCTAAGTCATTTTAACACACAAATTGTGTCATTTTAAAAAATAAAGCGAAAGGACCAGATGCAAAAATATTACAACCTGTAAAAAGAGATGTTAAAAATTACACATGTTGTGTAGATTTTAACACATGTGGGGCCCTATTTTAACGATCTGAAACGCAAGTGTCAAGCGCAAAACGCAAGTTACTTTGTGGGCGGGTCTTGGGCGCTGTTGCTATTTTCTGAAGTAGCTTCATTACTCATAGGTGTGGTTTGGGCGTAACGTGAAATAAACCAATCAGAGCGACATCTCACATTTCTTTAAGAGCAGGCGCGCTTGTTCTATAGCGGAGTCCTATTATAACGGCGGATTTGCCAGACGCACGCGAGGAGCGGTTCACAGCCGAGGAGACCGACGTTCTCGTCAGGGACGTTGGGGATGGAGAAACACACCCAAATTAACTTTGGTTAAACAGGCGTATGATAATTTGGGTAAATGTGTAAGCTAGATGTATGCTTTTATACTATCTATCTATCTATCTATCTATCTATCTATCTATCTATCTATCTATCTATCTATCTATCTATCGTAATAATGTATGATTTGCAAAAATAAAACCTGCTGCGTCTGTGTGTAGGTGAGAGAATCAAAGTGTATGCGCGTTGTGCACACGCTACATTGATTATGGCCAAGCATGCGCCCTTAAAATAGCATCTGAATAACATGCGCAACGCGTCACTGACTTTAAACTAGTTTTTTTCGGTCAGTGGCGGAATTGTTTTCTAAACCTGCAAAATAGCATGAGGGAACGTTTGCGCTGGAACACGCCTCCTCTTTGCGCTGAACCGCCCCGGGAGCGCAATTCATTCCCTAGTTTAGAGACGTGCTTCTGTGGAGGGAAAAGCGCGCTTTGCGCAGGTGCAAAATAGGAATGATACATGCGTCGGTGTACAAAGTCAATTGCGCTGGGTGCAAGATAGGGCCCGTGGTGTGTGTGCTCAGGGACAACACATGTTGTGTAGATTTTAACACATGTTGTGTAGATTTTAACACATGTAGTGTGTGTGCTCAGGGACAACACATGTTGTGTCAAATTTAACACATAACCTGTGTCGATTCTTAACACATCTCTGTGTTTATAAGGACTACACATTTTGTGTTACCTTTAACACAACTAATGTGTTATTCCTCTTACACAGAAGTGTGTTGAAACCTTTTACACACTAATGTGTTATAGTTACACAACTTGTGTCAGATATGTGTCACATGTGACTGTAGTCGGTGTGTATTTGCCAGAGTTACTTCCTGTGTTTTAACAACTGAGTGTTTGGACGAACACTGAAACGTATTGTTAACTTGTGTTTATGGAGTCCAGTGATGTTTAATAAAGAGTTTGTTTGAACATTTGGATGTTTTAGACATCATGAATCTACATAGACAAGCTCTTATTGAGAATTAACAGAGGTTTATGTTGATGTTTCATTGAATGTGTTATTTGAAGTCACCAGAATCGTGATTAATGGCTCCTTTATTTGAGCTCTTGACCCTTTACTCTTCTTTTAGTGTTTCTCTTGCTGTAACTGTATTTGAATAAAATACATTTGTTATGGCGAGTGAAATTATGATCAGATGTTTCTTGATGATCTCATAATCAACAAGTGCTGATCTAATCAAGCTTATGAGTGTATGCATGGTGTGTGTTTAATTTATTTATGTGCTGTTAGTTATAACAATCTTGTGACACTACATCATGCTATCCAGCAGTGCATAACAAAAAAAAAAAATGTTTTCTGAAAATTTTAATCTGCAGCAGAAACTAGTCAAACACAGACATCAAGAATCAGCGTATGAATCTCAACAATGGTGACAAGCGAAAAGCTTCATGCCGCAATGCATGCTGGGAGTCATGGATGAGATTTGTACTATGGTGGCACCCAGCATGCATTGCGGCATAAAGCTTTTTGTTTGTCACCATTGTTGAGATTCATGTGCTGATTCTTGATGTCTGTTTGATACCATAGTCTGTAAAGTTCAATTTAAAGGTTAAATTAAAATTAATTTTAAGATAATGGCAATATGCTAATCTTTTTAAAGATCATATTTTATATATTATACTCATCTTTTTAACCTGTTAAGCTGCAACGCCACTTTTGAAAAATCCCCAGAAATGACATACCCAAACTGAAACAGATACAGTTCATGAACCCTTTGTACTAAAAGCACAAGTATGATCTCATTTGAAAGCTGACACCTGGCAGTTTATTGTAAATGTAGAATTAATTATTGTCATAATGAAACAAATTGTTATAAATAGCTTCAAAGTTTTGTAAAGTTATTAGAAATTAATTTTTATGAAACATCCTCATGAAAATAAAATTGAAGTTGGCACTGGAGCAATCTAGAAATGCACTACAGCTAAGGCCACATGTCTAAACATTTTATATTTAAAATCTGAAGATAATAAGTCCAAAACTCTGTATTTAGTTAAATGTTTTTCAAGACCATGTCAATGACTTTATTTTGATTTGCTACTTTAAAATGCTACTGATGTTTATTGCCATCTTCTAAACATCAATTCAGTATATTGTCTCTATTGTTTTGTGGTGCAAACGAGCCCCATTCAGTCTCAGTCTCCCCCTGAACACATTCACACCTCTCCAGCCTGGTTATGGCTCTAAATATGCATTTCTTTTGTCTGCATTATAGTTACTAACGACTGGCTATTCACATGCTATTCATAGGGTTTCAATCCCTAATTTATTTTATCAAAGTTCTCACTTAACATTTAAAAACTGGATCAAATGCCCTGCTTGAATTTCAGTAAGCATATTTAGAAAAAAAACATAAAAGGATAACTGCTATATGTGGCAGGTGCACCTAGGGCTAGCTAGCATGTTAGCTTAGCACACCATCAATACACGACAATTTATGAGATTAAAACCATGTTTGTGCTCCAAACTTACTTTATAATGCAAGTCGAGTGTTTTAAATAATCTTCTGTGATATAATTTCGCTTCAGATAAAAAAATCAGACAGAAAATATATATATATATTTTATTCTGCACAATGATAAAGTCTATATCGATTAGCATTACATTATAAATATAATCTATTATTATGGAAATACCTGACATTACTCGAAGAACACAGGTAAACCAAATATCATTTCAATCATGTTTATTGTCTTCAAAACATGTTACAGCGATCTCTGATAGCTTTGAATGTGTTCGAGACTTCCTGGAATGTCACATGATCATGCCTCTTCTTCATGTTCTATATATGGACTTTTATTGTGCATGTAACGTTAGCGCCCTCAGGCTGTTGGTATGGATTGAAAACACAATGCATCACAGTATCCAGCGCTCATAATGATTACATCGACGCATTTGGGCATAAATTCAATAAATATTATTCCTGTCTATAGAAATCTGATGAAAACCTATGAAAATATATCAATATTTCTCCAAATCTGCACAGTTTTGAGCTAAAGCCCTGAGGGACGTTGTTTTGTGTATCGCTGTCATGACGACAGCACGGGAGTTTTTTATGAATGAAAGCGGCTGACGCGCATAATTCACATTAAAGGTATCGACTCATTTTTTCATTTCATAACTCCTGACACAAATTAAGACATAACTGTCACTATAAGTTTTTCAGAATACAATAGTGGTCAAATACTGAAACTTGAGTCTTATATCTTTTTAATGATGTATAGTTTGTCAATGTATAACATTAAATCTGATAGTAATTTTTAACTAAATAAAAAAAAAAAACGCTTCAGTGCGCCGACGCACTGGTGAAGCTTAACAGGTTAAAACATTAAACTCGTGATGAGCTTAACAATATTACATGTCCATGATGATAATATTATCATCTGAGCATATATTTCTCATGATTATTTCTGCTGTTTTAAATGTGTTAAATTAAATACACTTTTACAGCAATCAGAGAAAACTAATGTTAAAGAGTCAAGGGTCAAGAGCCCAAATAAAGCTGACACTAATCACGATTCTGGTGACTTTAAATGAAACATTCAATGAATCGTCAACACCAAAACCTGTTAATTCTCAATAAGAGCTTCTGTAGCGTCTGACAGAAATAAAGTTAATCAAGTGAAAGCAGCATTTGAAAAAGACATTGAAAAAGAGGCATGATGTGATTGGCTGCAAAAAAACACCCGTTGATCTTTAAGTTTTCATGAATTAAGATTTAATTTATTTATTTGAATGTATTGCTTTATTTATTTTAGAGCATTTTATGGGATACCATATAAAATATACCTATAATTTTTTTCATAAACACAAACTCTCCTCCACCCAGTGCTATTCTGTTACATTTTAACACACATTGTGTGTTAAAAATCTACACAACATGTGTCAAAATACCATCAACACATCTTGTGTGTTGTTTTTTAACACATCTCTTTTTAGAGTGTAAATACAAAATGTATATGCTCATTTAATTGAAAATAAATAAATAAACATAATGTATCCAAATGTTCCACAATAGTTTCACCCTGTTAATTAATATAATATAACTGTGATAAAAATGCAGATACAGTTGAAGACCTCCGATGCAATAGCCTCTAAATGCCGCCTCTGTCAAAAATGAGATAATAATATTCTCCGCACATATAATAATATTCCCAGCCTCAGCCCATTCAGAACTGCCGGTACTGGCTAGAACCCTATACATAAGAGCCTGATAAAAATGTTCATATTAAACAAAAACTTTAGATGGACTTAGAGGCTTTTGCATCTGAACTCTTCAATTACAGTTGTTTTTACAATCGCTACACATTTCTCAATACTTAGGTCACTTTTTCAAAACTCTTCACACGGTTTCCCGAAACAACTTTAAGCTTCACACAGTGGTTCATTTCACATTCAAAATGCTCTAAAACTGACAAAATAATTAAAAAGTGCCTCAAATCAAGTCATTCGTCCATAACACTGGCAAAAGTTGTGACCTAACAAACACACTTTGTCATTCATAACTGTCCTAAAACCCTCAAAAACAGGAAGAGTTTCATGATGTGTGGAAGAGATGGATGGATGTACAGTATGTGAAGGTTCTAGTTCTCCCTCTCTCTTCTTTCCTCATGTGTTTTCCTTGATCCATGTTCATGCATGTGAAACAAAATCATTCTGAAGCCATCCTGTTTTACTAAAAGATGACTGACAAAAAATAATAATAATTACTATGAGAAACTACCTGGGCAGACTTTCAGATGAAATTGCAATTCGTTTTGTTTGTAATAATTATTATTTTATTTAATTATTAATTATAATTATAATAATTCCTGCAGAAATGTGCAAGGTTTGCCATCATTCTGATTTGATTGTGCTTTTATCAGTTTTGAAAGCAGTGTTTGCATTATAATATATATATATATATATATATATATATATATATATATATATATATATATATATATATATATATATATGCTGCAAATAGTGTTTTAAATAAGTAGTGTTTTGCACATGGTGAAGAATGAATGACAAAAGTGTTCATGAATTTGAGAAAATGTGGTTATTGTCATTGAATGCATTTTGTGTGAAAGCAATGGAAAATGATTCATAGTTTGTTCTGCATAGAGTTTGTGACTTCAGTTTTGACCAATGCATTTGAGCAATCGAAAAAAAAGAAGAAGAGAAACTGAAAGTTTCTCAGGTTTAATATCCCACACCACAAGTATTTTTGTCTCGATTTGCTCTTATCATCCGATCGTGGTTCTATCTCTCTATTAGTGTTACTCGATCTTAGTGCTGCATTTGATACTATTGACCACAACATTCTTTAAATAGACTAGAAAACTATGTTGGCATTAGTGGAATTGCACTAGCATGGTTTAAATCATACTTATCTGACCGTTATCAGTTTGTAGCAGTAAATGAAGAGATGTCTCATCGATCACAAGTTCAGTATGGTGTACCACAAGGCTCAGTACTAGGACCGTTGCTGATCACTCTGTACATGCTACCATTAGGAGTTATCATTAGGAAACATGGAATTAGCTTCCACTGTTATGCCGATGATACTCAGCTGTATATTTCTTCACACCCTAATGAAACTTACCAATTCACAAAATTAATGGAATGCATAGGTGATATAAAAAACTGGATGACTAGTAATTTCCTATTTCAAACCACATTTTTCCATCTTAAAAATATATCTAAATTACGTCATATGCTCTCATTGACAAATGCGGAACAATTAGTTCATGCGTTCATGACCTCAAGGCTAGATTATTGTAATGCTCTACTGGGTGGTTGCCCTGCACGCTTAATAAACAAACAGCTAGTTCAAAACGCAGCAGCTCGAGTTCTTACCAGAACCAGGAAGTATGACCATATTAGCCCAGTTCTGTCAAAACTGCATTGGCTCCCTATTAAACATCGCATCAATTTTAAAATATTGCTGATCACGTACAAAGCACTAAATGGTTTAGCTCCGCAGTACTTGAGCGAGCTCTTAACGCATTATAGTCCTTCACGTCTATTGCGATCTCAAAACTCTGGCCAGTTACTAATACCTAGAATATCAAAATCGACTGCTGGCGGAAGATCCTTTTCCTATTTAGCACCAAAACTTTGGAACAGTCTTCCTACCATTGTCCGGGAAGCAGACACACTCTGTCAGTTCAAAGCCAGATTAAAGACACATCTCTTTGACCTAGCGTTCACATAATACATTATAGACTTCTATAATTTAATGTTAGGCTGCATAGATTAGGTCAGCTGGAACCGGGAACACTTCCCATAAATCCTGATGTACTCGTTACATCATAAGAAGAATGGCATCTACGCTAATTTTAGTGTCTTTGTTTATCCCGAGGTTTTCCCGCAGCCTGCCGGATCCAGGCCGTATCTGTCACAATTCTGTTCTGTCTGAGTGTTTTTTTGTCACTGGTCACATGTCTTCCTTTGTTCTGTTTTCCCGCCACTCCTTGGTTTCCATGGTTACCCTCATTAGTTCATTTGTATCACCTGGTTCCTCGTTAGTCTTGTCAGCTGTGTCTTGTTTCCCTGATCTGTTCTCCCCTGTATTTAAGCCCTGAGTGTTTCAGTCTTCACTTGTCGGTCAATGTTTATGTTAGGTTCTATCTATGTTCTGCGCACTCGCTCCCTGTTCTTTGTATTTGTGATTATTGAGAATTAAAACCTTGGATTCTGCATCTTCGTGTTCGCCTCCTACTTCATCCACCCAGGAAGCCTGACAGATTGACCGACCAGGTTATGGATTATCACCTCAAATTCATCCTCGTGGCTCAGGAGAACCACGACATCCTGAGCTTCGCCAAGAAGTTTTTTCAGCTCGCCCTCACAAGCTCGTTGGAGGACGAAACCCTCAGCACACTATTCCTGATCGAGGCCACTTTCCATCGTCCCCTCAACCTCCCAGACACCACTGGACTATCCTGGAAAGAGACTGTAATCCGGTGTCTGGAGAGTGTTGCGCCCCGGTCAGGAATGTCACCCAACCCAGCACAGAGCCTTCTTCACCGCTGGTTCCGTCCAGCACAGAGCCTTCACCGCTGGTTCCGTCCAGCACAGAGCCCTCATCGCTGGATCTGCCCAGCACAAAGCCCTCATCGCTGGATCTGCCCAGCACAGAGCACTCTTCACGGTCCCCATCAGCCCGGTCAGAGACTGTTTATAACCATCCTTCTCTGGTACCCGGGACTTTCCCCAAGTATTTTTTTGGGGGGGGCCAAAGGCCTCCATCCTGGCCACTCGAGGGACCACGGCCACCCGAAGGGTCCTCACCGCCATGGCCGCCCGAAGGGTCCTCACCGCCATGGCCGCTCAAAGGGTCCTCACCGCCATGGCCGCCCGAAGGGTCCTCACCGCCGTGGCCGCCCGAAGGGTCCTCACCGCCGTGGCCGCCCGAAGGGTCCTCACCGCCGTGGCCGCCCGAAGGGTCCTCTCCGCCGTGGCCACCCGAAGGGTCCTCTCCGCCGTGGCCGCCCGAGGGGTCGTCTCCGCTGTGGCCGCCCGAGGGGTCGTCTCCGTCCTGGCCACGCCCACAGCCTGCTCCACCGTGGCCACACCCACAGTCTGCTCCGCCCTGGAGGCTTCCTGCCTTGTCTCCCTTGCCTTGTCTTCCCTGTCAGTCTCCAGGGCGCCCACCCTCCCACCCCTTTGGTCTTTCTACGGCGCGAGGACGCACCTACCGGGAGGGGGGAGTAATGTCACAATTCTGTTCTGTCTGAGTGTTTTTTTGTCACTGGTCACATGTCTTCCTTTGTTCTGTTTTCCCGCCACTCCTTGGTTTCCATGGTTACCCTCATTAGTTCATTTGTATCACCTGGTTCCTCGTTAGTCTTGTCAGCTGTGTCTTGTTTCCCTGATCTGTTCTCCCCTGTATTTAAGCCCTGAGTGTTTCAGTCTTCACTTGTCGGTCAATGTTTATGTTAGGTTCTATCTATGTTCTGCGCACTCGCTCCCTGTTCTTTGTATTTGTGATTATTGAGAATTAAAACCTTGGATTCTGCATCTTCGTGTTCGCCTCCTACTTCATCCACCCAGGAAGCCTGACAGTATCCAGATCTGATGAAGGACCTGCGCCTGGACCTGATCCAACACAGTGCTGAAGTGCCAACTAGTCTCTCCCTATGGAGGATCCCTTTACCACTCTACAGATAAAGCGTTGTCGGGAAAATTCGTTTCGCGTAGCTACCCCGAAGTGATAAAATAAAATAAAATTCTGTATCAAAAATTATAAGGAAAGCCCAGTAATTTGTTTAGGCTTGGTTTGTAGGAAATGCGCACATATATTCAAATGCACATAACTATAGAACCAGTTCTTAATGAGCATGTGAACGCCATCAGCGTTTCTCACAGGATCGCGTTTAAAGTCTGTGTAGAGGGAATGGTGTCGTCTTAGCGGCCCCTAATTTAATAACAAATGATCGTTGCGACGGAAGCTAATCAATCATAACTAACTTTAGCTGGAAAATAACTTTATTAAAGAACCGCTATAAAGCCAAAACAATCTCTGTTACCTTAAATTATACGCTTATCTCTGTAAAGCTGCTTTATAGCCACTTTATAAATGAAGATGACTTGACTTGACTTGTCAGTAACAGCTTTTTTTTTTTTCCAGTAATGATAGACCAAGACTCAAACTAGTAACTGTAATCTGCAAACATTTAGTAGTTGAGACTGGCAGCTTATAACTATGTCCGCTTAGCTGATTAACAGAAGTCAATCGGGCTAGTTTCTGCTTTCAGATTTGTATTATTTAAATATTTTGTGATAATTTAAATTTGCTATCATTTAATTGTATTTAATTTGACTATAAAGTATTATTGGAGCTCAATAGCAGCTGGGCTGAACTGCCAGGAGCCAAACATTCAGATGTGGATGAAAATAATTTATTTAAAGTATGTAAAAATGGAAAATTATTGTTACTTGTTTAATTTAAGCCTAAATGAATAAATCTGTATTCTTTCAGTAGTTGTCTTAATTGGGGCAGAAGGTCATGTGACCTGTTATTGACATCTCCTGCCAACCAGCTGAAGATTGAACCCGCACACAGTCTACAGTGTGTGTGTGTGTGTGTGTGTGTTTGTCCTCGGGGTTCACCTCACACAACAGGATTACTGATCATATTCATACTGGATATTTTACTATTTGAGAGCGTTGTTTCAATATTGTTATGATTCATCTGTAGCATTCTTTCAAAGGCATATGCCATTTTTAATTTCCTTAACTTACCTGACGTGAAAGGGCCCAACTTCACTCTTTATAAATATCTTTGTCATTTTTCTGGTGAAAGGAAACAATATAAAACCAACTGAAAGTGGTTTGCTATAGTCAGTTGCTATAGTAAACTGGTTTAGCTGGTCTCTCAACCCAAACCCCTCTAAAACCCTTAAAACTGTTTGTCCAGACTGTGAGACCAGTTTAGGGTGTTCTTCTAAAAAGGTTTTTTTCTTTTCTTTTCTTTCAGGAACTCAAAGTGCAGCAGTAAACTTAGACCATGGAGGACAACAACAGTTATTTCATCAACTCTGCCGCAGCTGATTATCATGATATCTATTACCATGATCCAAGCTATTATAATTCTTCTAAAATCAGTCTGTCCATCTTCCTCATCGCTGCTCTGTGTGTGGGGGTGCCATGTCTGATTTGGGCTTTTTATTTAGTGCGTCTTCAGAGAAAGACCAGAGGCCGGATCTCAGCCTTCATCATCCTCCTCCTCCTCTGTGACCTGTTGCAACTGCTCCTGTATATACACATAGTGTCAAAACTTCTTTCTTTCAGTCTATTCCATGTCTTTCACTCAGTCATTATAGAGCTTGGATATTTTTATCTGAAAGTGTGTGGTGTTCACCTGCAACAGCTGGTGTCTCTGGAGGGGGTTCTGACACTGAAATATCCACTGATCTCTGCTCAGATTTTCTCAACCCCCTGTTACATCATAATCTCCATCACTATACTTATTTTTCCTGTAATGTGTGCATTATTGCTGGCTTTTGGTGACCGTGGTGATGGTTTGTATCTTGCTGTTGGCTCAATTCTGGTACCTGTGTGTTTATTGGTTGTCACAGGCATAATCACATGTAAAGCCCCGCCCACTCCTGCCAGACCATCTGTCAGTTACAACAGACCAGGCGCATCATTGTTTCTTGTTACCATGGTTACCTTAGTTGTGCTCTATTTACCATGTGTGTTGATTCACTGTGTGCAAATCCTCGTCTTTCGCATGCCAGAGTCTTGGTCCATGATGTCTCTCTGCTTGTTGAGTTTGACAGTGATTTCAGAGCCTCTCCAGTGTGTGCTGGTCTGTAGAGAGAATCTCAGCACTCAGACCAAACAAACACACACAGAGCTCAACTCTGAACAGACATCAGTCTGAACTGAATATCCAGACGAGGTTTAGAGTGTTAGTAGAGTAATTAGTAGACTGGTAGGGTTATGGTTAGAATAAGTTGACATGTAGTTGCAAAGTTACTTATAGTCAGAAGAATGTTCAAAAGGAACCATCAAAATAAAGTGTTACCAAAAGTTTTAAAGAAATATAATCACAAATGCTTAAATAATTTTTCTCTTGTGCTGAAGTTAGCAAAATGGCTTAAAATGGCTGATCAGGATCACGTCAGTTAGAAATAATAACAGTGGTTCACTCAAAGCCAGGAGAGTCTGCTGAGTCTGGAACAGCTTCCAGAAGAGATCAGACGTGCTTTAACAGTAACATTCAGATCCAGACTCAAAACACTCTGTGCATTTACTGACTGAGCACTAGCTGTGCCACTGTGTGTTCGACTGATTGCACTTTATCTTATTTATGTAACATCTTTTTATTCTTTTAATTCTTGTTATAACTGTTTTACTTATGCTGTTTTGATTTTTGGTTAGGGCTGTCTGGTTGGAAGAGTTGAGGGGATTGGGAAGTGAGACGGTGATTACCGAAAGCCATCAGAGGCGACAGTCACTAGGAAGTCGGGAATTGTTCCTAGGGTGTCTCGCGATCCGAAGCTCTCTGACTCTTCCATTCAGACAGAGGCGCACCGAATTTAGTGATTCAGGACTCTCTGCTTTTATTGTTGTTTTTATATCTTATACATTATATTTTTACCTTATGTATCTGTTGTGATTATTTTATGTCTATTTTAATTCCTTCTCTGTGTAAAGAATTTTGAATTACCATTGTGTCTGAAATGTGCTATATGAATAAACTTGCCTTACCTATTGTGTTTATATACAGCTAGTTATAAATACTAATAATATAAGTATTTATATTTAAGTATAAATACTTAAAAAAATACAAATGAGGATATCACCAAAAGGATCCCATGTTTCACAATTTATATATAAAAAATAACATGAATAGTTTTCTCAGCCTTGAATCTGTGTGACTGTCAGGGTTCCTGAGTTTCATTGTGTGTTTCTCCCACTACTTCCCAAAGAACACTGAGCGTCTCATTTAATTCCTGGATGACCTCTGTGTGTTTGGGTGTGGAAATGTGGGAACTCCCATGCCATCACTGTGAGCGCTTTAGGATGCGTTCCCAGGATGCTGTCACATTTTCTCCCACTTTACTTTCCACTCCTCATCCCCATAGAGGAACTCTTTCACATGATCAAATGTTTGCCCCTTACAGAACAAAAATATATGGGAGTAGTCCTTATCCTCCGGCAAGTGTCAAAATTTGATTGATGACTTCCGGTTGACCTTGACCTTCCGGTTGTCCTTCCGGCCTGTATTATTATGGATTGACCTATTGACCCTTACTATCCCTCGATCATGTGGTTTTGACAGAAGCTTTTGACCTATGACCTAGCTAGCCCTAAATCATAGTTTTGACGGGTAGTTATGACCTATTTTAACCTTTTTAGCCCTCGATCATGTGATTTTGACGGCTGTTTGAAGCCGGTGTCAGGTTCGAGTTATATGGGTGTGTGTCTGATTATATGGTGTGTCACAGGCGCCCCCTCCCACCCTCCACATCGGGCACTGTAATTAAACAACTTCACATCCTTTAAAGTAATATCTACTAAAACCAATTATTTTAGTTTTAGATAAATAAAAGAATAAAAAAATCATCTTACATAAAACATTCAGAATAGGTCACGTGACGTCCGGAGCTCTATATACAGTACATCTCAGAGAACCCCTGACCCACAGCCAGCTTCCTCTGAATTGTCTGGCAATAAGCGTCTAAATGCCAGTTGCCTGGTCAAAGTCTCCGGGTCAGAAAATGAATTGATCATGTCATGGAGGCAGTTTCCATGACGTCTAATTATTTGTTTTGTTTGAACGCCAATTTCAGTGGTTTCTGGAGGCACATAAACTTGTAACAGTTCCACTATTACAGAATGTAATTTTCCTCCCGGCCACTTGGGTCACTGGGGAGGAAGTTGTCGCTAGGACATGGTTTATCTAAGGTGAGGGAGAAAAGAAGGGAGGGAAGTTAACAGGGGGAGGGGGGAAGAGTGTGGTTTGCTATGTGAGAGGGTATCCCATTACTTACCTGTCTTCAAAGTTAAGTGAATGTATTTATGCTTAACTGGTGATGTTTTGACATATTGCTAAACGGTGAATGAGTAGTGATATGCTCTTTGTTTGGAGTCTGTAGAAAATGTCTGCAGGAAGAAGTAATGTGGATACATAAATGACTGAAAGGACTGTGGGCGAAAGGAGATACTGATTTTTTTCCTTGCATCATTGTGGATTGGATTTTGTTGCTTGGACTCGGACTTCTATCACGATTTCTTTCAGAGACTTGGACCACATCTTTCAGGCCCCTTTGGACTCTTATCAGATAAGTTGTGTTTCAATGTGATTGTCTAAGTGATGGTATCCAGGGAACTGAGGGTATTTGAACAAATGGGAAATACTTGAATACCACTATTGTGTCCATCTGAGATTGAAACAAGCGGTTTATGATTGTCAAGGTACAGTTTATTTTGTTTTCTTTTGGGGTTTTGTTTTCAATCTTTTGTTGATTCATGTTGATTTTGGGGAGTTGTCATTTTCACTGTGCTATAAAGCAATATAAATTAAGTCAGATGGTTCATTCACTCTGAAGATTCTGGTGTGATTTTAACAGACATTTTCCATAGGTAGAACCCTTTTTTCTGTGTAGCCCTTTACCTGAGTATAGAGTGAAGGTGGTTATATAATTGGCACCCCAGATGGGACTTAAAATGTGAAATTGATTTGTCTGTTGAACTGTTTTAAGAAAGCCTTTAATATTTAATAACATAAATGAGTATGGCTGCTATACAATGGCGCGTTTCCACCGAGTGGTACGGTACGGTACGGGTCGGGTCGGTACCCTTTTATTTGCGTTTCCACTGCCAAAAGTTGAGAATGGTACCAAAAAGCCGAACCGTACCGTACCACTTTTTGGGTACCCTTCCGTTGGGGTACCTAGCACAGTGGAACGGTACTAAAGGGTGGAGCTAGACTCACTGCAGAACGTTGATTGGTTGACAGAGAATCGTCATTTGCGCGTGCCGCAAGGGGAAAGACACAACACACAAGGCGCCATTTTTAAATTACAACAATGTCGCAACAATGTCGCCGCGCAGCATAACTTTACCGTGGTCGACCCAGGAGGTGCAGACCTTCTTGGGTATCATCGGTGAAGAAAGGGTGCAAAGGGAACTCGATGGCATGGTGAGAAACGAAAAGGTTTTTCAGCATGTTTCTGAGAGGATGGCTGTCGAGGGTTACCAGCGGACGTCCGAGCAGTGCCGCATTAAATGCAAGAAACTGCGGAGTGACTATCGTAAGGTGAAAGACCACAACAGCCGGAGTGGTGTTCACAGAAAAAATTGGAAGTGGCTAGAAATGATGGACGCCATCTACGGGCACAGACCGGCGAGTTTGGGACGAGAAGGAGGCATCGATACGGCTACCTCGTTGCTGGAGTCGATGATGGAGCCTCCCGGTAAGTTTTGTTAGTATACATCAATCACGGGAAAGCTTACGTTCAATGCACAACTTTTGTGCAAGTCTGTTGTTTGTCTGTCAGCCAGCCAGTGTGGTATCAACCGATCATTTGCAAGCTAGCAAAACGCTAACGTTAGTTTATTAGCCTGTGGTGGACGGAGTACATGTCCAGTAACGTTACTTGTAGCCTAAAGATACCCTAATAAAATACAACTGTTTTATTACTAAACATATTCTACTAAATATATATTAAAGAGAGATGGGTCCAATGATATAGCTTAAGGAAAGAGTAAGAACTCCGTCTGAAAATTATTATGAAATATCAGAGCAAGGTGAAAATGTCCACATTCAATAGGCTTAAACAGTACAGTAATGTTGTGGGGTAAAAAGTACAATATTATGCTTTGGAATGTAGTGCAATAAAAGTTACTCTTATAAAATTATAGATACTTGAAAAAAAAATACTTATGTACATTATACAAAGTAAAAATGCTTTGTTTGGCTACCCACTCAGTCCTACTACGTTGTATGTTCTGTATTTATCTCAACCGCATTGTTGCCGTTTGTGTTATTAACGTGACTTTTGTAAATTTTCAGTTGAGCATCCTAGCTGTCAGGAGGAAATGGAGGCACTTGATGAGATTTCCACCCTTGAAAGCTCAAGTTCGCCTGCCAGGACATCAACCCCGACACCACCACCAGAATCTGCTCCATCAACTTCGAGTGAACCTCGGCGTATTACAATCGGTAAGACATGAACACCAGAGTGAAAAGAAATGTATAATACTGTAATAATATATACTAGAGGTGTAACAATATATCGTGCCATAATATATTTCGCAATACAAAAGCGCAACAATACGTATTGTGGATGTTGACAATATGTATCATGGATAGTTCTCCCCAAATAAAAATTACTGTGTGAGAAAAAATTCATGTTTTCAGAGTGTCAGTACTACATTAAATTACTATATAATGTTGCTTATGATGTATACTAATGCAATGGGGGAATATTTGTGGGTCCTCATAATGGCAAATGTCTTATTACCAGAACGTTAAGAATATTCGTCTAAAATAATTCAGTATTTTCAGCTTCAGAATCATGAATATTTTTATTCTGGTGTCACCATTGTCCTTGGGTTACAAGCACCAAGTCCAAGCCTATCCATTTAAACCCACAATGTAATATCCAAGTTTTCATTTTAATCGACAATAATTTTTTTTTTTTTACCTTTTATCATATGTCGTGGAGTATCGCAATATTGTATCATGAGTTCATTATCGTCATATGTTAATATATACATGTCCAATTTAGACATTGTATTGTAGTACTGTAGATATCTCCCCATAATATTGGTTGGCTCAAATCACAAGGATCAAAATGCTTCGCTAAACAAACCAACATTCCTGTCTCTTTTGCATTCCAGGCAAGAGGAAAAGGGGGCAACAGGATGTTCATGCGGCCCTGGTTGAGATGCAGGCAGCTGATGAGAAGCAGCAGGAGTGGTTGGAGAGGATGGAGGAACGCCGTGACCGGCGCTTCGAACTTATGCTGGAGGATGCACGTGAGGCAAGGCGGCATGAGGCTGAACTAACTCGCCAACACATGGAGCAGTCTGCAAGCTTCAATCAGGCCTTCCTCGGCACGCTCAGTCAGCTGGTGCAGGCGTTGAGTAGTCGCCCCAACCCTGTGCCATGATCCAGCCACTTGTGCTCTTTTGCACACAGCACTTTAGACTTGTTTACTTTTTTGGACTTGTTTAATTTTTTTGGACTTATTTAGTTTTTTGTTTGCACTCGTTTACTTTGTTTGCACTTTTAATTTTTGTTTGCACTTGTTTACAAAACCTTTTTTCTATCGCACAGCTCATTTTTTTGTCAATAGCATTTGTTTGACTTTTTAAATTAAAGTACTTTTTCATTACCTCATGTGTCCTGTGTTCAATGGCCATCTCACACAATTCCTCCCTTACCCATTCTATAAATTGAGGTCGTTTTATTAATGTTCCTGTCATCTGGTGTCAATGACATCTATTGTTTGCTACCTTGGCCATAATGGCCATTTGGGAGATTATGCTTGCCTTAAATACAAAATAGTTAGCAATGTGTTACTTTACATTTATTGCAAACAAAATCTGAATTTATTTATTTTTACAGTCATAGGTATTGCAGAGTAATAAGTCCTTTACCCCAAATATTATAAATTAATATTATAAATATTATAAATTGTTTCCTTATAATTACACGTGTACTTATAAAGTATGTACAATAATTACAGAAAGGTACGCTGTAAATTCGGTGTACTTACGCAGTACTTTCCGGGCTGTAATCATGAATTACTGCATAATTTATTTGTAATTTTCCATGTTTTTTAGCATAATAGGTCATAAGCTACATACCATGTAATATTAAAATAATTAGCCCTTAGTTGGGTAGCTTAGTTATGAAATACTGCATTTTATTTGTATTTTTCATGGTTGTTACTCCTTTATTCACCAAATATTATAAATTGTTCCCCTATAATTACATGTACACACTCTATAATTACCAAATGGTATGCTGTAAATTATGTGTACTTGCGCAGTATTATCTTAAGCGTTACCAGATTGGCCATTTGATATAGTTACCCAAAATGAATTATACCTCATGTTTAAACACCATCTACATAAGAGGCAGCGGCAAAAATATTTCACAAAATATGAAGAGGCAGGGTAAAAGTAAAAAGGATTTATTCATGTCCATAAAATCAAAACTTAGCGTTTACACAGGTGTGCCTTTGCTATCTGTACAACAGATTTAACTGTTCAAATAACGCATCAGACCCTCGCGTACATCCCTGCCCTCCTCCTCTGCACCCTGTGCCAGTGGCACCACAGGCTCTGCAGCAACAGGTGTATCCCATTCGTGCTGGTAATCCTCTCCATGCCTTTCACAAAGATTGTGCAGAGCACAACAAGTCAACACCATGGACTTCACCAGTTCGATGTCGCTGTCATTCCTCTTCATAAGGCACCGCCACCTTCCTTTGAGTCTCCCAAAAGCATTTTCTACCACCACCCGAGCCCTGCACACTTTTTTGTTGTAGGTCAGTTGTTCTGCTGTCAGCCGGCCATTGTCAGGGAATGGTTTTAGGAGCCAATTCTGCAAAGGGTAGGCAGAGTCTCCTAGCACATAAAAGCCAGCATTCACCCCACTGATGTTCCTGGCGCAAGCTGGGTAGAGGCTTCCACGCTCGACCAACTCCCACAATGTAGATAGTCTCAGAACCCGAGCATCATGCAAACTTCCAGCCATTCCTGCATATGCACTCCAAAATAGTCCTTTTCCGTCAACTACTCCTTGCAGGATGATGGAATGCCAGCCTTTTCTATTAAAGTAATCGCAGTGGTACTCCTTTGGGGCTATTATGGGTATGTGTGACCCATCAATGGCACCAACACACTGTGGAAGCCCCCACCGGTTCTCAAAGTAGGCTGCCATCTCTTTGAACTTCTGCTGGTCAGGGAAACATATCTGTTCTGGAACTAACAACATGCTAGCGGCCTTGCAGAATTCCTGGACGCACCGACACACTGTTGTTCTGCTGACACCAAAAAGATGGCCAATACTTCTGTAGTCGCTGTTGGTTGCAAGCTTCCATAGTGCAATGGCAACTCTTTTCTTAAGGGGAACACACTCTCTGTAGTTTGTGTCCTGCTTTTCCATTGCTGGATGCACCATGGCACAAAGGAATATAAATGTTTCTTCAGACATCCTGAAGTTGTTCAACCACTGTGTGTGTGTGAATCCTGGAACGATCACATCCCACCAGTCATTTGAGCGGCTGAAAGTCCAAACGGTTGGTCTGCGGCGCTGATTTTGCACCAGATTGAGTATCTAGAAAACAAACAAACAAAAAAGTTAAGATTAATACAATGTCGCAGTGATGGTGGGTCATTTAATTAAAAGTGCCACTATCATACGCCGGATGAAAAAATACATAAAGTATTATATAAAGTATTATAAACATTGTAAGAGTTACCCTTGGACACGATAGAATATATAAATTTGTTAAAATATCTAATATACTGCACCAGAGAGGGAACTTTGGTGTCATTAAAGCACAAAGAAAAAATAGCTTACAGATATAACTATTTTCTCAAAATTATACTTCTAATCTATCATTAACCACAACTAGTATTGCACTTGTAATAATATAGGCATCAACAGATTCATGTAAAAGTTTAATGATCTTAAAAAGTAACCTTCATAGTGCTTAATGAATAGACTGTAGTTTACAGTTGGCACAGTTAAAATCTGGTTTCACAGGCAGGGCTTATTGTACTTATTTATTCAGTGTAGGGTTATTTAATCTATAACAATATTGCTTAGTTAGCACATAAGACGAAATACATTAATACATGACATAAAAAAGTTAGCTTAGCTCAAGCTTACCCGCCTGCGCCGTCGTGTTTGTCTTGCCTTGTCTTTACTCGCGCGGTTGTCTGTCTCGTCCCAGCTCCTTAAAATTTCCCAAATTCCCCTGTATTTTTCCGCTGTGTTTTTCCTTGCAGCATGTAGCCTTTGCTCAAACAAATATTGTCTCTTCCTTGAGATAAACAGCCACACACCGAGAAGCAAGAATAGGATCTGCTGTATGTCCTCCATTGTTGTTTGCGGTGAACTTTCCTCTTCCCGCGCGATCGAATGACGTCAAGCTACTTTCCGTCATACACCACGCCTATCAAGTGACGTTATCACTACTTTCTGGAATACACCACGCCTATCAAGTAAGGGTACTGTTGGCGGTGGAAACGCTAGCCAAATCATGGTTAACAGACCCGACCCGTACCGACCCGTACCGTACCGTACCGTACCACTCGGTGGAAACGCACCACAAGATGATTCAGAGGATGAATATGAGCCCAGAACAGATTTTTCAGATGGCGCGTTCACTACTTTGAGAGAGCCAATGAGGGAACTTATAAATACTTTCAGTGAGATGTATGTAAGCTCGGATGGTGAACATAAAGTAGGAAATGGTGATAGTGAAGAGGAATATTTGTTTCCACCACCTCCACCACCCCCAGAGATGAGAGCTGAGGATGGAAGGCTTCCTAAGGATTTTGTGGAAAATGTCACAAAAAATCTCACCACTTTGGAAGAACAGGTGGGAAATTGCATGCAGACAGTAAGTACCTGCATTAACAGAGAACAGTTGGAAGCCAGATGTAGAGCAGTAGAAGATAAGTTAAGTTATCATATACGAAGAACCTATGAACGTGTCCAGAAGGATATAGAAGTAAGCATTCAAGAAATGGGAAAGTCCATGGTGGATTGTCTTAAGCGACGGGATGCTCAAATCGATAGAAAAATCGCTGCCTGCGTGCCTCCAGCTTCTTCACCTGTAGCCCATTTTCCAGATGTTCCCTCTAACACTACAGTTTCTCAAGGTGGTAACAGAACTTATCAGTTACAAGGATCACACGTACCCTTTTCATCCAACACTTCATATATTTCCCATCGATCTCCTGTAAATCTTGAGTTTCCATGTTTTGGGGCTGATGACACAGATGATCCAATCACGTATATAGAGAAGTGTGAAGAATATTTATCTTTACATCATTTATGTGATACAGAGTTGTTTGCTACCCTCTCGTCTGTACTAAAAGGTACTGCCAAAGCTTGGTGGATGGCAGAAAGAAGAAGTGTGAATTCCTGGGATGAATTTAAAAAAGTTTTTCTGAAGTCTTTTTTAGCAGAGGACTACGAGGCAGAGGCGGAAAGGTGTCTGAGAGAAAGGCGACAAGGATCACAGGAGAATATCCGTGACTTTGCTTATCAGTATCGAGCTTTATGTCTCAGATATAGGAAGGATATGATAGAAAAGGAAATCGTAACGGCTATTCTGCGAAATTGTAATCCAAGGCTCGCTAGTTTACTTCGAGGGACAGTAAAAGATGTGGGAGAGTTGGTGAGAATTGGATCCCAAATTGAGAGAGACTTTGAAGAGCAGAGGAAGTACTGGGGTAATATTAATGCAGAATCGCAAAGGAACAAGAGCAAGTACCTAAGGGGCGAACACACTCAGGCACCTTTGGCTTCCGCCAATGCCGTGCAACCAACATCACTTGACTCTCTGGCTAATAAGCATCAGCTGAAGATGATTTCCTTGCCTGTACTTCTGAGAGGGCGTTATCTTCATGCAATGTTGGATACAGGAAGTACGTTCTCTTTGATCCAGGAATCTTTTTGGAGACAGTTGGAGTCAAAAGAGAAGTGGAAGCCAAGTGATGGACAGACATTCCAATTGGCCAATGGGCAAGTGAAATTTGCGTTGGGTCGATCAGACTGGGAGTGTGAAGCATATGGACAAAGATTTGCTGTTACCTTGTATGTGATGAGAAATGAAGACTTAACTTTTCCATTGATTTTGGGGATGGATTTTATGAGGTCTTCTGGCATTATATTGGATTTCTCCAAAGAGGTGTACATCCTGCCTTCCAAGAACGGGGGTGAGAATAGGGTTCATCCTTTCAGTTCCAATGGAGATCCTCTTTTACCTCATCTGCTCTTTTACCTTGCAGTATTTCCAGATTTTGTAGTACCTTCCTTCGCCCCTTCAACAGAAGCCAACCAATTAGTTCAACATCTGGTACAAGCTGCGGATACCAGCCCTGAAAACAAGTCAATGATACAGAGAATGATGAAAGAGTGGCCAACGGTATGTACCACTGACATTGGGCATACCAAGGTGGTTAAGCATTCCATCATTACCCATAACGAGGTACCTGTTAGGAAGAGGCCATATAGAGTTTCAAGGGATAAACAACTGATGATTGAAAGAGAAATACAAGAGATGTTGTCTAAAGGCATTATCAGACCATCTGTTTCACCATGGGCATCTCCGGTGGTACTTGTACCGAAGAAAGATGGGGGCATAAGGTTCTGCGTTGATTACCGTGGCCTCAATGCCAAGACTTACTTAGATTGTTATCCCATGCCTCAAATCTTGGAAATCCTTGAGGCATTGCATGGAGCCTCAGTGTTCAGTACTTTGGATTTAAAAAGTGGATACTGGCAGGTGGATATGGAGCCTAACAGCATTCCTAAGACGGCATTTGTCACCTCTTCAGGGTTCTATGAATTTCTACGGCTTCCAATTGGCCTTAAAAACTCTGCTGCCTCCTTTCAAAGACTTATGGAAATAGTGCTAAAAGACCTTAAAGGGAAACATTGCTTCGTGGATATTGATGATATCGTGGTGTACTCCAGAAATGAGGCTGAACATCTAGTACACCTCTCCCAGGTTTTCAGTAGTCTTCAGAAAGCAGGTTTAACACTTAACCTGAAGAAGTGTAACTTGTTCCAACGTTCCCTGGTGTTTTTGGGACATGTTGTGTCAGCCAATGGGGTGAAGACTGATCCCGAGAAAGTTAAGTCTGTCAAGGAATTTCCCATTCCTCGATCTCTCAAAGAGGTGCAGAGATTCCTAGGCCTAGCAGGCTGGTACCATAGGTACATTCCTCACTTTGCGGAAAGAGCTTCTCCTTTGCATGCTTTAAAGAAAAAGGGATCCACTTGGATGTGGTCTGAAAGCTGCCAAAAGTCTTTTAATGATTTAAAGCTGGCGTTGACTGAAGCTCCTGTGTTGACTCCTCCTGATTTTACTAAATCATTTAAAGTACAGACAGATGCAAGTCAAGTGGGACTGGGAGCTGTGTTGACGCAAGAGGAAAATGATCAAGAAATTGTGATTGCCTATGCCTCCAGATTGCTTCAAGGTGCTGAAAAGGATTATTCAGTGTCAGAGAAGGAGTGTCTTGCTGTTGTTTGGGCCGTGGAAAAATGGAGGCCTTATCTTGAGGGGCAGCGATTTGAAGTCATCACTGACCATGCAGCATTATCATGGGTGTTCAATCATCCCAAGCCCTCCTCACGCTTAACCCGTTGGACTATTCGACTCCAAGGCTTTGATTTTGAAGTAAAATACCGTAAAGGGAAATGTAGTGTTGTACCTGACGCCTTGTCTAGAAGAAATGAAGAAACCACTTCTACAGGGGTGCTTGCAGTATGTAGAGCTTCTCGGATGTATGAGAATGCCGTAGACCTGCCGGTTGAATGGAACGATTTAGCCGAGGCCCAACAGGAGGACCCTGAGGTAAAGGAGTTGATATCCAAAGTACCTTCTGTAGAGAGTCGTGATCCTAAGCGAATCCACTACACTTTGGTAAATGGCTATCTATTCCGTAGTGTACCAACTAAACAGAATGGGCAGAAGTTTCAGTTGATTATACCCTATGGCCAGCGGAAGGAATTGGTGAAATTCACCCATGACAGTCCTCTGAGTGGTCATTTGGGAAGGTTAAAAACACTCCTGAGGCTTCTTGAGGTTGCCTATTGGCCTAGTATTCGAAAAGACATCTGGAACTACTGTAAGGAATGTCAGGTATGCCAAAAATATAAGCCATCCATTTCTAAATTATCTGGACTGCTTCAATCAACACCGGTGGTTGAACCGGGGTACATGCTGGGAGTGGATTTAATGGGACCTTTCCCAAAGAGTGCAAAACAACACGAGTACCTCCTGGTGGTGGTGGATTATTGTTCTAAATGGGTGGAGCTGTTCCCATTACGAACAGCTAAAGCTCCGCAAATCGCCAAGATCCTAGTTGAGGAGATCTTCACTCGATGGGGTACACCTGTCTACTTGGTGTCAGATCGTGGAGCGCAATTCACCTCGCTTCTCCTAACCCTAGTCTGTAAGCAATGGGGAGTGGTTCGAAAACTCACAACTGCATATCACCCCCAGACAAATCTTACAGAAAGGATAAATCGCACTTTGAAAACCATGATGGCTTCCTATGTAGGAGATAACCATCGCCAATGGGATCGATGGCTTCCTGAATTCCGATTTGCCATTAATTCTGCCTGGCAAGAGAGTACAGGTTTTACTCCAGCCCAGATTGCGTTGGGACGTTCTCTGAAAGGACCTCTAGAGAGGGCCATTCCTACTCCCCCAAAGCCTGACAGCCAAACATATGAACTGCTTGAAAGACAGCAAGAGTTGATGGAATGTGTAAGAGAGAATGTAGAAAGTGCCCAACGGAAGCAGAAACGATTCTATGACCCGAAGAGGAAGGTGCAAGAATTTAAAGAAGGAGATTTGGTCTGGGTGAAAACTCATCCTTTGTCCAGAGCTGAGGAAGGCTATATGGCCAAGTTGTCAGCCAAGTGGAAAGGCCCAGCTAAAGTGTGTAAAAGGTTGGGTCCTGTAAACTATTCCATTTCATTTGTTGAGACTCCTTTTATTTTTGACACACTTCATGTACAGAACATTAAGTCCTATTATGGTGGAGTTAACTCTTCCAGTAAACAGGGGAGTATGTAACAGTTCCAATATTACAGAATGTAATTTTCCTCCCGGCCACTTGGGTCACTGGGGAGGAAGTTGTCGCTAGGACATGGTTTATCTAAGGTGAGGGAGAAAAGAAGGGAGGGAAGTTAACAGGGGGAGGGGGGAAGAGTGTGGTTTGCTATGTGAGAGGGTATCCCATTACTTACCTGTCTTCAAAGTTAAGTGAATGTATTTATGCTTAACTGGTGATGTTTTGACATATTGCTAAACGGTGAATGAGTAGTGATATGCTCTTTGTTTGGAGTCTGTAGAAAACGTCTGCAGGAAGAAGTAATGTGGATACATAAATGACTGAAAGGACTGTGGGCGAAAGGAGATACTGATTTTTTTCCTTGCATCATTGTGGATTGGATTTTGTTGCTTGGACTCGGACTTCTATCACGATTTCTTTCAGAGACTTGGACCACATCTTTCAGGCCCCTTTGGACTCTTATCAGATAAGTTGTGTTTCAATGTGATTGTCTAAGTGATGGTATCCAGGGAACTGAGGGTATTTGAACAAATGGGAAATACTTGAATACCACTATTGTGTCCATCTGAGATTGAAACAAGCGGTTTATGATTGTCAAAGTACAGTTTATTTTGTTTTCTTTTGGGGTTTTGTTTTCAATCTTTTGTTGATTCATGTTGATTTTGGGGAGTTGTCATTTTCACTGTGCTATAAAGCAATATAAATTAAGTCAGATGGTTCATTCACTCTGAAGATTCTGGTGTGATTTTAACAGACATTTTCCATAGGTAGAACCCTTTTTTCTGTGTAGCCCTTTACCTGAGTATAGAGTGAAGGTGGTTACAAACTAATGTGTTCTCCAAGTCTCCAGATCTCCTGAGTAAGGGCCAAATGTGATTTCAGGGTCAGAAATAGTAAGTGGGTCATTCACTACATCATTTGCCATGATGAAAACTTCCTCAGCTAATGTAATATTCAGGCCTGGTACCACTGGAAAATAAAATAAAATAAAATGGCTGAATGTCCAATAGTTAACAAAATAAAGAATGTTCAGGGTTCTTCTTCATCACTGATGATTGTTTCTTTGAAATTAATATACGGAGATGAATGACAGAAAAATGGAATATATTATTTTTGTTTGTTATTGAAATCTGTTTGGGTGATTATTTCATGGGGACAAGATCATTTTTATTTTATTTTTACTTTACTATACTTTACTGAATAGCTTAATTGGTAACCTATGTCTACTTTATCACTGTTAAAACGGTTACACAAGTCAAGTGCAAAATATAAATAAAAGTATATCACTAAATAATACAAATGTATTATTTGACCAATTTTAAAGTTTTACTACATTTTCTTCCTGGAATCCACCTTGAAATCCTACCCCCTGTTGGGATCAGGATGATCCTGTTTTTTTTTGGATCAAAGTTATCCAAATCCTACTGACAAGTTTTGAACAACACAAACTGAAGGTTTGATCCAGATTAAAACTAGGATTGTATTCTGTGATCTAATCTGATTTCAGATTCCTTCTTTCCCTTTTGAACAACCCATTTTCAGGATTTGATCTAATCCGATAACCAAAATCCGATCAGCTTACCTTTGAACAACTGGCCCCATATGAGGGAATATAGTTGGCCAGAGCTGAATCCTCCATTAGCAAGATAACATCTCTGTCAATCTGTGGATTATAAAAAATAATATGCCATTTGCCTTTCAAAAGTACTATCAAGGTCAGTTTAAAGGTATAAACTAATGGTTTAAAAAAAAGCGGCTGACCATATTGCATGTGCATTTTTAGGAGTTTCCCTTTCAGACACATAATTTATGGGAGCAGAATATTTAAATTAATCCTACAAGGTGATTTACAAAGGTTTGTGCCATTATTTAACGGCCAAAAAAGCCTCAAATCACCTTAAATCAGCTAATTTGCGCTGCTCTTTTGGTATTGTGTTGGTCGTTATAGAAATTATCAGCACGAATTCATGAAATTGCGTATCTATAGCACGAATGTATTTATCGTGCCATTTTTACGACAATAAATGTTTTTCATGAGATCGGGCTGAAATTATCCGACTGCGTCTGTGTTGTTTAATTTGCGCATAACTGTCCACTCCCATCTGCGCTTTTGTGGAATTGTGCTCTCACGCTATTTGCCCTGCTTAGTAAATCTGGGCATATAATACAGTGGGTTCACTGAAAGGCAAACAACACTGACTTTTCAATCAAGCACTAAATATTAATGTGTTATTTTTAATCAGCTGTCCCAATCGTGTTGAATATACATACCTTTTCTTCCTCCAGAAGTGAAAGTAGCCTATGTCTTCTGAAATACAGCGGCATCGTACAAAATTATTCTACGAGATAATTGTGCACATAATTGTGCAGTCTGCTCCCTCTGGGCCTTTCAAATTGATATTACGTTAGGAAAAGCTTGGTCGTGTAAACGTGACTCACTTAAACATATATAAATAATAAATGGATCTAGCATTAAAGCTACAACAATCATTATAATAGATTTGTGTTAGACTAAACGAAGAAAGCAATGTGGAGCTATAACCAGGTCTGTAAAGGGTTCGTTCTTTGACCATTTAGGAACTGATATGGTATATAGCACTATTCCAGCACACATGGTATACAAAGTCACCAATAATCAACAAGATACATGCATGAAGTCAAAATTCACTCGCTCGCTCTTGTGTCGATGGCTGAAACGCATGCAGTAGGATCGATGTCAGGATGAATGTGGCCTCAAATCGATCTCAAAATTTAACGTGTTCATTCTCAGAGTTTATTCCCACGATTATTTTGACTTTTTTCTCAAAACTTTGTGTGAAAGCTCTAACCTGTTACACATGGGTGCGGAAAAAAATATGCACCGCAAACGGAGTATGTGTGAACCGGGCTAATATGGTCATACTTCCTGGTTCTGGTAAGAACTCGAGCTGCTGCGTTTTGAACTAGCTGTAGTTTGTTTATTAAGCGTGCAGGGCAACCACCCAGTAGAGCATTACAGTAATCTAGCCTTGAGGTCATGAACACATGAACTAATTGTTCCGCATTTGTCAATGAGATCATTTGACGTAATTTAGATATATTTTTAAGATGGAAAAATGCAGTTTTACAGATACTAGACACGTGACTTTCAAATGAAAGATTGGTATCAAAGAGCACACCCAGGTTCCTAACCGACGACGAAGACTTAACAGAGCAGCCATCAAGTGTTAGACAGTATTCTAGATTATTACGTGAGGAAGTTTTTTGTCCAATAATTAGAATCTGTTTTTTCAGAATTTAGAAGTAGGAAATTACTAGTCATCCTGTTTTTAATATCAGCTATGCATTCCGTTAATTTAGTGAATTGGAAAGTTTCGTCTGGGCGTGAAGAAATATAGAGCTGAGTATCATCAGCACAACAGTGAAAAGCAAAGGTCCTAGTACTGAGGCTTGTGGTACGCCATACTGAACTTCTGATCGATAAGACATCTCTTCATTTACTGCTACAAACTAATGCCAACATCATTTTCTAGTCTATTTAAAGAATGTTGTGGTCAATAGTGTCAAATGCAGCACTAAGATCGAGTAACACTAATAGCGAGATACAACCACGATCGGATGATAAGAGCAAATCATTTGTGACTCTAATGAGAGCAGTCTCAGTACTATGGTACAGTATAAATCCGGACTGGAAATCCTCGCAGATATAATTTCTTTCTAAAAAGGAACATAGATGTGAGAATACTGCCTTTTCTAGTATCTTTGATAGAAAAGGTAGATTTGAGATCAGCCTGTAGGCCTACAGTGCTGTGATATTCTGAAGGAATTTATGAAGTTATTAAACAGAAAAGGTTTTGACAGGATCATTTTGACTCACACAGACATCAAGAATCAGCGTATAAATCGCAACAATGGTGACAATTAAAAAAATTCAGATCAACTCTGAACTCATCACAAAACAAATTCTACCAAATTCACAAAAAAAAGCTTTGTTGGTTGTCACCACTGTTGAGATTCATATGTTGGTTGTTGATGTCCAGTCCAAAAAATCCAGTTCAAAACATTTTCTGTATAATATATATATATATATATATATATATATATATATATATATATATATATATATATATATATATATATATATATATATTAGTGGTGGGCCGTTATCGGCGTTAACGCAGCGAGACTCTTATCGCGCGATAAAAAAAATATCGCCGTTAATCTATTCTCCAAGTTGGGTTGGGAGCTGGCTCAAGCTACACAAGCTATGATGACGCAATCTACCCGCGGCCGCGAGGAACACCCGGCTGCAACGCATCATATTCGTCGTCATCTTAAGTAAACACGGCTGAAAGTGAAAGCTGTGCTGCGTTCCAGTCCAAAATTGTCATGCCCTTCACTCGCTAACTTTCCCTTCGTCTCGTTCACTCGGATGTACGTCATTGCGAGTGCCCACTACTGGCGGAAACTGCAATGGTCTGAACTGGAACATCCTAAGCCCTTGATCACTTGGAATCAGCTGTGGAGTTGATTTATTATTTACATTTTGTTCCCTTTAAGAATTTGTTTAATGCAGCATCCAAATGTTTATAGGTGTGTTTGGGTTGTTTTAAATTAAAAAAAAATATAATTAATATATCATAGAGTTGTCTGTTGTGGTTTTTTTTTTTCTTTTCTTTTTTTTTTTTTTTTCAGTTTTTTATTTATTTATTTATTTATTTTTATTTTTTTGAAGAAACATGTAAATATACAGATACATTCAGGAGAACATTGAAGAGGTAAAACAAAGACAAAGGATACAGAGTAATTATAATTTAAATACCTTATACCTTTACATAGGGAAACAATACTAACAAAGGATAGTAATAATAATAATAAAAAAAATACAAATAAAATAAAACAATATATGACAGAAAGCTGGTTAATCCTGAATATCAGAGCCATTACAAAATAATTGTTCATATGTTTTCAGGAATCTAACACATTTATTATTGTTTGTTAAACTAAAAGATTTAAGCAGTGAGTCTACTTCAACCAAAAAAATGAGAGAAAGTAGGAAGTGAGTTCATAAATTTCTGTTTATGGATGAAAAATTTACCAAATAAAATAAAAAAGTTAAAAATGTATTCTTTGGATGTGTGGGAGTCAGAATAATAACAAATAATATCTTTTAAATTAAAAGAGTGTGCCTGAATGGGGGTTTTATTTAAATGAGAAAATACGCTAGACCAAAATTTCTGAACCAATTTGCAAGAATAAAATAAGTGTATTAATGTTTCATCTTCGTCACCACAAAACGAACAAGTACTAGAAATATCAATATATTTGGACACCGTTGCATTAACAGGATATATCTTATGTAATATTTTAAAGTGGACTTCTTTGGTTTTGTTAGGAATAAAATATTTATGTGGTAATAACCACGCTCTTCTCCATTCAATATTGCCAATAAAGGCAGCCCAATGGGATCTGCCTCTAGGGCAAATTAGATCTCTTCTTTGAAAAATCTGGCGAATATGTTTATTATTGCATTTCTTATCATAAATGCTAATGCCATCCAATAACAAAGCCGACTCCTTAGTATCATTTTGGTTATATAATAAGTGGCTCTTAACCAGTTGCACTAGACCTGTAGGAATAGCTTTAATCACAGTATTGTATTCTTTAAAATGAATAGGGAAGTCATGGATAGTCATGAAGCGTTCATAAGACAAGATGTTACCAGAATTGTCAAATAAAGAAATGATATAAATTAAATCTCTATTAAACCAATTAGAAAAAAAGAGAGATTTGTTTTTAACAGTTATATTCATATTATTCCACAAAAGAGTTTTATGTGGTGAGAAATTGTGGATGTAACACAATTTCCATGCGAGAAGAGCTTGCTGATGAAATTTAGATAGTTTAACCGGGAGTTTATTGCACATATAATTACATTTTAAGATAAAAGGGAGGCCTCCAATTTTATTAAAGATGAAATTAGGAATGAAAAACTATATCGAATTTGAATTTATTAGACATCATCTAATCCAATTGATTTTAAACACATTAATAACATTGTGAAAATGTAGCACTTCTAGTCCCCCATCTCTTCTACAATTGGAAATCACTGATTTTTTAAGTTTATGAGACCTGTTTTTCCATATAAAATCAAGGAAAATTTTATTGACACCTTTAGCAGTGCAGTCATTCACATATAAAGAAAGTGATGGATACACAAAGCGAGAGAGACCTTCCGCTTTAGACAAGAGAACCCTACCATAAAGAGTTAGGTCTCTTTGTAGCCAAAGATTTAAAATATTTTGGGTTTTCTTAATTCGACGAGAAAAATTAAGTTGTTGTCTGTCTACTAAATCTTTTGTTAAGTGAATTCCTAAATACTTTATTGTGACTTTGACTGGAATACCCTCAATTAACGTGTCGTCGCATTCATGCAACGACATTATCTCACACTTCGACATATTTAACTTTAACCCAGAAGCACATGAAAAATTTCTAACTATCTGAATGGCACTGGAGAGTTGACTTTTATCATGTAAAAAAAGAGTGGTGTCATCAGCCAGCTGCGAGATTTTTATTTCCCTATCAAAAATGGAGATACCTTTCAAGTTCTGATTGTGCATAATACTCAGTGATAATAGCTCAGTAACCAAAATAAATAAAAAGGGGGAGATTGGGCAACCCTGTCTAACACCGCGCTTTATAACAGATCTTTGGGAGGTGTTCAGATTAACTGACTGAACTACTAATTTCTTTATAAAACATTTTAATTACATTAACAAAAGAGTCCCCAAAACCAAACAGTTTGAGAGATTGCAGAAGAAATTGGTGCTCAATGGTATCAAAGGCCTTATAAAAGTCTAAGAAAAGAACAATGGCTTTAGAGTGTACAAATTCAGAGTAATCCAATAAATCTAAAACAAGTCTTATATTATTGCAAATATGTCTACCTTTGACGAATCCTGACTGTGTCTCCGCAATAATTTGGTCAAGCTTAAATTTCAACCTATTAGCATATACCAGGGCCAATATCTTGTAATCAATGGTTAAGAGTGTTATTGGTCGCCAATTATCAATTTGCAGAGGGTCTTTTTCAGGTTTTGGAATAAGGGAAATTATACCCTGTTTCATTGAAGTAGTCATTTCCTTCTGAGCAATGCATTCTTTATACATGCAAAGCAATGGGGATTTTATTAAGTCCCAGAAATGGATGTAAAATTCAACGGAAAAACCATCAACACCAGGGGATTTCCCTCTCTTCATAGAGAAAAGAGCGGATTTAACTTCCCCAATTGTCAAAGTTGACTCACAAAGATCTTTAAAATCATTATCAATAGTTGGAATATGGTTTTTAATAGTTTCGACAAAAGTCTCACAATTATCTGAATTAAATTCGGAAGTATAAAGTTTGTCATAAAAGTTTGTGATAAACTTAGAAATTAAGTTTGAATCAGTGCACCTGACACCATTAATATTTAGAGCTGTTAATGAATTTCTCCTGCAATTCCTCTTCTCTAATGCAAAAAAGTAACTGGAGTTAGTCTCTCCTTCTTCTAGCCATTTGGCTTTTGACCTAATAAAGACCCCCCTAGCTAAATCCAAATAAGCTTGATTAATTTGTAAATTTAATTCTCTTAAAAGCAACTCTTCCTCCTGAGTTAATGTTTTTTGCAATGAAGTGTTTATTTTATTTAGGAGTTCAAATATTTTTTTATTTTTAGAGGATTTTAGCTCTTTACTTCTTCTGATAGCAATCTGCCTAGCTTTATATTTAAAAAATTCCCTTTTTTTTTTATAACCATCACTAGAGTTTTCAGAAAAAATACCAGAAAATAAGTTCTTAATGCCATTATTAAAGGCTGCATCTTTAAGGAGAGAATTATTAAATTTCCAATAACCACGCAAACTTGAATTTTTTTCAGTGTTACTACACAATTTTAGACTTATTTGCTTATGGTCTGAAAGGGGAGCAAAAGAATGAGAAACATCTTTTACAAATTGAAGAGCTGATGAAGAGATCAGAAAGAGGTCGATTCTCGATTGAGAAGACATATTTCTATTTGACCAAGTAAATTCCTGCAAATCAGGGTGAAAGAAACGCCATGTATCTGTAAGAGAAAATTCCGAGCAAAATGATAAAATGTTAATATTTAATTGCTGGCTATCGTTATTTCTGGGAGGATGTCGGTCCAAGGAATCATCCACACATTCATTAAAATCCCCAGCTAAAATCACAAAAGCATCTGGGTACTTGATAATTACTTCTTTCAATTCTGAAGTTATCTGAGAGAAAAGAGACCTATTGGCAGATCGGGAATTGAAACCATAAATATTACAAATAATAAAGATTGTGTTATCCTGCTTAATCGCTAAAATAAATCCATCTGCCTTCATTAGAAGATTTAACTTCTAGTATGTGCCCTTTAAGTTTGTGCAACAAAATTGAAACTCCAGCCGAATGACTAGAGCCATGATGACTACAGTAAATTGCATTTCCCCATTGATTTTTCCAAAATTTTACATCCATATCACTTGAATGCGTTTCCTGAAGAAGAATTATATCTGACTCACTGCTTTTACAAAATAAAAAAACAGCTTTCCTCTTTACTGCGTCACGTAAACCCCTCACGTTTAAGGATACAACAGAAAACGAATGAAACTTAAAATCCATTGTACAAAGAAAAAGTTTAATAAGCTACCTCTTATCTGAAAGAAACACACAAATCTATTTTGAAATAGGAACAATATATAACCAAAATGAATTCGCGAACATTAAATTATAGTGGCTATAATCACTTAACCTCTTTGCTTGTGGCAAAACTATTTTAGACAACATTAGTCAAAAAACAAAAAAAAAAACTGTCAGTAGAGATATTAAATTGAATGATCGAACTGAACATGGTCAACCTTTATCAACTTACACAGCAGAGTTTGCGGTTCAACCGGAGGAATAACGAAACCTGGCTTCCCAAAATGCGTTGCCCATGGGAATTAAAGGAACAACAGTCTTATTTCCCCTTCAACTAGGAAAAAGATTATATCCGCACCGCAGAACCGAACCGGTTTATTTTACATCAGAGAAGTTGAATCTTTTCCCGTCAATTAATGCAAACGCACCGCGAAAGGAGGCTTTTTTCCCTTCATCCCTGGCTTTTTTAACAAGCGGCCAAAGTTTTTCTCTGGCGGCCCTATCTTCTGGTGAAAGGGCTTCCGTGAGTCGCAACTTATTGTCGAAAAGAAATTTGCAGCCTCTGACAGCTTGCCAAACGGTGTCACGAATACGACGCAGAGCAAACAGTACAATGATTGATCTGTGGGAACCATCCTTTCTTCTCTGGCCAAGACGATGTGCAATGTCGATGGCATCATCAAGGTTATCGCTGATACCGGGAACTACATTGCTAAGGACATCGATTGCAACTTTCCGGACATCCTCGCCATCCTTCTCTCTCACGCCATGTAACTTTAATGTCCATCTCCAGCTGTAACGCTTACATTCTCCCACGTCTTCCTTCATGGTTTTATTCACCTTTTGAAGCTCATGAATCTCCGTCGCCACAACTTTCAGAGACTCCTTGTGCGTTGCTACCTCAGCAACAAGTTGAGTAACAGTTGACGACATTGTCTCAATCTGCTTAGCCGTAGATTCAGTCCTTGTGTCAATCGCAGAAATTTTCTGTTACATCTCTTCATATTTGCCAGAAAGCTCACGAATGGCCGCCAGAATGTCTGCTGAAGAGCCGTTACTTTCCATGCTTACCCGTTTTATTTTTTTTTGTTGGAGGTTTTAAGGGAGTATCAGGCAGGGGAGTAGAAAGAAGATCACTCAAATCTGGCCGCGAATCGAACCAGTTGTGTTCGTCAGCGTTATTCGATGAAATCACATTCACAGAGGAAACGGCGCTATTGTTCCCTTCAGCAATTTGAATAGGCTCCGTAGTTGACATGGGCGCGTGTGCTGTCACGTTCGAAGTTTGTCTATTTTTCTTTCTTCCCATAGATGAATTGGCGCAAGGAGGTTGAAAAGAAGAAGGCAATCACTTACACGTTCATAAATAGTAACTGTCAAATTATAATGGCTATATAATCGTCCTATTTCAAACTTTCCTGACGAGACGTTCAATAACGTGTCCACCTAACACAGCGCCATCTTGGCCTCCAGTTGTCTGTTGTGGTGGTGATTAGACGAGATCTGTGGTGACGTCACAATCGTACTGCATTGTGGGACATATAGGTGCCTGAAGTGTACATTTGAAGTAGACTCGCTCCCTCGGTCAAAATCGAGGGAACGAGGGTCTGTCCATATAAACTTCCCACGTCCACTTCACGAAGTGGAACGCACTTCAAAATGGCGGCAGGGATTCCCCCGAGGGGAAGTGCTTAGGGAAGATCGCAAGTGCGTGTCTAAAAGTGGACTGGAACGCAGCACTGGTGTAAAAGATCGGTGCAACATCCCTTATTTGGACTTGGTTCGGATTTAAGCCGTCCGACGTAGACTGTGTGGGGTAACAGTTCGGTAAGTTAACACACAATCCAGTGTGATCCGTTCTACCACCTCAAATTCAAAACGAAACATATCACTGAATACCAGGGCACGCGTATTATTCCCAATATATCTTAGTGAGTGGTGTAGCCAGGGGCGTAGCAACCGGGGGGGGACGGGGGGGACACGTCCCCCTCACTTTTAGAAACAGGTGATTCTGTCCCCCGCATTTTTGACCGGGTCCCAGCGCCAATATTTCTGCCCGTGTTCTCTGATTTGTTACTTAGACTTGAGTGAACTAACATTCAGCCAATCACAGCGCGAATCATCTCTTGGGCGTGTTTGCCATGAGCTTCAAATCTCTTGTTGCTCTCTTGCGAATTTTCGTTCGCTGTTTAGTCATTTTGCTGTTTGGCCGTCTGGGGTAAAATGAACCCCCAAAAAAAGCAGAGGACATTACATCCTTTTTTCAAACACGCACTGTAAGTATGTATGTCGCGATGACATGAATCGCGCGTAAAGTTTCCTTGTTGATTTAACCAACTGTAACGCAGTAAGACCGTCTATGAGACCGTCTATGAGTAAGACGTGTACGACAACAGAACCCGTATGGACCTCGTGACGTCGCGCCGGATTGTGCCGAGTGTGTGTTAAATGCTCTCCTACTTGTCGCTTTGGATAAAAGCATCTGCTGCCTAATGCCTAAATTTTATAAATGAGGCGTAACAGATTATTCCCATCAGGTACGCAACGTCATAAGACGTTGATATTTGGTTAAATTTCGGTTGCGACGTCGGGTGACCAAAATAATGTTAAAACTTTGTAAATACATTGATTTAGGTTTTATTGATATATTTAATAAAAATGTATGTTGTATAAAACTAGGGGGAAAATGCCCTTAAAGGTACAAAAAATGAGTGTTTTCAAACAGTGATGTAATGAAACATTGACAATTTAAGTTTGAAGGGAGAAAAGCCTCTGTTTATGCTACTAATTAAGGAAATGTAATTTTGCCAAAAGAAGAACTTTTATTTTAAATAAATGTTCATTTTAAATCAGCCTTCTTCAGTGTGATATGTTACCATATTATCATGCTTAACACTGAGAATTTGAATAATTGTAATGTGATGATCAGATGCAGATATCTAAATCAGAGAATATCATATTTTGGGCAGTTGACAGGTGGATTATTAATTTGTAACAGTGGATTAGGGTGACTCAAAGTTCACCGGATTAATAAATTTATCTTTAAAATGTACAAAATTTTCTTACGGGGGGGCATGCCCCCGGACCCCCCTAGAGGTAGCCTACCGAGCTACACCCACAAAAATAATGTGGGAATATGATTATCTACAAAAAATCCACATTTTCATTATAAGGATTTTACCACCTCCGCCTCATTTTTAACCAGGAAAAACCCTGTTATGAACATCACCTTTGGGTCACATCCTATGGTCACATACAGCTTTTGTCCCCCCCACTTTTAGAATGGCTGCTACGCCCCTGGGTGTAGCACATAATCTCTTTTTATTAAAAGCGCCCGATTTTAAGAATCGTTGTTGTGTTTCTTTTTAACTGAAAAGACATCAGTTAGACAATATTCTAATTTTAAATTTGGGGTTTCATAAGCTCCAAGCCATAATAAACATTAGACCTACTTAAGTCTCTGCAGCTAGTGTACTTAAATTTTATTTATCTGCAAAATTATGTTGTATACTTACAGTTTTGCACAATGTTCTCAAAACTACATACACCCTTTAAAAAAAAAAAAAAACATTTTAAAAAACATTTAACAGGGTCTGTGTAACCTGTTCTGAAATGGTTTTATTATAATATCGTTATCGCAAGAGGCTGCAATGTATATCACAATATGGATTTTAGGCCATATCGCCCATCCCTAATTGATAGCCTATAGTAGTTGATAATAACATAGGCCTACCTAATGTTGCCTACGTACGGTAACAGTACAGTAGTAACCTTTTAAAGTCTATGAGTAGAACAGCTTTCTCAAGCAGTTTGTGATGCATTTTGGAAACAGGAGATGAGCCCCTGGTCTAATGCGCCACCTGGCTTGAGAAACCCGTTCTCAAAGACTTACTTTTATAGTCATTATTTGGGTAGCACACATATTCTGAATGCCTTCGGCAGAATTCAAATGAGCCATTTTAATCTAGATTAATCTAGATTAAAAAAATTAATCTATGCCCACCTCTAATATATATATATATATATATATATATATATGTGTGTGTGTGTGTGTGTGTGTGTTTTTTTTCACAATTGATTTCATCTTGTGAAAAATTGGGACATTAATCATACTCTGTATATAAAGTTAAGTTAATGTCCATCATGGTAACATCAAATTTCTGTTAAGAAAATGTTAAGTTTTTTGCACTCTATTTAAATTAGCATATTTTACTTTAATTTTAGGGTTTTTGTTTGGCAGCCGCAGCTGCCAGTCATTTGACCTTTTTTTTTTTTTTGCAATGAACGTATTTGATCGTAATAATTCCTTTTAAAAAAAAAAAACTTTTTTTTTTTTTTTTTGGTTTATTTAAATTCGAATATTTTACTTTAATTTTATTTTATTGTATTATTTTTTGGGCTGCCAGTCATTCGACCATTTTATCATTTAACTGTTTTGTTACTGTTTAATTACAGATTACATTTATAATTTTACATACATTTTTATGTAATTTAAGAAAACAGAAAAAATGCTGAATGAAAAATACAGTAAATTTTCTGTATAAAAAATGTGAATTACTGCAATTTGTCATTAATGTCACAATACCTAAAATAACAGCTGAATTTTTATTTTACAGATATTATTTGTAATTTTACAGAGTTTTGAGTACAATTTAAAATGAAAGAAAATGAACGTTATTTTTTCAGTTATTTTCTGTAAAATTTGGATATATTTTTATGGTGTACGTTTCTGATTGTTTCTATCATTTGTGTTTTGTCGAGATAGGTGTCACGAGTTATTGATCCAGGAATTTCTGGAAAAGCTGATACAGATGGGTGGAACCGTTATAGAGAACAAGGAAGCAGAAATGAGAGAGACAGATGTTTGGAAATGCTTGTTTGTTAATCACTGTTATCCGACACAACTGTTTCTTTGAATATCCTTGAGACTGAAGTCAATCTGGAATTAGAGCTGCCATCATCATCATCATCATCATCATCATCATCACCATCACCATCATCATCATCATCATCATCATCATCATCACCATCATCACTCTTTGCCTGATCTCAGGTCAGTTCTGTACTGGTCTGTTTGGGTCAAATAACATATTATTAGTTAGTTCCAGTTCTTTTTTCAGTGTTAATATGGTTGTGATTTATTTCCTGATGTTTCCAGAGTAGTTGTAATTAAAGATTGTTACAACTATTTTTTTTTTTTTATTACTGCAGCCCATACGTGACAAACGCTACCTGTTGTTAGTGTTTTTATTTCATTGTTTTATAAGTGACAAAGTGTGTTTGTAGGATGACAAATGTTAGTGTTATGGAAGAATGACTAGATTTGAGTCATGAATGAAGTGTTTTGGTAGTTTTGGTGTATTTTAAATGTGAATTTAACTGAAACCTGGGTTGTCTAAAGGGGACCATCAAAATAAAGTGTAACCGAATGTTGGTAGGGATAAATGTGTGATTTTTTTTATGTGACCTTTTGAGAAATGGGTAGTTGCTGTAAATAACAAAACAAAAGAAAAACTGTAATACCACAAACAGGGCAACACGCTGTTCAGAAACATGCAGCTGGGAAATACAAAACGTATATGCTCATTTAGTTGAGAAATAAATGAATGTATCCAAATGTTCCACAATAGTTTGACCCTGTTAATTAATTTTAAATAACTGATAAAAATGCAGATACAATTACAGTTATTTTTACAATCGCTACAGATTTTCACACGGTTCCCCAAACCAACTTTAAGCTTCACACAGCGGTTCATTTCACATTCAAAATGCTCTAAAACTGCCAAAATAATTAGTTCCCTAAAATCAAGTCATTCTTCCATAACACTGGCAAAAGTTGTGACCCAACAAATACTGTACACTTTGTCATTCATAACTGTCCTAAAACCCCTAAAAACAGGAAGAGTTTCATGATGTGTGGAAGAGATGGATGGATGTATAGAACTGTGAAGGTTCTAGTTCTCCCTCTCTTCTTTCCTTGTGTGTTTTCCTTGATCCATGTTCATGCATGTGAAACAAAATCATTCTGAAGCCATCCTGTTTTACTAAAAGATGACTGACAAAAAATAATTACTAAGAGAAACTACCTGGGCAGACTTTCAGCTGAAATTGCAATTAATTTTGTTTTTAATTATTATTTTATTTCATTATAAATATGTTTTATTCTTCTTATATTTTATAATAATTCCTGCAGAAATGTGGAATATATATATATATATATGCTGCAAATAGTGTTTTGCAGATGGTGAAGAATGAATGACAAGGGTTCATGAATTTGAGAAAATGTGGTCATTGTCATTGAATGCATTTTGTCTGAAAGCAATGGAAAAATGATTCACAGTTTGTTCTGCATGTTTGTGACAGTTTTGACCGATGCATGTGAGCAATCGGAAAAAAGAAGAAGAGAAACTAAAAGTTCCCTTTTGTGGTCACTCCGAGTTACGTCGGATGACGACGAATGGGGTTCCACTTCATATCATATCACCTTCGAGTATATAAAACGAGCCAATGGCAATGAAATGCCATGGGTCTGCGGAATTTGCATAGCGTATCTCCGCCCCACGCAGGGGGAATATAAGGAACTACGCCGGCAACATGCAGATATGTTTTCGCTGCGGAGCCGAGAGCTATTCTTCACTCCACTAAGAAGTCTGAATCCTGAGTTTTCTACACTCTTCATCTTTGAGACGAGCGAACTCTCTACCAACTCTCGCCGTTGGTGTGACAGCGATTCCCAGCGAGTGCACATTACCCTGCTGATCTGCTCAGTGATTTGACAGATAGTGTGTTTCTCCCTGGTCGCTTCAAAATCCACAGAGTTTTTCCTCTCACGAAAGAGCATTGCAAGCGGCACGTCTTTTTAAAGATGCCTCGCCCGTGCACTTCTGGTTGCGGTCGCAATGTATCTAATTCTGATGGGCACAATCGCTGCTTTGTGTGTTTGGGCATTGATCACGCTAAAGCAGCACTTGTGGATGATTCATGTTCTCACTGTGGGAACATGACCATCTCCACGCTTCGGTCGAGACTCAATGAGCTCATTCGAGTGAGAGTCCCCTCATCCACACCCCGATCTACGGTCTCCCCGAGAGGCAGTACTTCGGCTGGTGGCCGGGGTGACCTGAGGGTTACAGTGTGGAACAAACCGCCGACTCGTCCACGGTCAACACCCCCCTCTGACGAGATGACGGCCATGCTTTCCCGGGCAGCCGCGGCTATTGGGCTCGAGTGGTCCCCGCCACCAGACCCAGTGTGCTCGCGGCTGGACGATTGTTTTTTGGGTGCGGCCGCTGACCCTCGTCGGCGTCCAACCCCAATACCTTTCTTCCCGGATGTGCATGAGGAGGTCACACGGTCCTGGAAGGCACCATTGTCTTCCCGCGATCGTTCGTCGACCTTCTTCGCCTTTCCTCCCCTCAATAAGGCTGCTGCTTGTGGGTACACTGGGGTTCCCCCGATGGAGCGTTCCGTCCCGATGCAGCTGTGTCCGGCAAGCGCTTCATCGCGTGGCGACCCTAAGCACCCATCCAAAGCCTGTAGATTTTCGTCTACCCTGGTGGCAAAGTCTTACAGAGCGGCGGGACAGGCAGCTGCCTCTTTGCATGCCATGACCATTTTGCAGGTCTACCAGGCCCAGATGCTCAGGGACATGCACAAGGGCAGGACTGACCCAGGGCTCTTCGATGAGCTGCGTGCCGCCACTGACCTTGCTCTCTGAGCGACAAAGGTGACCGCACGCTCCCTGGGTCAGGTGATGTCCACAGCTGTGGTCCAGGAGAGACACCTCTGGCTGAACCTGGCTGATATGCGGGAGGCCGAGCGGACTCTTCTGCTCGACAACCCCATATCCCAGGCCGGCCTCTTCTGCGGTGCGGTCGAGGACTTCGTCCAACAGTTCTCGACTGCTCAGAAGCAGACTGAGGCGATCAAATTCTGCCCCGACGGCCCGCTGCTGCCTCCACCCAGCCGTCGGCACAAAATCCTCAGCCTGCTTGCCGCCGAGGGCGGCCTCCCGCGGCTCCCGCCCCTCCCGCACGGCCCCAGCAGCAGCCTCCACCCGGGCCGCGTCGTGGAGGAAGCCGCAGGAAGGCACCGCAGCCCTCTCTGGCCCCGCGCCCCGCGCCGAGCACTACCCTAATGTGGTTAAAGAAAGAACTGACTCCCCCAATCCTGAGCACACAGAGTTCTCTGACCATAGTGCGCGCCGGCCACGGGCCCCACCACTATCGCCCCCCTCTGTCACAGAGTTCTCGGATGACAGCACGCGCCGCCCAAGGGCCACGCTCCTCTCATCCCCCTCTGTCGCCAGACCCCTGCCAGAGCACGCACCCGTGGGACGCTGGTCCTCCCCTGGCCTCCTCTGGCAGGACGCGGCTAATGACAGTGCCCCCGCTCAGGGCCGCTTTGCCATCCTCGCCTGGGCCGGTCATTCTGCCTCGCTGCCCCACCGACGGTACGTCTGTGGTTCGTATGACCCCGCTGGCACAGTTTTTGGAGGCCTGGCTAGAGCTTCCCAGACTGTCCCGCTGGGTCGCGAGAACCATCAGGCTCGGCTACGCGATTCAGTTCGCACGGTCTCCTCCCCGCTTCAGGGGAGTCCGCTTCACTATGGTCGGTGGCAATGGTCCTGTCATGAGAGCGGAGGTCGACACCCTACTGGTGAAGGGTGCGATCGAGATTGTCCCTCCAGCCGAAATGAAGTCCGGCTTCTACAGCCCTTACTTCATTGTACCGAAGAAATCCGGTGGGTTACGGCCAATCCTCGTCCAGCGCGTCTTGAACTGCTCTTTTCACAGGCTGCCGTTCAAGATGCTCACGACCAAACGCATCCTCCAGTGCGTGCGGCCGCAGGATTGGTTTGCAGCGATCGACCTGAAGGGCGCCTACTTCCATGTCTCCATTTTACCTCGACACAGACCGTTTCTACGGTTTGCTTTCAAGGGGCGGGCATACCAGTACGCGGTTCTCCCATTCGGGCTAGCCCTGTCTCCTCGCGTCTTCACGAAAGTCGTCGAGGCAGCCCTTGTTCCCCTCTGGGAACACGGTGTTTGCATCCTGAACTATCTCGACGACTGGCTAATCCTAGCTCACTCTCGAGACCAGGTTTGCGAACACAGGGATCTAGTGCTCCGGCACCTAGCTCGTCTTGGCCTTCGGGTCAACTGGGAGAAGAGCAAACTCTGCCCCTTGCAGAGGATCTCTTTTCTCGGTATGGAGATCGACTCGGTCGCCATGTGCGCGCAGTCACTGCTGACTTGTCTTCACCAATTCGAGGGCAAGAGTGCGGTTCGACTGAAACTATTTCAGAGGCTCCTGGGGCATATGGCATACGCAGCCGCAGTAACGCCGCTCGGATTGCTTCATATGAGACCGCTTCAGCTTTGGCTTTGCGATCGAGTCCCGAGGTGGGCATGGCAACACGGCACGCTCCAAGTCACAGTAACTCCAGCCTGCCATCAGACCTTCACCCCGTGGACGAACCTCAGTTTTCTACGGGCCGGGGTGCCCTTAGAACGAGTTTCCCGGCATGTTGTTGTATCAACAGGCTGTGGTGCCATGTGCAATGGACATGCTGCTGCGGGCTCCTGGACAAGACCCCAGCGCCTTTGGCATGTAACTTGCCTCGAGTTGCTGGCTGTACGTCTCGCCCTGCTCCGCGTCCGTGCGCTGCTCAGGGGTCAGCACGTACTAGTCCGATCAGACAATACCGCGACAGTAGCGTACATCAACCATCAAGGTGGTCTACGCTCCCGCCGTATGTCGCAACTCGCTCGCCACCTCCTCATATGGAGTCAGATGCATCTGAGGTCACTTCGAGCCATTTATATCCCGGGAGACCTGAACCAGGTGGCCGACAAGCTGTCTCGGCTTCGGCCTCTCGTTGGAGAATGGAGACTCCATCCCCAGTCGGTCCAGCTGATTTGGGATCAGTTCGGGGACGAACAGGTAGACCTGTTTGCCTCCCACGACTCGTCCTACTGCGACCTGTATTATTCCCTGACCGAGGGCACGCTCGGCACGGATGAAGGCGAGGCTGTCTCCCTCCACTCTGAAAGTGTATGTTGCCGCCATTGCCGCACATCACGATGCAGTCGATGGTAAGTCTCTGTGAAAGCACGACATGATCATCAGGTTCCTGAGGGGAGCGAGGAGACTGAATCCTCCTCGTCCTCCCCTCGTACCCTCTTGGGACCTCTCAGTGGTTTTAACTGCCCTGCAGAGTGCTCCCTTTGAGCCTCTGCAATCAGTGGAGCTTGTGGAACAGTGGACATGCAGGCATTTTCGGTTGACGAAGCATGCCTGGAATTCGGGCCGGCTAACTCTCACGTGATCCTGAGACCCCGGCCTGGATATGTGCCCAAGGTTCCTACCACCCCCTTTCGAGACCAGGTAGTGAACCTGCAAGCGCTGCCCTTGGAGGAGGCAGACCCAGCCTTGACACTGCTCTGTCCAGTACATGCCCTCCGTGCTTACGTAGACAGAACGCAGTGTTTCAGGACCTCAGACCAGATCTTTGTCTGTTATGGTGGGAAGCTGAAGGGAAAGGCTCTCTCCAAGCAAAGGTTGTCCCACTGGATAGTGGACGCCATTGCTTTGGCATACCAGCAGCAAGGTCGACCATACCCCCTTGGTGTGACGGCCCACTCCACTCGGAGTGTGGCATCCTCTTGGGCTCTAGCGCATGGCGCCTCGCTAACAGACATTTGTAGAGCTGCAGGCTGGGCGACACCCAACACATTCACGAGATTCTATAATATCCGAGTGGAGCCAGTTTCTTCTCATGTACTCGCTTCAACTAGCCGGTACTAGATTCTGCTCAGGTGTCTTCGCTTGCTCGCCATTCCTCTCCACAGACGGGATACATGCAATATTTTCCTCAGGTGAGCCTAATAAGCCCTGAGTCTCCTCCAGCACTGACGACGTCAACGCCAGAGTTATGCCACCGGCAGCTTTCGCGCTTGACTAGGTGCCTCCATGTGCATGGTTCCCACTCTGGGCGACCCCCACATGTGTATTTCCACTGTAAGCCTCTCTGAGCATGTGTCTTTCCCTCGGCAAGCCACCTTGCCACCCCTGGGGTTGAAATATTCCACCTGCGGCTGGACACCCCAGTGTTACTCCATATGCAGCCCCTCAGGGTCATATGTGTAGTCCAAGTCCCCCCCTTCGGGTTGGGCGTAATTGCATATTTCCTCTGAGATATGCTTCCCAGTGTACCTTGGTATTCCTGTGTTAAGTAGGACTCTTTCGTCCGTGCTAGTCTCACAACAGGGAGCTCAGACTTACGCAGGACACTGGAAGACAGCCGAGGTGGCATGATTAGACTGGGGACCCCATTCGTCGGCATCCGACGTAACTTGGAGTGACCACGAAAGGGAACGTCTCGGTTACGTATGTAACCCTCGTTCCCTGAGTAGGGAATGGAGACGTTAAGTCTCCCTGCCACTTCCGCTGTACTGCTGGGAACGCCTGAGTTCAGTCTCGGCTCCTCTGCGAAGACATATCTGCATGTTGCCGGCGTACTTCCTTATATACCCCCGGCGTGGGGCGGAGATACGCTATGCAAATTCCGCAGACCCATGGCATTTCATTGCCATTGGCTCGTTTTATATACTCAAAGGTGATAGGCTTTCTAAGCGAAACCCCATTCGTCGTCATCTGACGTAACGTCTCCGTTCCCTACTCAAGGAACGAGGGTTACATACGTAACCGAGACGTTTCTTAGGATTAATTTTCCACACCACAAGTATTTTTGTCAGTAACAGCTTTTTTTTTTTCAGTAATGATAGACCAAGACTCAAACTAGTAACTATATCTGCACACATTTAGTATTTTTGAGATTGTCAGCTTATAACTGTGAAAAAAATCCAAAGAAACGAAAAACAGGTCCCAGGCACTCAGTCAAATTTTCAATGAGGAGAAGGATAAAGTTAAAAAGCCTTTATTTAGTATTGCTTACGTCATGTTAAAAATAAACAAGCCAATATGTTTCGACCAACAAGTGGTCTTCTTCAGGGCAAAGTAACACAGAGAATGAGAATGACACTATAAGTTAAGTCCCACCCATAATTCGAGAAAATTCAATTAACCTAATGAGGCAATTCATTAACCCAATAAGGCAATCAGGTCTACAGGATAGGGGAACTTTTCCCTGAAGAAGACCACTTGTTGGTCGAAACATGTTGGCTTGTGTATTTTTAACATTCTCCTCATTGAAAATTTGACTGAGTGCCTGGGACCTGTTTTTCGTTTCTTTGGATTTTTTTCCCTACCCCAAGAGCACCTATCACGGACTTTATAACTTTACCTGAGCGCCTGGTTGAACCTCTTACAGTTTATAACTGTGTCCGCTTAGCTGATTAACAGAAGTCAGTCGGGCTAGTTTCTGCTTTCAGATTGTGTGCAGATTTTGAGTACAACTTTGCTATCATTTAATTGTATTTAATTTGACTATAAACTATTTTTGGAGCTCAATAGCAGCTGGACAGAACTGCCAGGAGCATCAGCCAAACATTCAGATGTGGATGAAAATAAATAAATACATTCATTTATTTAAAGTATGTTTAAACAATTTACAGAAAATGGAAAATTATTGTAACTTGTTTAATTTAAGCCTAAATGAGCCTAAATGAATAAATCTGTATTCTTTCAGTAGTTGGGGCGGAAGGTCATGTGACCTGTTAGCATAGGCGTAATTCTATGGGGGGACAGGGGGACACGTCCCCCCCAATATTCAAAGGAGGACAATTTGTCCCCCCCAATATTTGATCATACTGTATGATTATGCGGGCAATATCGATGTGATTGCAAATACGTCTTTCTTTCCAGCTCCAAAAATATAAAATCCCGGCAGGTCCATTTCCCAAATCCATTCGACTGGCCTTACACTATTAACAAAACCTATTTCTCCTGAAATCCATGTCATGTTTTCCCTGTACCTTTAGTAGCTCGTGCACCGTCAGTGAGTTAGGAAAAACCAAACAGAAGAACAGTTAGGAGCGCGAAATCTGACAGACATTTGGCCATACCTGTCAACACTCCCGTTTTTCCCGTGTTTCTCCCGTTTTTTAGCCCTATCTCCCGGACTCCTCCCGGTTTGTTATTTCTCCCGGGAAACTCCCGTAATTTGCATGGCCAAACTTGCCAGATCTTGTATTAAATGCATTATATTCACACAATCCACACACCATATACAATTTCAACCCGTTTGTCACCTCAACCTGGCAACCTATAACCCAGTTGCGCAGTCGCGGAAAGTTTAACCCGAAAGCGAGCCGATAGACATGGCAGGTGATGGCGGTGTCCTCGCAAAGAAACCGAAGTACAGTTGTAAATTTATGTTTCCATTTATGGGTATTGCCAGAGTTTTTCCTGCATAGAGAATTATGAGGCGGCCGCCTCCATCAAATTTCGTGCCGCCTCCGGCTCTCGACAAAACTCGGACAGACAGTCACATGGTCAGATACACTTTTCCCACCGTGATGGTTCTGTTGCGGTTATAAAAATATTTAAAATAATCTAATTTAATACAGTTATATTTTTCAATGTAAATTATTTAATTTGATTGGTAACAGCCTAGTGTCTTATTATTTTAATTGAATATATTTATCAAATTTAAGAATTTGAAATGAAAGATGGAGCATACAGTTAATAAAATTAGGGGGGAAATGCCCTTTATAAAGGTTAAAAAAACTATTCTGAGTGTTTTCAAACAGTGATGTAATGAAAAATGGACAATTTTAAGTTTGAAGGGAGTAAAGCCTCTGTTTAGGCTATTAAGGGAATATAATTTTGCCAAAAGAAGAACTTTTATTTTAAATAAATGTTCATTTTAAATCATCCTATGTCAGTGTGATATGTTACCATATTATCATGCTTAACACTAAGAATTTGAATAATTGTAATGTGATGATCAGATGCAGATATCTAAATCAGAGAATATTATAGGTTCGGGCGGTTTGCGGGTGGATTATTTATTTTTAACAGTGGATTCGGGTGACTCAAAGTGCACCAGATTAATGAATTTACCTTTAAAATGTACACAATTTTCTTATGGGGGAGCATGCCCCCGGACCCCCCTAGAGGTACCAAGTACACTTAACAGCATGACTGTTGCATGCGCCAACACAAAAAGTCCCACAGCTGTCCCCCCCAATGTGTGATTGACAATTTCGCCCTTGTATTGACATGTCCTGCCAGCCAGCTGAAGATTGAACACACACACACAGTCTAATGTGTGTGTTTGTCCTCGGGGTTCACCTCACGCAACAGGATTACTGATCGTAAATATTTATGTTGGATATTTTGGATAATTTACAATTTTAGATTGTTGTTTCAATATTGTTATGATTCATCTGTAGCATTATTTCAAAGGCATATGCCATTTTTAAAATGACATGAGAAACCAAATTTGCCTTGATCCTTTGGTATGAGGTCTTTGTAAAACGTCCTGCAAGTTTCATAGCTCAAGACGTCCTCCCCATTATAAATGAATCATTTATTTAATCAAGCTCTAAATACAGCTTCTTTTTTTTTTTATATATATATATAAACTTTATTGAAGATAATCAACAATACAATCAGAGAAGCAAAAGTTAAAGAAGTACATAAGAAAAGAGAGAGAAAAAAGAAAAAAAAAAAAGAAAGAAAAAAAATATATATATAAATAAAATAAACAAATAAATAAATTACACAGATAATGAGCAAAACACAAGATTACTAATCAAATAAACACATTAAACATAGTACAATTAGCCACAGTTTTAACAGCTTTTTTGTTTTGTATGGAAGAGATGGTAGAAATATACTGTTCCATTTCAGTTTTTAGCACCGAAAAAAGTGTTTTTTTATTAGTGAATTTGCATTTATGTATATGAAATTTGGCAACAAATAAAATTAGGTTTACTAGAAATAGTGCATCATTGTCCTTCCCACAGTCACTAAAACAACCAAAAATTACATTTTTGTAGTACAGGGAGAACTCAGGAAGAATATTGTCAACTAAAAAAGAATTAATGTCTTTCCAGAGCTTATATGTGAATTCACAAGACCAAAATAAATGTGAAATAGTTTCAGGATGTAAGCCACAAAATGAGCATTTTACATCAATGTCACTCTTATACTTATTTAAGCAAACATTTGTGAGGTAAAACCTGTGTAGTAGCTTGAACGAGACTTCTTTAATTTTGTTAGTTAAAAGGAACTTCTGGGGTAGGGACCAGACTTTTTCCCAGTCTATATTAAGGTCAAACCTATTCCAATAGAAGGATGCAGGAGAAATAGAGACTAGGTCCGCTTGAAACAAGGATCTAATTTTGAAGTTCGATGCTTTATAAGAAGAGAAACAGACTTTACCTAACGGAAGTAGAGTTGGATCTGGAGGTGGCATTGATAATGGCAGAGAGATATCAATTGACCTGAACAACATACGAAGACCTGAGGGCACAGCATCAAAAACTATAGAAAATTCTTTTGGGCTTACTGGAATCTTAAATTTGGCAAGAAATTCTGAATAACTGTATAGTAGTCCATTCTTATTAAAGAGCTGACTGACTAATAAAATACCGTTGTTGAACCAATTATCGTAAAAAAGTGACTTGTTCTTATAAACAATATTAAAGTTGTTCCATATATAACACCTCTGTGGAGAAAAGTTGTGCTTGTAAAGCAAAGCCCATGCTAAAAGAGCCTGTTGATGGAAATTGGAGAGTTTAACTGGGATTTTTTGTATTTTATAGTTACAGAGCAGAATAAATTTTAGGCCACCTAACTGTGAAAAGACATGATGAGAAATAAAATTCCAGATGGAAGTAGGGTGTTTGAGATATTGCTTGATCCAATTTATTTTGAATGTGTTGTTGAGAGAGCTAAAATCTATGAAATTTAAGCCCCCTTTGTTGTAAGAATTCAGAACTACAGACTTACGAATATAGTGAGTTTTATTTTTCCATAGAAAATTAAATAACATCTTATCGACAGATTTATCTACATGTAATGACTGAGCAGCATAGGTTAAACGAGAAATACCTTCCGCTTTGGTGATTAGAACTCTGCCTTTCAAAGAAAGATCTCTTTGTAACCATCGGTTGAAAACCTTTTGAGTTTTTTCAATGAGGGGAAAAAAGTTGAACTTACCTCTAGCTTCTCTATCTTTAGTGATATGAACACCAAGATATGTGACTGAATCTCTTACAGGGATATTACACACTACGGAAGCAGAGCAGTTATTCACTGGTAACAGTTCACATTTGCTAAGATTGAGGGTGAGACCGGAAGCTTTGGAAAAAGAGCGAATCAGGTTAATCGCAAATGAAACCTGTGAAGCATCTGCCAGAAACAGGGCTGTATCATCCGCCAACTGACTGATTAAAATATGATTATTTGCAACACTAATGCCTTTAATAGGACTGTTTTTAATGTGTAAATTAAGAAGTTGGGCAGGGAGAAGGAACAGGTAAGCAGAAAGAGGACACCCTTGCCATACTCCACGCTTTAAATCAAACCTTGGGGATGTACCATTGCTTAATTTAATAGAACCGTTTCCATTAGTGTACAAAGTTTGGACCGATCTGCAGAAGAACTGACCAAAACCAAACTTTTTTAGGGTTTCCATTATAAAATCGTGCTCTAAGGAATCAAAGGCTTTATAAAAGTCTAAGAAAAGAATAAAACTGTCTTCATGAACTAGCTCAGAGTAGTCTAATAAATCTAAAATCAATCTGACATTATTTGAGATATGTCTATTTTGCATGAACCCAGATTGGCTCTCATCAATAATAGAGTCTAGTACTGATTTCAGTCTCTTGGCAAGTATCAGAGCAAAAATCTTATAGTCATTATTTAATAAGGAAATGGGGCGCCAATTATCTAACAGGAGAGAATCTTTCTTGGGCTTAGGAATGAGTGTAATTAGACCCTGACTTAACGTAGGTGGTAAGGAACCTCTATAAACACTCTCAGCAAAAACTTCTTTTAAAAATGGGGTTAGGCTCAGAGAAAAATGCTTATAAAATTCGGCAGTAAAGCCGTCCGGTCCGGGTGATTTATTAATTTTTAGTTGATTAATGGCATTAGTAATTTCATTTAGAGAAATAGAGGCATCGCAAAAGTCACAATTAGCTTCAGAAATCTGATTGATATTAGGAATAGAATTAAAAAAACTTGTGGTATCTTGAGGACAATATCTTGAGGTGTAAAGATCACTGTAAAAACCAGCACAATACTTGGGAATTTTCTTTGAATCGTCAGTAATTGTTCCATCAATTCTTAATTGCTGAATGGTGTTATTTTTTGATTGCTGCTTTTCTAGTCTAAAGAAATATGCAGAATTCTGCTCGCCCTCTTCGAGCCACTTACGGCGAGATCTAACAAAAGCACCTTCCGCTTTTCGTTTATATATCTCGTCCAACCTATGCTGCTGATTAGTAAGCTCCAACTGTTCTGACTCAGTAAGTACATCTAAAGGCTTAGAAGTTAAGGATGCAATTTTAAGTATAGTGTCGTTTTCCTCTGTTTTTCTTTTTTTAGCTAAATCATTATGTATTTCCTGAGAAATTTAGCAATTTCGTACTTTAACAACTCCCAGTTTATGCTGAAAAAATTCTCACTTTGAGCTTTGTCCCAGTAAAGCCGAATAAAACTCTCAATCTTAGAAGTCACTTCCTTGTGTTTAAGGAGTGTACTATTAAGTTTCCAATAAGAGGTTTTAGGAGAACCGGGAGAGAGAGAAGGAATGAGAATTTGAATAGTCTTATGATCAGTTAGGGGCGATGGTAGAATGTTCGCAGCTACATTTTTCAGATCCTTGGATATAAGCCAGAAATCAACACTCAAAAAAAAAAATTGTGTCTAAACATAAGATTTATGTATTTGAATTGCATGTAAAATTTCCATGCATTTGGATTACATAGTTGTAACATAAACCAATCAATACTCTGAATGTGATTCATATTTTTAAGTCATACATAAATTAAACAGATAAGATTTATGTAATTGTATTAATAAACTGAATGTGATTTATATTTGTCAGTCATATGTAAATGAAACAGGTAAGATTTATGTAATAGTACACAGAAAAACGCCCATGTTAAATTAACACTGCTCAGTGTTCATATGTGTGCACACTACAGAGTTAAAGCGGTGTTGAAGTTAATGAGATAATTAAGTGATGATTGAGCATTAATTATGAACACCTGCTGTTAACAAGCAGAATCACTGAAGGAAAGAGAAACACAAGAACTACAACTGACTTCAGACACAGCCTTAGATGAAATCAACTGAAGAGAAAAGAAGACATTAAATCTGTGAAGATCTCAGCAGAGGAGGATTAAACAACTCCACAAACAGCATTACCAGCTTCAGTTATTACTAACCAGACTGACTTTATTTCATTTCCGTTTGAATGAAATCAATAGTTGTATTTTAAAGTCACCATGATGGTGGTTAGCGTTTGCTTTAGTTGGGCTCTTGACCATTGACTCTTTAATATAACATTTTCTCTGGCTGCTATAATTATGTGTTTATAAAACACGTTTGTTGCAGCGAAAAAGCCAAGAGAAAAAGAGATCAGGTGATGTTGGCTGTTTATTGATGATGATGACGACAAAGTCATCATCATGTAATTGCCTCATTCGCTGATCTTGTTCAGTGTCTAATGCTTTTTAATATTGTTTTATTCATAACAGAAGCCATTTGATTTTACAGCATGAAATCTAACAGTGTTGTTTATCAAACAATATACTTTTTTTTTTTTTTTTTTTTAATAGTTAGTGCACGAAAACCTTTCATCTATGCCTGGCATTACTTAGACTCACACAGACATCAAGAAACAGCATATGAATCTCAACAATGGTGACAAAAGATACAAAAAATCCTGATGCATAATTTATTAATGCCGCAATGCATGCTGGGAGATATAGGTGAGTTTTGATTGGTGGTACCCAGCATGCACTGCAGTATGAAGCATTTCATTGATTGTCACCATTGTTGAGAGTCATACACTGATTCTTTATGTCTAAGTAATAATGTAGAAGAGAAAGTTTAATGCACTCAATGTTTTTAAAATTCTTTATATTATTTGATTAACTGTTGGATCTAATGCTGTCAGGTCACACAGCTACTATAATAAATAAAACAAAATCACATAACCCCAATAATCAAAGCATTAGACACTGAAAAAGATAAGTGATTCAGGCCACAATATGATGATTACACCTTCATCAATAAACAGCCAATATCACTTGATCTCATTTTCTCATGGCTTTTTCACTGCAACAAACGTGTTTTATAAACACATAATTATAGCAGCCAGAGAAAATGTTATATTAAAGAGTCAATGGTCAAGAGCCCAACTAAAGCAAACGCTAACCACCATCATGGTGACTTTAAAATACAACTATTGATTTCATTCAAACGGAAATTAAATAAAGTCAGTCTGGTTAGTAATAAGTGAAGCTGGTAATGCTGTTTGTGGAGTTGTTTAATCCTCCTCTGCTGAGATCTTCACAGATTTAATGTCTTCTTTTCTCTTCAGTTGATTTCATCTGAGGCTGTGTCTGAAGTCAGTTGTAGTTCTTGTGTTTCTCTTTCCTTCAGTGATTCTGCTTGTTAACAGCAGGTGTTCATAATTAATGCTCAATCATCACTTAATTATCTCATTAACTTAAACACCGCAGGAGCTGGTACTGGACATAAACACAAAACTCTCTGATGTGCTTGGAAAACATGCAAATGTAAACACCGTGATAGTGCACATTGGTAGCAATGACACTTCATGTCGGGAAACTGAGACTTTAAAGGAACATTTTAAAACGCTGCTAATCTCTCTTACTGATACTGGGAAAAATATAGCTATCTCAGGTCCACTGCCTGCCTATAAAAGGGGTATTGAAAAATTTAGTCGTCTGCTTTCCTTGAACTCATGGTTAAAAATTACGTGTGAAAAATTCAATGTCACTTTTATAGATAATTTTGACTTGTTTTGGGGCCGTCCAGCGCTTTTTAGGTGGGATGGCCTGCACCCAAATAATAGGGGCTCCCACATGCTTGCACATCATATTGAGCAACATATTTTAACATGACTACCTATCAAATGTACCTCTGTTGATTTTATAAAACCTATTATATCAGTTCGTCACACTACTGTTCAGAAAAACACAGTGGGAATAAATATGAACAATTTACTGAAAATTCCCACTTCCAGCATATTATCACTTATGGAAACAAAACAAACAGAAATTAACATGGCTCTTTTTAATGTAAGGGCATTAACAAACAAATCATTTTGTATTAATGACCTCATTAGTGATTTCAATTTGGACTGTCTTTTTCTTACTGAGACATGGCTTGGTACAGATGCACCGGCCACACTGATTGAGACCTGTCCTCCTGGCTTTACTTATTCATTTTCACTTCTATAGAAATGGAAAAAGAGGCGGAGGGACTGCAGCAATCTACAGAGAAACCCTAAAGGGAAGGGACATAGACCTTGGTACATTTACTACCTTTGAATATAATGCTATTCTTTTAAATTTTCAACCACGTCTTCTCGCAGTGACACTATACAGATCTCCAAAATCACCTATATCTACTTTTATTAAGGATTTCTCTGACATGCTATCTGTTATTCATATGAGTTATGACAACTGTGTTTTAACCGGGGATTTTAATATACATGTTGATAATCTGTCAGATATCAGATCAAATGAATTCTTGGAACTGCTAGAATGCATGTCGTTTAAACAGCATGTAAACATACCAACCCACAAACATGGTCACACATTGGATTTAGTCATATCATATGGTCTAAATATCAATATAACTTCTGTTGTTGATTTGGCATTATCCGATCATTTTTGTGTTTTCTTTAATAGTACTCATCCTTCTGTGCCTTACACAACTGAACGTATTGTTAAAAAACGTTTTATTACCTCGGAAGTAGCAAAAAATTTCACAATGCTTTATACGACTTATGAAAGGAATACTTTACCATCGTCCAGTGATGTCTTAGTTGATGAGTTTAATAATAAATTGAGAACAGCTCTTGATGCAGTTGCTCCACTGAAAACAAAACGGGACACAAATAAAAGAGTTATTCCTTGGAAGACTGATCTGACCATGAAAATAAAAAGAAACTGTAGAAGTGCTGAACGAAGATGGCGAAAAACTAAATTAGAAATACACCTTAATATACTCACTGAAAATCTTAAAAACTATAACAAAGAAGTTCAAAAATCACGGCAAGCTTATTTTTCAAATCTTATAAATGAAAATATTAGTAACCCACGATTCCTATTTAGTACTATAGATTCACTAATAAATCACAAAATTGATTACAATTCTGCGTTACCAAGTTTCAAATGTGAAGAGTTTGCTGGCTACTTCAGAGATAAAGTTATAAATATTAGATCAGGAATCTGCTCTGTAAACAAAAACAAGATTACGATGCTCTCTCCTTTATCTAGCGCACATAACACTATCCAAATGGAAAGGTTTACTTTGGTTGATGTTGAGACCCTAAGAAAGGTAGTAACAGAACTGAAACCATCCACTTGTTCTCTTGATCCAATTCCAACCTCTCTTTTCAAATGTATCTTTAACTCAATATCTAATGATATTCTTGAGATAGTAAATCACTCCCTACAGCTTGGCATTTTTCCCTCTGATCTTAAATTGGCCCTAGTGAAACCTGTACATAAAAAGGGAAACTCAGATATGTTAACTCCTAGTAATTATAGACCCATTTCAAATCTCACATTTTTAAGTAAAATATTAGAGAAAATTGTTTTTAATCAGTTAAATACATTTTTAAATACTCATTCAATATTAGAGATGTTTCAGTCAGGTTTTAGAAAACATCATAGCACAGAGACCGCTCTTATAAAAGTAGTAAATGACATAAGAATAAACTTAGATAGAAACTGGCCTTCAGTTCTGGTGCTGCTTGACTTGAGCGCTGCGTTTGATACTGTAGATCACCAGATTCTCTTAAATAGATTAAGTGAGTACGTTGGCCTATCTGAAACCGTTTTTAATTGGTTTTCATCATATCTTAGTGGAAGAACATCTGTAGTATCTATTAATAATACCTTGTCTGAACATTATGAGGTAATGTGTGGTGTTCCTCAGGGATCAATTTTAGGACCACTACTTTTTAATCGATATATGTTACCTCTCGGTCGTATCATCAGGAGACATGGTATATCTTTTCACAGTTATGCTGATGATACACAGTTATATGTAGCCGTATCTCCTGATGACACTGGTCAAATTGATTCACTTGCAAATTGCATTCAAGACATAAATGACTGGATGTCGCAAAATTTCCTACAACTAAATAAAGACAAAACAGAAGTTTTGATAATTGGATCAAAAGCTCAGAGAGAAAAATTGACCCCTAAACTAAATATTCTGGGATTAAACCCAAGCAAAGTGGCAAAAAATTTAGGGGTAGTCTTTGACTCTGATTTTAATTTTAAAGCGCATGTGAGTAATATTACAAAAATTGCATTTTATCATTTAAAGAACATTGCTAAAATAAGACCATTTCTCTCTTTGATCAATACAGAAAAATTAATGCATACATTCATAACTAGCAGACTTGACTATTGTAATGCCCTCCTTTCTGGTCTACCAAAGACTACAATTAATAAATTACATTTAATACAAAACTCAGCTGCTCGAGTAATGACAAAGACCAAGAAGAGAGAACACATCACACCTATACTAAAATCATTACATTGGTTACCTGTTAGTTTTCGTATTGATTTTAAAAACCTTTTATTAGTTTATAAAGCACTGCATGGACTTGCTCCAGACTATCTTTTAAAAATGCTTATAATATATGAACCTATAAGGACTCTTAGATCATCGGATTCTTTACTTTTAACAGTACCACTCAGTAAAACTAAAAGATTTGGTGATGCTGCCTTTAGTTGCTACGCTCCTCGCCTCTGGAATAATCTTCCAGAAGAAGTAAGACGTGCTAGAAATATAAATAGTTTTAAGTCAAAATTAAAAACATATCTTTTTAGCCTGGCCTTCCTATAAAACCTATAATTTATTTTTCTTCTTCTTCTTCTTTTCTTCATTTTAATACATTTTCATACATTTTTATTTTTATTCTTGTATTTTACTTGTACTTGTATTTTTGGTGTGTCTGTAAAGCACTTTGAACTGCATTGACTTGTCTGGAAAAGTGCTACATAAATGGTAACACTTTATAATAACGTTCAGTTGTAAGTCATTTATAAGTGGTTGGTTAATGATGAACTAATCATTTACAGAACATTCATAAATGATTAGCAAGTGATATACTAACATTTTATGTATGTTTTGTAAATTCTGTTACAAGTCATTTACTAGTGATTAGTTAATGATTAACTAATCATTTACAAAACATGACTATGCGTTTCATAAATGTTTAATAAATTATGTTACATTTTTTTTTATGTTTTGCTCACATCAGGTGCACAGTGGTTAAAGACTCCATGTGTTTCAGAGAAGCTGTCTATACCCTCACCAGTCAGCACTTACACTGCAGTGCACACTACACTACACACTACACACTACACTACACTACAGAAGACAGCTGTTTATACCCTCACCAGTCAGCACTTACACTGCAGTACACACTACACTACACACTACAGTACACTACACTACAGAGGACAGCTGTTTATACCCTCACCAGTCTGCACTTACACTGCAGTGCACACTACATACTACACTAGAGAAGACAGCTGTCTATACCCTCACCAGTCAGCACTTACACTGCAGTACACAATACACTACACTACACACTACAGTGTTCAACACCTGTTATAGATGTGTAAACGCATGAATAAATCATTTACAACCCTTTCTGCATCCCCTAATCTAAAGTGTAAACTATTCATCACTTGTAAATGTGTTACACATCATTCGTAGATTACCACTTCAAGAATCAATAAGGCATAAGATCAACAAATCAAATCTACAAATGTATATGTAACACATTTACAAGTGATGAATAGTTTACACTTTAGATTAGGGGATGCAGAATGTGTTATAAATGATTTACAACACTTTCTGCATCCCCTAATCTAAAGTGTAAACTATTCATCACTTGTAAATGTGTTACAAATGATCTGTACATGTATTCAAGGCATTTACAGCACTTTCTGCACCATCTAATTGCTACATACATACAAAAAATACATTATTTATTAAACATTTGTATATGATTAGTTAATCATTTACTAATCAATTGTAAATGACTTCTAACTGAATCTACAAAATATACATACAATAATTAATATATCACTTATTAATCATTTATGAATGCATAGTCATGTTTCGTAAATAATTAATTAATCATTTACTAATCACTAGTAAATGACTTGTAACGGAATTTACAAAACATACATAAAATGTTAGTATATCACTTGCTAATCATTTATGAATGTTCTGTAAATGATTAGTTCATCATTAACTAACCACTTATAAATGCCTTACAACTGAACGTTATTATAAAGTGTTACCGTCCGCGTTCCTTGCAGGCAACCTATCCAGGCAATTATCTAACACGGTATTAAAATCTCCGCCCAAAATGATAAAAGAGTTTGGGAATTTAGATAACCAGTAAAGGAGTCGTTCTTCCAATTTATCAAAAAACTTATCGGTTACTAAACGTAACCTCTGTTCTCTCTAGAAGAGGGAACGAGTATTGCGTAAGTAGCTTACGCAGCGGGAAAGTCTTCTTTCTCGAGATACTGAAGCCAAAAAATTATCCTTAATTTTTAATAATCTTGTCAACGCAGTGCGGCAGCATGCAGACCTAGGGCAGGCTGCTAGCGTGCCCATTGGCTGCCCTGCGGCAACTGCAGCAGCCTATCGCTGAGCCCTTGGCGTGACGTCACGACCAATGAGCGCGCTTGGCGCGCTTCATGCGTCACAGCCCGCGAAAGGGGTGTGGCTTAGCGTATATAAGCAAGGCTCAGAGGCTGCTTCACTGATTTCTGTCGCTTGAAGCGAATGAGCTCGTGGCGCGAGCACGGCGGGTTACGCAATACTCGTTCCCTCTTCTAGAGAGAACAGAGGTTACGTTTAGTAACCGATACGTTCTCTTACGAGCGGTTCTCTCGTATTGCGTAAGTAGCTTACGCAGCGGGAACTCCCTTGTCAACGCCGTGCGCGCCCAGCATCCACTGAATGAGTCCCAGGGAGAGCCCGGGGAACGTGATAACAGGGAGCCGGGCGGCCAAACAAAGGCTAGCGCCGTACACAAGCACATATTAGGGAGCACGGAGCGGCACAGCCGGTCCGAACTGACAATTCCCTGCATAGTGCAGCTCAACCAGTAGAGCTAAATCTACCAACGTAGCCCGCGCACTGATAGTGGGCCGGTCTACGCAAGACTTAGACTGATAAAACTTTTTCAATAGCGTCCACTATCCATCTGGACAGGCTGTGTTTCGAGGCAGCGAGACCCTTGGTGCGCCCTCCAAACGAAACAAAAAGCTGCTCCGAGCGCCTGGAAGCGGCGGAGCGTGTGATATAGTTTCTCAGTGCCCTGACCGGGCAGAGGAGATTACTATCGGCCTCGCTGCCGGGAGTTGGCAGGGCTGAGAGAGAAATGACCTGCGCTCTGAAGGGAGTGCCCAATATTTTGGGAACGTAACCATGCCTCGGTCTGAGAATAACTTTAGAGTCATTAGGTCCGAACTCGAGGCACGCGGCGTTAATAGATAACGCGTGAAGGTCTCCCACTCGTTTGACTGAAGACAGCGCTATCAGAAAAACGGTTTTGAGCGTGAGGTATTTCATATCCACAGTTTCCAAGGGTTCAAAGGGATGCGCTTTCAGGGCCTCCAAGACCAGTGAAAGATCCCACATAGGAACCGAGGGGGGTCGCGGGGGGTTCATCCTCCTGGCTCCTCTAAGGAAGCGGGTGACAAACTCGTTCCTTCCTAATGCGCGGCCCAGCTCTGAGACAGTGAAAGCTGAAATGGCCGCAACATAAACTTTGAGCGTGGAGGGGGATCTTCCCGCGTCCAGCAGCTCTTGAAGGAAACATAACACTTGCGATACCCCAGATGTCTGTGGATCGAGCCCCTTGACAGTGCACCATTTACTAAACACAGACCATTTTGACTTGTAGAGCCGCCTCGTAGATTGTATGATCGTGTTCATAACCCCTTTTGGCAGATCAACGGGAAACCGTTGAGGCTCCATGCATGCAGAGACCAGCGCTCTGGATGGGGATGCCAGATTGAGCCGCGGGCTTGGGAGAGAAGGTCTCTCCTCACCGGTATCGGCCAGGGGACTGTGTCTGCCAGCTGTATTAGTTCCGGGAACCAAGCTTGGTTCTCCCAGTATGGGGCTATGAGGAGCACTGTGTGGCGCGCTCCCCTGACTCTCCTGATGACCTGAGGCAGCAGAGAGACCGGGGGAAAAGCATATAGCGGGCCGCTGGGCCAGGTCTGTGCCAGCGCGTCCTCGTTCTTCGTAAAGAACTCTGGGCAGTGAGCGTTGTCTTTTGACGCAAAAAGGTCGACTTTCGCTTTGCCGAAACGGCGCCACAGTGACTGGACTGTTTGGGGATGTAGAGACCACTCCCCGGGGGGAACGTTGTCCCTGGACAGTCTGTCGGGGCCCTCGTTCAGGTGGCCAGGCACATGCGCGGCTCTCAGCGAGCGCAGAGTGCTGAGCCCACACGAGGAGGCGTTCTGCCAGGGTGCAGAGCATCTTTGATCTGACACCGCCTTGGCGATTCACATAGGCCACTACCGATGTATTGTCCGTGTGGACTAGAACATGGTGACCTAGGAAGAATGGGAGGAAGTGTTTGAGCGCTTTCTCGACCGCGAGCATCTCTAGACAGTTTATGTGTAGGAGATTCTCCTGGTCTGACCAGCGGCCATAGACCGGTCTGCCCTCGAAGAGCGCTCCCCAACCTAGGTTGGAAGCGTCTGTCGAGACAACTTTCCGGTGTGAGATCACCCCCATAGTCACTCCTGTGTTATACCATTCGGCTGCCAGCCAGGGCTGTAGGGCTGAAATGCAGCCCTGATTCACTCTGACTCGCGAGCCGCCGGCCGCCCAGGCTCGGTGGGGCACGCGCGCTTTCAGCCAGCGTTGAAGCGGGCGCATGCGCAATAAGCCCAGCTGGAGCACTGCTGCAGCTGAGGCCATATGCCCCAGAATACGCTGGAATGTCTTCAGCGGAACCTGGCTGCCTATTTGGAAGGATGCAACAAGGTGACGCGCGCTGCTCCGACAATCTGGCCGTCATAGCCACCGAGTCTAGTTCTATTCCTAGAAAGGAAATTGACTGACGGGGCGATAACAAGCTCTTGGTCCAGTTGACCGAGAGACCCAGACCTTCCAGATGGCTGAGAAGCGCTGTTCTGTGAGACACGAGTTCCGTCTCTGACTGCGCTAGAATAAGCCAATCGTCCAGATAGTTCAGTATTCGCATTCCCTGTCTTCTCAGGGGAGCGAGAGCCATGTCCATGCATTTCGTAAATGTACGGGGTGCTAAAGACAGGCCGAACGGCAGGACTGTGTATTGATATACTCGACCGTCGAAGGCGAATCTCAAGAATGGCCTGTGACGGGGAGTTATCTGGATCTGGAAGTATGCATCCTTTAGATCGAGCGAGATAAACCAGTCTCCTGGGCGAATCTGCGCGAGGATTTGTCTGGTTGTAATCATTTTGAACAGCCGTCTCATGAGGGCTTTGTTCAGGTGTCTCAGATCTAAAATAGGTCTTAACTAGGGCTGCACGATTTGGGGAAAATGTCATATTGCGATAATTGAGGTCAATATTGCGATATGCGATATAATAAACAAATGGTTTCATGAGTCAACTTGCTTGGTTCTCAAGGAAAATAAATGCACACACAGATTAGTGATAATCAGCCTAAAGAAAAAAGTTCTTTAGTCAAGAGCAGTGAGTGTTTTTCTCTGTTCCCTTTGTTCTTTGATTAACTTTAGCAACAGATTTTTTTTTTTTTTTTGCATTTTAACAAGAACAAAACATAATTTACATACAAGAGTACATATAACCATACATGTCAGGGGTAAAGAAAAATAATAATAATAAAAAAAATAAAAAGAATAACTTTAGGGACCTGTGTACTGTCCCTTTAAGACCAGCCGCTGTCAGAGACGCGGATCTCACACGCGCCTCATTCTTTCACGAGTCATCACAACTCTTCGTGTTCATCATAAGACTACTCTTATGTTATGAAGACACTCGACAAAAAGACATTTTGGCTGTATTCTGTCATGCTGTTTTGTGCGCACGCACGATATTAGCGCGAGTCTTTCTGTCTGTCACTTCACAGGCAGCGCGTTCATTTTGGCATACATGTGTGTTGTTCGTTCTACCGTGAAAGAGAACTTGATACTGGCGCGCATCTGTGTGTGTGTGTGTGTGTGTGTCAGGAGGACATTCACAGGCGGCTCGTTCTTTTATCTCTTATCGCGCATGAATGGTTTAAAAGCATTTGCATTAATAAGTGCGTTGACAGCGCTAATTTGTTTATGTAATATAAAATCGCAGCATTTTGCGTCATATAATCGCGTAGGCTTGACATCGCGATTGCGATACGATTAATCGTGCAGCACTAGTCTTAACGCTCCGTCCTTCTTGGGTACGAGGAAGTAGCAGCTGTAAAAGCCCGACTCGCTCAGAGAAGGATGCACCTGTTCTATAGCCCCCTTGCGCAGCAGCTTTGCTATTTCTGCTTGAAGCAAGTGCGCTGCTTCTAAACTCACTTTCTTCTCCGTCTGCGCTCGAAAGCGCGGGGGGCGACGAGCGAATTGAAGCGAATAGCCGTGTTTTATAATATTCAGCACCCATTCTGACGCACCCTGAATAGCTTCCCATGCTTTCGCACGCATAGCTAGGGGTCGAATGGTCTCTGGGTTCAGATCGCCGCGCTGCGCGGGATGGGGAACCTGTATCAGAGAGGATGGGGCGGCGCCCGCGAACACGGGGGCTGGTAAACAGTGCTGGCCGGCTGTACAGCGTACGGTGGCTCGATCTCTAAGGATGGAGGGCGTTTTGCTGTCAAATTCCCCTGGCGCGAGAGCGGCGTGGGGGTTATTGTGTCTGAAAGTGAGTGCGCGTGCTCGTGAGCGGGCGCAGAGTTTGCACTTATGACACGGCCAGTGTTTGGGAGCTTTAGAGGGTCCGTAACCCGGGGTAACTGAATGGCAGAGCGGGCAGCGGGTAGGTGTGAGCACACAGCTGTGGGCACATTTACTACACTTAGCACTCGAGCGGCGTGAGTCCGCTTTATGAGAGAGCGCTCTGAACGCGTTACCATGGGGACCGTGTTTGTGTGTAGCAGTGAGCACGTGGGAGTGGGCACATTCACTACACTTATGACACCTTCGGCCGGGGCCGGAAAGCCTTGAGCGGCGTGAGTCCGCTTTATGAGAGAGCACTGTGAGCGCGTTACCATAGGGGCCGTGTTTGTGTGTAGCAGTGAGCACGTGGGTGTGGGCACATTTACTACACTTATGACCGGCCGGAGCCGGAAAGCCCGAATTTATACTCCTTCTGAGATTTATCTGGGCCGCCGTAAAAACGGCGTTTGTGTGCAGGCGAGCGAGTGATATTACTGGCTCGTTGGCTGCGGTGTAAGCTGCTGCAGTAGCCTGACTTGAGGGGACTGACAGAGCTGGGCGCTTTGATGGCGGTCCGGCCGCGGCGGGACTCAGCCATCTTTTCCTCCTTACAGCTGCTAGGAGGACTTCGCGGGCTCAGACTTCAGCGTTATCTTGGGCCGCGGTCCCCGGGGGGGCGGCGGTCTGCGATGGCTGGTCGAGCGCGACCTAGGGCGGCCGCCCTGACGTCGCTGCGAAGTAGTAGGTGGCCGAGACGAGCGCTGTGTGGAGCTGCGCGCAGGAGGCTGAGCTTGAGAGCGGCCTGCGGCTGGGCTCGAGCGGCGGGGCAGGAAAAGGTTCATAGCCTGCGACGCCTTCTGCACTTCAGAGAAGCGATCCACAATCCCGCTGACCACAGGGCCGAAGAGGCCAGTGGGCGAGAGCGGGGCATTGAGGAACACAGCGCGCTCTGACTCGCTCATATCCGCCAGTGTCAACCAAAGATGTCTGTCGATGATGGTGAGCGCGGCCATAGATCTGCCGATGGCTTGTGCAGCGGTCTTTGTGGCACGGAGCGAAAGGTCCGTAGCGCTGCGCAGATCCGTTAAGGCTGTGTGATCCGGGCCCTTCTCGTCCAGTTCACGGAGGAGGTCGGCTTGCAGGATCTGAAGCACAGCCATAGAGTGCAGGGCAGAGGCAGCTTGGCCGGAGGCGGCGAAAGCTGAGGTGGTCCTGCAGGCTTTGGACGGCAAAGCGGACTTTGAGCGCCATCTAGCGGACGGCGGGCAAAGGTGCGCTGCCACAGCTTCCTCCACGGCGGGGATGGTAGCATACCCTTTCTCAGCGGCCCCGTCCACCTGGGAGAGAGCCGAGGAGTCTAGCGGAGAAGGGCGGATTCCATGACTTTGATAGCTCCGTGTGGAGCTCAGGCAGGAAGGGTGCTGACCTAGAGGCTGGCGCTTGGCGGCGGCTAGGCAGAAAACACCCATCGAGCCGATTAGGTGCAGGCTCCTTCGGCGGGGACCAGTCCAGTCCCAGTCGGTCGACCGCTTTGGTGAGGAGGCGGAGAATCTCCGCGTCGACACTGGCGTGGGACCTGCTAGACTCCTGGGTCGAGGAGGCGGAGCGGTGAGAGCCCGACCACTCCTCGCTGTCTGAAGCCAGCAGAGAGCAGCTGTCAGCGGCGTCATCTGCTTCATCCCCTGAGGCGACGGCAATGCGGGCAAAGGCCGGCCGCTGCGCGTCGGTGAAGGGCGGGGGAGAAGGAGAGAGCGAGGCTCGCGGGAGGGGCTCCGGCGAGCGCTCAGCTGTCATGACCGGCTCGGGAAGCCTTTGAGAGCGGCGTTTCTTCTTACGCGGCCCGGTCGAGGCAGCCGGAGAAGGGGGAGGATCCTCAAACATGGCGAGTCGAGCCCGCAGGGTCGACATCAGCAAGTCCTCACACTGTTCGCAGCCGCCCGCAGAGAGGGCGTTAGCTGCGTGGTCGAAGCCCAGGCAGAGAGCGCAGATCACGTGGCGGTCTCCGTCGCTGAGCGTGGCTCTGCACGAGCCACAGGATGAGCGAGGCATTTGCAACAACGCCTCGCGCTCTTTTAGATGCAGAGTGTGTCGCGGGGCGAGCACACAAACACACACAACACAGAGCAATAAAAGGATATATTCGCCGGATAGCGGAGCAGGCAGGGAAAGCTGAAGGCGGCAAAGGCGGCCGGCTTCCTCAGTCTGAGATCCTCGGCGTGCTGGTCGCTTGATTCAACGGCGGCTTCCTCAGAGTCCAGCGATGCGGAGAGCTTCGCTGAAGAGACAGAAATCAGTGAAGCAGCCTCTGAGCCTTGCTTATATACGCTAAGCCACACCCCTTTCGCGGGCTGTGACGCATGAAGCGCGCCAAGCGCACTCATTGGTCGTGACGTCACGCCAAGGGCTCAGCGATAGGCTGCTGCAGTTGCCGCAGGGCAGCCAATGGGCACGCTAGCAGCCTGCCCTAGGTCTGCATGCTGCCGCACTGCGTTGACAAGATTATTAAAAATTAAGGATAATTTTTTGGCTTCAGTATCTCGAGAAAGAAGACTTTCCCGCTGCGTAAGCTACTTACGCAATACGAGAGAACCTCTTGTAAGAGAACTGTTGTTCTCTGTTTGAGAATTGAAGCCATAAGCATTAACTATAATATAATTTACGCTTGCAATTTCTAGAACTAGAAATATGTAATGACCGCTTTTGTCACAGTCAGAATTTAAGACTTTTCCACTAAAGCGTTTTTTTTTAAATACAAACACCAGCTGAGCGCTCAGATCCGTGAGACAGCCACAGGTCACCCCCCCCCCCCCCCCCCCCGGGTGCACCACACGGCATCACGGCAGAATCTGGAAGAGAAGCGCACGATGACACCTCTCGGTTGATTGTTACCAGGCTTCCTGGGGCCGAGGCGGTGAACGACGTCTATGGCATCTGGAAGTTTGGTTTTGGCCTCTGGAAGCAGACCCTGGCATATCTGGATGATCTCTTGTCGCAGATCCTGCTGATCGTTCTCTTCTAGGCCGTAGAGCTTGAGATTCCAGCGTCGGGAGTACGCTTCTAATTGAGAAACACGCTGCTCAGTCTTGTCAGTATTTACTTTGCAAGCCTAGTAAGAGGGAGGAAAGCTGGGAGAGGATTGCGTCAGTTGTCGTATCTTCCACACGTCTCCATTTAGGTGCAGGTGATTTAACCGGGGTGATGGGAAGTGTCGGAAAATGATCATCCACTAACGAGACCTTCAGTACCTCCGTGTCTGACTCGAGGTAGTTGTGCATGTTGTCAATGAGCATGTTGTTTGTATCTGACTGCTCAGTGGGAACTAACGTTTCAGCCATGTTGGTAACGTTAGAACACGCGCTAGCAAGCGCTATTTTAGCGCCGCTCTTCCTCTTCTCCTGAGGCTTCATTTTACCAGCAAATGTAACCAGAATACAGCCGGACAAACGCGGTACATGAACTAAAAGCAAAAAGTCTGTTTTGTACACACTTTAACTATATGGAAAACAGTTCGGTTTGCGGAGCTCAGAGAAACACGTCCATTCAGAGCGCCATCTTGGTCGACCCCCCAGCTCTAAATACAGCTTGTTCTGGATCCATGGTATGAAGTGACATCACGGTACGAAGTGACGTAGCAGTCGTTTGCATATGACCGCCTCCAGCGTAGACAACTACGCTTCAAGCGCAAGATAACTAGGCCTCATTTCATCATTGCATCTGTCACGCGCTTCACATGTGTTCAGTCGACGTGCAGCGAGTGGGTCTGTTTACAAGAAGATTGATGTCACACAGATGTGCTGTTCCTGGACAAACAACATGTTTGAATAATATACGCTGCTGAAAGATCCAGACGTCAGGGGAAGATGGATGCAGTTTATTTTTCGCGGACGTCCCAGTCACGGCAGTGTTAATTTAAGCGTGTGTTCTCCACATTTCAAGGATGCGTGACAGTTGAGAACAATCGCAGTTTGATGCTGGCTTTTGCCAGAAAACTTTTGTACAAGATAAGGCCGTGTGGACTTTTCTGGGCTCAACAACGACGACGCAGACTGTAAGTAATGTAGGCTATTTAAAACTTAAAACTTTTTAAAAACGTTAATTGCAGTTTAATTCATTATGAATAATCACCGTGTTTTTACTTACAGTAGTTTAGCCTACTTATTGTTTTCATGACCGTCATGTTCATGCCCCGTAGGCTATTAAAAGATGTAGGCTGTCAAACTAACAAAATAGTTTCACACTTTCTATGTGGACGGGCTGATGCATTCTTAGTTGTGTTGATGGTTCATTTCCTCTGATTCCGACTCAAACATCATTGCAATCGCCATCCCCTCGCACGCATCACCCGTTACTATGGTAACGGTAAACATAGAGAGCCTAAGTCCCGCCCCTCCGCTTCCTGCTCATGGGACCTTATTTCGGAAAAAATATGTATGGAAGTCAATGGCGAGAGATAACTTATCTTTTTATTCCGTCTGAACTGTGCCCTGAATTACACATATGATGTTTGTCAATTGAAAAGGTAATTATGAAAGTCAAGAAAGTCGCAGTTTGTCATAAAACAGAAGAGTAACGTTTAGTTTTATGAGAAAATCGCTCAATGAACTACATCTCTCGTCTCGCACTATGTACGTCACAAGATCCGTTGCTCGTATGTGTGTATTCTGGCTCAAAACACTCAGGCATGACGGCGTAACGTTACGATTATAATGTAAGACTATAGACAAAATGACTGACGTTAGCTTCATAAAGTTAGCTTCATTCATTGAGAGAAAAGGTATGACGTCGCATGTGCGCCTTCTGGGTTTGTAGTCTCTGTAATTACGTATTTTCACAGTCTTATACCTCAGCAGTTTTACATCAAGCTGCGACTTTCTTGACTTTAAAATGTATCTTTTAAATTGACAAACATCATATGTGTAAATCAGGGCACAATTCAAACGAGATCAAAATATTTGTTGTCTCTCGCCATTGACTCCCATACAATGTTTTTCCGAAATAAGGTCCCATGGTGGTCGACCGGAAGGGGAGGGACTTAGGCTCTCTATAGCTCCGCAAAATCCGCACGTTTTGACAAGGGGGCGTTAACAATTGATGCATAGGCACCAGTGATGCGCGGGTCAATGTATAAACAACCCGCACCCGACCGACGTTTTCAACTAACCCGCCCGCAACTCGGACCGCAAAAAAAAAAAAAGAAGAAAATATTGTCCGACCTGCTTCCTGACCCGCATTTTTTAAAAGTAGCTTCCACTCCCCAGTCTTCACCTTTTCTCTTGCCGCCTCCATCTCTACCTGCAGACTGAGCTCGTGTGTCATCTTCGCGCCAGTTATTCAGCCAATAAAGTGTAGGCCTAGAGCATGTGAGCGGAGTGGAGCGGGAGCGAGCGGATCTTGGACAGAGCGCAGAGCGGCATTTTTAAAAGGACGGAGCGTCGCCCTGTTTCCCGCTCCAATTTCGCTCCGCGCACACCACGATTCTGAAGCATGCTCAGTCTAGCCTGACTCAGTCTACTGTTGATGACTGCAAGATGGATTCTATTTTCAGTCAAAACTCGGCTCAGTAATGGAGTTCAAAAAGTAGGCTACTTCAAAAAGGGAAATAAGAAGTCATACAGGTGTAGCCTACTATAATATAAAACTAACTATAATGTGGTAGAAGAAAATGAATGTGGAGAAATCGTTTCAGTCAGTAAAGATTCATTTTGGAATCTAAAAAGACACATCTCTCAAAAACATGCAGTGTGCTATAGCCTATGTGAACACGCTGGGAAGAAAGCAAAAGGTTAGCAAATTGAATACGGTAACTTGTAACAAAGTGTAAATTAAATATAGGGTAATATTCAAACAATTGATACAAGCCCATTTAAATTTTAATCCTGCCACTGCGCAAAAGTTCAGTTATAAGAATGTTGGCCTAATAGTTAATTTAGCCTACTTTTAAAACGTTTATGTATTTTTTTTTATATTTTTGTTTATATAAATTGTATTTATATTATTAGGCCCATTTATTCGTTTCATTTTACAGCAGTTTGTGTGTACAATGGATATGCTCATTTAAATTTTAATCGTGCGCGTTGCGCAAAAGTTCACTTATCAAAATTCTGGCCTAATAAATTTACTTTTAAAAAATGTATGTAGGCTATATTTTTGTTTATATAATTGTTATTTATATTATTAGGCCCATTTATTTGTTTAATTTTACAGGACTTTGTGTAGGCTACATTCCTTCTTACATAGGTCTAATTTGTAATTTGAAATAAAACATTTCTATTTGAAAAATGTTGTTGTTGCTCATTAGTTCTTGAGGAGGTAAGGCTGTGGTCTAAGTTAAAAGTGATACATGTAGATTTTTTTTTCCTTTTTTGGAGCGAGCGGGGGGCGATTTGAGTGGAGCGCGGAGCAAACTGTGCTGAGCGCTGAGCGATAATGAGCGGAGCGGCCTGATGTAGCTTTGAGCGGAGGAGCGAACATTTCCGTGAGCGATGATGAGCGGAGATTCTCACCGCTCCACCCCGCTCATATGCTCTCTAGTACTATATAAATTACAAAGGTTTAATTGGCATCTTTATTTCAAACGACCCGACCGACCGCGACCCGAATATCATTAAAAATATTTTTGTATGACTCGTAACCGCGGGTAACCGCGGATGACCGCAGGCACCCGCTCATTTCAGATCAACCCGCGCATCACTGATAGGCACTGACGTTAGCCAATCATAACAGTGGGCGTTAACACTGAACTCTTAAAGGGGAAACACCCCCAAAACAGACTGTTTGAATCAGAGCTTGAGAAACAGGGTGGGAAAAGGTCATAAATCACTCAATTTTAAAAGTTTTTTGTCCAAAAAACTATAGTAATACTATAATTGCACCTAAGGGAACATAATAAAATAAAATTAAAAAACATGTCATGACCCCTTTAATTTCCTCAACTTACCTGAAGTGAAAGGGCCCAACTTCACTCTTTACTTTGTCATTTTTCTGCTGAAAGGAAACAATATAAAACTCAAAGTGGTTTGCTATAGTCAGTTGCTATAGTAAACTGGTTTAGCTGGTCCCTCAACCCAAACCCCTCTAAAACCATTAAAACTGTTTGGCCAGACTGTGAGACCAGTTTAGGGTGTTCTTCTAAAAAGGTTTTTTTCTTTTCTTTTCTTTCAGGAACTCAAAGTGCAGCAGTAAACTTAGACCATGGAGGACAACAACAGTTATTTCATCAACTCTACCGCAGCTTATGATTATACTGATATCAATTACCATGATCCAAGCTATTTTGAAATCAGACTGTCCATCTTCATCGCTGCTCTGTGTGTGGGGGTGCCGTGTCTGATTTGGGCTTTTTATTTAGTGCATCTTCAGAGAAAGACCAGAGGCCAGATCTCAGCCTTCATCATCCTCCTCCTCCTCTGTGACCTGTTGCAACTGCTCCTGTATATACACATAGTGTCAAAACTTCTTTCTTTCAGTCATTTCGATGTCTTTGACTTAGTCATTATAGAGCTTGGATATTTTTATCTGAAAGTGTGTGGTGTTCACCTGCAACAGCTGGTGTCTCTGGAGGGGGTTCTGACACTGAAATATCCACTGATCTCTGCTCAGATTTTCTCAACCCCCTGTTACATCATAATCTCCATCATCATACTTATTTTTCCTGTAATGTGTGTATTATTGCTGTTTTTTGGTGGCAGTGTTGTTGGTTTGTATCTCGCTGTTGGCTCAATTCTGGTACCTGTGTGTTTATTGGTTGTCACAGGCATAATCACATGCAAAGCCCCGCCCACTCCTGCCAGAACACCTGTCAGTTACAACAGACCAGGCGCATTGTTGTTTCTTGTTACCATGGTTACCGTAGTTGTGCTCTATTTACCATTTGTGATGATTCACTGTGTGGAAATGCTCTTCTTTTTCATGCCAGAGTCTTGGTCCATGATGTCTCTCTGCTTGTTGAGTTTGACAGTGATTTCAGAGCCTCTCCAGTGTGTGCTGGTCTGTAGAGAGAATCTCAGCACTCAGACCACACAAACACACATAGAGCTCAACTCTGAACAGACATCAGTCTGAACTGAATATCCAGACAAGGCTTATTTCTATATAAAAAAAAAAAATCATTAAACTTAAATTTTATTACATTTTGATGGTCCCTTTAACACATCCTGTTGACTATAAATAATGTTGCACCTACATGTGTACTAACTCCCCTTAGAGTGTTAGTAGAGTATTAGTAGACTGGTAGGGTTATGGTTAGAATAAGTTGACATGTAGTTGCAAAGTTACTTATAGTCAGAATAATGTTCAAAAGGAACCATCAAAATAAAGTGTTAACAAAGGTTTTCACATTTATAATCACAAATGCTTAATAAATATTTCTCTTGTGCTGAAGTCAGCGAAATGGTTTAAAATGGCTTATGACACCTGTACACACACACGCACACACACACACACACGCACACACACACACACACAAGACAGTTACAGCTCATACAGAACACTGCTGAAATATGAACATATCACACCAGTCCTCGGGTCCTTGCACTGGCTTCCAGTTGCATTTAGAATTGATTTTAAAGTACTGTTACTCGTTTATAAATCACTCAATGGTCTAGGACCTCAATACATTGCAGATATGCTCATCGAATATAAAACTAACAGATCAGTCAGATCATCAGGATCACGTCAGTTAGAAATAATAGCAGTGGTTCACTCAAAGCCAGGAGAGTCTGCTGAGTCTGGAACAGCTTCCAGAAGAGATCAGACGTGCTTTAACAGGAACATTCAGATCCAGACTCAAAACACTCTGTGCATTTACTGACTGAGCACTAGCTGTGCCACTGTGTTCGACTGATTGCATTTTATCTTATTTATGTAACATCTTTTTATTCTTTTAATTCTTGTTATAACTGTTTTACTTATGCTGTTTTGATTTTTGGTTAGGGCTGTCTGGTTGGAAGAGTTGAGAGGATTGGGAAGTGAGACGGTGATTACCGAAAGCCATCAGAGGCGACAGTCACTAGGAAGTCGGGAATTGTTCCTAGTGTGTCTCGCGATCCGAAGCTCTCTGACTCTTCCATTCAGACAGAGGCGCACCGAATTTAGTGATTCAGGACTCTCTGCTTTTATTGTTGTTTTTATATCTTATACATTATATTTTTACCTTATGCATCTGTTGTGAATTACCATTGTGTCTGAAATGTGCTATATGAATAAACGTGCCTTGCCTATTGTGTTTATATACAGCTAGTTATAAATACTGTTGTAAAAATTACAAATGAGGATATCACCAAAAGGATCCCATGTTTCACACTGACACAATTTATTATAAAAAATAACATGACTAGTTTTCTCAGCCTTGAATCTGTGTGACTGTCAGGGTTCCTGAGTCTCATTGTGTGTTTCTCCCACTACTTCCCAAAGAACACTGAGCGTCTCATTTAATTCCTGGATGACCTCTGTGTGTTTGGGTGTGGAAATGTGGGAACTCCCGTGCCGTCACTGTGAGTGCTTTAGGATGCGTTCCCAGGATGCTGTCACATTTTCTCCCACTTTACTTTCCACTCCTCATCCCCATAGAGGAACTCTTTCACATGATCAAATGTCCCACCTGGACGCAATGAATGCTGGATGTTTGCCCCTTACAGAACAAAAATATATGGGAATATACTGCAAAATATAATGTGATATATTACATAATACATTTCCATTTATGGGAAACTAGTGCTTATATTTTTCAACATACTGCAATATATGCTTTGACCATGTATGGCTATATGTTAATGAATATAAAATATGTATAAATGAAGACAAAAACAGCATTACATGTAATATTAACAAAATTTTATATTTTATTGTGTACATATTTTTCACATACATGTTCCCATATAAATGTGAATGTAATTACATATTGACATTACAGTAGCATAGCGCCCCCTACAGTATAAGAGTGGATGGCTGGAAAATTCATGCAATGGTGGGGAAAGAGTGAAGTAGAATTTAAGTAAATTATAAAAGTAATCTACCAGTGGACTAGCCTACACAAAAATTCAGATACGCAGAATTACAAATATATCTGTTTTATATCAATTGTAAGATTAATAAGGGAATTAGGATCAATATAACTCAAAGGGAATTGAATTACAGTGAATACCGAATTAATATGCAAATTATTCAGAATTAATATTTAACACTTTATCAACTATTCGTCCACCGATAAATTGAGATTAGGGTACTTTATAAATTCTGGACAGAATATTATCCCGTGGCCTACGGTAATAATATCATAAAATTATGATAACTGATTATGAGCAAGGTAACCGAATCTACAGTTTAAGGCAGTAACTTGTAAGCACACAGCACAAGACGCTTGTATATGTAAAATCAACCAAGACTTTATTGAACTACTCTAATACACACAAACTAAACTAACGAAAACACACAAACATTCATTCAAACAGTGACAGAGAAAAGTGATGTTATTAACGGAGGGTGAATGGAGTCCCAATGTCTAGCGTTAGACACTATTTCTTGACCGCAACCTGAGACAATCAATCTACTTGCACTTTAATCTTAGTTCGTTTTCTTAATAAGATTTGCACCAGTTCAGTCAGAATCAGGAGATATTGTGTACTTGCGTTTGGATGCTCCTGTGGGCGCGTGCGTTCCCTTCTGTTGTAAAGTTGCTGGAGAGGGAATCTCTGGCGCTGATTGGCTGGCAGTCGGTCGATGATGCGTTCTGAGGGACAGCACTCGATGGTGAGTGGTTGGTTGGCTTTGCCGGGTGGCGCTTCGTTCGCGGGATTTCCTGGTAGTGCAGCAGATTAATGGCATATTTCGATAGAATCATTCAAATTGGTATAGAAGCATGAAATTTGGCACAGATACTCTCTAAGGGTCACTCTTTGGGAAAAAGGCGTTGGCCATCCAAAAATTCAACATGGCGGCCATTTTTTCAAGATGGCCGCTGTTTCTGTCAAATGCTCATTATGTCAATCGTTCAAACAGTGATGTAGGCATAACATTTTGTGAAAATACTCTCTTCAGAATGTTTTTTTTGGAAAACGGTGCTTGTCCCTCAAAAATTCAAGATGGCAACCATTTTTCAAGATGGCCGCCATTTTTCTTGAATCCTTAATTTTTTTTTTTCAAATGGTGATGCTATCATGAAATTTGGTACAAATATTCTTAAAGGAACATTATCATGGAAAAAGATGTGTGCCACTCAAAAATTCAAGATGGCGACCATTTTCAAGATGGCCACCATTTCTGTCAGAGCTCAATTTAATGTGTTAAGGAAGGTTTTGTTTAATAGAGTGAACGTCATTACACAACCAGGGAACACTGGTGACTTCACTGCTGTGGAACTCAGCATGGGATTCAGTGTCAGCTGATCTAGTTTTACTTTCACTGTAGTTCTTGACTAGTAGTAATAGTATAGCTAAGTTTAGTGTCCCAAATGCTTTCTAACCTGTTAAGCTTCACCAGTGCGTCGGCGCACTGAAGCGTTTTTTTTTTTTTTTATTTAGTTAAAAATTACTATCCGATTTAATGTTATACATTGACAAACTATACATCATTAAAAAGATATAAGACTCAAGTTTCAGTATTTGACCACTATTGTATTCTGAAAAACTTATAGTGACAGTTATGTCTTAATTTGTGTCAGGAGTTATGAAATGAAAAAATGAGTCGATACCTTTAATATGAATTATGCGCGTCAGCCGCTTTCATTCATAAAAAACTCCCGTGCTGTCGTCATGACAGCGATACACAAAACAACGTCCTTCAGGGCTTTAGCTCAAAAATGTGCAGATTTGGAGAAATATTGATATATTTTCATAAGTTTTCATCAGATTTCTATAGACAGGAATAATATTTATTGAATTTATGCCCAAATGCGTCGATGTACAGATGGTCCCATACAAAAATGTAATATATGGCCATATATGTACTTATATTTTAAATAGCATGACATATATCTATACATATATTTGACTTGTATGAGAACACAATATATGCCTGCAACATATATCTATACATATATTTGACTTATCTGAGAACACAATATATGACTGCAACATATATCTATACATATATTCGACTTATCTGAGAACACAATATATGCCTGCAACATATATCTATACATATATTCGACTTATCTGAGAACACAATATATGCCTGCAACATATATCTATACATATATTCGACTTATCTGAGAACACAATATATGACTGCAACATATATCTATACATATATTCGACTTATCTGAGAACACAATATATGCCTGCAACATATATCTATACATATATTCGACTTATCTGAGAACACAATATATGCCTGCAACATATATCTATACATATATTCGACTTATCTGAGAACACAATATATGCCTGCAACATATATCTATACATATATTCGACTTATCTGAGAACACAATATATGACTGCAACATATATCTATACATATATTCGACTTATCTGAGAACACAATATATGTTCAACATATATCTCTACATATATTTGACTTATCTGAGAACACAATATATGACTGCAACATATATCTATACATATATTCGACTTATCTGAGAACACAATATATGACTGCAACATATATCTATACATATATTTCACTTATCTGAGAACACAATATATGCCTGCAACATATATCTATACATATATTTGACTTATCTGAGAACACAATATATGACTGCAACATATATCTATACATATATTTGACTTATCTGAGAACACAATATATGACTGCAACATATATCTATACATATATTTGACTTATCTGAGAACACAATATATGACTGCAGCATATATCTATACATATATTTGACTTATCTGAGAACACAATATATGCCTGCAGCATATATGAACATGTATGTGTCCAAACATGTGAAGAAAATATTTGAGTTCATCCATATATGATACCATATATCTGCATATATTACAGTATAGTATTGGTTTCTCGCATATATGGACAACATTAATTATAAATATGTGACATACATATTTGTTTTCAACATATTTAATAAATGTATGTAAACATACACTGTAACCCTTTACTGTAAATTTACAACGAATTTCTTACAGAATTGTAGGCTACTGTATGTCCATAATACAGTATTAAGCTGTATCTTTTACAGAACAGCTGTAAATATACAGCACATTTATGTTTTCGTCCTGATAAATTCGTTACCATCATACTGACTGAAAAGGCATTGCATTGTGGGATTGATTTCTTTCGCGCTCAATTCAGTTCAAATGTGACGCGTCATGCGAGCAGACAGTAACGTTAGGCAGCTACAACAGGCAAACTCGTTTTGTCAGCGGGATTCAACTGAACAAATAATCATTCCTGTTATCAAGATAAACAATGTCTGCGAATCTGTGAGCAATTTTAAAGCTTTTTTGAGGTTCGGTTCGGTTCGGTTCGTGTTTCAAACATTAGTTGCCTGTGACGCAGCAGAAAATGGACGACGTTAACGGTAGCAGCTACCTGAAGACGGATGGAAGAATTTGTCATTGAATAATCTAACCTGCGCGTGACGATAAGTGGGATTTAGAGTTTGAGAAGATGGAGAATTGTTCAACTGAGTGATACGGTAAGCCAATATATAAGTTTTTTTTTTTTTTTTTGCGTTCGCATTTCTACATTGTTTTCACGTATTTGGTTTGATTTTGCGAACGCGGTTTACTACCGTGGCCGCGCAAGCAATTCACTGACTCTGTTCCACCTGTTTACCAAGTAACGTTAACTTCGACATTTCATATAATAGACAACCTTTACCATGCTATTTGCATGACGTGCATTTGATATTTTTTTCGTTTTAGGCTTTGTAATCTGATGGCCATTGTTAATGTAAGTGCTTTTAAGTAGTGTTACAGTTATAGTCTATGTTGTAAAAAAAAAAAAAAATGCTGTCAAATTCTGTCAGTTCTGTGATCGTGCTTTTGAATCGTTGTCAGAATTTTGCTAGCACATGAAAATCCATGTTCCTAATGCTGTTTTCAAATGTAGTAGGCCTGTTCCTGATTGCCATCCCATGGTCCTACAACTACTCCCTAATTCAAAGAAGTTAGACGGTGTTATCCTTCAAGCAGATAAGTAGAGATTATTCAGCAAATCTCATTAATTTGTAATATGTTTTATGTTTTGGGTTCTGTTGATCAAGGTTGTGCTGTCCTTTTTAAAAATTGTTTCAGAAATTTGCATCGCTGATGTCCAGCAATCTACATTTGCCAGAAAGTCCACGACTTATTTCCTGGTATGTAAACATTAAAGGGGTAGATGAAACCTAAAATGAAAAGCCATCATTTACTCACCCTACTGCAAAATATGTTTTTCTTAATTAGTGTTTTTATTTTGTTTCCAGTCCAGATATCTACAATTCTTACATGAAGAAGCATTTATTAGACACAAAAATTGTCTTGTTTTCTGAAAGAATAAGTCAAAATTAAGTGAGTTTATGCTTAAAACAAACAAAATTATATGCCAGTGCATTTTAGCATTCTAACCAATTTTAATTTTTAGTTGAAAAATTTAATTCATAGAACTATGAATAGACAACTACATCGAACCACAGTGGAACCCACAGTAGTTATTTTAATTATTAATATTATTTATTTATTCTTTTTTTTTTTTTCTTTTTTATTCCATTACAGGTCAATCTCTAAGCAACCAGTGCTGGATATTAAGTTTGGAAGGTCAAGGTGTGTGTGAAGGATCACAGCTTCTTCATCACTGGCCTGGCAGCGCTGTTTGCCTCCTCCTATAACTTCAGCTTGCAGTACCAGGAAGAGGCAGCACCTTGAGTTTGGTCAGAGGTTAGTCATTGGCATATTTGCCATTCATACATATATATATATATATTAGACTGAATTGTGTCACTAACCTTGACTTGACAGTATTTATTAAGCTGACTACTGGTATGAACAATATGGCCCTGGTTTCCATACAGGGCTTAGCTTAAGCCAGGTCTAGGCCTTAATAAAATTAGGGTATTTAAGCAGCTTTTATAATAATGTATCATTAAAAAAAAAAAAAAACATTACTGGTGTGCATCTTGAGACAAAACAGTGGCAGTCATATATTTTAAGATATATCGGTGCAAGTTGTTTTCAGTTGAAGGATTAGTGAAAATTCTGTCATTAATTACTCGCCCTCATGTCGTTCCAAACCTGTAAGACCTTCGTTCATCTTCAGAACACAAATTAAGATATTTTTGATGAAATCTGAGAGGTTTCTGAACCACCCATAGACAGCAACGTCTTTGCAACTTTTAAGGCCCAGAAAGCTAGTAAAAACATTGTTTAAATAATCCATGTAACTAGTGCAACCTTAAAGGAGAACTCCGGTCAATTTTAACATTGAGCTAATTTTTTTGTAAATTTGGAGTGCTGTCAATACAGAGAACAACGACAAAAATCGGTGTTGCCTACACCGTGTTATCCTCTTTTTAAAATTTGCACCCTGTTGACTTCAAGTTTTAAACCTGCTTTTAGCCTCTTAACATCCTTGATGTGTCATTACAAGTGCCCAGCCATGTGAGTGATTCCTTCAGAGTGAACACGGGTGAATCTGACTGCAGTAGATGTGAAAGATATCTTGTTGAAACATCTACAAATGTCCGTATATAGGTGAAAATGCCCCTTGAAATCAATTTAAGGTGGCAAATATATTACCCCTTAATAAAAAATGTTAATTTCTGTCACTGCTGTAAACTGACCACTGCATAGAATATGAATATCTTTGTCAGTCAGCTGTCAACAGGCCTAAACAAGCCATGGCACCAAGCACAGAAACACAATCCGTAAAATGTTATCTAATTATTATCAAGAAAACTTTGAAAATATCGATTGAGACATATTTTGTCAATATTGCTCACCCCTAATGCATGGTATTAATTTTGATTTCTTCGGGTCTTAAAAAGGTCTTAAAAAGCCTTAAATTTGACTTTAAAAAATGTGCAGAAACCCTGCTTCATAATATTTAGGTTGAACCACTGTAGCTATATATTTACCAATGTTTTTACCACTTTTCTGGGCTTTGACAGTTGCAATGATATTGATATCAATGGAAGGACAAAACTATCAGATTTCATCAAAAATATCTTCATTTGTGTCCCGAAGATGAACAAAAGTCTTGAGGGTGAGTAATAATGACAGAATTAAAATTTTTGGGTGCAAACATGCATTTAGTCTGGTAAATCATGTTGTCATATATGCAATAAACTTGCAAGGCTTGCAATTAAGTTAAATGATTTCTGTCACAAAGGTTTGGGCTGGATTCTGGCAGTGTGTGCTCTATATAAACGGAGAGTCTAAAGACTGCCTTTCCACTGATACTCTGATGGCACCAGATGAGGGCATGATATTGTTAATGAGCTGGGTGATGAGTAGACAAAAGTTGTAGAATAAAACTTTAAATCTGGCAACCCCACTTCCAAAAATTTAGTTAGTTGACAGTGTGCATGTAAACAGACACATTGAGTTGATGTATTTTACCAGGGCAGAAAAAATATCAGTTATTGATCACAACATCCAACATTGCTTTTTTTTTTTCACAACATCCAACATTGCATTTATTTTATTTTTTTCATGTTGTTCAGTTTTAGACCGCTTTTGTGCTGTCTCTCTTTGTCAAAATATATACACTCAGTTAATAATATTTAATTGTTGTTTTTTTCTGCCTTTTAGACGCTTTCTTGACATCAATCCTGAACGTGGATCAAAAACAAAGAAAGGACAAGTAACTTCAAAGAAAACTGGCCAAGTTGAGCAAAACAAGAACACCACTGTAAGCCTACAGGTGTCCTCACTTCTGCGAAACCTTGCAGACTTTGAATGGGATTTCGTTTGCACTTTTATGGACTATGGTCGTTATAAAGCTTGGAAGAGCCAGGACATTTTTTAATAGAACTCTGATTGTATTCGTCTGAAAGAATAATGTCATATACACCTAGGATGACTTGAGGGTGAGTAAATCATGTGCTAATTTAAATTTTTGGGTGAACTATTCCTTTAATTAAGTGCTAACTGTTACCTGTTTAAGTGTTAAAATTGCATTTTATGTTTAAAAAGTAATTCAGCCAACATGTTCACAGAAGGCAATTTAACTAAATAAATGTTTTAAAACCCAGAAAATGTTTTCTTTTTCCTAGTGTGACTACTCTTATGAAACCTTAAAGTATAATATTTTAATTATGTAATAATAAAAGCAGTATTCCCTGTAAAAATACAATTTATTGCTGTCGACAAGTTTAATGTAAAATGTGGTATATGCTGTATTTGGTAATTACAGTGGAGTACTGTAAATGCTGTTTACTGTAGTAGTGTTGTAAAAATACAGTATGTGGATAGCAACCCAGCTGCCAGTATTTAACTGTAAATTTACAGTGAAAAGTTTTACAGTGTACATGCATGTGATACTGATGCATTTTTAAAGCTGTGGCATATGGTTATGGTACTTTGTGGATGTATTTGTCAAAAATGACAAAGAAAACACTGCATTATTGTATTAAAATACTATATTTGGTATTCACACAATAGACAATCTCAAACTATAGGCATTTAATTTCAAGGCATTCAGATATAAGGTTTGTATCCCTAATACATGTGAAAGTATGTACTATAGAAATAAGTACATATATGCATGTATAAATATATGCGTCATATATGCGTGTATACATATATGCGTCATATATGCGTGTATACATATATGCGCCATATATGCGTGTATACATATATGCGTCATATATGCGTGTATACATATATGCGCCATATATGCGTGTATACATATATGCGTCTTACATATATTTCACATTTATGTGCATATACGGGAAAATATATGGCACTTACATGAAAACGGCCATTTTTGATATATTTTGAAATATATGTTTCATATATGTATATGTGTTTTACATATATGAATTTTGCATATATTCTCATATATGCAGCAAACATACATGGGCACTAACATTATATATGTAATTTACATATATTGACATATATTACATTTCTGTATGGGGTACCCAACCAGAATGCCTATTACCGCGGCGAAAATAAACCAGCCGCATTTCAAAGTCGTTCCCGAAATGACCGCCAGGTGGCGCAAAGGGACATTGTGCAAAACAGCAGCAATAGCCGTATTTTAAAATGTAAGTGGGTTAAATATAAAACCCTAAGCCTGATAGGCACATTTTTCATATATATAAATAGGCCTATTAGGCTACAACAGAATAGAACCAAAGATAGAATCAATTTTAGAACTGAAAAAATAGAATCAAAAGTTAAAAATAGAGACGATATTAGGAGCAATGACGCTGAATATTTTTACTATTCTATTGAGGAATTAGATAAATGAAGAGCTCTCGTGAGCGATACAATTGCATAGTAATTTATAGTGATTTCAAAAGCAGTCCTTAAAAAAAAAATACATGGAGTAGTGTGGTATAATTTTTCAGAGATTACGCGGAACGGGTTTTAGTTAAGATCATGGTTTCAATGCCCTTAATGTATAGGCTAGGCTACTGCTTTAAAAAAATGTCACAACGCGTTTTGAGATTGTTTTGAATTAAACATTGAAGTTTAAAATGTAGTGTTTTGGCACACCAGGCCGAGTGGCATTACGCATTGTTCAAAAATCAAGTTTTATTCTGACATGTTGAATTGGCGTTAGAATTTTTTTTTAGATTTATTAGATTTAGATTTTAGATTTCGTTAGATTTTTTTTTCTCATAACAGCTAAAATAACTTAATATATGCCTTGTCTTAATATGACCTACTTAATATAGGCAATAGGCATATACTAGCCTATATAATAGCCTAAATTAGCAAAACTTGGCCACTAAATATTTAATTTTCAATTATTTTAATTATCACAATTAAAGTTTTAATTTTATTAAATTGAACAAGCGCAACAATTAGCATTTAATCAAATATTCTAAAAGATGTATTATTAATAATAATGTTATTTCAACATAATATTTCGTTTTTTCGACATAATATGTGTGCGTGCAACAAGCAAGATGTGTATTTGTAAATCCGGTGATGCGTGCATTGATTTTTATCAATAAACTAGTGTTTTCTGACAGTGTCGACTGCAAAGATGAAGTTGACGATCGCCATATTTGTAGTGAACGCACCTAGAGAGAAATGCACATAAAGACATAATCAGAGAGTAGCCTTTTTCTTTTCGTTTTGAATTATTTCGTTTGAAGACATTTCAAGCTTTGTGTATTTGATGTATTTATCATGTCTGTGTGAGGCATACGCTGAGTTTCGTTAAGTTAGGAGGATGAGATGCGCTCCAGCTGACGTGCAACGCAAGTGACCGCCTCCATGATTAGTGTCTGTTATATTTGCTTCTCTTACTTATTAAATACAGGCAATTGGTTGATGAAAAATGTATTCAAATTAAGATACAATTTATAGAAAACGAACTTCACTTTAAATAAAGGTTTTCTACTAAACAAAACTTAATGAAGTGGTCAAAATCATGTCTGACCCACTCCATATCCATCTCTCGATATAATGCATCCTATCTTACTCGTGCTGTTCACTTTTCATATTCAACATAGATGGAAAAAAATAACATTATAATATTTTAACAAATATGATACTAAATGAGATTATTTAATGGCTACAACAGTATAGTAGGCCTATAGACTCTATTTGTACAAATTGCTGCACATTAATTTAATTAAATAAAACCTTGTAACGAATTCACACTGTATGGTAGACTGTGTACAGTTGAGACACCTTAAATAACTTGCGTTCGCAGCAAGCACAAGTTGTGATTTTTTGTGTCAGCTGGGAAGGAAATATATACCAGACCTCTTGGAACTTTAATTGAATACATAGCGTTGGTGAAGCATACTGAAATTACATCCCTACAAATTTATTAGGCCCTACTGAAAATAAATGTATCGAATTTAAGCAAAGTAGCCTAAATATTAAGACTGTAAGCCCTTTGCTTTTTACTTAGCCTATAAAGGACTCTTGTAGCCGAATTTGTGTTAATTTAATTTGTAGAGGATTTTTTTAACTCAAACATTAACACTGAAATAAATTAAACTAAATTATTGTAATTTTTTTGGCACACGACGACGAGTGGCGCTATGCATTGTTCCAAAGCCAGGTTTTTTTCTGGCATGTTGAATTAGTGTTCGACAAACGCGGCGGCGCCTTCATTTGAATGAAGACACACTGGAACGTTAGGCCATGTCGCAACGAGTGAATCGTGGCCGAGTGGTTGAACTTACGATACGATCATTTAGATGACACGGTTTCGAATCCCGAACTAACTTGGACTACTGATATTTTTATATTAGCCTATTAATGCATTTTATAGTCTAATGTTGATGCAGAGAGATTTGTCTAGTTCTAAAACATAGTTTTTTGCTTATAACCTATTTACAAAATAAAATCACCATGCATTTCCATTTTACAATAAGCAACAAATAGCCTATTATACAATGACTTATCTTCTGTAACCTATAATGATTCCAATCGTAATTTCAAAAGCAGTTCTGTTAATATATATATATATATATATATATATATATATATATATATATATATATATATATATATATATATATATATATGACTTTTAAACGACAAACAATAAAATCAGAACCAGTATTTGCGTTCATGGTTCCAGTGGCAGTAATGCATCCACGGCTTTTCAAAATGTCACAAAGCGTTTTGAGATTGTTTTGAATGAAATATTGAAGTTTATAATGAAGTGTTTTGGCAAACCACGACGAGTGGCAAACTCTTTGTTTTGTTTTGCAAACTCAGCTAGCCTGTGGGGGGTTTGGAGAAGGCAATAGTTGCTTTATCGTGGGGGTGGAGGACAGAGGTGTTAATGTTCCGTCTTTCATATGGAGAGTGTTGGAGCCAGCCTGATGAGCAGGCAAAGGCAAAATTCTTTTAAGGATTAATCTCAAAATCTCCAAAAGTCCATAGCCTATGTACAGTAGGCCCTATATCTAATTAAATTATATATTGTAGTTTTATTGATTGTATTTAAAGGTTTTCCACACACAATTTCAATTTAGCATATACAGAGCTCTTTAATTCGCGACCCACCTCGTTTTATTGTGAGGTGAATTCAGCAAGGCATGTTGTATCTTTGAAGGAACAAAAGCTATTTGTTACAGTTTTTTCTTTCGTGATTTGTGTGGATGACACACAGCGACATATACAGTATTATCAGCTGTATGGTGTTTTTTTACGCTGAAAGACCCGCCGCGCGCAGTGAGGGAGACCAAACTTACTAAAAAAATATCCAGAGAGAGAAAGAAAAACGCCTGTTCTTAATTTATGTTGCTTTGAACTTTTTTCGTTTTGTACCGTTTTAATTTTTTAATTTAGCTGCAATTTCTTTGACAATAGAAATTTAAAATGTTGCAAGAATAAGATTGTGTTTCTTATTTGGATATTTGGGGATATTTAATTGAATTAATCAATCAACGATACCATTGATCAGCATTACCAAACGTGGACGTTACACTATAAACAAACATTGATGTATTGTTTTTATTTATTACTGTGAAGCTGCTTTGATACAACCTATGTTGTGAAAAGCGCTATATAAATAAACTTGACTTGACTTGACTTGACTTATTTTGCATCACAAAGGGAATAAACTCTATCGATGCAACCCTGTTTAAATAAATAAACTGTTCCGACACTTTATTCATACCTTGAAATGTGCGATGGGTTTTCAAACTAAATTAATTTTCTTTTTCTTTTACATTTTCATTGTTTATTTTTTAATTGAAAGCAATACTGTATTGAAAGTATTTTTCTGATTTGTTCGATCTGTTTTGAAAAATGTCTTCCGTTGCTATGGCCGGGTCACTGTCAGTCATCTCAATCTCGTGAATGATTCACACACAAATTTCTTTTTAGCAGATTAAAGACGAGCTTCATCATCTTAATTTTCTGGTGCAATCGGCTGACAGTCTTCCTCATCAGATGTGTCGTCTTTGCAGCGGCTCAACTGGAATGTAGCAAATTTATGTTGTAAATTGATAATTAAACTAGATGATTGACTTTAATAAACAGATGCATATTTAAGCATCAAGAATGGAAAAACACAAACACTGTCGGCAACACTGAGATTCGATCTCAGATCGTTTGAAGCTCTGAGAGGCTATTGTTAATGCATTGACCACATAGCTATCGTCTGAATAGCCTAGGTCTACTATTTTCTCTGTTTTAAAAGTTTGTTATATTCTTTTTTTATTTGCTTATGTTTTTTAACATTAGCAATTTACTGTCTCGAAATTATGTGTCGAAAAAATTATAAAAAAAAGTGTTTTTACAAGACCTTGTGCTGTTTATTTATTATTATTATTATTATTATTATTATTATTATTATTATTATGCAGATGTTAATTCAGCCATTCTGTTGGATAAAAATTGTCCCTAATGTAAAATGGAAATTAATGGTAATTTTATTTTATAAATATAAAATATTTATAGGCTATAGGAGAAAAAAACAATATGGTGTAGCAATATTTTAGAACTATCAAATCTCTCTGCATTAATAATAAAAAAGTAGCCCATGTTTGTTCGGGATTAGAACCCGTGTCATCTGAATTATTGAAACGTAAGTTATAGCCTACCACTCGGCCACGAATTTGTTTTGTTTTAGTTTGTTTGAAATGTATTTTTACATATTTTGCATTCGTTAATGTTAACCAATTCTGTTGTAGCATAATAGGCCTATATTTTTTCCCTAAAAGTTTGTTTTATTCTCTGCTTTGTTTGTTTATATTTTTACATATTCAATCAGTCTCATTTTTGTTCAAATAATGAAAAACGGTTGTTGTTTTTTTACAAGATCTTGCGCCAAGGTTTTTTTTTTTTTTTTTTTTTTTTTTTTTTTTTTTTTAAATAAACAGATAGGAAATTTACCTTTTAAAATGCCGCAGTTGCTGCTGTTTTGCCCTGTCACTTGCGGCACCCGGTATAGCCTAGTCATTTCGCGAACGACTTTGAAATTCGACTGTGTTGAATGATGGTCACACACAACTTGGTTTTGTATAACGTTGATTCTTTACTGGAGAACTGGATGTCAATCACATGTAGTTTTTAGACCAACTAGTGTTCCGCGTCCTATCTACGGATTCCCCAAAAGTACAATTGCGATTCAGATATAACTAAGAACATAATCAATGTTCTACATCCCCTTTCTTTAGTAATCTCTCATTATCTTATAACAACAAATTATCCATATTAACTCAAAATCAAGGCATGTATAACCAATATGCTACTGGCACTTAAAGTGTCACATTTTATGAACAATGAAACTCAGAACATTTTACTTCTTATGCTTTAACAGTCTCTCCAATGCTTAAACATCTCTAAGCAGGTCACTAGATATACTTTGGATTTGGTTTTGAGATTCTGCCTGATCGAGTCACATAAAGTTTTTTTTCAGATTCTTTGGTAGGTGCAGTGGCCTCCGGTTTTAATTCAGAGTCAGTCACTTGTGCACTTATGTGATCGGAGAAGAAACTTTGATCTTTTCCTGGTGTACAAACTTTTGGATGTTCTGTTGGGTTGTATTCATCATTTTGTTGTGGCAAAGTTTCAGGGACTGGTAAGATGTGTCTACGATTCCTTCTATAATCCCTCCCCTCTGATTCCACCATATACGATCTTGGTTCCTTGCAGATGTCTTTGATGATTCCCACTTTATTATACCCTTGAGGTGTTTGTAACCTGACTACTTCACCTTTGGAAAGAGGACGGAGTGGCTTGCTGCTTTTGTCATAATACAGCTTCTGTTGATGACGCTTGTGTGCAAGTCGTTTTCTGACCATGACATGGCTTTTGGTGGAAGGGACTAGTAACTTTCTGTCAATTGGGAGCGTCGTCCGTGTTTGTCTTGACAGAAGTCTTTCTGCTGGTGATCCGAGAATTCCATCCCGAGGTATGTTTCTCAAATTGAGTAAGTCGAGGAAGACATCTGTTCCGTCTCGCTTTGATTTTTCCATCAACTCTTTTGCGCTTCGCACTGCTCGTTCAGCTAATCCATTGGATTGCGGATATTCTGGGCTGCTTGTTACATGAACGAAATCCCAGGAACTTGCGAAATTCTTAAATTGTTGACTGGAAAATTGTGTTCCGTTGTCTGTGATCACTTTTTGGGGACAGCCATGTACTGAAAAGTGTCTCTTTAATTTTGTAATCACAGCGGTTGATGTCAGACTGCGAAGAAGATCTATCTCAAACCAACTTGAATATGAGTCCACCAGAACAAGATAATGTTGGCCATTCCATTCAAATAGATCAGTTGCAACAATTGACCAGGGAAGTTCTGGAGTATCATGTAGCTTCAGTGGTTCCTTTTGTTGGTGCTGTTTCATACCATTGCAGACAGAGCATGAACCACATTCCTTCTCAATGTCCTTGTTCATTGAAGGCCAAAACACTACACCTCGTGCTCTGCGTTTTGTTGATTCAACTCCAGGATGCCCTCTATGAAGAATGGTGATGTATTCTTTTTGCAGTGACTTGGGGATCACAGCTTTTGGGCCTTTCATCACGACCCCATCCTTCGTTATCAGCTCATCTCGGTATGGGTAATACTGGTGGAGTTCAAGTAAAAGTTTTGTTTGTCTGTCTGGCCAGCCCTGTTGTATTATCCTAGAAAGCTGTTGCAATGTTGGATCTTTGGCTGTGTGCTCTTCCAACTCGGTGAGCCTTGATAGCGAAATGTGCTCAACAGACATTACTTCAAAGTCAGCCTTCTCACTGCTTAACACTTCTGTGTTTTTCATGGGGGCACGTGAAAGAGTGTCGGCCAGAAACATTTCTTTTCCTCTTTTATAGCTTATCACGAAGTCATACTTCTGGAGCCTCAACATCATGCGTTGTAATCGTGCTGGAGCCATGTGCAGTGGCTTGTTGAGTATCGTCACTAATGGTTGATGGTCTGTTTCAATGTGGATTCTCTTCCCATATATGTAGTCGTGAAACTTACCACATGCAAACACCACTGCAAGGAGCTCTTTCTCAATTTGAGCATATTGTCTCTCGGTTTGTGTCAGGGTTCGTGAAGCATATGCTATGGGAGCATTTTGTTGAAGGCATGCCGCACCAAGTCCGTACTGTGAAGCGTCACACGTCAGTGTAACAGGTTTTTGGACGTTATAATATCTCAGCGTTGGTGGGCTTGTGATGACCTCTTTCAGCTTGTTGAATGCATCTTGATGTTGTTTAAGCCAGCACCATTCAGTATCTTTGTGAGTCATCTCTCGTAAAGGTGCTGAGAGGTCACTGAAACCTGGAATGAATTTTCCAAGATAGTTAACCATCCCTAGGAAGCGTTGTAGAGCTGTGACATTTTCTGGGACTTCCATCTCTGTGATGGCTTTGATCTTTGAGGGGTCTGGTTTCAGTCCTTCGCTTGTGAACACATGTCCTACATAGCATACTTCTGACAGCCGAAACTTACATTTGAGAGGGTTAAGTCTGAGGTTGACCTTTTGTGCACGATCCAGCACTTTTTTAAGATTCTCGTCATGTTCTTCCACATCCTTTCCTCCCACAAGGATGTCGTCCACTATAATAGCACATGGATAACCAGCGAATATTTGCTCCATTGTCCTTTGGAACACCTCACTCGCTGTGCTGATTCCAAATGGCATGCGTAGGAATCGGTATCTCCCAAATGGGGAGTTGAACGTTGTCAACATTGATGATTTTTCATCAAGAGAAATTTGCCAAAAAGAGCTTTTCGCATCCAAGACGGAAAAGACAGAGGAATTCGGCATTTTAGATGCAACGTCTTCTACAGTGCGCATGGGGTGGTGTGGACGAAGGAGGGCCTTATTAAGGTCTTTTGGGTCAATGCATAGTCTTATCTCCTCAGAATTCTTCTTGTGGGTTGCCACTAATGATGATACCCATTCAGTGGGCTCCGAGACTGGGGTAAGAACACCCATATTGACCATTCTTCGTAACTCTGCTTCGACCCTGTGCTGCATGGCTGCTGGAATTTTGCGTGCAGGTTTTACAACTGGGTGCACTGCTGGGTTCAGTCTCATTGAATACGTTACTGGAAGCTTACCAATCTCGTCCTTGAAAAGGTCTGAATATTCAGAATGAATTTTGCTTGCAAAGCTTGAAACTTCATCTGTTGTCACATGATGAATTTCTTTGTTGAAAGAGACTAGTTTCATTTGTAAACAGTCTGGCAGTCCTATCAATGGTTGCACGTTTCTTTTTATCACGTAGAACGAGAGGTTATATGCCCTTTCTGCTGTGTGGCAGGTGAAAGTAGCAAAGCCTGCTGTGGGTATCACCTCACCTCCATAGGCTATGAGCTTGGTCTTCTTTGATGAGCTTAAATCCTCCCCATTTTTTATTTTCTTGAACAAAGCCTCAGAAATGACATTACATTTGGCCCCTGTGTCTACTTTAAGATCAACTGAATGTCCATTGATGTACACAGTGCAAATTAGTTCAGTCTTTTGAGGGGTGTTCTTTTCCACTGTTTGTACAGCAGCCTTTTCAAGTGACACTCCATCCACATAGTAGGATTCATCTGCGCTATCTGTGGAAGTTTCTTTAGGATTGAGCTGGTCTACGGCTCTTCTCCATCTATTCGGCGTGTGCTTTGGTGTAGTTTTACAGCACTTTTTGAAATGATTCCATTTTTTGCATTTGTGGCACTGCTGACCATATGCTGAGCATTTTTCCTTTTTTGCTTCATGCTTGCCTCCACAACTATTACAATTCAATATTATCTGAGAGCCTGTGCGATCAGAGTTGGATCTTTGTTTAAATCCTTGTGTCATTTTAGTCTTTGTCTTGTGGTACACACTGTCCACGTTAGTGTTGCTTTTAGGCGCTGCAAGAGTCTTTGTGTGCAGATCAGTCAGCTCGTGGATTTGACACAATTCTATCGCTTTGGCTAGTGTTAACTCACTGTCTCTCAATAGAATTTTTCTCATACCATCATTGGTCACGCCGCACACGAGTCTGTCTCTTATGAGTTCATCCGTTAGATCACCGAATCTGCACGTCTTTGCTTTGTTCCTTAAATCACTCACATATGCTTCTATGGTTTCACCAGATTTTTGGTTTCTCATATTAAACTTATGGCGTTCCATAGTTATATTTGTTTGTGGGTTGCATAACTCACGGAATTTCCGTTTTATACATTCTGGTTTCTCTCTGGTTTCAGCCTCCGCGATCATCCGTCGTTGCTCTCCTTCTCCCGTATACACGGCTGGTGCATACACAAACGCGCGCTCCCGCTCGATGGCTTCTGAGCCGGCCAAATTAAGGAGAATAAATGCCTGCGTCTTAGCATCTTTGTCTGAGTGAGCAGCTGCTATAAATATATCGTATTCTTGCTCGAATACGCGCCAGTTCTCACTAATGTTGCCATCAAACACTAGCGGTTCGGGTCTTCGGAAGCCTTCCGCCATTTCTGACGAGGTATGTAAAACTTCTTTTATCAAGTCTTTTCGATGAAACTTGACTTACTTCAAACTCAAAGGCGTTCTCTTTTCCACGAACCGTCTTCTGACACCATGTTGAATGATGGTCACACACAACTTGGTTTTGTATAACGTTGATTCTTTACTGGAGAACTGGATGTCAATCACATGTAGTTTTTAGACCAACTAGTGTTCCGCGTCCTATCTACGGATTCCCCAAAAGTACAATTGCGATTCAGATATAACTAAGAACATAATCAATGTTCTACAGACTGGTTTATTTTTGCTGCGGCAGTAATATTGTGGTTGATTATTTATTAAAGAATTCAATTGATACAACATGTAAGCCTATTTAATTCTGAATATAACAAAGAATGCTTAAACCGACTAACATCGGTTAGTAACTGCAAGTCCTGAAAATGTTTTAATTTTACGGTAAATTATTTTAATTTATTTCACTGTTATGTTTCAGTTAATAAATCTACAAACACATTAAAATAACACAAAGTAAATGACAAGTAACCTATTGACATAACCTTTCTAAATTATAGAAAAACTGGGCACACAATGTTACCGTGTGTCTACTTAAAAATTTAATGAATTTGAATTCGTTTAACCACAATATTTATCTTGAATTTATCTGTGACCTCAACTCAGATTACTGCATAGATATATACACTAGATGTCGCCTTGGGGTTCTGAACATGCGTCAAAAGCGCCGCCATCTTGGAACAGGGGACTTGTCATAGGAATTAGCTAGGTAACGCTGCTTTCTCCGCCTGTACTTCGAGTTTATGGATGATGCCGGACTTTTGTGCTGCGTATGGATGTTCACACGAACGAAATCTAAACCAGACAGCATGGGATTACATTTACTCTGTGGATGGTAGTAGTCAAGTTGTTTATTTTATAAGTTAAGTGTACATTTCTCTGCTTGGAGGAAGAAAATGAACTGTGATTCTCGCACAGAAAATGAACTGTGAATGTGCTGTACTCTTTAGATATTATTTGAAATAACCCTTGTGTTTAAAATGTACAATATGCAGGAGTTGATCCTCAATACCCACTTTTGGCTGTGTTGTGCTGTGTTGTTCATAACTTTGGATTTTTTACCGTTTGTACTCAAACCTTTTAATGGAAAAAACAGTGTGACACTTGTAACCTGTAAGGACAGTCCTAATAGAATGCTTGACCTCTCCCTGTCAATCTTCAAACAGTACATCCATGATTATTATACGGAATTCCACAAATCTTATGTACTGTAGCCTATGTGTGAGTTTTGCACACGGAAGGGCTTGTTTCTTCCTTACAAACTGGGGATGGAGGTGTGGAAGGACACTGGAATTTGTGAAAATGTCAACTGTTTAAAGCCTTTCTTTAAAGTGAATTTCGTTTTGTATAAATTGCATCTTAATTTTAATCAATTTTATTCATCAACAAATTGCCTGTTTATATAATCATGAAGGGCGTCCGCGCGGTTACTTGCATTGCACGTTAACTGGAGCGAATCTCATCCTAACTTAACGAAACTCAGTGTATGCCTCTCACAGACATAAGAAATACATCAAATACACAAAGCTTGAATAGTCTTTAAACGAAATAAGTCAAAACGAAAGAAAAAGGCTACTCTCTGATTACGTAGTCCATGCATTTCTCTCTATAGGCGCGTTCACTACGGAGATCGTCAACTTCATCTCTGCAGCCGAGTCGACACTGTCAGAAGTTTATTAACAAAAATCAATGCACGCGTCACCGGATTTACAAATGCACTTCTTGCTTGTTGCACGCACACATATTATGTCGAAATAACGAGATATTATGTTGAAATAACATTATTATTAATAAAACATATTTTAGAATATTTGATTGAATGCTGAATGTTGCGCTTGTTCAATTTAATAAAATTAAAACTTTAATTGTGATCATTAAAATAATTGAATATTAAATATTTAGTGGCCAAGTTTTGCTAATTTATATATATATTATATAGCCTAGCGATAGTTTATTCTAAGTTTACTCAAGTGGAAGAATGTGACTAATAAACTTAGGCCTACTAGCACTATGCATTATATTTTGAAAAAGAAGTAATTATCTTAATATCAAAACCTTAAATTTCCTCTGGACTCAATAATAAATACATGTCTGACCGTTGGAACGAACCATAAAAACTAGAAAATCGCATTCATGACGATTTATTGTGATTTTATTTCCGTTAGACCTTTGCCTACATTGACGCTGATGCATTAAAGAGGAGGGGCTCCCCTGTTCCAATATGGCGGCTCTATTGACGCATTCGTTCCAATGAACTGCCGTGGCCCAGGCGACATCTAGTGTATATATCTATGAGATTACTGCCGCGGCAGATTACGTCATAAAGAGAATAAACTGACACTTTTCAAAGTCTGTGATTACAGCGCCACTCAGCGGTAAAAGGCAGCAAATACACATCCCAATTTTGCCGCCGCGGGAACGGCGGCGGTAAAAGTCTCATTCTGGTTGGTCACCATCTGTAATCATTATCAGTGATGTATTGTGTTTTCAATCCATACCAACAGCCTGAGGGCGCTACATTCACAATAATAGTCCATTTATGGAACATGAAGAAGAGCCATGATCATGTGACAATCCAGGAAGTCTCGAACACATTCAAAGCTATCAGATATCGCTGTTACATGCAGATACAAACGTTTTGAAGACAATAAACATGATTGAAATGATATTTGGTTTACCTGTGTTCTTCGAGTAATGTCAGGTATTTCCATAATAATAGATTATATTTAGAATGTATTGCTAATCGATATAGACTTTATCATTGTGCAGAATAATAAAAAATATATATTTTCTGTCTGATTTTTTAATCTGAAGCGAAATTATATCACAGAAGATTATTTAAAACACTCGACTTGCGTTATAAATTAAGTTTGAAGCACAAAAATGGTTTTAATCTCATAAATTGTCGTGTATTGATGGTGTGCTAAGCTAACATGCTAGCTAGCTCTAGGTGCACCTGCCACATATTGCAGTTATCCTTTTATAATTTTTTCTAAATATGCTTACTAAAATGTTTCATTATTCAAGCAGGGCATTTGATCCAGTTTTTAAATGTTAAGTAAGAACTTTGATAAAAGAAATTAGGGATTGAAACCCTATGAATAGCCAGTCGTTAGTAACTATAATGCAGACAAAAGAAATGCATATTTCGAGCCATAACCAGGCTGGAGAGGTGTGAATGTGTGCAGGGGGAGACTGAGACTGAATGGGGCTCGTTTGCACCACAAAACAATAGAGACAATATACTGGATAGATGGTTAGAAGATGGCAATAAACATCAGAAGCATCTTAGCGTCAAATCAAAATAAAGTCAACTGACATGGTCTTGAAAAACATGTAACTAAATACAGAGTTTTGGACTTATTATCTTCAGATTTTAAACATAAAATGTTTAGACATGTGGCTTTAGCTGTAGTGCATTTCTAGATTGCTCCAGTGCCAACTTCAATTTTATTTTCATGAGGATGTTTCATAAAAATTAATTTCTAATAACTTTACAAAACTTTGAAGCTATTTATAACAATTTTTTTCATTATGACAATAATTAATTCTACATTTACAATAAACTGCCAGGTGTCAGCTTTCAAATGAGATCATACTTGTGCTTTTAGTACAAAGGGTTCATGAACTGTATCTGTTTAAGTTTGGGTATGTCATTTCTGGGGATTTTTCAAAAGTGGCGTTGCAGCTTAACAGGCTAACAGCCCCTCATCAATTAGCTAGTAATAGATGTTTTTAAATAGCCGCACCTGAATTGACAGGTTGTGCCAGCGTGGGAGAGCCGAGCCAAGGGTAAGCGGGGCAATACATGACTTGTTCATGTATGCTTACCTGGAAGGTGTACGGATCACACGGGACTTAAATGGCACTAGATGAATGATCGGGCTAGGTGTAGGTGACCCGTACCTAGTTGTATCCCATACCTGAATGTGTACTATGTCTATGATTGAGGTGGTAAAAGGATAACCCCTCGGCCTTAATCAGACAACAAACCTCCAAAATGGCAAATGAAAATCCCATGTCAGCCAAGAGGCCAACTGATTGGATGAAATGTTGTCTTTGTCAGACAGACACAAAGGTTTCTCAACATGATGGCTATAAAATGATTGCCACCAACATTCCACTCTTTCACAAGATGAACAAAATGCCAATGACCCTGGACCTGGAACGACTGGATGAAGGTGGTGGTATAGAAGCTACTTTGAGAAGGAACCAAGCGAAGTATCACTACAATTGTCGACTTCGGTTCAACAACACAAAGTTACTTTGTGCCCAGAAGCAACAATCCGATGCTCAATGTAGTGAGACAGATGAAGGCCAAACAAAGCATCGCAGAACCATGATGCAGAAAAGTCGAGATGATCAGGTTTGCTTTTTTTGTGATAACATATCTCCTGAATCTGACCTACATCAGGTAATGACACTGCAACTGAATGACAGACTACATGAATGTGCACAAACACTGAATGATGCTAAATTATTGTCTCAACTAAGTGGTGCTGATGCCATTGCACAGGAGCTGAAATACCATCATTTGTGTCTCATTCATCTTTACAACAGAGAGAAACTCCACCTCAGAAGGCTTGAGAAAGAGTCACAGAGTGAAACAATTCAACCAGCCATCTTTCTTATGGCTCTTTCTGAACTGGTCACCTATATTGTTGAAACCAGTCTTAATTCTGATGGTCCTTCCGCCTTCCCTCTCGCAGATACAGTGGGGAGAACAAGTATTTGATACACTGCTGATTTTGCAGGTTTTCCCACTTACAATCTAAAACGGAATCTAAAACAAAAATCCAGAAAATTACATTGTATGATTTTTAAGTAATTAATTTGCATTTTATTGCAATACATAAGAATTTGATACATCAGAAAAGCAGAACTTAATATTTGGTACAGAAACCTTTGTTTGCAATTACAGAGATCATACATTTCCTGTAGTTCTTGATCAGGTTTGCACACACTGCAGCAGGGATTTTGGCCCACTCCTCCATACAGACCTTCTCCAGATCCTTCAGGTTTCGGGGCTGTTGCTGGGCAATACGGACTTTCAGCTCCTCCAAAGATCTTCTATTGGGTTCAAGTCTGGAGACTGGCTAGGCCACTCCAGGACCTTGAGATGCTTCTTACGGAGCCACTCCTTAGTTGCCCTGGCTGTGTGTTTCGGGTCGTTGTCCTGCTGGAAGACCCAGGCACGACCCATCTTCAATGCTCTTACTAAGGGAAGGAGGTTGTTGGCCAAGATCTCGCAATACATGGCCCCATCCATGGCATGCATCGCATGCGTGTTTCAACCTTCTTTTGCGTGCCGCAAACCATGCGTGTCGCTTCTTTTATGAGCACACGTCCAAACCTCAGCCAGGTGGTCTCTGAATAAAACTCCCACAAATATAACGGAATCACCGAACAACGTCGGCATTATTTAATCCTATGACCAGTGTTCGTAACAGCTGCCGTATGCATATGGATAGCCTCAAACTTAGCTATTTGCAGCTCCCTAAATACAATGACAAGTAGTTTTATAGATGAGGCATTTGCGTTTTCCATTTGGACCCACAAATTTGCTTAGCTATAGTTGCACGCACATATAGAGCAACGTGTTGCCGATGCCGATACACGCCAAACCCGCAAATATCGGCCCGATTTATCGCCCGACCGATATATCGGCCGATCACTAGTTACTAATGGTTTTCTTTGAGACTGTCGTCCCTGCTTGCCTATTGTCCTGTAGCCCATCCCAGCCTTAAGCAGGTCTACAATTTTATCCCTGATGTACTTACAAAGCTCTCTGGTCTTGGCCATTGTGGAGAGGTTAGAGTCTGTTTGATTGAGTGTGTGTACAGGTATACAGGTAACGAGTTCAAACAGGTGCCGTTAATACAGGTAATGAGTGGAGAACCGGAGGGCTTCTTAAAGAAAAACTAACAGGTCTGTGAGAGTCGGAATTCTTACTGGTTGGTAGGTGATCAAATACTTATGTCATGCAATAAAATGCAAATTAATTATTTAAAAATCATACAATGTGATTTTCTGGATTTCCGTCTCTCACAGTTGAAGTGTACCTATGATAAAAATTACAGACCTCTACATACTTTGTAAGTAGGAAAACCTTCAAAATCAGCAGTGTATCCAATACTTGTTCTCCCCACTGTATGTGCAACCTGTACCAGCAGCGTATCCTTTTTTCTAACAGTGGCCCTTCCTCTCTGTGGACTACACCTTGCCGTGGTGGAGAGGCTTGTGTATGAACTCCATTGAACCTGAGAGCTATGCCGGCGGGGATTTTATATCCCTGGCAAGTTTAACTAAGCTGGACAGGTCAAAGAAGAGGAGGCAGACAAAGCAGACATTATAACTATTTGACAGAAATGGTGGCCATCTTGAAAATGGTGGCCATCCTGAATTTTTGAGTGGCACATACCTTTTTCCAAGAGAGTGTTCCTTGAAGAGTATTTCTGCCTAATTGTATGCTTGCATCACCATTTTAACAATTTAAATAATTAAGGCGAGACACTACGGGTGAATAGGGTAAAAATGATAACTAGCAGATATCACCATGAAACTTTCCCAGTTGATTACCTACATTAAGATGAGAAAAAAAATGTATTAAAAGTTTTCTGTAATTTAATGTTTAAATATGCAAATTAGGCAATATCTAATTAAATATGCGCTAATTTGTATATATTTTAAAAAAACGAAATCTGAGTATTGGATAAAGCCAGATTAAAAATTATTTTTTCATTGTGTTCACATATTAGATGGGGAAAAAATACAGAGGCATTTATGGATATCTACTTTTGTTATCCTGTAAATCATAATATACTGTCAATAGCCTTAAAAAAATATTTTCGCCATGTTTTTTGGAATAAAATGTTATATAAATCAGGCAAGGAATAATATATTTACAGATCCCTCTGTAAATGTCTTCATAATATAACTAGGTACAAGATTGGAAAGATTGGTGTATATAGGTGCTACTGAAGTGGAGATTTCAGACTTGGAGTATGAGAGAAAGGTCATTTTGAGAAAACGGGCTTTAAAGATTTATCATCAGCCAATGAGATTGCGCATTCAGCCCTTTTACTTTCACGATTGGCTGCTGATAAAAAGGAAATGACCATATTTGGATCCGACAGCATTGTACAGTGAAGAGAGAGCTTTCCAGCGGTGCCTGTGATGACAGAGAGCAGACAGAGATTGCGGATCGGCGGGAGGATTTACAACGACAACTTTTGTTGAATTTACGCGAAATCTACAGACGCAAACAGACAAAGTGTAGTAAAATAAAGACCTAAATGTGTATTTCGGCAAATATCCAAAAATCTCAAAATTGACCAGTAAAAAAAAAAAACAATGTTTTTGCCTGCCATGTCTCACCTTAATATTCGACAGGAACAGTGGCCATCTTTAAAAATGGTGGCCATCTTGGATTTTTTGAGGGACAAGCATCTTTTTCTATTAACATGTCCTTTAGAGAGTATATTTGTATAAAATTGTATGCTTGGATCACTGTTTGAATAATTGATATAATAAGCATTGAATAGCAATGGCGGCCATTTTGAAAAATGGCCGCCATATTGAATTTTTGAGTGGCCAACGCCTTTTTCCAAAATAGTGGCCCTTAGAGAGTATCTGTGCCAAATTTCATGCTTCTATACCAAAGTGAACGATTTTTTTACTAATCTGCTGCACTATGGATTGTGGGTTGCTATGCAACGGAGTTTCCTCTGAGTCTGGAGCGACTCTGAGAGGGTTTGCTTTGACGAAGTTCAACGAAGGATCTTACGGAAGAGTTGATGAGTTTTGAGTGAGCTCCTGGTGGTTTGAAGAATATGTAATCATACACGCTGGACGATGGAAAGGTCAGCACAAACAAAGGCAAGAGCAAAAGTCACTGCAAAAGCAGGGCATGAAACAGGCAAAAAGCAAAAAGCAACGCATAGGTGCTTGTCATTGGGTTATAAGCGTGTCCATCTGACCCGTCCTTCCTAGTGCGACAGCCAATCAGATATTGTCTTGGGCGGGACCTACAACCGTTCTCCGGTTCTTGCATGTAATTAGCGTAATGTCCACGTGATCACGCGTGCCCAAACTCCTGAGAGTTTAGTTAAACGCTTTAATGAGCAAACTTAATAGTTTAAATATGGTGCATCCTACACACATCTACTTTATATCAAAATTCTAGAAATCATTTACCCATCAAGTAGGTACCAAAATACATATACTTCCCATAGTTGAGGTGGAAGTAAATAAGGCTTTAGCTGTGATAAGTGTTTAACACACAAAATTAACTTGAGTAATATAAAGCATACATACTACAGAGAATACACATGTATGAGGCAACTTCTGGTGATTAGCTCCTATAACTGAGGTAGAAAACCCTACAAATAGGCTGTAATGAAAGTTAAACACACAGAAAGAACTCCACAGGTTTTATAAAACATACATAATACTTAAGATATATGTGAGGTGAATACTGGTGATCAATTCAGCTTATTGGAAGCAATTTTGAGACCGTTGTTTGTATTAAACCACAAGTGGGTTAATTTCAGTCTATTGGTTTTGGAGACAAAAGTCTCTGGAATTTACAACTGCAGAAAGGAGGTGTCCCCTGGTTGAGGGTTTCTGGTGATTCTGGGCCATAGGAATGCTTTAGCATCCTTCGTTTCCTGATAAGGCTGTGGATTTATGCATTGGGGTCACCACAGGGTTTCTTGGCCATTTGGTCTTAAGTTTGGGGAACAAAGAGGAATCTTTCCTTCTGTCCTGGCATCGTTGGTATGAGATTAGACACGCACAACAAAGGGGAAGCGGGGTGACATCTCCTTTAGCCATCTCGGCACCATGACTGTGTTTTATGACTTACTAATGGTTCACTGGGGAATCGTTCCGAACTGTGGAATGCGGTGTTGGGTTCATACTAAATGGACTGTTCAAGGATAATCCTACACAATATTCTAATAAATATTTTCAAACAATGTAAGTTTCATAAGACTGTATATGAAAAACTATGCAAAAAAGTATATTTAATAGGCTACTTAAACGAGTTAACACAACTACAAGCCAAGTATACTTTGAATACTTAATTATACTTTTAAGTATATCTCAATCAAAATATTGAGTACAAGTACCCACTGAGCAAGCGACGTCTGTGGACGTACAAAACAGGTTGATATCAAGTCCGCCCGTCCAGGCCATGATCTGAACGTCCATTGACAGCCAGAATTAGTTGATTAATGACACTGAGAAATTATGTCCAATCTGGCCATAATCTAAACGTCTACTGACAGCCAGAACTAGTTCAGGAAAGACGTTCATACTGACTATAATCTGGACGTCCGTTGACATCCAGAAACAGTCCATAAATGACGTGAATAAAGATGTCCAATCTGGCCATAATCTAAACATCCACAGACAGCCAGAACTAGTTGAGAACAGACGTTCATACTGCACATGATGCACACATGGCACTTTTAAATCCACCTGGGAAGTTTGTATTCATGAGGTTTTACTATTTTTTTTTTTTTTTTTTTTTTTTTTTTTTTTTTAATTAATTTATGAAGCCACAGTAAAATGTATCATTAGCCTACAAGTTATATTGTTATACTATAATACTGTCATATTTTGTGCAGGCATTAGCTTACTTCATCGTAAATAGAAAAGCCTGACAATGTAACTGCTAAATACCCAAGTATTGTGGTATTCCACAATGTTTCTCACTGACACACTCATAACTCAAGATGGTGGATTAAAGAAAATCCCAAGCTTCCTACTCATATTTTCATCATTGTGGCGGCATTCATGTGTGTTCAATTTGTAAATACGATCTTTATGATACTATGTCTTGAATGCCTCAATAGCTCTAGTTTAGGGACAATCCATAGAAACAATCTTTACTAAACAGACTGTCACAGTGAGAAGATTTTTGTCCTTTATCAATGCTAAAGGCCCAACCACTGCAGTTAACACCATGCTGTTAAATAAAAGTCTGTAGGCAAGTCTTAAAGGGCACCTATTATGCCCCTTTTTAGAAGATGTAATATTGGTCTTGGGTGTCCCCAGAATGTATTTGTGAAGTTTCAGCACAAAATACCCCACAGTTAATTTAATATAACCATTTGAAAATGTCATTTTTGGGGCCTGTTTTAAAAAGAGCTGTTTTGGCGTCTACCACTTTAAATGTAAATGAGCTGCATATCCCCGCCCTGCTGCTGGACCTAGATGATGAAGAGACTCCGGCACAGAATAAACACGAATGAGAATGGACTAAACGTCTCGGAATGGTTATTTGATACATTTATGTACTTACAAAGTTTTAATCGCGTCCCTTTTGCCATTATGGATGTGCAACACACACACACACACACACACACACACGAACTGTATAACGTTCGCGCAATTTTTTGAAACTACACACACACACACTCACACACACACAATACTGTGAAGTACAAACGAATTTTTTTATTTATTTCTTAAGGGGAGGGAGATAGACGTTTATATAGCCTACTGTCTATGGAGATAGAGCAGACCTTAATTTATTTACATTTGTAAATGCTGCAAAAAATGCCTACGTGACATAAAACTGTCTGACCTTGTTTGTTGAGACATCCTATGACGACGACAATAAATAGCTTTAGACGCATTTGTTGTTGAACTGGCTGACATCGATTGAAATGACTATTTGCTCAAAAATCATAAAATACACTTACTTCTTCTGGAGGTGACGTTGGATCGCGAATTAGGCAACGATCCACACTCTAGGATTAACTTTGACCCTCGTTAACAGTCAGTCAGAAAATGAATCTCGTATTTAGGACGTTTAAGTGGCGCCTTTTCTTCATAAATAAAATCCATCCGCTGCGTTTTCAGTGGCTCTGATGTCAGTGAAGACTAGTATGTCCATTCTTACATCCCACAACACACTTCTTAGGAGACATTACCGGCTGTCGTTGAAACAATGGAGGATGCAGATCACCGAGGGCGGGGTCTATGCCAAAACCAGATGTCAATCAAATCACGTCGGCGGGGCTTAGCTCATTTCTACGTCACAGTGAGGAAAATCTAGAACAGGGTGTTCTGAGAGAGTGCTTATGATTTATTGAGATAGTAAAAAAACTACTGGGTGGATTTTTATCATTCTAGGGTGGTTTTGCTCACACACTGCCAACACACATTTATGTTCAAACACCATGTAAAAGTGAATTTTGCATAATAGGTGCCCTTTAAGGTTAGGGTTAGGGTTAACCTTAACCCTTAATTTCTAACCCAGACCCGGTTTCACAGACAGGGTTTAGATAAAGCCAGGATGTGTCCTTAGTGCAATTTGGGTATTTAATTATAGCTTTTAAAAATGTGCCTTAGAAAAACAAAAACAGCGTGCATCTTGAGACAAAACAATGGCACTGCCATAAGATATGTCAGTTGCTTTCAGGTAATACAGCTCAAACATGCATTTTAGTCTGGGACTACAGGCTTGCCTGTGAAGTGTGAAACCCGGGGTATTATGTTGTAACTTGTATATAATTATGCCAATGTTAGCAAAGTGTTGCGTTGGACAGAGGATTAACTCTAAACCAACAGGTTGTGTAACAGTGCCACACAGGGTGAAAAGGGATGTTGACATTATTAGGCATAAGAGTGTTTCTAAAGGAAAGGTCAAGAATTTGTGAAAGTGTAAAAGGGTCATTATGGGTTACATGAATGTAACTGTCACCACCATGATACCAATTCATTAGATTTTCATATAGATCTACATACAGAATTGTATATGAATATATGCAGTGTTTGCTCTGTTTACTGTTTGCTCTATTAAATTGCACTTTATCAGAACAGTGGTAAATAAATATTATATATGGTCAGTTACTGTAAGTTCTTACAGTATTTTTAATCTTTCATTTTTGAGCATGATTGGTTATTCTCTGTTTATTCTGACTGTCATCCAGGAATCTAGCCAATGACAACTATGCGCGCCTTTACGAGTCAAGTTTGAATAAACGTCAGTTGAGCGAGTCGGTGTTTGCTTTGCTGCTGCGCGGGATCTTCAATATTAGCCTATTCTGTGGGTTTTACATCGTTTAAAACATGGATTATTTTACATCGGTCTGCTAAATGTTTATTTTGAGCGAGTTGCTGGGTGTTGCTGGATGTAAATGAAGAACAAACGAATATGGACAAAGAATTTTAACAAAGGACATATTGCAATCTACGGAAGGTAACGTTAAAACTTTATTTTATACAAATTCTGCTACATCAAGATATAACGTTAGTGTATTAAATTGAGAATCTAAACGTGATTAGAACAATATTATTAGTGCATACGGTATTCCAATGTATTAATGTTATGTGCTGCTAGCATGTGTAACTTGTCTAACTTAGTTTATGATAAAAAATAAAATAAAACTCAGCATGGGAGCTTTACAACGAGTGAACTGAGAATATATGAAGAGTTCAGATGCAAAAGCCTCTAAGTGCCATCTGAAATGTTCTTCTAAAATGATCATTTTTATAAAGCTTGTGTATTTAAGTTAAGTAATTTCACTTAAATGGCAATGAAAATTACCTATTGATTGTCATTTAAGTGAAATTATTGAACTTAAATATACAAGCTTGATAAAAAATGATAATTCTAGAAGAAAATTTCAGATGGCACTTAGAGGCTTTTGCATCTGAACTCTTCATATATTGTATCTTTAGACAGAAAGGAACTGTCTATAAGAATCTGCAAACTAGGCTTAGCTGCTATGAATCTATTGATCGCGGGATGGCTCGCAACCGATCAGTTAAATTAACGAGTCGTAATACTATGTTTTGGAGCTGGTGAGTCAATTTTGCAAGCTTTTGCAAATGTCTCCGTTAGTAAGTAAAACCAATAACTAATATTGATGTGTATGTGTGTGTTTCCTTCATGATCCAGGCATTTTGGGAATAAATATTATCCAGCCACACGATGTTCAGATGCGGTGAGTATTGTCATAAAATACACGTGAAATAGAGGCAGAACATGTGAATCTGCTCAAATGCACTGGTTCAAACCCTCCAGACAAGCTTTATCTTCTTGAGTTTACAGGCCTAGCTGACCCAAAAATAAATGTCTTTCAAAATGAAAATATTTTCAAACCTGTATAACTTACTTTTGTGAAACACAAGAATTTTGGGGATAAAACAACTGTATTCATTGTAGCCTATGACAAAAATAAAAGGCATTTTTCAAGATATTTTAATTATGGTTCTAGATAAGAAACTCATACAATTTCGTACATATGGGTGAGTAAGCTACATAATAAGATAACTCTATTTTTTTTTTTTTTTTTTTTTTTGGATGAGCTGTTCTATTAAATGATTAGTTCAACTCAAAGTTGAAAATTGTGTCATCATTTACTTAACCTCAAGTTGTTTCAAACCTGTATGAATTTCTTTCTTCTGCTGAACACAAAGAAAGATATTTTGAAGAATGTCTGTAACTTGGGTCCCATTGACTTCCATAGTATTTTTTTTCCTACTATGACAGTCAATGGGACCCAAGTCTGTCTGTTTACCGACATTCTTCAAAATATCTTTCTTTGTGTTCAGCAGAAGAAAGAAATTCATACAGGTTTAAAACAACTTATGGGTGAGTAAATGATGACACAATTTTCAACTTTGAGGTGAACTAATCCTTTAAGGACATTTGCTAAATTAACCATGTTTTTTATTATAGTGTAGAAAAACTATGTTTTTATGGTGGATTGATTACAATAATTTTTTAAGTGAGTATAGGAGCAGGCTTCACTGCATATATTAATAAACTTTTAGAGTGCTGGCCTGGATAATTGTAATACGTAAAATAGGAAAGAGGCCGCACTATGCATAAACTTTTATTTGCAAAAATGCGTTTCGGCGTGTGCAAACTGATGAAGGCACGCGCTGAAATGTGTTTTTGCAAATAAAAGTTTATTCATAGTGTGGCCTCTTTCCTATTTTACGTATTACAATAATGTATTACCATTTGGTTAGTGTCGCAAAACATTGTTAATTTTTAGTAAGGTTCTCCAGATTTATATAAAACTTATGGAACATTAAAAAATAGTCCTATGTTACCCGATCAATAATCCTATTAACACACTTTAAAAAAAAAAAAAAAAAATGTTTAGATCAAGCATTGGACTTACGGAGCAGCACCAACAGAGAAACAAGTCCATCACTAGTAAGTATTCACTGCAGTATCTGGTTACACTTTATTTCGATAGTCCACTTTCACTAACATGTCAACTAACTCTCATTAGAGTATTAGTAGGCTGTAGTAGACAGTCAATACACCGGTAGGTTAGGAGAATAAGTTGACTTGTAGTTGCCAAGTAACTTATAGTCAGTAGAATGTCTGTTAGGGGACCAAAAAAACAAAGTGTTAGCAAATATTAAGCAGACAGTCTACTAATACTCTAATGACGGATAGTTGACATGGGATGGCAATTAATATTTTCCTCATTAGTTTATAAGAAGCTGTTGTTACAAAATTGGAAAAACACAGATACCCCAGGGTTGGATAAATGGAAAAACATAATGAAATATTACCTAAACATTGAGAAAACTCTGTCAGTGGACCCAAAAAAAAAAAAAAAAAAAAAAAAACAGTTCAACTCTGTGTGGAAACCAATATTTGATGCTCTGTAATTAGCCCAACGCTAGCTCTGCTTAACTCATTTTGTATTTTATTTTATTTGTATGTAAATCTAACATGGTAATGTTAAATTATTTCCTTTTTTTCTCTCAACAGTTAACTCAGGGAGCACCACCAGTGTAATTTGTGTGTGTGTGTGTGTGTGTGCGTGGGTGTGCGTGTGTGAATGAGACATCATTATTATTATTATTATTATTATTATTATTATTATTATTATTATTATTACTTTGGTTGATTAGGTTATTTATTTTTTTGTTAGTGTGACTTGTCCTGTGTGTGTAACTTGTCCAGAATGTGTCTAAATAGTTTGTCTTGTTTGCCTTGTCTACTGTCCCTTGTCTTGTGTGTTAAAAAAAGAAAAGAAAAGAGTGCTGTATGTATAAAGTGAAGGGGAATGTGCATTGGGTTTTTTTTCTTCTTTTTTTTCTCCCCTATTGCACAGAGAATATTGTTTAGTACTGGTTAATACTTGGATGAACTTGGATGGAAAACCAGGTTGACCAAGTTGTTTGTTGCCCTACCTCTCTGTTTTTCTTTGTACTTGCATAATAAAAAAAAGGAACTTGCGGCCATACAGATACTTGTGAAACTTTTTCACAACAAAGACTATGCTCAGGGCCCTCTTTCTCAATCTGCGGATTCAGAGTCCTTGATGCAAATGCAATGGGGTGTTCTTCCCCTGAAGGTAGCACATGTGAGATAACTGCACCAACGCCATAGGGAGAGGCGTCACAGGCGAGTCTTAGTGGCTTTTTGGGATCATAGTGAGCTAACCACTTACTTGACAACAGGTGCTGTTTACAGGCGTTGAAAGCTTAAACACACTGCAAAGACCATTGCCAATTTTCATTGGTCTGCAACAGTCGGTGGAGTGGATGCAACAGTGTGGAAAGATTTGCTACAAACTTACCACACTGTTAGACCTTACCGGTTTTTTTACAGTAAAATACTGGCAACACTGTTGCCAGTAATTTACTGTTAATTGTACAGTTCTGTACTGTAATCTAGTTTGTTTCTGTAAAAATGCACTAAATTCTAATTCAAGTTAACTAATTTCACTTGCAGAAACCGACTGCCTTAAATTGACCAACTGTCATTTAAATGTATTAACTAAAATTTATAATGCATTAATAATGTGAGCAAAGTATTACTGTGAACTTATTTCATTTGAGACCACTAAAAAACTATTGTAAATAAAGAGATTTCCACTGGACCAGCAACTACACAGTCACCGCCTGTTAAATAAAGCAACATGCAGCAAATCATCAATGTGTGTAGATCTTCTCCTGGACTGAAGCACAGGCTCTACTCTTCTGCACAATGGTGACCCAAAAAACGAAATTTTACAGTAAACTACTGGCAACAGTGTTGCCAGTATAAACCTGTTTCATAACTTACAGTTTATTACTGTTAAAATACATTTTGTGGGTGTGTCTTTTTATCTTACACTGTTAACCCTTTCAACCCCACAGGGAAATCCACACTACAAAGAGTAAAAGTAACATTGAGACAATGTTGCAGTGAGATAATTAAGAGAATATGTAAGTGATTGTTGAGCATTAGTGATGAACACCTGCTGTTAGAACAGAAAATAGAGAAACACAATAACTACGACTGACTTCCAGCCATTACACATTATTACACTTATTATTAACCAGTATGACTTTATTTCTGTCGTACAGAAATTGTTATTGAAAATGTTTGTTTGAAGTTACCATTATAGAGATCAGTGCTTGCTTTAGTTGGGATGCTGATGCTAAAACATTAGTGTTTCTTTTGCTGCTTGAGCTGTGTTTTTGCAAGTCACACTTGTGCACACACAGTTTATGAATGATTGTGGTTGTAATGCTTATGATGATAAAATCATCATATTGCCTGTTCATTCACTAAGGAATTAATTCTTATTCATTCAGAGTTTTATCCTCGATCAAAGGTGTTACATTAGCACTACTGTGAAACTACAGCAATAAATTACTATGACTCATTTTTTTTAACACATCATGCATAAACCAAAAAAAAAAACAGAGCTACACTGTCTTTTAGAAACACAGAGATATCACAATTTAGCACATTAATCTCAACAATGGTGGCAATATTTCTTTTTTTAATTATTATTCATGCAGCAGTGCATGCTGGGAGTTTTATATTATCCTGAAACCCAGCATGCATTGCGACATGAAACTTTTCACCACTGTTGTGATTCATATGCTGATTGTTGATATCTGTGTGTGTCTGAACCAAGTAGGAGTAAAATAAAATTGAATGAACTATATGATTGTTATTTTTCAGAAGACCTGATTACAAAAATATTGATTTCATTTTGTAGATTCACAGATTCATGCTAAATATGACATACCCATAATTTCAATTAATATATACAGGAAAAATCTGAAAATCAGATAATCCAAGATGATTGTGACATCATCACAAAAGAATAAAAACACATTATCATCTTCTTCTTGACTTTTTCTTGCCATATCAAATGTGTTTTATAAACTCACTGTTATAACAGTCAGAGAGAGATGAATGGTAAGAAGTCCAGGGACAAGAGACCAACTAAAGCAAATACTGATCTCCATCATGGTGACAACAAACTTTTATTATTAACTAAATCTCTGTTAATTCTTAACAAGAACTTTTGTACATGTATGAAAGAAATAATGTTAAACTGGTTTGTAAACTGGTTTCACACTCAGTGTTACTGGAAGTCAATTGTAGTTTCTGTGTTTCTCTTTTTTCTGTTCTTGTTTCTCTGTTCTTCAGTGATTCTGCTTATCAGGAGTTCATCAGTTTCTCAATTCACTCACTTCTTTACATTCACTCTGTCAAGTGGACTTTATTAGTGAACTAATGTAGGGAATAGTGAATGAGGGTACAGGGTGTGACTGGGAAAACAGCCTCTGAGTGTCGATTTTGAGCACTGTTCATTTACAGTATATTCCTGTAGGCTATTTTTGTTTTCTAGGGTATATTACTGTTTTAATGGAAAATGGTATGATACTGTCTGAATTACGGCTTTTTTTACAGCAAGGGTTAACAGTGAGTTTCAATGTTCAAGTGCATGAACCTGAACCAGAAAAAGTCTAATGATTATAGAATGCCATACTTGTTTTTTAAAGATATTTAACACTTTAGAATAATGGTCTGTCATTAATAAGTAATTAACTATTAACTAATATAGAAACAAGCTTAACTAATCAGTAAGTAATATCAAATTTAGGAGACAGTTCCCTATTAGGTAATCAATAATTACTGAATGAGATTAGCCTCATTAAGAACTAATAGGTAGTTAAGACAAATTATAAAGAATTACTAATTAATTACTAATCACAACATTAACGTGTGTAGCAACTCATGTAATAACTGCACATAATGTAATAAGTATTACGTTATTATTGTAATAAAATGCTCGTAGTGTAATCATTTTCTCAAAACTTAATAAAATCTTGAGCTCATAATGTAATATATTATTTACAATTATAACAAATATTACAATTAATAACAATTATTATATCATATACTGTCATAATTGTAATAGGTTTTTTAAGCATAAAACATTTGTTTTCCCTTACAGTTCATTTTTAAAATCTAAGTCTTAAACTACCTACAAAATGCACCAGATTTAAATTACTTAAACTGAATTTTATTAGGCTTAGTGACAACATGTTTCTGTTAAGATGAGGTAGAATCAAAGGAGGAAGCAGGATCCAAATCCACATGCAGCACTTTATTAAATAAACCCAGAACTTCACAGATGCAGACAGACTCAAGATCAAGACTCAGGAACAAAACAACATTCAACATCAAGAACCCACAAACACTGACACAAGACTTGGTTTAAGACTTAAGACTTAAGGTTTAAATACAGAGGCAAACAAGCTAAACAAGATAACAAGGGGGTAATCAGAAACACCTGGGGAAACTAATCAACATAACAGGGAACTGCTAACCATGGGACAAGACAGGGGAACACAGACATGAATCATAACATTTACAATGTTTAAAATTTTTGGTAAGCTATGTTTTTTGTTTATTATTGCTTGACACAAATTTCACGATTTCAATTAAATTAAAATCTTGTGATTTTATTTAATTTGGATAAATATTAGGGACACATACGGAGAGCCTTATCAGCTGGTAGTATTATTTAAAGGGGGGGGTGAAATGCTATTTCATGCATACTGAGTTTTTTACACTGTTAAAGAGTTGGATTCCCATGCTAAACATGGACAAAGTTTCAAAAATTAAATTGTACGTTTGAAGGAGTATTTCTGTGCCAAAAATTGTCCTTCCGGTTTGTCACAAGTTTCGGAAAGTTTTTTTCGAGTATGGGTCTGTGTGACGTCAGCTGGGGTGGAATTTCCTCCTATGGGTCCTAAGGGCTCTTCTCCCGCAATAGCGCGGGCGCGCGCGCACTCGTAGACCAGAGCAAGAGAGCGAAAGCAGTACGCCATCAAAGCGCTGTGCTCGGTTTTTGGGAAGTCAATTGTCACAGAGTGACGAATAGGAACTACAACAAATATTAGGAGTTATTACATATTTAGGAGTTCCCTTGGGGAAGCGGTCCCGGTGCAACACCAGGCCGGTTCTGGTGACCTGTCATGGCTGCCCGTATTGACAAGCGGCAGCTGCAGCGGCTAATCAAGCAGCCATTGGAGCGTGTGTCTCCAACGGGGGATTTAAAAGCGGCGTTTTGAAGAGGGAGATCGGTGAGCGGAGGGGCAGAACGGAGGCAGCGGGCAGCAGGCGAGGAGAGAGGCAAAAGCAACGAGACAGCAACATAAGCAGAGATGGGAAAGCTAAAGTGCGGCTGAAGCGTGGGGCACGATTGAGATCGAGAACAGACAAGAGACGGGTCAGTAAGACTGTGAGAACGGAACGAGCGCAGGCATTGTTGGATATACAGATCATAACAGTGGATTTGCCTGCCCCGACGAGCTGAAGTGAAGGTATACTTTTCACTGTGAAGTGGTGTGTCATTGCAGTGTCTGAAGATTGAAGTGAGCACGTGTGAAGATTTACAGTGGTTTGCATGCACGAGTATGGGACAATTAAACACTATCAGCACTCTGAAATCTTTGTCGGGGATTGTTTAGCCTGGAGAGGCGTCATGAAATAATTTGAATTGCTGCATTCTGCCATTGCTGTCCTGTGGTAAGAAGACTCAGCTCTTAACTGCTGGATTCTGCACTCATCATTGTTGTTCTGTGAACAGAGAGAACCGGTTATTCGCTGCTGCAATCCGAAGTCTGCTGACCTGTGAAGGAAAGGTGACACTCAGTTATCTGATGCTGTCCTGTGAAAAGAGAAAGCCCACTGTCTGCTATGAACAGAGGTCCCGTTACCCGCCGCTGTACTCTGCTATTGCTGTCCTGTGGGAAGAGAAGGCGCAGTTATGAACTGTTGGACTTTGTCCCCCCACACTGTGGTTCAGTAAAAGGAGGTGATCAACTGGCGGCTGACCTGAGCCTTCAGCCACTGGAGCCCCGTTTCAACGAGTGGCCCCCTACGAAGAGTTCTGTGGCAGTGACATTCCTTTAAAGTGCTTTTTAATATTCAATAAAAAGAACCAAGCTTTTACTTCAAGTCGTTGTCTGCCTCTTAGTGTGGTACTTTGGTGTAGCTCCTCTGGAGTGGTGGTTGTCCTCGGCCCTAGCGGTGACACAATGTCACCAAAGAAGTGGGTTTTTGGTTGCCAGGGCAAGACAACCCTGCACAGATTCCCAAAGAACCCGGCATTAAGGGACCAGTGGATGGAGTTTGTTTTTCCTGAGCATCAACGGAGTTGTGCAAGACTGTTTGTTCCCTGCATTTCGTCGATGATTGTTTTATAAACAAAGCCCAGATCGACGGTTTGCAGATCGTCTAATGCTTAAGGATCGAGCAGTCACAATGATAAAGGTTCGCGGTCGTGGTTGGAACCGGGCGGTGAGTAAAACTGCTTCAAATGTCTCTGTGTGTTGTTAGCTTGGCTTTAGCTTCGCCCACACGGCCCGCCTCCAGACGCTCGTTTTTTTCCGGAAAGACTCGGTACAGCCTATCTTTCTTTTATAAATATAATAAAACTAAAGACTTTTTGGAGATATGAAGGATGCAATACTACTCTATAGGTACTCAAGATTAACAGGAGATTGATTGAAAATGAGCATTTCACCCCATGTTTTCAGAACTACATCTTCAGACAAACACTACATCAGTCCAACCAGTCCAAAGTAAAAGAATGTTAAACATGTATATGTTGAAATCAAGCGTGCCGCACAAGCCCTGAAAAGTGAAGCCAAAACGTCTCGATCGCCCCCCGGTGGCTGGTCCTAGTATAGGTCATAAGCCCCGCCTCCCCATGTTATTCAACGGGACGTGAGACCAACTAAACTATTAAATTACACTTAAAATATCTTTTTTCCAAATGTGGTTTCTTTCATTTGCTGTCGTTTTTTATCACGCTGATGTAAGTTCAAGTGTCTGTTTCAAAAATAAGTTGGTTTTTAGTTAGTTACGTGATGCGGTGGTGTAACGTCATGATTGACAGCTGTGATTGACAGGTTCTCGAGCGAAGTAGTCACTGAAGCACCAACGGACATTTTTTTCGGGATCTTCGGAGGACTGAGGAGATTGTATTTACATTCTTTTAACAAGCCTCTTGTCGTACTGCAATCAATTTTTTAAAAAGTGTGCAGAATCCACTCTCCCTCAGTGCATTCTGGGAGAGTGAGGGCAGAGCGTTGATTTCGTGGCTCTACTTCCTGCTCACTACTGCGCAGGTCTGGTCCCGAGATCGCTTCTGCGCAGACTCAAGTTCCAATATGTCAGCACCATATCGGGACTCTGGCGGCTTCAGTTCTCATCAATGGAAGAGAGCGAAGGGGCGTCGTCCATCTTTTTTTACAGTCTATGGTTGAAATGCAACATTGAATAGTGTGATGTTCTTCCAGTAGATGTTCTTTATGGTAAACCATCCATAACACACGTCTCATTACAATCCATGCTTCTTCAGTTTTAGAGCAAGGCCCCTTTGTTCAACTTTATCATGCTGATGCAACAGTCCTCATTCTTCTCAAGTTGCAAAAGATCTACTAAAGCTTCTCTGATATATATGTCACACCGGAATGTGAAGTTTTTAATTTATACCAGCATTTAGTTTCTCCACTGACAGGAGAAGGACAGCAACCACTTCTTGGATTTATAAAATTTATTTAATAACAATTTACTCACAATAATAAAATAGGCAACAAGATAAAAAAGTAAAGAAAAGCAACTCACTGGTCAGTTAATGCTACAGCACAATTCACCACAATTCATCAATTCATCAGCTTAGATTCATACTCCAAATCCTATCCTATATCAATATATAAAATCAACCAAGCATAAAAAATAAAATGTATTGAAAGAGAAGTTCGACAGTCTTTAGTCAAATCCCAAACCACATTCAAGGTCCATTGGCCTAATATGGAAGTCCGACTGATGAGCGGGCCGTGGAAGGGAGTGCTGATTCAGATGAGGTGGTCTAGTCTAGTTAGTTCGTCCCTTTACGCAGCTCTGTGATCCAATATAAACAGCGGCAGCACTGAGGAGGAGTAAAAGTAGCCCTTAGTCTCACGCAAAATACTATCCCAGCTCTCTCACACACACATAAGTTGATAGGCAGGACAACTTTCTTTTACTTAGCTCAAATCAGGCGTTGAATCCACCGCATGAACCTCTGCATCCCTCTTCCGATCTGCTGTAGAGAAATACACACTGTTAACCCTTGCTGTAAAAAAAAGGCCAAATTCTGACAATATTATACCATTTTCCATTAAAACAGTAATATACTAGCCTGACTTCGTCATACTCATATTCTAGTCAGAATGTGAGTCTGAGACTGCTCCATAGAGATTTGATTATGGGGCGTGTCTCAACCGAACCAGGAAAAAAAAAAACTCAATTGGATAGATCTACAACCAATCAGAGCAACGGAGTAAATGACGCATGTTCTTCATTCATATTTTCAACCAACAAAATGTCGCGGCTCTCTGTTCCTCTTTTAAAATGAATGCGCTGTGGATATCTTCTACAGACGCGATGGCGGAATCTACACATGATGTTTCATAAACAAAGTTCGGGAGAAGCACGTACAAATAATCAATCCAATATCAACTTGTCATCAAACAATGCCATGTCTAACGTTACCCTATATCAGCATGAGGAAGCATATTCACTCTGTCAACTTACCTAACACTGTAAGAGTGTAACAGTTTTTCAGCATCCCTCCACCACCCCGAATCCTCACTCTTGTCTTGTTCTCTCACAACCAGGAACACGGGGGAGTATGGCTACCGAGCCCACAGCCCTCGGACAGCACGTCATATACGCATTTAGTCTATCTGACTTATTTGTGTGAACTCGTGAAATCTTATAGGCTATAAGCATTTATTCTATCTGACTTATTTGTAAATGTGAACTCGTGAAATCTCAATTCTCCAGCTGCACTCGTCTTTGTTGTAAACTAATTCAAATCAAGCGCTCTTTGGTGACGTAGGTGATTACGTTACCGTTGCTCATCTGTCCATCATCGTATAAAGCCCGCCCTGACAATTTGATTGGTCCGAACAATTTTTGTTCGGGCATAATAGCTCCTCAACGGAGCGAGTCCAGACCGAACTTCCCGACCAAAAAATATTGTGGGCGGGGTTCGGGCTGGCACCCAGGCTAGTAATATACCGTAGAAAACAAAAATAGCCTACAGGAATATACTGTGAATTAACAGTGCTCAAAATCGACACTCAGAGGCTGTTTTCCCAATCGTACCCTATACCCTCATACACTATTCCCTACATTAGTTCACTAATACAGTCCACTTGAATGAAAAGAAGTGAGTGAATTGAGAAACTGATGAACACCTGATAAGCAGAATCACTGAAGAACAGAGAAACAAGAACAGAAAAAAGAGAAACACAGAAACTACAACTGACTTCCAGCAACACTGAGTGTGAAACCAGTTTACAAACCAGTTTAACATTATTTCTTTCATACATGTACAAAAGTTCTTGTTGAGAATTAACAGAGATTTAGTTACTAATAAAGTTTGTTGTCACCATGATGGAGATCAGTATTTGCTTTAGTTGGTCTCTTGTCCCTGGACTTCTTACCATTCATCTCTCTCTGACTGTTATAACAGTGAGTTTATAAAACACATTTGTTATGGCAAGAAAAAGTCAAGAGGAAGTTGATCAGGTGTTTTTATTCTTTTGTGATGATGTCACAATCATCCTGGACATGTCTGATTTTCAGATTTTTCCTGTATATATTCATTGAATTTATGGGTATTTCATATTTAGCATGAATCTGTGTATCTACAAAATGAAATCAATATTTCTGTAATCAGGTCTTCTGAAAAATATTGTAATCATATAGTGCACTCAATTTTATTTTACTCCTGTTTGGCTCAGACACACACAGATATCAAGAATCAGCATATGAATCTCAACAATGGTGAAAAGTTTCATGTCGCAATGCATGCTGGGTTCCAGGAAAATATAAAACTCCCAGCATGCACTGCTGCATGAATAATAATAAAAAAGAAATATTGCCACCATTGTTGAGATTAATGTGCTAAATTGTGATATCTCTGTGTTTCTAAAACACACCGTAGCTCTGTTTTTTTGGTTTATGCATGATGTGTTAAAAAAAATGAGTCATAGTAATTTATTGCTGTAGTTTCACAGGAGTGCTAATGTAACACGTTTTCAGATAATGAAAACTCTGAATGAGTAAGAATTAAGTCCTTATTGAATGAAAAGGCAATATGATGATTTCGTCATCATAAGCATTACAACCGCAATCATTCATAAACTGTGTGTGCACAAGTGTGACTTGCAAAAACACAGCTCAAGCAGCAAAAGAAAGACGAATGCTTTAGCATCAGCATCCCAACTAAAGCAAGCACTGATCTCTATAATGGTAACACAAAAACATTTGTGTTGTAAAACAAACATTTTCAATTAAACATCTCAATAACAACTTCTGTATGACAGAAATAAAGTCATAGTGGTTAATAATAAGTGCAATAATGTGTAATGGCTGGAAGTCAGTTGTAGTTCTTCTGTTTCTCTATTTTCTGTTCGTGTGTTCCTCTTTCCTTCAGTGATTCTGCTTGTTACCAGCAGGTGTTCATCACTAATGCTCAACAATCACTTACATATTCTCTTAATTATCTCACTGCAACACTGTCTCAATGTTACTTTTACTCTTTGTAGTGTGGATTTTACTGTGGGGTTGAAAGGGTTAACAGTGTAAGATAAAAAGACACACCCACAAAATGTATTTGAACAGTAATAAACTGTAAGTTTTAAAACAGGTTTATACTGGCAACACTGTTGCCAGTAGTTTACTGTAAAATCTTGTTTTTTGGGTCACCATTGTGCAGAAGAGTAGAGCCTGTGCTTCAGTCCAGGAGAAGATCTACACACATTGATGATTTGCTGCATGTTGCTTTATTTAACAGGCGGTGACTGTGTAGTTGCTGGTCCAGTGGAAATCTTTTTAAGTACAATAGTTTTTTAGTGGTCTCAAATGAAATAAGTTCACAGTAATACTTTGCTCACATTATTAATGCATTATAAATTTTAGTTAATACATATAAATGACAGTTGGTCAATTTAAGGCAGTCGGTTTCTGCAAGTGTAATTAGTTAACTTGAATTAGAATTTAGTGCATTTTTACAGAAACAAACTAGATTACAGTAAAGAACTGTACAATTAACAGTATTTTACTGGCAACAGTGTTGCCAGTATTTTACTGTAAAAAAAACCGGTAAGGTCTAACAGTGCACAAAACCCTCAGATCGCAACACACACAGACATGGATCACACGCACCCAAAACACCAGTAAGCTGAGCACTTTCCTTCACTTATCTCCATTTATGCGTTGTAATTAGGGATGGCTGATGCGAAACTGACGTTCTTTTCGAGATCCCGAAGCGCAGATGTTTCAAAACACTGATCCGAAGCGTGATTCAAAAACACCCATGTCACGTGACTACGGCTAACGCCCGTTTCACACATACTCCGTTTGCAGTGCGTATGCGGTGCGTATTTTTTTCCGTACCCATGTTAACAGGTTAGGGCTCTTACAGAGTCAACGCGAGCAAGTGACGCTAGCGACACGAGCGACGTGCTCCCTTTCATAGTCTACATGTCGGACGCAAGCAACGTGGGCGATACATCAAATGCAATACACCACTCACGCAACAGGGGGCAGCAGAGTCACTGGTGACTTTCCGGGTGACATTCCGGGTGATATTCAGATCAAAATGGCAACTGAAGAGGAGTGCATCCTATTGCTAATTTTACGTCGTTGGCGGTAACAAAATAGGCAGCGCAGAGTTAGGCAGTGGTATGTTCGCCCTTTAAACACAACAAGAGTCAAGGATGGGGAGTTTGTGACTCTGGTGCTTCCCATGCGAAGGCTGGACGAGGAGAAACATTTTCAGTATTTTAGCATGTCGGCGCCAAAATTTGACGAATTACTTTCGCGAGACGTCCGCTTTCTCCCGGACACTCACCAAAATCACTGCAACCCCATCGCAGTTTCTCAAAGGCTTGCAGTGACTTTGAGGTACCTCGCAACCGGCATAGGCCTGCAGCCACTCGCAGCCAGCTATAAAATGGGCACCAGCACTGTTGCGGGCATTGTAGAAGAGATGTGTTGTGCTGTCTGGGATGCCCTTCAGCAGGAGTTCATGGCCTTTCCTTCGCGCAGTCAGTGGCAGGACATTGCGGAGGACTTTTGGAGACAGTGGCAGTTTCCCCTATGTCTCGGGGCGATTGACGGGAAGCATGTTCGCATCAGAGCACCACCACGATCAGGCAGTGACTTCTACAACTACAAAGGTTTTTTTTCAATTATCCTTATGGCAGCTGCTAATGCAAACTATTGGTTCATCTACATCGATGTTGGCGCATACGGTCGTGAGAGCGATGGAGGTGTGTTGGGCCGCAGTGCATTTGGATCCAGACTGGCAGAGGGCAATTTCAATCTACCTGCCCCTGCTGTCCTAGCCTGGTTCTACCAGACTCTCGTACATTTCATTTGTACAGAGAGTCTGGCCTCTCTCCATTGACAAGCGTTAACTTCCTTGTAGGCGGGTACTCTGTTGAAGTTTAAAACTATTGGATCTGACCAGAGTCACTCTGGATCTGCCATAACCAATTGCTAACATTTGGTCGTGACGTATGTCAACTCAAACTAGCGCACAATCTCAACGTCATCGTTCTCAGCCACTCCTTCTGTTAGCTGATTGGACCGGTTAAAAATTGATCGGAGAAAACCAAAGAATACACCACAATCCCAGACGGAGTTACTGAAGTTACTAAATTTCATTTTTCTTTATATAAATCTACCCTTTACTGTGTCAGTAATTTGTTTAGTCAGAAAAATATTACATTAAAAGTACTGCTTAAAGGTCCCATGACATGAAATTTCCCCTTTCTGAGGTTTTTTAACATTAATATGAGTTCCCCTAGCCTGTATATGGTCCCAAAGTTTCTAGAAATTTTAATCTGTGTGAATCGAGCTTTTGCTATTTTTCTCTGCCTTCGAGAAAATGGAAGCTCAACCGGGCTGATCTTGAATCTCCTCCTTTCTCTGCTTTGCCCGCCCAGAGAATATTTCTCGCCCATGAGAAAATGAGCTAGGAAGTAGAACGCGCGTGCGTGATTTTAGTTTGTCCACGAGAGATATCATGGCATTTGAGCGAGCGAAGCATAATAATTGCTCAATAATTGGATGTACAAATGAACACCGAAGGGTACACACAGAGCTGGGCTTGCTGAACGTCGGACAAGTAAGTCAACAAATTATATATAAGTGTGTTGCTTTACTGTTTATGGTTAGCTTCGTACACGTAGAATGTGGCTGTCACATTAGCTATGCAGCTATGCAGTTACTTACGCTAATGTAAAGGTAGACAGCATCAAGTTACACACACTGTAACGCGAGTGTTGTACATTTCTTTGTTATTTGGATAACGTTAACCGTTTTCCTGTTGGTTATATGGCGCGCGCGATATCTGCATTTCAAGATCAAAGAGCTTGATGTAATAAGATAAATCACAGACGTTACAGATCTCACATGAAAAGGCAACAGTAGGTTTGCATTAGCTACATGTTAATAACTGTAAACCATTCGAATAAAGTACCGTATCCTGACATAATATTTTAAACTAACCATTCGGAAACGTCCTGCTGGAGCCGCTGAGTTGCAACTTCTTCATCCGTTGCTTCTCCATCTGGATCAGATTCTGGGTCAAACTGAAATGCTTGAACGACTGCGTGTCTTCGTGCCATTGCAATAGGCTATATCCAACATAAACAAATGTGCATGGTACCGTTGCGCAAGATGGTCATAGGCCACACCCACCCTCCACCTTGCGCCGCCTTTCTCCTCCTCATTAGTAATTAAAGCTACAGACACCAAAACGGCCCGTCTGAAGGAAGCTCATTCTGGGACTGCATTGTGTCATTCTCAATAAAAAAATCTATTGTAATCCTTCCTTGTTATGTCTGTAATATGACTCGTACTTGAGCTTACTTCACTTCTTTATTGTTTCTGCTTTTCGTTTTTACATCACCGAACTGTGTGCAAAAAACATTCAAGCCTTTACGTCACTTCCGTTCCCAACCCTTAAAGTAACAAGCATTCGTTCTATCTTATTAATGTAACAAACATATTACTTTAACTAAACATCAGATTATTATATTAACTAAGCATGCAACATCCCCCCCCCCTCCTCCCAGTACACTAAGTGTGAAAAGATGTCAAGTAATCCTGAAAGCGGGCAGGCCGAGTGTGCAGTCTGATAGGTCTGCCTGGCAGTGCTGCGGATGGTGACAAGATTGTTGCTTGCGGAGCCGCCGGATGTTGTGCTGGGGGCTGGGGGCACGAATAACTCAGTAGAGAGCAGGGGAGCACGGTGTCCTGAGTGTGATCCACACCAGAAGGGCATTGTACTTTCCTAAGCCGACTGGCATGCCAACTGGAACCATCAGATAGCTGGAATGTAACTGGACCTAACTGATTTTGTACCTGCTGTGGCTGTGACCAGAAAGTGTGGAGCTTGTTTTTTCGGTGTGGCCGCTGAACCCGCACCCAGTCCAGTGGAGAGATTCTGGGAATTCTGGCCTTTTTTTCCTGTTGTATCTGCACTGTGCTTTGAGCTGTTGTCCGTGCACCCTGGCTTTCACCACAGGGTTTCCCCCGCATGAAGTAGTAGGCCGAAGTCTGTGTAGGGCTAACTCCAGCTCTCGTCCCAGCATCAGTTTTGCTGGTGACACCTCAGTGGTGGTATGCTGAGCTGCTCTGTAGTGTAGAAGAGTCTGAGACAAAGCCTCTTTGAAAGAGCAGCCTTGAGCTAAGTGGGCTCTGAGACCATTTTTCAGTGACTGATTAAATCTCTCTACACCCCCATTCGACTGTGGATGATAATAAGCTGTTCATATGTGTTTGATCCCTTTGCTTTGGAGGTAACTGGTAAACTCAGCAGACACTAGTTGAGGGCCATTGTCTGTTGTCAAGGACCTTGGCAGGCCCCAACGGGAAAAGAGCAACTCCAGAAAGTCAAAGATGGAACTGGATGTGACAGAGCCCACAGGTGCAACCTCAGGCCACTTTGAGTGTAGATCATAAGCCACAACAAGGAAACACGAATAATGGGGCACATCATGAAGTTCACAACAGATATCTAGTTGAATATGGTCCCATGGTTGAGTTGGCCAAGGCAAAGACCCCAGTGGCGGTGGGGGTGGTGGGCCCATTTTCCCGCTTACAAGACATGGAGTACAGTCCCGAACAAGCTGCTCAATGTCTTTGTCCAATCCTGGCTACCAGACCAGCTCTCTGCAACGCTGCTTCAGTTTGACTATGCCAAGATGGCCCTCATGCGCCATGGCCAGCACCCGGCCTCTGAGCTTAGCAGGAATAATGACACAGTGTCCACGGGCCAAGCATGTATCGTTCCAGCATGACAATTCATGTTTCACTCTGGCATACGGCTGGATATCTGTTGTGACTTGGGCTGTCCAGCCATTCAGGACATACTTGCGGACAGTGGAGAGGGTGGAATCAGCTGCCGACTCCTCCGTGAGTTCCTCCAAGGACACGAAAGCCCCGAGGGGTGCATGCACCAGTTGAATAAGTTCCTTTTCTTCAACCACATGACAGGAGGCAATGGGGGATGACACAGAACCGGACAGTAAATCTGCTACTACATTATCTCTCCCTGACGTGTACTGTATTGTAAAGTCATACTGCTGGAGACAGTCAGTCCATGGGTACCTGCGCAAGGGTTTGTGGCCAGACCCAGAAGGAGACATAAGTGCAGTGAGGGCTTGGTGATCGGTGCGAAGAGTGAATTTTCATCCATAAAGGTAGGCATGCCAGCGCTCACAGGCCCATACACAAGCCAAAGCCTCCCTCTCTCCAGCCGAGTACTTTTGTTCTGTCTGGTTGAATGCCCGAGAAGCAAAAGCCACAGGCCGTTCGATACCATTCTGGAGTTGTGAAAGAACAGCGCCAGCGGCAATAGCTGAAGCATCACAAGTGACCAGTGTGGGGCAGTCAAGACTGAAGTGGGCTAAAACAGGTGGGCTCGTCAACAGTTCCTTGAGACTGCGTACAGCGTCTGAACAAGCCGAAGACCAGGTCCAAGTAGCATCCTTTTTTAGCAACTGGCGGAGAGGGTATGTGATGGTGGAATATTGAGGCAGGAAGCGCATATAGTATGTTGTCATCCCCAGAAACGATGCGACTTGCGCCTGGCGACGAAGGCTCTGGCACCTGATGTATAGCCTCAATATTGTAGTGTAATGGTGAAAGACCCTCAGCTGAAACATGAAAGCCCACAAAGTCAACCTCTGGCACCGCAAGTAAGCATTTCTCCACATTAAGTGTCAGATTATGTTGACTGAGGGCAGCAAAAGTGTCCCTTAAGCGCTGTTTGTGAATCACTGCATTTGGGGCATTTACAATGACATCATCAAGGTAAATGGCAATGCCAGGGACACTGGCCAGGATAGTGGACATGATTTTTTGGAAACAGCTAGGTGCCGAACTGAGTCCAAAAGGCATCCTCGTGTAACGGAATACGCCCACATGAGTAACAAATGCAGTAAGAGTCCTACTGTCTGGATGAAGGGGAACCTGGAGATAACCTTGGCGAAGGTCAAGTTTGGAAAAAATTGTTGAGCCGTGAAAGTGAGTAGTCAGCTCTTCGATTGTCGGCAGAGGGTATCGATCTGGGATTACTGCTTTATTGACCGATCTTAAGTCCACACAAACTCTCAGGCCACCAGACTTTTACTTAGCCACCGTCAAATTAGAAACCCATGGGGAGGCATCAACAGGTTCGATAATGCCCTCTGCTTGCAGTTTACTGAGTTCTGCTGTGACGTCCTCACGCAATGCCAGCGGAACGCGGCGAAAGCGGCTGAATAACTGGTTTCACTGTGGGGTCCAAGAGAGGTTGGTGTGTGAAAGCAGCTAAGCACCCAAGGCCCTCAAACAGTGTTGGCCATTCTAGTTGCCAGGGACAACTGACAGTCAGAATTTGAGCCCCCTTGTTGTCTAGTAGGGAAAAGTCCAGATTCATAAACAGGTCCAGTCCGAGGATATTGCTGCCATGGCGAGTAATGTGAAATGGGGAGTTAGATAGAGCTTTGGTGCCATACTGGACAGGTGCATGTACAAGACCAATAACGTCAATTGCAGAATATCCATATCCAAACAAATTCAGAAAGGGTGGCTGGATGGGCAAGTGTGACACGCTCATAAGTGGCCATATTGAGTAGCGAGACTTTAGCCCCTGTGTCCAGTAGCAAAGGAATACAAGAGTCCGCTATATTAACAGTGCATGTAGAAAACCCTGCTGAATTAGTGTTTATTGAATGGATAATAGCAGGGTTTGTAGCATTAGCACACGGGTTTCGCTGTGAAGGAGCTTTAGCTGGAGCAGACCGACACCATTTTGCAAAATGGTTCAGCTTTTGACAGCGTCGACATGTTTGTCCCCGTGCCAGACAGTCAGGGGCACGTGATGAGTGTCTAGTGGAGCCACAATTTCCACATTGGCGCTGAACTTGAGGGTATGCATACTGTATGTCCGCACTCGAAGATATATCTGCCTCTGCCCCTTGAACTTGTGTGCATTCTTGTATCATGTCCCCACTGCTTACACTTGAGTCATGTCCCATGTTTAATTTAGCAGCGCATTGGGAAGCAGACTCGATTTGAGATGCCAGAATTGCAGCTTTCTCTAAAGTGAGATCATCATCTTCCAATAGCAGCCGCTCCCGAATGAGTGTATTATTTGTTTTCTCAATTAACTGATCTCGTATCATCTCGTCTGTTAAAGTACCAAAACAGCACGGTTTTGCCAGCCCTCTTAAATCAGCGACATATCAGTATATAGCAATCGACTCACCAGTGCGCTGTCTGCGCTGTCGGAACAGCAACCGTTTCAGCAGGAGACTCTGTTTTTTTTCAAAATGTCGATCTAACAGTGTCATCGCAGCAGCGTAATCATCCGCATCTCCGAGTGTGCGAAACACACACTGCCCTTCGGCTCCTATACAGTGAAGAAGTATGGCCATTTTCCGCTTTGTCGGGACAGCATCGAGGCCCATTGCTAAGAGGTACGTTTCGAACGATCTTTTCCATTGTTCCCATGGGAACGTAAGCTCACCGGGATGGGGCAAAAAGGGGCTCGTGGGAGATAACGACAGCATGGGAAAATCATCAGCCATCCTGGTCGCCAATTGTTATGTTTGTAATACGACTCGTACTTGAGCTTACTTCACTTCTTTATTGTTTCTGCTTTTCGTTTTTACATCACCGAACTGTGTGCAAAAAACATTCAAGCCTTTACGTCACTTCCGTTCCCAACCCTTAAAGTAACAAGCATTCGTTCTATCTTATTAATGTAACAAACATATTACTTTAACTAAACATCAGATTATTATATTAACTAAGCATGCAACATTCCTTCCAGACTATTCTGTTGCAGTTTACATAAGCACTGCACTCAAGTCAAGTCAAGTCATCTTCATTTATATAGCACTTTTAACAATATAGATTGTTTCAAGCAGCTTTACAGAGATAAGTGTATAATTTAAGGTAACAGAGATTGTTTTGGCTTTATAGCAGTTCTTTAATTAAGTTATTTTCCAGCTAAAGTTAGTTTTGATTGATTCGCTTCCGTCGCAACGATCATTTGTTATTAAATTAGGGGCCGCTAAGACGACACCATTCTCTCTACACAGACTTTAAAGTGTAAGTTGCAGGTTAAATTTTTCACGAAGTAATGCAATGTGTTTATTAAACATAAAGATAATAACCGCCCACCATTGTTTTTTATACCAAAATGCTGATGTAATATGAAAAGTTGGCACTTTTAACAGTGGTTTTAACCGCTCCCGCTCCCTTCCACTAGATGGGGAGTCACGTCATAAGAGGAACTCACTAGTAGAGTTACCGTACGCTTGCAGCTATAGATGCCTTACATAACTTCAGAAAAGTTGGTTGTATGTTTTATTTGATAAAAAAAAATTATGGATAAAATAACTCAATTGTAAACATACTCGTGTGTGCTGACTTCAAGGGGACCGTGATCCTGCCTGAAATGAGAATACGCTATTCGCAAAACAAACGGGTTCAGGCCGTCAGATCAGCCGGTCGCAGGTCGAGCTGTTCCACTAAACTCCAAAACGCGTTCACCTCACGGCAGCACACACTCTCCACTGCTGATAGCCCACACAAACACAGTGATGGGGACATCGATCTCTCTTTTTCTTTTCTGACAATAAACATCGCTAATTAAATCGTGAGAAATTGCTAAAGCGTGGATTGAGGAAGGGTATTACATGATGTTTGAGGCGGCGATGAGACTAGCGATTGATGCCTGTGCAGTGTGTGCATCTCTAACGTTGCAGGCTTGCAGCTCTGATTTGGACTGACTTACTGTAAGTAAATAATGTCTTCAGTCGTTGTCCCTCCTTGCTATTCTACATGACGGCAATATTTTGAAAAGACTTGCTTGTTCCGTTATATTATCCGGGTTAAGTTTGCACCAGGCTAGACTAGCTCTAACGTAGCTAACGTTACTCACCTGGCCAACCCTCCACTAATTCTCCTCACACCAAGCATTAATAACTCTTTGAGTGCCATGGCTCCCCTATCTCACGCCTGACCGGTTAAAAATTGTAGGGATGTGGTCCATAAAGAATTTGATGGTTTCCCACATCCTCAGTCATTCTCCAAATAGCCATAATACAGTAAGAATCTAGCAGAGTATGGGTTGCGAGTTCCTCTTGTGACGTCATCACCCAGTAACTGAAAAAACACGCTATCTCTGAAGAAACCCCAATAAATGTTATTTTAACGCATTTTAAGACAGAAATAATTAAATATATACATATAGAGCACTTTAATTTACACATTAATTGGCTGTGGTGGTTAACCTGCAACTTACACTTTAAACGCGAACCTGTGAGAAACGCTGATGGCGTTCAAATGCACATTTAGAATGGGTTCTATAGTTATGTGCGTTTGAATATATGTGCGCAGGTTTGGAATTCCCTACAAGCCAAAATAAATAAAAAAATATTTTTATAGAAAAAAATATATTTTTTATAAAATTAGGGGACACTGGTTCAGAATGAATTAATTTGTCTGCTATTTCTTTGCACAGTAGCTAGGTTTCACTAGTAAGCAATGCTGAATGAAGCTTCCAGTAATGAACCTTTGGCTGAAGCGATGGGCTGCGAGGTCTCAGTGGTTCAGGAAGCCTCATTTTGCCATCACTAGTGTTCCTGCCCATAAGTTCAGCTCGCGGTGTGCGTGTGTTCCTCTGCACACTTTCACTCCACTCCCCCTTTGTTTCTCGCTTGTCTCTTCTTATACAAACTGCCGCACCTGTCCTTAATTAATCCATTAGTCCGAGCAGCGCTGCCAAATCGCGCCAATGTCAGAGCGAGAGGGTTGGGTCTGTCAATCATAACTGTTCGGGAGTATTTAGACCAACAAATAAGCAACCAGTGACACAGCAATAATCAAAATACACAACACACAAACCAAATAATAAATTACGTACACTGTTAACCCTTGCTGTAAAAAAAGGCCAAATTCTGACAATATCATACCATTTTCCATTAAAACAGTAATATACCGTAGAAAACAGAAATAGCCTACAGGAATATACTGTGAATTAACAGTGCTCAAAATCGACACTCAGAGGCTGTTTTCCCAGTCACACCCTATACCCTCATTCACTATTCCCTACATTAGTTCACTAATAAAGTCCACTTGACAGAGTGAATGAAAAGAAGTGAGTGAATTGAGAAACTGATGAACTCCTGATAAGCAGAATCACTGAAGGACAGAGAAACAAGAACAGAAAAAAGAGAAACACAGAAACTACAATTGACTTCCAGCCACACTGAGTGTGAAACCAGTTTACAAACCAGTTTACGATTATTTATTTCATACATGTACAAAAGTTCTTGTTGAGAATTAACAGAGATTTAGTTAATAATAAAGTTTGTTGTCACCATGATGGAGATCAGTATTTGCTTTAGTTGGTCTCTTGTCCCTGGACTTCTTACCATTCATCTCTCTCTGACTGCTGTAACAGTGAGTTTATAAAACACATTTGTTATGGCAAGAAAGAGTCAAGAGGATGATCAGGTGTTTTTGGATTTTGTGATGATGCCACAATCATCCTGGACATGTCTGAATTCTCTGATCTTTCCTGCATATATTATTTGAATTTATGGATATTTCATTTATAGCATATATCTGTGAATCTACAACATGAAATCAATAATTCTGTAATCAGGTCTTCTGAAGAATATCAAAATCATATAGTGCTTTAAAACATTTTGAGCTCCTGCTTATCCTGGACACACACAGACATCAACAATCAGCATATGAATCTCAACAATGGTGACAATCAAAAGTTTCATGTCGCAATGCATGCTGGGTTCCAGGACAATATAAAACTCCCAGCATGCACTGCTGCATGAATAAAAAAAAAAAAAAAAAAATATTGCCACCATTGTTGAGATTAATGTGCTAAATTGTGATATCTCTGTGTTTCTTTAAGACAGTGTAGCTCTGTTTCTCTAGTTATGCATGATGTGTTAAAAAAATTGAGTCATTGTAATTTATTGCTGTGGTTTCACAGTGGTGCTAATGAAACACTTTTGATTGAGGATTAAACTCTGAACGAGTGAGAATGAATTTCCTTATTGAATGAACAGGCAATATGATGATTTTGTCATCATAATCATTATAACTACAATCATTCATAAACTGTGTGTGCACAAGTGTGACTTGCAAAAACACAGCTCAAGCAGCAAAAGAAACACTAATGTTTTAGCATCAGCATCCCAACTAAAGCAAGCACTGATCTCTATAATGGTAACTTCAAACCAAACATTTTCAATTAAACATCTTAATAACAACTTCTGTAGATGTATGACAGAAATAAAGTCATACTGGTTAATAATAAGTGTAATAATGTGTAATGGCTGGAAGTCAGTTGTATTTCTTGTGTTTCTCTATTTTCTGTTCTAACAGCAGGTGTTCATCACTAATGCTCAACAACTTACATATTCTCTTAATTATATCACTGCAACACTGTCTCAATGTTACTTTTACTCTTTGTAGTGTGGATTTCCCTGTGGGGTTGAAAGGGTTAACAGTGTAAGATAAAAAGTCACACCCACAAAATGTATTTTACAGTAATAAACTGTAAGTTATAAAACAGGTATATACTGTAACACTGTTGCCAGTAGTTTACTGTAAAATCTAGTTTTTTGGGTCACCATTGTGCAGAAGAGTAGAGCCTGTACTTCAGTCCAGGAGAAGATCTACAAACATTGATGATTTGCTGCATGTTGCTTTATTTAACAGGCGGTGACTGTGTAGTTGCTGGTCCAGTGGAAATATCTTTATGTTCAATAGTTTTGTTGTGGTTTCAAATGAAATAAGTTCACAATAATACTTTTCTCATGTTAGTAATGCTTTATACATTTTAGTTAATACATTTAAATGACAGTTGGTCAATTTAAGGCAGTCGGTTTCTGTAAGTGAAATTAGTTAATTAGAGTTTTAGTGCACTTTTACAGTAACATACCGTAGATTACAGTAAAGAACTGTACAATTAACAGTAAATTACTGGCAACAGTGCCAGTATTTTACTGTAAAAAAACCCGGTAAGGTCTAACAGTGTAGGTGAAATAAATTACACACAAAGGGTTCAATACTATAGACAGATAGATGTTCCACATTTGACATATATACCAGAAAAATGGCTGGGGAAGCTTTCTGAAAATGGCTTAGACTTTATTAAAAGTGTGAAGCATATGGTAGACATGTCCATGGACAGACAAATCTTAATAATCGATGAAAGTAGAGGCAAATATGGGCTAACAGGCAGAGAGTCAAGACTAAGATTAGCATTGACACAAGGATATCTGTTAGTGTCATTGCTAGGATTATGACCAGGTCCATATCTGAATCAGGAATACAGCCAGGATGAAAGCCATGGTCCATGTTGGAGTGAGGAATAGGGCAGTTAGTGTTGGAGACGAGACAAGTTGTGACTCCTTAATAGACTGAATAAATGGAGATACTGTCCCATGAAGACTAAGGGTGCTTCTCATTTCTTATTTGTGCATCCTCGTTTCCTTTCCTCGCTTCCTTTCCTCGCGTCTCAGCTCCGCCCCCTGTAGGATGCGAGGGAAGGATGCAAGGAAAAGACACGAGGACGGAGGGATCGAATGTAACTTTTTTTTATACATTGGAATACTTGATCACTCGAGCGTCACTTCATCGCGTCATCAGCAGCGCTCAAAGGATCTGCCCTTATGTTGTTGAAGTTTGTTTATTTAAGAAATTCATAATAAATAATAATAAAGCAAGATACCCTGTTGAAATATGTGAGATGTGTGGTTTATATAAACTGCAAAGGTAAAGTATAAATTAAAATGATTGTGACCGATGTGAAGGGGGAGGAGAATTTAGACGTGCGTCACGTTTTAGTCGATAAAACTCTTCCGCATAGGATACACCTGAGTATCCTCGCTCATGACTCCTCAGGAAGCCTCCTAACTCCTCGACCCTCGACTCCTCGCGGTGCAATTATAGAATTGAGATGCCCTTAAAGATGGGTTTCCGGTTCATAGGATGGAGGACGGAGGAGCGAGGAGACGAGGAGGGATATTGAGAAGCACCCTATCTGTCACCGTTTCCCTGGTTTTCCCTGGCCCTGTTACGTACTACATTTCCCAGCATCCCCCTGGATCCACACCTGCACTCACTTCCCTCATCACCGCAGCTGAACCCCATCTCCTCATCATTACCTCATCACCAGCCTTTATATTCAGCTCCCTCACATGCACTCACTGCCGGATATTAATGTGACTTGATGTTATGTTCTGGGTCTAGTTTGGTTATCTGTCACTGGTTCCAAAAATCATCGGTGAGTGAGTCCATGTTTCCTCACTCGGGGTGATTCCAGTGTCGTTGAGAGTTTACCGTCAGCACCAATGGGGTGGATCCCCGTATCGACGGAGTATAAAGAGTTTGTGTGGTTAAACTCTGGTTCCAAAGGTCATCTGCGAGAGATTCCATGTTTCCATGATTCCAGTGTCTACGGTGATCTAGTGTCTACTGAGTCTGCATCTATGTTCCATGCATCTGTGAGTCTTCATTCAAGTTCAGTGTATCTACAAGTCTACATCTAAGTTTCAAGGATCTACGGAGACTGAGACTGTTATCTACGGAGACTGAGACTATCATCTATGAAGACTATTATCTACGGAGACTGAGACTGTTATCTACGGAGACTGTCATCTATGGAATCCATTATTTCCTGAGTTCGATTATTCAAAGACATTTCCTGAGTTCGAGCATTCAAAGAGACTCTAAGTTCTTTGACTTTGACCTTCAGTTGCCTCCAGGGATTCTTGGGGTTGCACACGTGTATAAATAAAGTTTGAGTTTAAATTGTATTCTGGTCTCCTGTCCTGGTATAGCGTGACACTAACACAGTGGTCCCCATGACCTTCCGCAATGAGGCCCAGAATTAGCAGACCTTCACTAGAATGACCAGATGGGGATAATAAAGTAGTCACTTCTACACCAAGTGTTGATACAATGAGAAACTGTATATTGAATATTATGGATGCTCTTTAAAGAGTTAAACAAGTTTTTATACCAACCATTTAAATGACTATATCTCAAAAATATATATTTGTTTTAAAAAGTACATAATTAGAGAGTGAAATCTTTTTTCTTTTTTTGGGTCAAAACTCAGAGTGATGGAGCATGTCATAATCACAAAATTAGTAAGATTTTTATAAAAATAAAAGTTCACAATGTAGCCTAATAAGCCTAATTTTCCTTTAATGTAAATATCTTATTTTACATAAACTTCTTATTTTACTAAATGTATTATATTGAAAGATAATTATTATATTGTAAACACTGTTTTACATTGTGTGCTGGTATCACTGTATAAACTGTGATTACATTATAACTTGCCACAGTGTGTTCATAATGCAATACATTTCTCATACAATAACCTATTACATTATGTGAAAAACTGTTATTACATTGAAAATGTATTATTACATTATGAGCTCAAGATTTTATTACGTTTTGATTTTATTACATTATAATAATACTTATTACATCATGTGCAGTTTTTACATGAGTTGCTACAATGTGTGTCTGAGACGTTAGCGATTGTCTTTTTTTACTCTCAACGTGGTCATAAACTGCATCACTAATTACTCAAGTGTTACTCAGTAACTGCTATGCAGGAATTACTAGTGATCTGGACCTGAAAAACATCTTTCTCACTTAAAAATTATGGTCAAGATCACTAGTAGTTCCTGCATAGTGAAAAGTATTTGCGATTTTATTTTTATTTTTATGTGGATATTTTATATCCTACTGATAAACGGGTAGTCATCAAATACTTTCACTTCAAACTCACTAAATCCAGCCTCAGCCCATTCAGAAATGCCGGTACTGGCTAGAACCCTATACATAGGGGCCTGATAAAAAATGCTCATATTAAACAAAAACTTTAGACTGACGTAGAGGCTTTTGCATGTGAAGTCTTCAATTACAGTTGTTTTTACAATCGCTACACATTTCTCAATACTTAGGTCACTTTTTCAAAACTCTTCACACGGTTCCCCGAAACTACTTTAAGCTTCACACATCGGTTCATTTCACTTTCAAAATGCTCTAAAAATGACAAAATAATTAAAAAGTGCCTTAAATTAAGTCATTCTTCCATAACACTGGCAAAAGTTGTGACCCAACAAACACACTTTGTCATTCATGATTCACAGTTTTTGTTTGTGACTTCAGTTTTGACCGATGCGTGTGAGCAATCTCAAAAAAGAAGAAGAGAAACAGGATTAACTTCCCACACCACAAGAATTTTTGTCAGTAACAGTTTTTTTTCCCAGTAATGATAGACCAAGACTCAAACTAGTAACTATATCTGCAAACATTTAGAATTTTTGAGATTGTCAGCTTATAACTGTGTCCGCTTAGATGATTCAGTCGGGCTAGTTTCTGCTCTTAGATTGTGTGCAGATTTTGAGTACAACTTTGCTATCATTTAATTGTATTTAATTTGACTATAAACTATTCTTGGAGCTCAATAGCAGCTGGACTGAACTGACAGGAGCCGTATTTTACGATTTGAGATCGTTGTTTCAATATTGTTATGATTCATCTGTAGCATTCTTTCAAAAGCATATGCCATTTTTAATTTCCTTAACTTAAGGCCCAACTTCACTCTTTATAAATATCTTTGTCACTGAAAGTGGTTTGCTCAGTTGTTATAGTAAACTGGTTTAGCTGGTCCCTCAACCCAAACCCCTCTAAAACCATTAAAACTGTTTGGCCAGACTGTGAGACCAGTTTAGGGTGTTCTTCTAAAAAGGTTTTTTTCTTTTCTTTTCTTTCAGGAACTCAAAGTGCAGCAGTAAACTTAGACTATGGAGGACAACGACAGAGATTTCATCAACTCTACCACAGCTTCTGATGATCATGATATCTATCAAAGCTATTCTAATCCACGCTATGAAATCAGACTGTCCATCTTCTTCATCGCTGCTCTGTGTGTGGGGGTGCCGTGTCTGATTTGGGCTTTTTATTTAGTGCATCTTCAGAGAAAGACCAGAGGCCGGATCTCAGCCTTCATCATCCTCCTCCTCCTCTGTGACCTGTTGCAACTGCTCCTGTATATATATACAGTGTCAATGCTTCTTTCTTTCAGTTTTTTCCATGGCATTGACACAATCATTATAATCTATGGATATTTTTGTCTGAAAGTGTGTGGCGTTCACCTGCAACAGCTGGTGTCTCTGGAGGGGGTTCTGACACTGAAATATCCACTGATCTCTGCTCAGATTTTCTCAACCCCCTGTTACATCATAATCTCCATCATCATACTTATTTTTCCTGTAATGTGTGTATTATTGCTGTTTTTTGGTGGCAGTGTTGTTGGTTTTTATCTCGCTTTTGGCTCAATTCTGGTACCTTTGTGTTTATTGGTTGTCACAGGCATAATCACATGCAAAGCCCCGCCCACTCCTGCCAGACCATCTGTCAGTGACAACAGACCAGGCGCATCGTTGTTTCTTGTTACCATGGTTACCGTAGTTGTGCTCTATTTACCATATGTGTTGGTTCATTGTGTGCAAATCCTCGTCTTTCGCATGCCAGAGTCTTGGTCCATGATGTCTCTCTGCTTGTTGATTTTGACAGTGATTTCAGAGCCTCTCCAGTGTGTGCTGGTCTGTAGAGAGAATCTCAACACTCAGACCACACAAACACACATAGAGCTCAACTCTGAACAGACATCAGTCTGAACTGAATATCCAGACAAGGCTTATGTCTATATATATTAAAAAAATGGTTCAACTTTATTTTGATGGTCCCTTTGACTATAAGTAATGTTGCACCTACATGTGTACCAACTCTCATTAGAGTGTTAGTAGAGTATTAGTAGACTGGTAGGGTTATGGTTAGAATAAGTTGACATGTAGTTGCAAAGTTACTTATAGTCAGAAGAATGTTCAAAAGGAACCATCAAAATAAAGTGTTAACAAAAGTTCTCTTACGAGAGGTCTCTCGTACTGCGTAAGTATCTTACGCTAGGGGAAAATCCCTTTTCCGTGAGATATTGAAGCCAAAAAATTATCCTTTAATTTTGTATTAATGTAAAACGCGTTGCGGCAGCATGCAGACATAGGCGAGACAGCTCGCGCGCCTATTGGCTGCTCTGTGGCAACTGCATCAGCCTATCGAGCGAGGCCTATCGTGACGTCAGATCCAATGAGGGCGCTTTGCGACCACTGTGTCACATCCCGCCGAAAAGGGCATGGCTTAGGCCTATAAACAAGGCTCGGAGGCAGCTGATATCTGATTTTTCATCTCTTCAGCGAAGCTCTCGCATCGCTGGATCCGTAGAGAGAAGCCGCGCCGTCTGAAAAAGCCTCTCAGCGGGACGAGCCATCCACTGAAGCTGCTGGCCACGCCGCCTTCTACCGCTGACGAGAAAGCCGCATCTGGGGAGGATGATACCTGCTCTCTTCTGGCGTCGGGCAGTGAAAATTGGGCGAGCTCTGTGGATCTCGCGCCCTCTGCTCGTGGACTGTCAAGCAAAAGAGCTAGCATCGAGACGGAGCTGATGCGTATACTCGCGCAGGCCGCGGCGAGCCTCGGCCTCGAGTGGTCAACGCCTGAGCTGCCCTCTCACAACCGGCTAGATGGATTCTTCCTTCCTGGGGATCGCGCTTCGCCTGCGTCCAAACCGGCACCCTTTCTTCCTGAGTTACACGAAGAAGTCACCAAGGCTTGGAACGCCCCCTTTTCAGCTTGAATGCGCTCTTCTGTTTCACTGGCATTCTCCGCTGTTGACGATGGCAAGAACAGAGGATACCATTCGCTCCCGCCGGTCGAAGAGGCGATAGCAGCCCACCTTTGCCCGCCCTCTGCTGGACGGCATGCTAAGCCGGCGCTACCCTCTAAAGCCTGCCGCACGACGTCAACCCTGCTCGGTCGCGCTTTCTCCGCCGCTGGGCAGGCTGAGTTCCAAGAAATGTGACTGTTCCAGTGTATTCTGCAGTAAACAAGCCGGAACAGCTGCCCGCTTGCCTGCACACAAATGCCGTTTTTACGGCTACCCAGATAAATCCCTTAAAGAATGCTTTTTCTGGTGTCCCGGCCACGGGCGATGGTGCTATGAGTGTAGAAAAAATGCCCACTGCCCAGTGCTCATCCCTACACACAAGCACAGCCCACCACACGGGGCTTGCACTCATAAAATCGACTCAGATCGATTGCGCATCAAACGTAGTAAATGTGCCCACTGCCCAGTGCCCACAAACACTATGTTCTGCATGTCTCACGGTTTCTGTAAAAACGAAACCAGTGTGCATTCAATCTGCTCAGGCAGACAATGCACTCGATGCAGTAAATGTGCCCGCTATCCCGCGCCCACATTCACTCACAGACATGACAAGTCCCACGGGACTTGCCCAGCCCTCCCTCCCTCGGTTGACCACCGCAGGGGGGTTGCCCCCCGCCTCGAATGTCGCGAGCATGACGCTTATGTTACAGCACACCGAAGCTCCTCTGTCACCGAGCGACCAGAGCGCGCTTCGCATTCAACCCCTAGCCATCCATGCAGATGCATGGGCAGCGCTTCCCGGGGTTTCGGAGTGGGTGCTAGACATTATAAAGAGAGGCTATTCGCTACAGTTCTGTCGACGCCCTCGCGTCTTGCGCCGTGCGTCGAAACCACGGTGAAAACAGAAGCAGCACCCCGTACATTTAGGATGTGCATGGACGCAGCGCTCGCGCCCCTCAGACTCCGGGGCATGCGAGTATTGAACTACTTGGACGATTGGCTGATTCTAGCTCAATCGCACTCAGAGCTCATAGAGCACAGGACCGTTTTACTCGAACACCTTGAGAATCTAGGTCTCAGAGTCAATTGGGCGAAGAGTTCTCTGATCCCCAGTCAGATAATATCTTTTCTGGGCACAGAACTGGACTCGCTGTCTATGATAGCGCGACTGTCACCACAGCGCGCACTGGATATTCAGCGCGCAGCGAGCTCTTTCGGCTGCGGCGCGACCGTCCCGCTCAGGAAATTTCAGAAGATGCTGGGTCTCATGGCCTCAGCATCATCAGTTCTCCAGCTGGGCTTGCTCCGCATGCGCCCGCTGCAGTTCTGGTTGAAAGCGCGAGTACCGCGCCAAGCATGGACGTCTGGTCTGCTTCGTCAAGTCAAGTCAAGTCAAGTCATCTTCATTTATATAGCGCTTTTAACAATGTAGATTGTTTCAAAGCAGCTTTACAGAGATAAGCGTATAATTTAAGGTAACAGAGATTGTTTTGGCTTTATAGCAGAGTTAAGTTATTTTCCATCTAAAGTTAGTTTTGATTGATTTGCTTCCGTCGCAACGATCATTTGTTATTAAATTAGGGGCCGCTAAGACGACACCATTCTCTCTACACAGACTTTAAACGCGAACCTGTGAGAAACGCTGATGGCGTTCACATGAGCATTTAGAATGGGTTCTATAGTTATGTGCGTTTGAATATACGCAGGTTTTGGAATTCCCTACAAGCCAAGCCTAAACAAAGTACTTGTCTTTCCTTATAAATTTGAAAAAGAATTTTATTTTATTTTGTTGCTTTGGGGTAGGAACGCGAAACGAATTTTCCCGAGAACGCCTTATCTGTATAGTGGTAGAGGGATCCTCCATAGGGAGAGACTAGTTGGCACTTCAGCACTGCGTTGTCATCGGTCCAGGCGAAGGTCCTTCATCAGATCTGGATACGGCCTGGATCTGGCAGGCTGCAGGAAAACCTCGGGATAAACACAGACACTAAAATTAGCGTAGATGCCATTCTTCTCATGATGTAACGAGTACATCAGGATTTATGGGAAGTGTTCCCGGTTCCGGCTGACCTAATCTATGCAGCCTAACATTAAATTATAGAAGTCTATAATGTAATTCGTCTCAAGGTCAATCAGGCATGCATCACAGCTCTGAAACCTTAGAAAGCAAACGACTGGTACCAATCAGGTGTAAGCCTGGGGACTTCCTCGAGGGTGAAAGTGGTGTCAACGGACGCATCCACCTCGGGATGGGGAGCACTGCTCGAGGGCAGACCGTTCTTCGGCCAGTGGTCAGAACGGGAAAAGCTTCAGCATAAAAACTGCCTGGAAATGTTGGCAGTGGACAACCCGCTGACACGTTTTCGTCCCCAGATAAGGGGTCACCATGTTTTGGTGAAACTTACTCCTTTGCTCTGATTGGTTGTAGGTCTATCCAATTGAGTGCAGAGGCATTTTCTTTCCTGGTTCGGTTGAAACACACCCCATAATCAAAGCTCAATGGACCAGTATCAGACTCACATTCTGACTAGAATCTGAGTATGACGACGTCAGGCTACAGCTCGGGGCATTTCACCCCCAGACTGCGGGGTGACGGAGGTTCTCTCCTTCCTACAAGAGCTGCTGGATAAGGGCAGGACCCCTTCCACGTTCAAAGTTTATGTGGCGGCTATAGCAGCGTTTTCTAAACCAACGCTTGATCAGTCAATTGGAAGGAACGATTTAGTCATCCGCTTCCTTAGGGGAGCCAGGAGGCTGAATCCTCCCAGACCTCCCTCAGTCCCTGTGTGGGACCTTTCTACGGTGTTGGAGGCCATGAAAGGTGACCCATTCGAGCCTATCCAAATGATTGATTTTAAACACTTGTCTTTCAAAACAGTGTTTCTTCTGGCTCTCGCTTCAGTGAAGCGCATAGGTGACTTACACGCACTCTCCGTGAGCGCGACGTGCATGGAGTTTGGGCCAAATGACTCGAGAGTCATACTCAAACCTAGGCACGGTTATGTTCCAAAATCTCTCAACACACCGTTTCGGGCTCAGGTCATTTCCCTGTCAGCCCTGCCGGTCTCTGACGAGGAGGGAGACGCAAGCTGTCTTTGTCCAGTCAGGGCATTAAGAGCTTATGTGTCTCGCTCGTCTTGCCTTCAGACAGACAGAGCAGCTATTTGTTTCGTTCAGCAGGTGTTCCAAGGGACTAGCTGCATCGAAACAGAGCCTATCCAGGTGGATAGTTGATGCTATAGCGCTAGCGTACACTACCAAGGGCTTGCAGTGCTCGTTGGGTGTCAGAGCGCACTCCACGAGGGGCATGGCCTCATCGTGGGCTTGGTCCAGTGGGATTGCCTTGCAAGACATATGTATGGCGGCAGGCTGGGCCTCCCCATCTACATTTATAAGGTTTTATAACCTAGAGGTTCCCGCCTTACAGGCCAGGCTGTTGTCGGTCTAGACGAATCAGTACTGTCTGTTTCGGGTGCTATCTATTCAGAATGCTGAGACCACTGAGCGCTGCTCACTGATCGACCATAAATTGCTGTGGGAAAATTGCATAAGACCCGCATTTTTCCTCATCAGTTCAGGCCGAGTCCCGCCCTGTCTGTATGATATGATGTTAAGCACTTTGCGTCTCTGGACGCTGCTGTATGTGGGAAAGTGTGGCTTCGCCCCCCTCTTTCCAGGACTCTCTGTGAGTTCCCTTGGTGATTATGCACTAAATGAACCCCGGGCGTTTTCGCCTTTGGTGTTAGATCCCAGCACGCACGGTGTTTTACATTGGGTCCCCTAGCGTAAGATACTTATGCAGTACGAGAGACCTCTCGTAAGAGAACGTACTCGGTTACTAACGTAACCTCAGTTCTCTCTATGAGAGGGAACGAGTACTGCGTATCTTGCCATGCATGCAACACGCTCTGGTTCGCTCCGGCGATGAAAAACCAGATATCAGCTGCCTCCGAGCCTTATTTATAGGCCTAAGCCATGCCCGTTTCGGCGGGATGTGACGCAGTGGGCGCGAAGCGCCCTCATTGGATCTGACGTCACGATAGGCCTCGCTCGATAGGCTGATGCAGTTGCCGCAGAGCAGCCAATAGGCGCGCGAGCTGTCTCGCCTATGTCTGCATGCTGCCGTAACGCGTTTTACATTAATACAAAATTAAAGGATAATTTTTTGGCTTCAATATCTCGCGGAAAAGGGATTTTCCCCTAGCGTAAGATACTTACGCAGTACTCGTTCCCTCTTCTAGAGAGAACCGAGGTTACGTTAGTAACCGAGTACGTTTTAAAGAAAAAAAAATCACAAATGCTTAATAAATATTTCTCTTGTGCCGAAGTTAGCAAAATGGCCTAAAATGGCTTATGACACCTATATACACACACACACACACACAAGACAGTTACAGCTCATACAGAACACTGCTGAAATATGAACATATCACACCAGTCCTCGGGTCCTTGCACTGGCTTCCAGTTGCATTTAGAATTGATTTTAAAGTACTGTTACTCATTTATAAATCACTCAATGGTCTAGGACCTCAATACATTGCAGATATGCTCATCGAATATAAAACTAACAGATCAGTCAGATCATCAGGATCACGTCAGTTAGAAATAATAGCAGTGGTTCACTCAAAGCCAGGAGAGTCTGCTGAGTCTGGAACAGCTTCCAGAAGAGATCAGACGTGCTTTAACAGTAACATTCAAATCCAGACTCAAAACACTCTGTGCATTTACTGACTGAGCACTAGCTGTGCCACTGTGTTCGACTGATTGCATTTTATCTTATTTATGTAACATCTTTTTATTCTTTTTTTAACTGTTTATAACTGTTTTACTTATGCTGTTTTGATTTTTGGTTAAGGCTGTCTGGTTGGAAGAGTTGAGAGGATTGGGAAGTGAGACGGTGATTACCGAAAGCCAGTTTTGATTATTTTATGTCAATTTAAATTCCTTCTCTATGTAAAGCATTTTGAATTACCATTGTGTCTGAAATGTGCTATATGAATAAACTTGCCTTGCCTATTGTGTTTATATACAGCTAGTTATAAATACTGTTGTAAAAATTACAAATGAGGATATCCACAAAAGGATCCCATGTTTAACACTGACACAATTTATTATAAAAAATAACATGAATAGTTTTCTCAGCCTTGAATCTGTGTGACTGTCAGGGTTCCTGAGTCTCATTGTGTGTTTCTCCCACTACTTCCCAAAGAACACTGAGCGTCTAATTTAATTTAATTCCTGGATGACCTCTGTGTGTTTGGGTGTGGAAATGTGGGAACTCCCGTGCCATCACTGTGAGTGCTTTAGGATGCGTTCCCAGGATGCTGTCACATTTTCTCCCACTTTACTTTCCACTCCTCATCCCCATAGAGGAACTCTTTCACATGATCAAATGTTTGCCCCTTACAGAACAAAAATATATGGGAATATACTGCAAAATATAATGTGATATATTACATAATACATTTCCATATATGGGAAACTAGTGCTTATATTTTTCAACATACTGCAATATATGCTTTGACCATGTATGGCTATATGTTAATGAATATAACATATTTATAAATTAAGACAAAAATAGCATTTCATGTAATATTAACAAAATTTTATATTTTATTGTGTACATATTTTTCACATACATGTTCCCATATAAATGTGAATATAATTACATATTGACATTACAATAATGTAATGTCATATAGCGCCCCCTACCGTATAAGCGTGGATGGCTGGAAAATTCATGCAATGGCGAGGAAAGAGTAAAGAAGAATTAAAGTAAATTCTAAAAGTAATCTACACAAAAATTCAGATATGCAGAATTAGAAACATCTGTTTTATATCAATATTCTAATCAATATGTTCAAACAATGTAAGTTTCATAAGTCTGTATATGAAAACTATGTAAAAAAAAAAAAAATTAATAGGCTACTCAATCAAAATAGTTAACACAACTACAAGCCAAGTATACTTTGAATAGTTAATTATACTTTTAAGTATATCTCAATCAAAATATTGAGTACAAGTACAGGCCAAATATACTTGGACTTTTCTCTCAGTCAAGTCAAGTACACTTAAGTGCAATTTTAAGTATATTTCTGAGAAGTATATAAAATGTAGACTTTGAAAGTATACTTTCTTATTTTTAGTTGAAAATAAGTATACTAATAGAACACTTGAATAAACTTATTTTTCGTAAGGGAAAGTTAGTTTGATTGACTCACTTCTGTTGCAAAGATCATAAACTTAAGGGCCGCTAACATGACACCGTTCTAACAGAAAACCCTTAACGTGCTCCGGCCGGGGCTCGAGAACGCAAACCCTGAAATAGGTTCCAAAGTGCAAGCCTTGAAAAATGTTGGGAAAAAAACTTTCTTCAGCCTATCCGCTGTGTTTTTTGCATCCGGAGCCGCCCGCGCTCTCGCTGTCCTTCACCTGCTCCTCCTTACATGGCTGCCCGCCACGGATTTTTCCGAGTTCTTCACCGCTGGCCCACCCATGGCTATGTGACCGTCTAATTGCCGCTTCTCCGGGGAACAGCCTATCACGACGAGCCTGCCCGGCCGCGTGTGGTGCTCTCATCGCCGCTAAGGACCCTCTCGTTCTGCGTGGTCTGCTTGGGCTTTACACGCTCAAGAAGCTTAGGAGAACCCGGAGAATTGCGGTCATTGTAATTGCTGTCCATGTAACGTTAGCTTTTACTAAGCCGGCTTTTAGTTGCACGATCCAGCTGGCCGTGCTCGACCTTTCTGACTCGGATGGAGGACACGGTGATGATGACGCGCTACCGGGGGACTCCCGGAGTGCCAACTCTCTAAAATATTTGAGCTGACATCAGCCCAATCCGCATTCCGTGAAGAGGACATCTTCGCGGGAAAACCTCACTCTCGTTGACGAACCGGCCGGTTCCGATGACGGGGATGACGCTTTTAGCGTTCCCTAGGCTAGCGCTCACGCGGCTTTGCCTCAGTCCATCCTCCTGGAAGTTTGTGAGCGAGCGGCCGTTCCTCTCAACATTGTGTGGCCAGCTCCACAGGAGGAAACAACTCTTAAAAACGTTTTTTTTCCAGCGTTCACGAAGCTCATAAGCATGGCTGGAGCGTCCCGCTAGACTGTTAACACGGTCTCACGGGCCTTGATGTGTTACGATTACGTGTTGAGGCTTTCAATTTATGCCTTCCTAGGAAGGCGGCCCCGAACGCAAGCGGCCTGCCTGTTGTTCGACCGTTGGGAGTATCGAGCCCGCTTTCACGGGCCACGAGCCCTCCGGATTCTCTCCTGGTCCCGGAACCCCTGTCCAAAAGACACAGGGTCTCCCCGGGACGGTCGGTTAATTCCTTCTCATGGCTGCCCAGCCCGTGTGTTGGACGCTGTTGTGAGGAAAAGTACATAAGCAGTGTGACCACACCGCACGCACTTGGTTCCCCTCACCCAGTTATTAAAGGCTTCGGCCCCAGTGTTTTCCCAACACAAAACACACACATTACTAAACAACACATTTAACAAACGAATCAGATGAATTCGTGCAGATTTATATATCTGCCAACATAGTGAGCAAACCTCTCTGATCCCATGCATGTCGCCCTGAGTCCGTCCACAAGAGGGCGCCATTGCCTCACAAATCAACCAGCTGGGCTCACACAGCTCAGTTGTGGCTGCCCAGCTCATGTGTTTTTACTGGACGTTGTGTGTGGAAGGCCCCTGTGTTCCCCAACACAAAACACACACATAACTAAATAACACTTTAAAACAAACGAATTAAATAAATCCGTTACAGAGAGAGTATCTCTCTCTGCAGATATTCTTTTTCTGCCTGCACTTGAGACTGCCCAGTTCATGTGTTCAGGAGATGTGTGTTTTCCCCCCACTTAAAAATCAGGGGGCACTTTGTGAGGGAAAGCTTAGCACAGTGGACACCACACTATGTTCCCCTCACTCTGTCAATAAAGGCTTTCGGCCCCAGTGTTTGCCCAAAACAAAACACACAAAGTTACGAATCAAATGAATTCGTTTTGGAAAGAAGACCTCTCTCCGCAGAGAAAACTTCTCACTGCAGAGAGAGGAAATCCCTCCGAACCCCTGCATGTCGCCTCTAGTGTGCCCACTAGATGGCGCCTTTGCATCACAAATGAACCAGCTGGGCCCAAACAGCCCCGCTCCGGCCCGAGCGGGGGCGCTTGTGAGTCACGAAGCGGCTTGGCAAGCCGTTTCAGCGCCCGAGTGGGTTTTGCGTACCATAACCCAGGGTTACAGGCTGCAGTTTGCAATAAAACCTCCGCATTTCAACGGCGTTCTCTCTTCTCACACAGAAGAAAACGCCTCACACATTCTGAAAGAGGAAATTTCCTCCCTCCTAAACAAGGGAGCGATTCAGATGGTGCCACCCAATCTGATATACCATGGTTTTTATTCCTGGTATTTTCATCATCCTAAAGGCGTGGCGCCCCCGCCCTATATTGGACCTTCGAGTGTTGAACAAACATTTGAGGAAATACAATTTCAGAATGTGACAAAAGGCTCTCTCGCCCGTGCCATAAAGCAAGAACGAATGGTTCACATCAGTCGATCTGAAAGATGCTTTCTTTCACATAAGCATCTACCCTCCACACAGGAAATATCTTCGTTTCGCCTACCAAGGCAATTGTTACGAATTCACAGTTCTTCCGTTCGGGCGCAATTTGAGTCCCTGAACTTTCTGTCTGTGTGCGGAAGCGGGCGTGGCGCCCCTGAGACTATCAGGGCTGAGAATTCTGACTCGCATAGACGATTGGCTCATCATAGCCAAATCGAAGGAGAAGGTGTCGCTGGTCACTGGCCGGGTGCTCGCCCACATCTCATCCCTCGGGTTCAAGGTGAATGCGAGCAAAAGCAATCTGACTCCCAGTCAGAATGTCATTTTCCTGGGCTTGGAATTGAACTCAGTCTCCATGCGAGCGGGTCTCTCTCAAGAGCGCGTTCGCTCGCTGATCGACTGTCTGTCTCAGTTCAGAGAAGGGGCGAGAGTACAATATCGCACATGCCTCAGGCTGCAGGGTCTCATGGCTTCATCTATCCAAGTTGTGCCGTTGGGTCTCCTGAGAATGAGAGCGTTCACGAAATGGGTTTTGTCACTACATTTCAGCCTGATTCGCGATCTCTGCCGCTCAGTAACGGTGACGCCCGCCTGCTCGGCGGCCCTGCGCCATTGGGAGAGCGAGAACTTTTACGCACGGGGAACCCCCCTCGGGACGGTTACGATGCGGAAAGTTGTGACAACAGATGTGTCCTTAACAGGCTGGGGAACCACCCAGGAAGGCAGAATGGTGAACGGTCTGTGGCTGAGCAGACTACGTTCAGCGCACATTAGCTATTTAGAGCTTTTACCATTTGGAAAGCTCTGAATCATTTTCTGCCTCGCCTGCAGGGACATCCCGTTCTAGTACGGTGCGATAATACCACGGCAGTGGCTTATATCAACCGTCAGGGCGGCATGTGCTCGTCGAAACTCCACGCTCTAGCTTACAGGCTTTTGATGTGGAGCAGACGGGTTTTTCTGTCATTATGCGTGACTCGTGTTCTGAACAGAGGCGCCGGATCTGCTATCGAGGGGAAACCCAATCTACGGGGATTGGCGTCTTCACCCGCAGATAGTGAAGATCTTATGGATGAGATTTGGACAGGCAGCCGTAGATCTTTTCAACCACCATTATCCTATGTTCTTCTCACTAAAGGACATGGACGCCCCTCGGGGCAGACGCACTGGCCCACCCATGGCCCAAAGTGCTGCTGTATGCTTTTCCTCCCCTGTGCCTGATAATTTTCACACTGGCCAGGGTGAGAAAGCACGGCCTGTCTCTCATTCTGATAGCACCCAGGTGGCCCAAAGCCCCGTGGCTTGCAGAGATAATCCCTCTGTTATACGCCGAGCCATGGCGCCTCCCCCCTTGCACGGACATTCTGTCCCAAGGCAACGGGAGATTTACCACCCCCATCCGGACAGGGTGGCTCTCTGGGCCTGGCCCGTGAGAGGACGAACCTAAATGCACTGGGGCTCCCGCCGCGTGTGATCGGCACTACTCAGAATGCCAGGGCCGTTTCCACGTGATCCCTATATGGCTGTAAGTGGCAAGTGTTCGAAGGGTGGTGTGATGGGCGTGGTCTCACATCTTATTAGTGCTCGGTGCCTGATATTTTGTGTTTCATGCAAGACCTCATGGAAAGAGGCAGGTCCTTTTCCACCATTAAGGTCTACCTGGCTGCGATTTCAGCCTGTCATGTGGGTTTTGAAGCTCCACCGTCAGGCAGCACCCTCTAACCCAGTTTGATGAAGGGTGCTTGCCGCTCTTTGCCAGTCATCAGGAGATCTGTTCCAGAGTGGGACCTCTCCATGGTGCTGGATGCACAGTCTCTGTATCCTTTGAGCCTCTGGGGAGTATTTCCCTTAAGCTGCTGTCCCTCAAGACAGCTTTGCTCTCGGCCTTGGCATCTGCTAAACTACATGCACTCTCGGTTCACCCCTCGTGTGCCAAATTCTCCCTAAGTGGAGATAAGGTTTCCCTTAAAGGGCACCTATTATGCCCCTTTTTACAAGATGTAATATTGGTCTTGGGTGTCCCCAGAATGCATTTGTGAAGTTTCAGCACAAAATACCCCACAGTTAATTTATTATAACCATTTGAAAATGTCATTTTTGGGGCCTGTTTTAAAAAGAGCTGTTTTGGAGTACCTTAAATGTTAATGAGCTGCATATCCCCACCCTGCTGCTGGACCCAGATGATGAAGAGACACGAATGAGAATGGACTAAACGTCTCGGAATGGTTATTTGATACATTTATGTACTTACAAAGTTTTAATCGCGTCCCCTTTGCAATTATGGATGTGCAACACACACACATACACACACACACACACACGAACTGTGATAACGTTCGTGCAATTTTTTTAAACTACACACACACACACACACACACACACACACACACACACACACACACACACACACAAATACTATGATAACGTTTGCTAAGTACAAACGATTTATTTATTTTTTTCTTAAGGGGAGGGAGATAGACGTTTATATACTGTCTATGGAGATAGAGCAGACCTTAATTTATTTACATTTGTAATTGCTGCAAAAATGATAGCCTACGTGACATAAAACTGTCTGACGTTGTTTGTTGAGACATCCTATGACGATGACAATAAATAGCTTTAGACGCATTTGTTGTTGAACTGGCTGACATCGATTGAAATGACTATTTGCTCAAAAATCATAAAATACAATTACTTCTGGAGGTGACGTTGAATCGCGAACTGTAGGCAATGATCCACACTTGATTAACTTTGACCCTCGTTCACTAAACAGTCAGTCAGAAAATGAAGGAAGTTTAAGTGACGCCGTTTCTTCATAAATAAAATCCATCCGCTGCGTTTTCAGTGGCTCTGATGTCAGTGAAGACTACTATGTCCATTCTTAAATTCCACAACAGAACACCTAAGTTACACTTCTTATGAGACATTACACACCGGCTGTCGTTGAAACAATGGAGGATGCAGATCACCGAGGGCGGGGTCTATGCCAAAACCAGACTGTCAATCAAACCGCGTCGGTGGGGCTTAGCGCAATTCTACGTCACAGTGAGGGAAATCTAGAACAGGGCGTTCTGAGACAGTGCTTGTGATTTATTGAGATAGTAAAAAAACTACTGGGTGGCCCTTTAAGCCTAACCCGGCCTTCATGCCGAAATGCTTCCCTGCGTTCACTTCGGAGGTTTTGGAGCTATCCGCTTTTCACCCTCCACCTTTTTGCCTCCCCGGAGGATCAGAGGCTGAACGCTCTGTGTCCCGTCTGTGCTCTGCAAGCATATACTGTATGACCAGGACCAGTGCTTTCCGCAAGAGCTCTTTGTTTCAAGGGCTCCCCCCGCACAAGGGGAGTCCCATTTCAAAGCAATGCCTTATGGACGCTATACTATGGCATATGAATCAAAGGGAGTGCAGCCCCCAGGGGGCATCAGAGCTCATTCCATAAGGGGCTTAGCCGCCTCTTGGGCTTTGTTCAGGGGAGTGCCACTGCAGGACATCTGCTCCACTGTCAGCTGGGCCTCTCCTCATACCTTTGAGCGTTACTACCGGTTGGATGTCACCAGAACCTCGGTGGCACACTCGGTCCTAGGGGTAGGGTCCTCTTAGCCCTTTCCCACAGCCCCGTTGGGTTAACCAACGAGGAGTGAATGGGCCGGCTGGCCATGTTCATTCCTGTCACCAAGCATTTGCATTCCTTCTTGGGTTTAGCTATGTGCATTGGTGGTGCGGGGGCCATTATCATGTATGTGTCTCATGCATGTTTCATGCCCTCCTTGTCCACAGCAGTTTAGCGTGGCGTCATCCTTGCACGGTCATGTTTGTGGGACGTGTCAGGCACCGCCTTTCTGAGGTGACCGTCCTTCTCTGGCCTTCAGAACCTCACTGTGAGTGTATTGGGCAATCGGGGAGCTGTCCATGTCTCTCCCATAGGTGGATCTCGAAACGAGATGATGAAAGAGAACAATAGGTTACTGTCGTAACCCAGGTTCTCTGAAACATCGAGTGGAGAGATCCACCAGCGTTGCCCCGCTTGCCACACGAGAAGCGAATATACTTACTGAGGAATAGCAGCGCGCGGAGAAGTTATATGCCTTGGTAAGGGGTGTGGCCTTACCTGGCATTGGCTGCGCGCTTCTGTCTGTCTAGCCAGACTTGGTGCAATTGGATGCTTCTGCAGAGGTCAGGTACGGATGCCCTTCCCATAGGTGGATCTCTCCACTCGATGTTTCAGAGAACCGGGGTTACGACAGTAACCTATTGTTTTCTCAGATCTGATTTATCAAAACGGATTTAAATCCGATCTTCAATTCCCACGCTATATGCAGATTTAATGGAGTGCATGTCAACGAAAGCAACAGATATGAACTGCATCTTATTGATCATCAGCTAAAATTTGAAAATCAAAGAGCGCAATAAGAGAGAGTAACAGCCCTGGTAAGATAATTTAGTTTCTTTACTTTTAATGATGATGATTGTGTGTTAAGCGTCTGCAACTGACTTTCACTTTGATTTGCGATAGTTTGCACGTTGGCTTAATGAATAGATGCACAGCTTCTCATCTGTGGCGATGCGTGTAGCAGGAGCGTCGTCATATCTGGCCAGTGGCGTAGCGTCTGGGCATGCAGGGTATGCACGTGCAAATGGGCCCGTCCGTGTGGACCTTTTAATTAAAACAAGGGAATTCATTTTTAATTTGTGGCCACAATAAATATATTTTTGTATGCATGTCATATGTAGTAATTTCTTATTTCTCCGAAATGTCAAATTTTTCCGTCATTTCTTGTGTGCGTTTATTATTTTTTGCACCCCGCGGCTGACGTAGAACTACGCAGTCATTTTTTACATGATGCATCGCCGCGCCAAATAAAAAAAAGAAAACACAGTGCGAGAGGTTACTAGCGGCTAGCTACTTGAACATTAAGGATGGACAAATACAAACATAAAAGTGGGGCCTTAAAGAAAAAGAGAAGGTAGAGAAGTTAGTCACGACACAAAAACTACCCAAAATAGACATTTTTTTTTTGCCGAACTAACGTTAGTGCGAATGACAACGATGTCGAAGCTGAGAGGGAAGTTTTGTCAGTTAATATTAGCAGCTGCATGTCGTCTTTGGATGAGAAAAACAATGCAGCTGACAGCTTGATGAGGTGCCAAGAGTCGGGGAGCGAAGAAGCAGTCGCAGACGAGCCAAAAGCTGGATATTCGGCAGGAAATTTGTCAGCGGGTTACCCAACAGATAAAGGAAACTATCCAGACACACTAACAGATGGGCAAGTAAAACATTTTATTGTGTCGCAAGGTTCATGCAAACCACCTGGTCCATTTCCTCGAGATCCATTGCAAGGAGACAGGTGCTTTTCGGCGAGTTTTTACTCCACCACAACAAAAGCTGGTGTTCAGCTACCGAGATCTTGGCTGTGTTACTCGCCTAAGCTTGATGCTGCATATTGTGAACCATGCTGGTTATTTGCAGACCGCAGTCACAAAAGCTACAACATGGCATGGACACAAGGAATACGAACATGGCAGACCCTGTCAAATAAAATTTCCAAGCATGAAGGCGCAGAGTGCCATGTAGCAGCTTGCAGTGTTTATGATCAGTGGCGTCTGCATGGAACTTTTGACGAGGCGTCAGAACAGCAAATCCGTCAACAAGTTCATTTTTGGAGGCAGGTTCTAGACCGGATCATTAATGTCACTTTAAACTCTGGCATCAAACAACCTTGCATTTCGGGGACACTTCGAAGACACTAAAAGTGTCAACAAAGGTAATTTTCTCTCCATCATCGACTTACTGGCCAAGTATGATCCATATTTGAAGGAGCTGCTCAGTCGCCCTGCTGGTTCCGTTAAGTATCTCAGCCCAGAAATCCAAAATTAACTGATTGGTATACTCTCTGAGTCTGTCCAGAAAGAAATTATCAGTGAAATTAAAGCTGCGCCGTTTTTCTCAGTGATCATGGATACGACTCAAGATGTAGCCTATCTAAAGTGGATCAGATGAGTCAAATATTTCGGTACATAACCATAGAGAGAGATAGCCAGGGTGCTGCAATGGCTGTGAAAATCAACGAGTCTTTTCTGGGATTCCAGCAAATGCCTGACTCGTCGCTGGCACAATAGACAATGAAATTTTACGTTCAGTTGAGGAAAAAGGTCTTGATATTTCAAAATGCCGTGGCCAAGGATTCGATGGGGCTGCGAACATGAATGGCATATACACGGGAGTTCAGGCAAGGATACAGGAGAGAGAACAAAAATCCAACACATGTACACTGTGCTGCCCATAACTTAAATCTGGTCCTCAATGATTCAGTTAAGTCAATAACAGAGCTGACAAAGTTTTACAACACCATGGAAAAATTATACGTGTTTTTGCGCACAGTATAAAAAGGTGGAATGTTTTGGTTGAGATTACTGAAAAACCCACTCCGGGTGCGGGTGTCAAGCTGAAAAAACTGTGCGCTACTAGGTGGGCATCGCGCAATGATGCCGTGTCTGCAATCAGATACAGATACGTTGACGTGTTGAAGGCCCTGGCCAAAATTTCACTTACTAGTAAAAAGACAGATGAGTGCAACGAGTCTATGGCTTTGATAAAGCTGATGGAAAGATTTGACTTTGTTTTTATTATAGTTCTTCAAAGTGAAGTCTTGGAACAGATCAATGTCATTTAAAAAATGCTACAGGCAAAGGATGCTGATCTTCTTAAAGCTACAGAATTACTCGACACTGCCATCGTGGAGTTGACAAGGTTCAGGGAAAATTTCGAGGAGGCAAAAGCAACCGCACAATCCATGGCTGAGAAGTGGGGAGTGAAACAAACCTTTGAAAAGGAAAGAATTAGAAGGGCAAAGCGCCATTTTGATGAATTCTGTCAGGATGAGCGTTTGGCTGATGCTGAAAGTTACTTCAAGGTAAATGTTTTTAACGCTTGCCTAGACGTTGCAATTTCCCAGCTGAGTCGGAGATTTTCAGCTTTGCGATCAGTTGCCGATTAGGTTAGAGTGGTCCAGCCACGTATATTTGCAACTGAGGAGAAGAACGCGATATACGAAGGGGCACAGAGGTTAGTGGAGAGATACAACCAAGACTTGTCTCCAGCCCTTCCACAACAATTGATCGCATTCCGTGCAGCCTTTAAAAGACAAATCTCTGAGATGACAACAGTTAAAGATCTGGACAGTTTTTTGATTGTTGAGAACAACTCTATCACATCTAGCTTCAGTGACATGTGCACCGTTTTAGTTCTCTTTCTTACCATCCCTGTTACTGTTGCTTCAGTGGAGCGCTCATTTTCAAAACTGAAGCTAATAAAAAATTATTTGCGGAACACCATGTCGCAAAACAGACTATCGGCAATTCTTTCCATCGAGAATGCACAAAGCCGTGAATTAAACACCAATGACATCGTGGATGAATTTGCCTAAAGAAAGGCCCGGAGAATGCAACTAAAATGAGTGAGTAGTTTTATGTTTTTACATTTTGGGCCGCCGTGCCAAGAGCAGTAGTTTATTATTGACATTGGCTGGTTGGTTTATACTTGTTTTTGCTCCGTTTTGGTTGTGAAAAGTTGTTGGGTAGAATGTTTTTTTATGGTATTGTTTGGTATGGTATTTTCTTGATACACTACAGTGAACGTCTATAAATGTCTCTTCGATGTACTTGGGGGGCAGGGTTGGGGGGCCGTAAATATTTTTTTGCATATGGGCCCGAGATTGACTTGCTACGCCACTGACTGTGTCTAAAGTGCTGGAAAAGAGAGAGTTAAAAGTTTGTCGCAATATCGAGTTCTTCTAAGCTACCTGGGATGCTGAGATGATGAAACTGATCAGGAAGATTATTGATAAAGCAATCTTTAGTGGCAGAAGGGATAGGTCTAACATATTTGTAACACAGAGTCGGTTTTGCAGCCTTGGCTAAATGTAATTTACACGAGACTAGATAATGATCTGAGATGTCATCGCTCTGCTGCATAATTTCAACGGCATCAACATCTATTCCATGTGATAATATTAGATCTTGAGTATGATTAAGACGATGAGTAGGTCCTGACATGTGTTGTCTAACTCCAATAGAGTTATTAATGTCTGTAAATGCTAATCATCTTTTTCATTATCTACATGTATATTAAAATCACCAACAATTAGTACTTTATCTGCAGCCAGTACTAACTCTGATAGAAAGTCAGCAAATTCTTTGATAAAGTCTGTATGGTGCCCTGGTGTCCTGTGTACAGTAGCCAGCACAAATCTCAAACTGGATTTATCATTTACACTAGATAGTGTTACATTAAGCACCAACAAAAGAATTATAATTGAAACAAGACTTCTCAGTAATTCTAAAGATATTACTATAAATTACACCATTAGTGTGGGATGGTGTAGTGTGTTGTAGTGGCTAAATTTGATTGATTAATGATTTATCAATCCTCTAAAAGCAAGCAATAAGAAATCACACCGCCTTGACCTAACTGAGGTGGACTTAACCTGTATGAACTGAACTCAAAGTGTTTTGGAATAAAAGTGTATAAGCTTGATCCTCTGCCCTGCTGAAAAATCCAGCATTGCTGGTCACCAGCATATTTTTCATGCCAGGACCTGCATAAGATGCTGGTTTGCTGGTGACCAGCATGGGAGTGCCATATAGACCAGCATTGTGCCTGGACCAACACAGAACTTATGCTGGGTTTTTCAGCAGGGCTAATAGTAGCTGCATCTCTTTTCTAATATTGTTTGACCGTAGTGCTGCTTTTGACACCGTGGACCACAACATTCTTTTGGATAGGCTTGAGAACCACGTTGGCATTTGTAAGCAGATATTAGAGTGGTTTAGATTATAATGATCCAATTGCCAGTTTTCCTGTGTTGTGAAGAGATGTAAGATAGCACATAAGTTATATATGAAGTGCCACAGGGATCAGTATTAGGCCCTCTGCTTTTTTCATCATATATGCTTCCACTTGGGGACATTATCAGGAAACATGGAATATGTTTCCTCAGCCTTCTTTCACCTTATAAACTACAACAAATGTCTGTTTCAAATGCTGAAAAGCTAATTAATGTATTTATAACCTCCAGATTTGAGTGGTTGTCCTGCTGGCTCTATAACCTCTAATTGGTTCACAATGCAGATCCTAGAGTACTTACTAGAAACGTGAAATATGATCACTGCTCAATTTTATCTACATTATCCTTTTCCTACCTCGCTCCTAAACTAAACTGCAATGGGATAGGACAAATGAAGATCCAAACTTAGGTTTAGCCTAATCATTCACTCCTGTCAATCATCATTACGAGTGTACAGTATAAGCATAAGCAAGTCATTGCACCGTCCCAGAGACAACTCTTCCGGCATCCCTCTACTCCACCTACCCATATTTTACTCTATTTCTCGCTTTCTTCCTCTACATTTGCAGTATATTCGTGGGTGTTCTTCTCCGGACAACTTTTTACCGGTCCAATCAGCGAACAGAGGGAGTGGCTGAGAACGATGACATTGTGCGCTAGTTTGAGTTGTAGGGTTACATCATGTCCAAACGTTAGCGATTGGTTATGGCAGACCCAGAGTGGTTCTGGGTAGACCCAATACAGAGAATGTCTAATAAGGGGAGAACTTCCACTCTCAGTAAACTTCCGGCTTCTGAACTGGTTGCAGTTCCACTCTGGCTCCACATGAGGGCGCTCACAGGACGAGTGCAGAATGAATGGAGGTCTATGGCGCTATACCCCTCAAAATCCACTTTTCTAAGGATATAATTTTTTGTCTAGAAATCGGAATATTGTATTCGAAAGGAGATGCAAAGAAATTACACATTGCTGGGTGTTCGATTTTTTAGAGTCACTTATTTCCTTTAAAAAGTCTCTTAAAATGTCAATGACATCATACACATCATACGACCAGAGAAACTGCTTTACGACAATCCTTCAGTCACTTTGGTGCTTTCAGCTCTGCACTTTCTTTTCTCTCGAGGCATCGACAACACAGCTGACACAGGTAAATACACGTGCTAAAAGTTTTTGTTTTGTTGTTTTAAAAGACCAAGCTGAAAATACACACGCACACACACACACACGATGCCATCAAGCGGTATCTCTGGTCGTAATCAGTCCTTCACTGACCAATCAGCGTTCATTAGCAGAATGCTAGCGTGTTAAGGGCAACAACAACTCAACCTGTAAGAAATCGAAAGGACATAAGTACTTGTTCATTCAACTTTCGACCTATAACCCATGTCGAACTTGCAAAACCTACAATAAAATCTGAGATTTCTCAACAGCAATCGGGTGAAAGAGACAAATTTAGCCGTCTAGCCCCAAAGACTCCCATTCATTTTGCACTCATGGGTGATCGCCCCCAGTGGAACTCTGGTGGAACTACAACCACAATTTGGTACAATAGGACTTAATAGGGAGTGGGCAGGCTCTCCGTAGACGGGCTCTGCCCAATAGTTTTAAACTTCAACAGAGTACCCGCCTTCAAGGAAGTTAACGCTTGTGGAGAGTGGCCAGACTCTGTACAAATGAAATCCAGGCTAGGAGAACTTGTGAAATTATAATCAAATGTGACTTTGACTCGTAATTTCCTACACAGCAAAAAGTCCAGTGTTAAATTAACTCTCCTGGGAGTTTATATGGCTCCAGAGTCAGTGTTAAAATATGAGTGTTAAATTAACACTCAAGAGTGTTAAAGGTAATGAGCTCATTAAGTGATTCATTGAGTGATGATTGGCCAATATTGAAGACACCTGATGTTAGCAAGCAGAATCACCAAAGGAGAAAATCTAATTTTTTAAGACACCGTTATTGTGATCAGTGTTTGTTTTAGTTGGGCTCTTGGCCCATAAAGCATTAACTTTAAATTTTGTTTGGCTGTTGTATCTGAGTAATAACTCTCAGATGAACAAAGAGGAAAGGTGATCAGGTGGTGTCGGTTATGATTTGATAATCATAATTTGACCTGAATATCAACTCTCATTTAGAGAGTCAGGTTTACCTTGTTGATTACAGTAGCCTGTGATTCTACAACATATGATTTTCATCATTATCAATATAATCCAAAATATTTCTTAAAATTTGTTCTGATAAAAATACTTTATTTAGACACACTGACATCAATAATCAGCCTGTGAATCTCAACAATGGTGACAATAATAAAGCATGTTGCAGTGCATTCTGGGTGCCACCAATCAAAACTCATTCATGGCTCCCATCATGCATTGCGGTATGAACAAATTAGTTCTGTTAGTTAGTACTAATTTCCGTTTCCTAATTGAATATTCTGTTTGTCACCATAGTTGAGATTCATACACTGATTCGTGATGTCTGTGTGTGCCTAAAAGAAAGATTTTGTTTTATAAGAACAACTTTTAAGAAATTCTTTAGACTAGTTAGAAAAAAGTTCTGCAATCAACAATATACATTTAAGTCAGAGATTAGACTCTAAATGAGATCAGTGATTCAGGTGAAATTATGATTATGTCAAAACATAACCAACAAAACCTGCCCAACTTTCTCTTTGTTCATCTGGCAGTTATAACTTACATACAACAACCAAAGATAATCTAATGTTACCAGTTTATGGGTCAAGAGCCCAACTAAAGCAAACACTGATCTCCATAACGGTGTCTTAAAAAATTAGATTTTCTCCTTTGGTGATTCTGCTTGCTAACATCAGGTGTCTTCAATAATGCTCAATCATCACTCAATTAATCACTTAATGAGCTCATTAACTTTAACACTCTTGAGTGTTAATTTAACACTCATATTTTAACACTGACTCTGGAGCCATATAAACTCCCAGGAGAGTTAATTTAACACTGGACTTTTTGCTGTGTAACATTAAATTATAGAAGTCTATAATGTATTATGTGAATGCTAGGTCAAAGAGATGTGTCTTTAATCTGGCTTTGAACTGACAGAGTGTGTCTGCTTCCCGGACAATGGTAGGAAGACTGTTCCAGAGTTTTGGTGCTAAATAGGAGAAGGATCTACCGCCAGCAGTCGATTTTGATATTCTAGATATTACCAACTGGCCGGAATTTTGAGATCGCAATAGACGTGAAGGACTATAATGCGTTAAGAGCTCGCTCAAGTACTGCGGAGCAAAACCATTTAGTGCTTTGTAAGTGATCAGCAATATTTTATAATGTATGCGATGTTTAATAGGGAGCCAATGCAGTTTTGACAGAACTGGGCTAATATGGTCATACCTCCTGGTTCTGGTAAGAACTCGAGCTGCTGCGTTTTGAACCAGCTGTAGTTTGTTTATTAAGCGTGCAGGACAACCACCCAGTAGAGCATTACAGTAATCTAGCCTTGAGGTCATGAACGCATGAACTAATTGTTCCGCATTTGTCAATGAGAGCATATGACGTAATTTAGATATATTTTTAAGATGGAAAAATGCAGTTTTACAGATACTAGACACGTGACTTTCAAATGAAAGATTGGTATCAAAGAGCACACCCAGGTTCCTAACCGACGACGAAGACTTAACAGAGCAGCCATCGAGTGTTAGACAGTATTCTAGATTATTACGTGAGGAAGTTTTTTGTCCAATAATTAGAAACTCTGTTTTTTCAGAATTTAGAAGTACAGAGCAAAAACTCCAGTGTTAAATTAACTCTCCTGGGAGTTTATATGGCTCCAGAGTCAGTGTTAAAATATGAGTGTTAAATTAACACTCAAGAGTGTTGAAGTTAATGAGCTCATTAAGTGATTCATTGAGTGATGATTGAGCATTATTGAAGACACCTGATGTTAGCAAGCAGAATCACCAAAGGAGAAAATCTAATTTTTTAAGATACCGTTATGGAGATCAGTGTTTGCTTTAGTTGGGCTCTTGACCCATAAAGCATTAACTTTAGATTTTATTTGGCTGTTGTATCTGAGTAATAACTCTCAGATGAACAAAGAGGAAAGGTGATCAGGTGGTGTTGGTTATGATTTGATAATTATAATTTGACATGAATATCAACTCTCATTTAGAGAGTCAGGTTTACCTTGTTGATTACAGCAGCCTGTGATTCTACAACATATGATTTTCATCATTATCAATATAATCCAAAATATTTCTTAAAAATTGTTCTGATAAAAATACTTAAAAATTATTTTATTTAGACACACTGACATCAATAATCAGCCTGTGAATCTCAACAATGGTGACAATAATAAAGCATGTTGCAGTGCATTCTGGGTGCCACCAATCAAAACTCATTCATGGCTCCCATCATGCATTGTGGTATGAATAAATTATGATCTGAATTGTCTTACTAATTTCCGTTTCCTAATTGAATATTCTGTTTGTCACCATATTGAGATTCATACACTGATTCTTGATGTCTGTGTGTGCCTAAAAGAAAGATTTTGTTTTATCAGAACAACTTTTAAGAAATCCTTTAGACTAGTTAGAAAAAAAATCTTATGCTGTCGAATCACAGTGATGCTGTAATCAACAATATACATTTAAGTCAGAGATTAGACTCTAAATAAGATCAGTGATTCAGGTGAAATTATGATTATGTCAAAACATAACCAACAAAACCTGATCAACTTTCTCTTTGTTCATCTGGCAGTTATAACTTACATACAACAACCAAAGATAATCTAATGTTACCAGTTTATGGGTCAAGAGCCCAACTAAAGCAAACACTGATCTCCATAACGGTGTCTTAAAAAATTAGATTTTCTCCTTTGGTGATTCTGCTTGCTAACATCAGGTGTCTTCAATAATGCTCAATCATCACTCAATGAATCACTTAATGAGCTCATTAACTTCAACACTCTTGAGTGTTAATTTAACACTCATATTTTAACACTGACTCTGGAGCCATATAAACTCCCAGGAGAGTTGATTTAACACTGGACTTTTTGCTGTGTAGGCTGCATAGATTAGGTCAGCCGGAACCGGGAACACTTCCCATAAATCCTGATGTACTCGTTACATCATGAGAAGAATGGCATCTACGCTAATTTTAGTGTCTGTGTTTATCCCGAGGTTTTCCCGCAGCCTGCCGGATCCAGGCCGTATCCAGATCTGGCGAGGGACCTTCGCCTGGACCCGATGACAACGCAGTGCTGAAGTGCCAACTAGTCTCTCCCTATGGAGGATCCCACTACCACTATACAGATAAGGCGTTGTCGGGAAATTAAAAAGCAACAAAATAAAATAAAATTCTTTATCAAAATTTATAAGGAAAGACAAGTACTTTGTTTAGGCTTGGCTTGTAGGGAATTCCAAACCTGCGTATATTCAAACGCACATAACTTTAGAACCCATTCTAAATGCACTGTAAAAAAGAATACATTGATTTTATTGATATCTAATTAATAAAAATGAGGCAACAGATTACAAGCAATATTATTAATTAAATTTAACAAATTAGAATTGAGTAATAATTAATCAAATGAATTCCTTAAAAGGTAACCATTTAAAATGAGTAAAATTTACAAAATATCTTTTATTGCCAACATTGAAGACACCTGGTGTTAACAAGCAGAATCACTGAAGGAGAAAACCATAATTAAAGTCACCATTGTGGAGATCAGTGTGTGTTTTAGTTGGGCTCTTGACCTTAAATTATTAACTTTAAGTTTTGTTTGGCTGCTGAACATGAGTTATAACAGCCAGATGAACAAATAGAAAAGGTGATCTGATGGTGTTGGTTGTGATTGAACATAATCATTAATTCACAATCATTATTTCACAATCATTTGACCTGAATCACTGAACCTCATATAGAGTCCAATTATTGAGTTAGGTTTACTTTATTAACTATATCAGCACTGGCCTTGTACGGCAGAATATTTTTTAACTTTTACAATGTAAGGCAAATAATTTCTAAAAAGTTTCTCTGACATAATAAGGAGACACACATACATCAATAATCAGCCTGTGATTCTCAACAATGGTGACAATAATAAAGCATGTTGCAGTGCATTCTGGGTTCCACCAATCAAAACTCATTCATGGCTCCCATCATGCATTGCTGCATGAATAAATAATGAGCTTATGTTCAGAGGTGATCTGTTTGTCACCATTGCTGAGATTCATATGCAAAATATTGATGTGTGTTTGTGCCTAAAAAAAAAAAAAAAAAAAATTATATATATATTTATTTATTTTTTATTTTTTTATTATTGATCTGATCATTTGGATTTCACTGAAAAGGCTAAAAATATTAACTTAACTCATAAATTGGACTCTATATGAGGTTCAGTGATTCAGGTTAAATGATTGTGAAATAATAATTATGTTAAATCACAACCAACACCATCAGATCACCTTTTCTATTTGTTCATCTGGCTGTTATAACTCATGTACAGCAGCCAAACAAAACTTAAAGTTAATAATTTAAGGGTCGAGCCCAACTAAAACACACACTGATCTCCACAATGGTCACTTTAATTATGGTTTTCTCCTTCAGTGATTCTGCTTGTTAACACCAGGTGTCTTCAATGTTGGCAATAAAAGATATTTTGTAAATTTTACTCATTTTAAATGGTTAACTTTTAAGGAATTCATTTGATTAATTATTACTCAATTCTAATTTGTTAAATTTAATTAATAATATTGCTTGTAATCTGTTGCCTCATTTTTATTAATTAGATATTAATAAAATCAATGTATTCTTTTTTACAGTGTGCGCATGTGAACGCCATCAGTGTTTCTCACAGGTTCGCGTTTAAAGTCTGTGTAGAGGGAATGGTGTCGTCTTAGCGGCCCCTAATTTAATAACAAATGATCGTTGCGACGGAAGCAAATCAATCAAAACTAACTTTAGATGGAAATAACTTAACTCTGCTGTAAAACCGAAACAATCTCTGTTACCTTAAATTATACGCTTATCTCTGTGAAGCTGCTTTGAAACAATCTACGTTGTTAAAAGCGCTATATAAATGAAGATGACTTGACTTGACTTGACTTGACTTTGTAGCCTGTACCATAACCATATAAACCTTCATAACCACATTAACTGTCTAAAATAAACTGGTAAAATTAAAGTTAAAAAGTTTCAATGTCAATGAAGTTTATTTAACACAGACACAATATACACATTTAAGAGTATACACCTCCAAAACGTGACCGCATGAAATGACAATAGATAACCTTTTAAGATTTTAAGTATAAACCAGGTGTGCCAACAACATAAAACATGTTATTTATGAGAGCTATTTGTGCAAATCATTCACTACAATAATATTATTAAAAGACATCATGCTGATATTTCAACAAAAATAATATGCCAGAATGTCTCTGGTAACCTTTTTTCTAATATTTAAATACAGCTCACAACATGTTTCCCTTTAAATCAAAACCCAGAATTGGTCATAAAACATTTCAGTTCTCACACAGAAACACCTGTGAACACACACTGGACACAGAACTATGAAGGAAACAGTGGAGAAACTCAAAAACACTGGAATCAAAAATACACGCATACCACCAATAAATAATACTTAATTTCATATTTACAGCACACTAAAAACATTAAGCTGTCTGTAGATATTTCTCTCACACAAATAATTTATTATGTAAAGTGTACAATTTACATTTAATGGTGCCCCAATCTGTAAATTCAATAAGATTTTTCTGGAAACGTAAATAAAAAAAGAAAATATAATGTAGTCGATTTTTAGATATTTAGCTCAAAGAATACTTCAGAATGAATCTCACAAAACTTGTCAAGGTCATGCTAAGGAAAGTAAAAACGAAGCCCATTTTAGTATCATTAAAACTCAGTAATTGTAACAAAGTCACAATGAAAAAATCTTAATGATCCTAAAATAATTCTTCTTCAATATATATATATATGTTCTTTTTTAGTTCTGTATTCCTGAGATTCATTCATAAACATGCTTATTAATAAAATGATTATCACAGGAAAAAATCCAGCAGCACCCCAATCACACATAACGACAAGAAATGAATAACATTACCGAAATATTGTGTAACTAAAGCAAACACGAGTGCTGTGAGGAATGTGGCTCTGCGTCCTTCACTCGGTCTGAGGCACAGAGATGGCGGGACCCTTGGGGTCGTCGAAGCGGTCCATGGTGCGCAGCTGCATGATCATGTGCAGGCCGTACGTGAGAACCAACACCATGAGCAGAGACGTGACCAGACCCATCCAGATACCAGGAGTGAAGAAACTAGCACAGTCACTGGCGTACGAGAAATCATTCCCAGCGATGTTAAAGCCCTGGACCTGAGAGTCAAGTTTTCATAAAGTTAAAACTTCATAAAGTTTTCATAAAGATACACTCTGATAGACAAACAAAAGTTACATTCATGCAAAGTTTTTGGCATTTCTTTAAGAGTTTCCTCAAGGTGTGAATGGGGGGATGGCACTCTGGAAAAACCAAGGGATTTGTGATGTGGGAAACTGATGCTATGATTTTATCATATCACTAAATAAATACATTCGTGCCAAAGAAGTTAAAGTCAAATCAGTGTGTGTGTGTGTGTGTGTGTATGTGTGTGTGTGGTGTGTCCCACTCCCCCCGCTGGCCTGCACACACACTGCACTGGAGGCAGCGGGTGTTGATGGAGGAATCTGCAGCTAAAAGGCCCGTTCACAGCAAGGACATCAATTTAAATGATAACGATAAAGACATAGTTCTAAAAATCTGTTAACGGATTGCTCTGGTCTGCCTCACTGTCTTGCTGCCGTGTGGTTTGCGTCTGTAAGCTCCATATAGTTTTCCGTTTTGAATCTCTATTTACTATCATTCCTTGTTGTTTATATCGCTAAACATATCGTACTCATCAACTAGATATCTGATTTATCTAATTTTGTCTGTCACATTGATCTGACTTCGCTAGCTTTATCTAAATCACTATCACTTGCAAAACGCGGTAGTCTTCCGCTAGCCTGTTAATCTGCCATCCGTGTTTGCCGTCTTTTTTTTTTCTCGCGTACACTCGCGCCTTTTCGAGTCCATCAAACAACTGTGGTGAGTAGGATCAGTCAGCAAACACGGTGAGTCATGTCTTCTCCTGTTACTGTCACTTGCACTTCATGTAACATGTATAGTATAGCCTTCTCTGTCAGCACAGAGGGCTTTACACGTGATAAATTCAGGGAGATAGTCAGGCTGACGGAGAAGATTTCAGAACTAGAGACACGCATCCAAACTTTAATCGAGGATAGTAAGAGTGCAAGGGCTATAGATACTGCTTTGGATGCGACTAGCATAGTGAACTCTGTACATTGTTCATTTCCGGCTGTAGTGCCCGTGCAGCAGGGCAACTGGGTGACCGTGAGATGCTGTAGTCACGGGACAAAACACCGCTCTTCCGTTCCAGTAACAACATTAAAATAGATTCTCCCCGTGAATCCTGTTGAATGTGCCCTAGTTATTGGCGATTCTATCACACGGAACGTGAAAATAGAGACACCAGCCACCATAGTCACATGTTTGCCGGAAGCCAGAGCGCCTGACATCAAAGCAAATTTAAAAGTGCTGGCTAATGCTAATCGTAAATTCTTTTAGATTATTATTCACGTCGGCACTAATGATGTTCGACTCCGCCAGGTGGACCATGATGCAATTTTCTTCTAGAAACAAACTTTGTTGTATTATTTTCATGTTATCACTGTGAAGCTGCTTTGATACAATATGTATTGTAAAAAGCGCTATATAAATAAAGGTGACTTGACTCGACACAGATATAACGATAATAGCACAGAGAAACAATATAGTTGGAATCCCTTTGAGAACGATTTATTCCAGCTGATGAACGATAAAAGCATTGACTGCCAATCAGAATCCATCCTGCTGTAACGAGCTCCAGCATTTAAAGTGGCTTAGAATAAACAGAACGACATCGTCCGCTGGTGTGGATGCTAATATAGTTATCTTTACAGTTATCATTCTTGGTGTGAACAGGCCTTTACTTGCAAACTACAATTCCTCTTTGTCAATAAGATGAGAACCAGACCCATTTTAAGCCTAAATATACTCGAATGAATTAAAGCAATTGAAAAGTGTACTATCCAAGTAGTAATAGAAGATGTTAGCTGTCGTGATGATGACAGTAGAGCACACAAAAGTGCTATCTACCTAAATGTCCTCTCCTCCATTGGCACTTTGTTGCTTTGAAAATATACTCATGAATCTGAACAGGGTTAACTATTGTAAAAGTTACACTTTTTGTATAACTATTTGTATAACTATATAAAGTCAGGGGACTATTGGGAGTTGATCTTGGGGAGGAATTTCAAGTATCAGAGACAGACACTCTTCTGCTTAGACATAGACAAAGTGAACGCTAATGTATCCAGCCTCTGCAATAGATGCTAGAGCTCTGAGGGAACACTAATGCTCAACAGTTTTAGTCGAGTATTAGGAAAGTTTTCTCTTGCTCACTGCATCCAGGGCCTAAGGTCTGCTTATTGGGACTTACTATGGAAAATGTTTAAACCATGGGAACCATGAAGTGTAGTTTTCTCAGGACCTACCTGGAAGTCTTCAAAAGAGATGTGCCAGTCGTTGGCGTTGTCCTTGTCTGAGTGTGGTGACAGCTGAGGGTAGTAGGAGCTGCTCACAGACTCACAGCGGTACGAGTACTCAGCCGGGGCGTAGATGTGCCGGCTGCCATTGAACGAGGCCGTTTTCCCATCATACTCCAGGTGGACCCGGTCCATGGTGAACCAATGACGGGCAGAAACCTTATAGTGACGCCGGTTCATTACAAAACTGGGGAGAATATAGGACACCGTTCAAGCCCAGTACACAGTGTGTGTGTGTGTGTGTACTTGTACAACTATCTTTGTGAGGACCAGTTTGAGTTTTAGACCATTGGAGTGAGGACAAAGAGAGTATAGGGGACATTTGGGCCGGTCCTTAGTTTCTGAGAGCCTTTAAAGGCCTGTTTGAGGGTCAAGACTTGGTTTTAGGGATAAGGCTATAATGAGGTTAAGGGTCGGTTTAGGGTCAGGGGTCGGGTTAGGCACTTAGTTGTGATGGGTAAGGTTAGGGTAAGCGGCTAGAGATTGCATTGTGTCAATGAATGTCCTCATAAAGATAGATGTAGAAGAATGTTTGTGTGTGTGTGTGTGTGTGTGTGTGTGTGTGTGTGTGTGTGTGTGTGTGTGTGTGTGTGTGTGTGTGTGTGTGTGAGAGAGAGAAAATGAGACACTTACATGAGCTTGAATGAACGGTAATCCAGGACATCTTCATAATTCAGAACCAACCTGTATTTGAAGAGAAAATTCACAGGTGATATACTGTGGTTCATGAACTGGAAACAGGGCTGTGACACACCATGTTGACATCAAAGAACTGGCAGTGGCGAAAGAGATGTCATCGCCGCACATCACCCTGCATCAGGACCTAAAGATACACTTCAACACACTGCAAAGACTACAGACAACACACAAGGCCAACTGCACAGTTTCCACAAAAAGCCCCTTTTCTGGAAACACTTTATAATAACTGCACGCTATTATATCATTAGTTAAGCATTAGTAAACAGTTAATTCATCATTTATAAAGCATTAATAGACATTAATAAGAAGTTCATAAATACAGTTATAAATGCTTAATTCTTGATTTATAAGCATGTGTTTAATAATTGTATTTTCATACTTTATTAATACTCAATTTATCATTTCTAAATTAAAAGACAAGTTCGGTATTTTACACTTAAAGCCCTGTTTACAGATCGTTTCTGATGAAATAGAACGGTTAAGATTAAAATTTGGACACACGCTGCTGTCCCGAGAATTTTAGGTTTATTTCGCTTCCCCCCACCTACACAATGGCAGCCTATGGGCACTGGAACAATCCTTCCTAAAACGCATTAAACTTTCAATTACAAAGACGTGAAACTCACTGAGTGGTCAGGGGTGTTCACTGATATGCTCACACAAAAATCGCTGCAAAAGATGCTTTCCAACAGGTTTTATCGTAGTTTTTGTCCAACTCCATTGACTTGTATTGGACGAGCTGTGTGAGGTACGGTATTACTCCGCCGCTTCTTCTTCTGCTTTTTCTGTGTATTCAATGAAATGCCAGTGGTTTGCTTGCAATTGGCAAAGATGCATTATCGCCACCAACTGGGCTGGAGTGTCTATTATTCAAGCTCTCAACGGAAGAATCTACGGGTGTGAGACATTTGAAAAAATAGATCCACAGTTTTACAACGAATGGTAAAACACCTGTTGGAAAGCATCTTTTGCAGCGATTTTGTGTGAGCATATCAGTGAACACCCCTGACCACTCGGTGAGTTTCATCTCTTTTTAAATGAAAGTTTAATGCGTTTTAGGAAGGATTGTTCCAGTGCACATAGGCTGCCATTGTGTAGGTGGGGGGGGAAGCGAAAGAAACCTAAAATTCTCGGGACAGAAGCGTGTCCAAATTTGAATCTTAACCGTTCTATTTCATCAGAAACGATCTGTAAACGGAGCTTTAAGTGTAAAATACCGAACATGTCCTTTAAAGGAACCGTATGTAAGATTGTAGCCAAAACTGGTGCTCCAATCACTTTCAAATTACTGTAGAGCGGTGTATCCCCTCCCCCGAGTAGTATGAAGCTGCAGACTCGGAGCCTGCATCTACAGTCCCGCACCCAGAGTCCCGCATTCTCAGACCCCTCGTTTTTCGAGACAGCGCCTCCTATCAATCGGATAAACATTTGAAGAACTTAAGCAGAAACGTGAGTATCGTCAATTTTATTTAGCGAATCATACTCATTCGATTTCTTTTTTAATCAAACTACTTTTTTTAGCTCATCGATACACCAACATATGAATAGTCCATTTAATAGTTGTAAAGATAGTTTGTAACAAAATTTGAGCCGTTAATGTATGTTTTTTCACCTTTTTCCCCCGAAAATATTTTGATAGCTAACGTTAGCCTTTAACCTTGGACTTTTTGTAGACAAACCATTGTAAAAATTCTATTAAAATTAGTTGACATTAAAGTAGACCAATTAAATACATTAAGTGTGTTAATATCAAAGAATGTCATCATTAATTATTTAATCAGATTTACCTTTTGACCTTTTTTAATTACCGGACCTTTTCTCCTAAAACTATAAATTGAATTAATTAATGCCGGAGTAATTATTTTACTTTATATAATTTATGTAGACTACTTAAATTAGTTCTTATAAAACGTAAGTATTAAAATTAATCAATATTAATTTAACTGTGATATGAAGTTGTTGCCAGCCATTTACAATACAATTGCCTAATAATCAAATTTACTATGCCTTCACTATGTATTAACCAGTCTATGGTATTAACATGTGAGCTAGAATGTGTCATTTGGCCTTTTGTTTGGGTTCCTTTTAATTTGTATTGACTGAAATGTTTTATATATTAATTTATTTATTTATATGGACAGGCCATCATTCATGGCCTCTGTGAGATGGCAGGAATTTGACAGAGCGATTGCAAAAAGAATGAAAAAAGAAGAAACATTTGTCTACCAGAAAGTAGGCTAATTATTTTACCATATGCATTTACATTACATATTACATTTATTAATTTAGCAGACGCTTTTATTCAAAGCGACTTATAAATGAGGAGGTTTTTTTTAATGCAATTGAAGATGAAAAGTAAAGTCACTAACACAATTCTTTCTTACTTTTTTCTTTGCTTTGTCCTGTTTACAGCAAGATGATGTTTAGGTGACCGTTAAATAAAGTACAGAATTGTTTATTATTGGTGTTTTGTCTATTCTTATTTGAGTTTTGCTTTGCATTCAAAATATCAAAAAACAGGTTTTGTAATGTTAGCATGGTATAATGTTAATTAGACCATTTGAACTGAAAGAAAAATTGGAATTTGAATAAAAAAAAAACATTGTAGCAATATATCACAATATTTTTCAGAAGATAGTTCAATCTGTAATTGTATCCCTTCCATCAGTAATTTTCTTTCAATTACACCCACGCTCAAAAAATAACTACTGGTAATTTGTTAGTCAGAGAACACAATGAGTTTTTCTGGCACATGCATTAAGCAGGGAACGCAAATATTTATTTGGATCACTTTAAATAAAACGAAAAAAAAAAAAAAAAACGTAATATTGCATCCTATTGTTTTCAATGGCATTTGGATAAGGGTGTTATACGATCTTCGAAACAGTAGGAGGCGCTGTCTCGAAAAACGAGGGGTCTGAGAATGCGGGACTCTGGGTGCGGGACTATAGATGCAGGCTCCGAGTCTGCAGCTTCATAATGTTGCCTCCTCCTCCCATTGACTCGAGGTTGCCAGATAGGCTGCAGGATCCAGCAGGAACGTAGGCTGCTACAAGGATCTTCCAATGGCAAGTGACGAGTCCTACACATTAAGATTTTTTTCTGTTAATTATGTTTATGCTTCATGAAAGATGTTTTGCGTATTTCGGATTCGTAACGAGGTCTTTTAGGTTTCGTAACGTTAGACATTTTTTATCCGACACGTTTGTAGCTGCAGCTGCGGTAACTAGAGCAGAGCTGGCAACCCGGATGCCGAAACACTACTGACTTCGTGATTAGTAGATAGGTGGAGGGCGGAGCTTCAGGCCAAAACACAACATGACAACATCAACATCAGTTGAGGGCTGCAACTTCACTTTTTAAATGACAATATCCTGGCCGGACTACTGTTGTCAGTGATATAAGTATTTGAAATGAACATGATTTCTGATTTCTATGTCTAGTGACATATCAGGGCCATTTTATGATTAATTGAAATAATTTTTTTTATATACGGTTCCTTTAAGTATTACATTATTTACAAACCAGTTATTAGGAGTAGGGCTGGGCGATAAAACGATAACGATAATTATCGCGATATAATTTTTCTCGATAAAACGATATCAAGAGGTCGATAAATGTTCGATAATGTTTATGCGCCAAAAGCGGAACGAAAATCATTTGAACCATGCGCCACACAGACCATTTATCCGCTCGGGTCAAAGTCCAAACGGCCATGGCTGTGTCCAAATTCAGGGTCTGCATCCTCCTTAGGATCCTTCCTACCCGGTTGAAGGAGGAGGGGTCCTCTGACGACCGCAAAACCCGGAAGTCGGTGTTTGTGAATTTGGACAGCCTACCCTTCTTTCAGTTCCCTCCCTTACCCGTTGCTCATATCCTGTCGCCTAGCAACCGTGACAGCGCTAAGCAAGAAGCGGGAAAATGTCTGCTCTTTCGTCCCTAGAAGCGTTAAAAACAGCTTCAATCACTAACAAATTAGCTGTGTGTAAGGGGATATTCACACAGGCAGTAAGGAAGAAGCTAGTTTACGAAAGTAATGTTTTTTTTTTTACATATCAACGTACAAATGTAAAAAAAAATGCTTAACGCTAAAACAAAATGCCTAACTAGACAACCACTGAAAAAAATTTTTTTTTTGAAAAGCCAGTTTTTAAAAAACTTACATCGAAAAGCATACTCCTCTCCCACTCCGCTACCGCTCGCTTCGTCCGCCATTACGCTCTGCCGAAAAGAATTATGGGATAGGTAGGACGGGAAAGGATCCACCACACCCATCCTTCCAATTCGGGGAAAAGGAGGACGTATTTGTGGGCCGCATTTGAAGGATCCTACGAATTTGGACAGCCTTCGTCGCGGCGCTGTGACGTAACATCCTTCAGTACTCCGAAGGATGTAGACCCTGAATTTGGACACAGCCCATAGATATCATATATAAAGGCTAGATGTCTCGTGCGCGCTGCTGGCCAACTACGGCGGCCATCTTGCCACAGTGGACTCGCTCACTCGTTTAATGGTGCATATACTTTTAAATAACCATAACTTGCTCAATTTTCTACCGATTTTCAAACGGTTTGGTTTGTTATAAACGTCAGAGATGTAGTTATGACACTACATACATACACTGCATAAATATGAATAATTATAACATGCATGTTTAAGCATTCGGAATTATAGCCACGTTAATAACGTTTGTAAGAAACCAAACCGTTTGTAAATTCGTCAATATTTCAGCGAGATATGAGGATTTGTGTGCATGCTGATCACTCACCTAATGCACAGCTTCACTGCGGTAAGATGGCCGAACGGTGATGCCGGAAGTGAATGCGCCATAAGACATCTAGCGTTTATATATGATATCTATGCAAACGGCAGCGCAAGCGCGTTTATATACTATCTATGCGAGCGCGAGCTCACTAGAGCAGATGCGTTTACTCTGATCGGTCTCTCAGTCACGAAATCCAGTGAGAATATAATTACAGTATTTAATAATGTATTTAGGCTACTGTTTTTAATACAAATAGGCTACCATAGAAACCATAAAGTTAGGCTACATTTTGCCATGATAGTGAGAGGCTATACCTGGTTTCATCTGTGGTTGTCATGCTCTAAATGCATGATACTGGATGACCAATGGTTAAGTTTAATAAAACCCAAACAGTCAGAATATTACATTTTACAACAACAACAACAAAAAAAATTAGCACATGCAGAAACTAAGAAATTGTCCAATAAATATATTTATTTTGTTAAGGAAAAATGACAAATGTTTGAATGTTCTACCTCAGATTTGTGAAATGTTCTCCTGTTTGGCAAGAGTTTGTCATGATATGTTCTGACAATAAAGAGTAGTTTACAACCACAGTTAACGCTCTGGTTTCTACAACTTTCACTTAGGAGCAAAAATATGCCTTTAAACTTGAAAGAAATAAAGATTTGACTTTTATCATGATAATTATCGATATTGACTGATATAAAAAAAATGGCTAGTGATCAATATGACCATGTTTACATATCAATGCCTATTCAGTAAGACCTATTTCTATTGTCACATGTGAAGAGGTTAGCCAATCATAATCAAATTAATTAACATGTAGTAGTCTTAAAGGTAAAGTAACAAAAATTGTAATTAAATTTAATTCTAAGGGTAAAAAGAGGGTGGAAAATAATTATGACTAAAGCTAACACTAGATGTGGATTTCAGGGAAAAAATTAATTCTGTAGAAAATGTTCCCTTTAACTTCCCCCTGCAGTGAATCATTTTATCCCTTATAACTCATCTTTGATAATCACAATGATCTATTTAAAAGGATTTTTTTTCCTGTGAAAATTATTTCTTAATGCCTTAAAATAGCTTGAATGTAACTCTACACCCTTGCTTCCTTTAGTATACGTGGATCCATGAATATGTAAATGAGTCCCCGGCTCCACTCACTCACAGCACCTCCACTCGCTCAGCTTTACTGTAGTAAACACTGCACAACGGCAAGTGGAAATACTAGTTTAATAAAGCAAGAGCACCCTCCGTTGATAATGTAATAATATCATATTGTCAAAATAGATTTAGTGAATCCAGTGAGTGTTTGTGTTTGCTCTCTGGAGAACGTCAAATATTTCTATTTACAACATTGGCAGCGGTGACCAATCACTGATGCTTGTTGATCTCTTGAACGCAGTGGCCAATCAGAAGTGTTTAATTCAGTCAGAATCCACTCACCGGTCTAAACGCCAGAGTTTTAGTTCAGGCTTGTGCGCGCTCGCGAATCCTCTTATTAACAAAGTGTAGACAAGATGTAAATCAGAGATTCATTGTGTAGTGTAGACAGTGTCTTTGATTATAATGAAACTTTGTGAGATTGCGATGACTGAGATGAGTGACAGCTTTTAAGTGATTGTAAAGGGAGCGCTCTGTGTGCTTTCTAGGCTATATATAATCCCTTCAGAATTTGAATAAAGTCGACACATAACGGTAGTTGACATGATTAGCCTTTTGCTTGACTACGTTATCTAACAGCTAATAGGAGTTGCTAATGTCTCATAAACCATATTCCCGTTCGCCAGCTCAGAGTCAGACAGAAGCCTTCTAAACATCACCCTCAGAAACAGTGATAGGGAAACTTCTCCGTGGCGTGGACGGGACTGGTTACATTATGTAACCAGTTTGTGATGGGGTGGTTTCAAAGAGCGTTTCTGGTGTTGACTGATGAATTTGCACATGGTTTGTCTTAAAGCATTATTAAAAACACATTATAAACAACTTGATTTTCACCACAGGGGGGCTTTAACATGCTATATTTACCGAGAGTGGGACTCGTTGCAGGAGGATCCAGACAGGTCGGGCGTCACACCTCTCCCGAAGGTTTTGGAGGTGAGGTCGTGCCTCTCCCACTTCCCGGAGCGATACTGGCTGACCACCACTGACTCGGCCCACAGGAGGATGCAGACGGAGCCCTTCTCCTTAAACTCCAGTGGCGGGTTCGGGGCGGGAGCTTCCTCACGCCGGGACTGCAGGAGAGACCGGGACCAGACCGAGTGCACAGCCGGAGACTCCTCGATCACCTGAGACAAACACAAGAGCTTCAACTCACGGTGCTCACGTTACACTTCACAATCACACAACCTCCTGTTGCAAACGAGAAGAAATGCTGCAACATGCCTAATTCATATATCAAAAGTTTCAACAGATGTGGTCCACAGGTGTTGTATGCATGCATACGCTGTGATCCTCTAGAGAAACACACTCTGCTTGTTACCTGTGGTCATCAGCTGCACACAATCGGCCAGGCAATGGAATACATGCATATTATCCATCTTTATATAGTTTAAAACCAATACATCATTAAATGCTAAAATCCTGTGGTATTCTTGTGTTGACGAATGTGTTTGGATTCAAGACTGAATTCCACCAAAGGGCTATTGTATGCATGTCAGTGGTTTATCTGTGGTTTGTCTGTGTATATATATGTTCTTTATGCTAGTTAGCGCTAAATCCCCACTTTTACAAAGGTACATTGTGGAGAACAGCAGTAATGTAGTGTGATTTGCCAAGGCATCATACTCATATACATGCTGCTCCTGTGGATGCAGGCAGTTTTGACCGCAAAAAAAGAGATCATTTGATTGGATGTCATGTATTTGACCTTTTACAGCACTACCATTTCCCTGTTTTTACTCTTGAAGAGGCATTTTGCCTGTTAGAAAAACATGCTCTGTATAATGTTATTTTAAGATGGGATAGAATCAAATGAACAGCAAAAGTCATCATTTTGTTAGCGTACCCCTCTGTCACCTCTCATACCCCTGGTGTGAGAACCACTGATGTAAGTTATTTAACAACATCTCTGAATGTGACTCATCCAACCAGATATCTGAGTGGGAAGTATTCCTTTACAGCTTTACAGTTTCTGTTTGCGTCCATTAAGTTTTATATAATAATAATAATAATAAAAAGTACCTTTCATTTGAAAAGTATTTAATTAAACATTATTTAATTTACCACATTGGTTATTTAAAGGGCACCTATTATGCAAAATTCACTTTTACATGGTGTTTGAACATAAATGTGTGTTGGCAGTGTGTGAGCAAAACCACCCTAGAATGATAAAAATCCACCTAGTGGTTTTTTTACAATCTCAATAAATCATAAGCACCGTCTCAGAATGAGCTGTTCTCAGATTCGGCGCAATGTGACGTAGAATTGCACAGGCCCCTCCCACGACTGTTGATTGACACTTCAGTTTGAGCATAGACCCGCCCTGAGTGAGCTGGACACAGAGTCCGCCAGTGTTTCGACGCTTGAGCAGCTGTAGACAAGAATGTCTCCTAAGCGATTGAAGTGTGTTGTTGTTGGATGTAAGAATGAACATAGCAGTCTTCATTTACACCCGTTGTTACTCGAGGATGGATCTGTACTGTTCGTGATCCAGCTTACAGTCTCCGGAGCGACAGGACTAACGTTACTGACCACGGCAGAAGTGAAAGTGAGAGCGCGCTCTTTATGACAGCTCTTCGAGTCATTTTACGGATATAAGGTTTATCAGTTTATTAAGCACCCACTGAAAAGGTGTTTATATTTGTTTACTGTTAGTTCTAACAAGTTTTTTGTGTATTTCGCTGTGTATGTTGTTGATAATGAAAGGGAGAGAGAGAGAGAGAGTTTATGGATAAGACTTTAATGCGCACTTCTTATACTATATTTATTCAGCTCTTACAGAGATTCTCTGGAGTAAAACTAACGCTCATCTTTTGTGTGATGTACAATAAACTTCACTGAACTCGTCAGTATATTTTGGTCATCATTCGGACGGGTTTTGCTACAGCAGGCTTGTATTAGTGGATAAAAGCAGATGACAAATAAGTTATAACCATAATTAAACTAAACTATACCTGTTCTATGTCCATACAGCATATATTCTCTGGCTCTGTGGGCAGTATTGTCCGACTCCGAGTCGAAATGAACACCGCAACTGAGAGTTTCTGTTCTGATATTGTCCTGTCTGAAGCGCGAGCTCGTGAGGCTCCGCCCCCTGGGCCGGCAGCAGCAGTTAATTTGCATTTAAAGGGCACACACTAAAACAGCACGTTTTTCTGAGCCCCAAAAAATGACAATTTAAACATGCTGTAAAAAATGATCTGTTGGGTATTTTGAGCTAAAACTTCACATACACACTCTGGGCACATCAGAGACTTATTTTACATCTTGTGAAAATAGTCATAGGTGCCCTTTAACATATATAAACCATTTTCGGTTGAATTTCCATTCAAATTAACAATACTGCATTGTATACTGTTGCCGTCATATAAAATGACTCGTATTCTACCGCCAGATTTTCGTCGTACTGCCCAGCTCTCGCTGAAGGTGCGTGTGTGTGTGTGTGTGTGTGTGTGTGTGTGTGTGTGTGTGTGTCTCTTACCCTCGAGGCTCCCAGCGCAGTGAACACTGCAGTATACGGCACAGACTGAGCCTTCATGATGCTCAGCACCTGACCCATCACCTCATCTACAACAAACAACACAATCACAGTCATTTGCATCATTTCATCTTGGCTTTTCTACAATAATAATAACTGTTGGAGCACAAGGCTTTTGGATTTTAGTGGTGTTTGAATACTACACGTACCGTTTCCACTGAGCACTTCTTTAGTAGACATCATATCAGCTCTGCAAGAAAAAGACAAATGACAGTCCTCAGAAGATCAAGAGTTTTGCTCTTGTTCTTAAATCTCCTTTTCAGATTTAAAAAACGTCCAAAATGTAAGGGATTTTTGTCTTTTTTCACTGTTTTCATCAAAAACATGCTCATCCTACAAATGTTCAGAATTGCATACTCTACTATTGTACCTCTCTAACACTTGTGTAATGTGCATAGTAAACACATTTTCTGTAATCATGAAATACCCTGATGACGACTACAGATTTCAAAATGTACAGTATACAACATAGCACACAGTGTGGAATACTGTATCCCATAATGCACTGTGTTCAACTTGACCATCTATTAGGAGGTGATTTAGTGAGAAGTGTTGATCATGAGAGTGTGTAACGACACATATACTTTACTGGTGTGTCTGAGCTACAGCTGGGTTTTTGTTTTATGGATAAGGTCAAAGGTCATTAGGTCAATTAAGTAATCATAATGCTTGGTCAAATTCCTTAAGAGATGACTAGAACACACTCACATAAAACACTTTTTTAATAAAAAAATTATGTCTGCGTATCAACCTTTTTACATTGTGGAAAATGAAATATTTATTTACTTGAAAAAAATGTTTTTTATTTATTTGAAACATAATATGTTTTTGTCCAGTCTGTTCAATCCTTTAAGACATAGCCTAACTGGCATAACTGTGTTTACATTCATTTCATGAATTAAAAGCATTTTGAGATGCAAGTACATTTAACCACTTACACACACACACACACACACACACAGCCCACATGAGCATTTGAAATGAAAACCTTCTGTCAGTGAGTTTCATATATTTAATATATAAGCCCACTGCATTCCAAATGGCATAAGTTATGCTTTCATAGAGCATTTGTAGGAAAACACCAGCGGGCGAGACCACACACTGCAAGAGTAACATCAGGCAAAGCTTGCATATCCTGTGCAATGAAGCCCGCAAATGTCCTTGTTATTCACTTCAACCTTTTCTAACTTTATGAAAGATTATTTCTGGAAGGTTCGAGTTCGGGGGTGTGTGTGTGTGTGTGTGGAAATGGAAGCAAGCAGAATACAGGTGTTTCTAAAGCACACGCAGCGTCTTCGTGCATCTGCAGTTAAAAATAAGCTCAGAATCGGTTCTGAAATGATCAGAATCGATCCAGGATCTTTGGAGAGAGAATCACGATGCATCGTTTTTTCTCTTCCACCACTAGGGGTAGAAAAATCTACAGTATCATCATATTTTTCATATTTCTTCAGCTATTTCAGCATGAACCACTGTAGTGAAATTACCCTGCATTTAACTAAATATGTACAATTACTATTTGTTGGAGATGAGAACTGAAAGGCACTTACTCCTTGCATGGATGAGGTCATGTGATAGTGTAACAGTACTGTTTGAAATGTTTCCCACTGCATAATGATTTGTTTCAAACAGTGGCGGCTCCAGACAATTTTGATTGGGGGGGCAATGGGGGGTCCTGGTCATTTCAAGAGGGGGTCTCATGAAAACCAACAAAAAATACAGTCGACACGGCTAATAACTGCATATTACTACTACTAAACAACAAAAACAACAGAGCATATAAACTACTTTGTTTTTAATTAATTAATCAATTGCAGTTTGCAAACAATATGCTCGAACTTTAATTGCCATAGCCACACCCATGACAGAAAACATAGGCCTATTTACAAAATAGTAGGCCTATCTATTCTCTATGGAAGCTTGCTTCCGCCACTGAATAATACATAAATAATAATAATTGCGACTTTTTCTCTCACAATTCTGACTTTTTTTCACACAATTGCGATATATCAAGTCAGAATTGTGACTTTTTTTTCTAAGAATTGAGAAATATGAAGTCAGAATTGTGAGATATAAAGTCGTAATTCTGAGAAATAAAGTCGCAATTGGGAGATATAAAGTCAGAATTGCATGATATAAAGTCGCAATTGCGTGTTATAAAGTCAAAATATTATATAATATTACAAATATAATAAATATAAAGTGAGATATTTACTATTCTGAGGTAAAAAAAAGAAAAGAAAAAAAGTCCGTCTTTTTTTCCTTAGAATTGGACTTTATATCTCACAATTCTGAGAAAAGATGTCAGAATTGCGAGATATAAACTCGCAATTATGTGTTATAAAGTCAGAATTGCGTGATATAAAGTCGCAATTGCGAGGGAAAAAAACAGAATTCTGACTTTAAGACGCAACTGCGACTTTATTTCATGCAATTCTGACTTTATATCTCGCAATTCTGAGAAATAAAGACAGAATTGCGAGATGTAAACTCGCAATTGTGAGATAAAAAGTCGCAATTATCTTTTAAAATGTTTTATTCTGTGGCGGAAACAAGCTTCCATAATTCTCATACTCTCACCACCTTTTGATTGCCCTACTTCTGTCCAGTTTCCCCCTGGCATCTTCTTTGCTCCTCTTTTGTCCAGCAAAGCGATCCATTTTTAGCTTCAAGCTCTTGCGGGCTCGCGGCAGCGCCTTGAACGCAATGACGCAAGGCGCAACGACGTTCATGGGGCGTCGCAGTGATTCTTATGTTTATATTTTTTTATATGTCGAATAAATTATTCATTATTATTGTTCTGCGTAGTTTGAAGAGAAAGATTTTTAAATCTTTATCCCAGGTATATATATTTTTTAATCAGGAAGGGGGTGGGGGGTCAAATGGGGGGGCAAGGCGTTTTTTGGGAGGGTCTTGAGACCCCCCAAGGCCCCCCCTGGCGCCGCCAGTGGTTTCAAATAATGTTTAAAAAACGAGTCAGAGTTAGCTGAACTGGAGGAGATGGGCTCACCCGCTGCTGTAAGGGAGGCGGAACACCAGCAAGGCCGCCACAGATGCGTTGAGTCGGAGTTGAGCAAGCGTGTCCGGGTTCATGTAGAGAGGAGCTGCTTCGATCTGGTTCTGGAGCAGTGTGGAGACCAGAGCAGTGGCGGACGACGACACACACGGCAGCCATAAGGAGGAGGAGGACAGCAGAGACGCCTGGGGACACCAACAGAACATCAGAGAGGCTTATTCATGTCTGGGCTAGCACTTTTCAAGGTGATTTTATCTGATAATACACTGATGTTTTCTAGAGAGTATATCTTAATGGCTTCATAAAACATTAGGATTTAGTTTCCTAATACATTTTTGAAGAATTATATTGCCTGGCACTAATCTCGGTTGATAGCACTTACAAAAACAACCTCCAGTCAGTTAACTGAAGTCAGAATCATAAGCAGTAATAAATATCAAAAGCAGTGACAGATGGAAAACTCATCAGCATACCTCCAGGTTTTGGAAGACACTATCCTGTTTGTTCCCGAATACTCCTCCGTACATTGTGAAGTCATCAACACTCAGCTGAATGAAACAGAGGGAATTCAAACCGTAAGATGGACACTGCCTGAGCCAGCCTAACGCCAGTGGCTGATAGAGCAACAATGAGTTCATGTGTCATTTGAGTTATACACTTCACAATAGAAAGAACCAATACATTAGGGCTGTCAAAAGATTAATTGTGATTAATCGCATCCAAAATAAAAGTTTGTGTTTAAATAATATATGTGTGTGTACTGTGTATAATTAAATTTGTATCTAGAAATACACACACATGCATGTATATATTTAAGAAAAATGTGTTATATATATAAAAAATATATTTATATATAATATAAATGTTATATAAATATATACAGTATATGTATGCAAATATTTCTTAAATATATGCATGCATGTGTGTGTATTTATATATACAAAATAATTATACACAGTACACACACATATATTATTTAAACACAAACTTTTATTTTGGATGCGATTAATCTTTTGACAGCCCTACAATACATCACTTCAGATTGTCTTTATTAAAACTGAACATTAATTCATCATCTACTTCTGACAATGTTTCTCATGGTAAAGCGTTTAAAATGTATATCTATCATGTGTGATATAGTGATCTTTTTTGTTGTTCTGGTTTTGTTTGGTCCTTTATAAACATGTGGCATTGGCAACACAATGACAGTGTTTTATGAACGCAGTAACAGACAGCTGTTATAGGACTCCTTATTCAATCAAAAATCTCACTGGATTATTATTATATTTGCAGAAGAAATGTTTGGAAATATAAGCGAATAGATCTAAAAGTGTGTGCTGTGTGAAGTACTTTGTCCTGCAGGAAGAGCAGGAGATTATGAGGTGAAGTGCTCAGAGCTCGGGTCAGGAATGACTCCAGCTCATCCACAGACACAGTGTGGCCTGATGATGGAGCATTCACAGGAGACAAGACGAACCTGCACACGCACAACACATTAGAAAAGAAGACGAACCCATAAAATTACAGTCATGATTAGAACTTTTACAAACAACGCAAAAAACGGCTTCAGGCCAATGATAACATATGCTTATCTAGACATCAATGACGGTCAAAGGTTGTCTTGACAGGTTACTGGGTTTGAGAGTCATCACCGCTCGACACTAATGTAAACACGATAACGTCTGTTGATATATGAGTTAGATTACTCAATATGAGGCGTTTATTCGAGAATGAACACATCGTGTTTGCTCAGACGTGTTTTCAGTACTGGACAGCGACCGTGCCAGCTAGCAAACTGCCAAAGCTAACTATCGCCATCATTCTCCAAGACTAGTGTCATATGATATCAGTCCTTTACCCGTCACTCGCCCATGCGACCAGAGGCACTTGCTCATCGCTCCTCGCTGCTGCGAACACGCAGAGAAAAAGATATAAAATCATCCTAGTGTTCCCGGAGACCGTCCTCGAAGCGGCCATCTTGAGCGTGATGAGCAGTGACGTCACACGCGGCCATCTTCAGCGGCCTGAGCAGTGACGTTCCCTTCCGCTGATTGGTTAACCGAAGATCAAACCGTGTCGTCATCAATTCTTCCCTCTTTCTCATTTCTTTTCTATTTTTTTTTTCTTCTTTCGTTTTTATTAGTGTCAAAATACTTACATGAAACTGAAACAAGTATATGACATCAAGAACAGCTGAAAATAAGACATATAAAATAAAAAATAATACAAATAAAATAAATAAAATGCCAGAGTGTGAAAAAAGGTATACAACGATAAACACTGAAAGTAATGTTTGACTTTTCAAGGATTTTTGTTTTGTTTTTCAAGCCCATCAAAGACAAAACAGGAATTATAGGCTAGATCAACTGTAGCAGGTTCTTACACATAAAAATTGCATTTGTGTAGGCTATAAAAAAAAAATGGCAAGTATAAAAAGATGAACAATGTACTGAATACGAGAATTTGAGTTGGGATAAAGAAAAATAATATTAAAAGTGTTTATACATATTACGACATTTGTTTTTGTTTTTCTGAGAGATAGGTATTGTTTCAAAAAGCTTTAACACAAACACATACACAAGAAAGATGTACAATTGTCTTTCTATATCACAGAAAGTGTTTAGAAAATATATATATTGAATGCATGTATTGAGAACAATATTACAAGGGTAACATCTATGTAATATTTTAAACGTGACTTCTTTTATTTTTGGTGTTTGTTTATACAGTATTTGTGTGATGAGACCAGACCAAATTCCAGTTCACATTGTATAACGCCATCCATTTAAAAGAAGATGCTGGAATATATTTTCTGTTGATATGACAGCGAACAAAGTGGTTAATTAGTCAACAGTAATCTAAATTCCTTCAATTGAAATCAAGGAATTATGTTCTTTGACGTCACTGTTTTACACAGAGAAATAGGTTTACAGATTTGCTCTCCTTTCAACAGAGTTTTTAAACCACTAGGAATGGTGTCGGATACAACATTATACTCTTTTATTGAAGCCCCAAAATCCATTTTATAAATAAAAGATATTTCCTTTAGAGTCTGTTTTTTTATTAAACTTTTTAACCAATTTACTTTAAACACATTGTTTAACAACTCAAAGACTCCCATCATTAATCTTATTTCTTAGAACATCCTTTTTGTAGCGTGTCGTAAGCAACACACTAAGACTAGGAATATTTTAACAGTCTAGCATGATGAACTCAGGAAATCGGTAGAAGAACACGAGGAAATAAACAACACATTTTGATTAAACCTGACCAGGGAGAGACAAATCACTCGCCAGCCAAGAATTGAACTTCTTTTTAATCACGTCATTAATGGGATTTAAAATTAATTTCTGTAAGAACCCTATTTAAACTGAAAGACACTTTTATGCCCAAATAATTAATTCAATATTCAAAAGACAATATTTCACATTTTGAACTATGAGATTGGTCCGCTGGTTATTCAGTCACATGATTTGTTGAGTCACGTGAGGTTTTTTTCGCAAGCGAATACATTTACATTGAAATTGATGCTGGTCTGTGCTTCACTACAGTGTAAATATGCAGCAGTCAAAACTTTTGTTTTAGGCAATATTCTGAGTTTAATTCCATTAATATACCGAGCATTAAGTGTAGCACTGCAGTGTAAAAAGGGCTTTGGTTGATGCAGATTTAATTGGTAACAAATTAGAATAAAATGACACTATAGGCTGAAGTAAATTTAAGATTTTAACATTAAAGATGACATACATATTTAATAAGGTTAGATCAAATTCATTCAAAGTTTTATTTCAGGATTTTGAACTCTTGTAACTAAAAGAACACTTTCTATACTGTATGTTATAAAGCTATTAATCATTACCCTCAACAACAGCACCACTTTGAAGAACAAATAGCATGTATTCTATGTTATTATTTTCCAGTGTAATGACTTACATTTGTATAAACTTATCTATAGAATAATAACCAAAACAATAGAATATTGCCATATGTACCTTATCATATCTGTCATATAATTTCAGCATAATCCCTGGTCCTCAGCACATTGTCTAATTTATTCCCCCTTCTCCTTTTTATATATCTGTCTCTTTTTGATGTTATTTGTTACTGTCTGTATGTTGTTTTGAGATTTTTTTTTATTTTTATATATGACTATTATGGATTTAATCAGTTCTCTCATTTTGAGTTCAATGACCTGCACACTTATACTTACATATTTTCAGCAGTCAGATGATTTGAAAACAATATATAATATAATAATAACATAATACAGTATATTTCTTATTTTGCCACACAGAAGTAAGATATTGTCCTGTGAATGTGCGAGACTTCATGAAACCTTCACTGATGAAACCGGAAGCCAGACACATTTAATTTACTAAGGACACAGCGCTCTTGCATCACAAAGAAAAATTGCAGTATGGCAAAATAATATCAATGCCTCTGATAACAGATCACTCTAAACTGTAATGTGGACTCTTGCATTTTCTGTAAAGTTGCTTTGAAATGATATTTCGCTTTACAAATACAGTGCTATGCATAAGTTTAGACACCCATACTAAAGTTGACTAAAATGAGGAATAAAAAATCATCTTTTGGAAGTTCGCTTCATTGAAGCAGATTGAATCAATTGTTTGTCATATTTTCTGTCTGTGCATAGATAAAAAAAAAAAAATCAAATGAATCAATCCTCCCAATGTGCCACTGACAGATAAGAAGCAGTAGTGAAAGGAGAGAGAGAGAGAGAGAGAAAGGAGAGAGAGAGAGAGAGAGAGAGAGAGTGTATGTGTGTGTGTGAGAGAGAGAGAGATCTTTAGTCCAGTCACATTTATCACATTTCATTGTTTAAGACAAAAACATAGGAAAACACCTTAAACACATGATGATAAAAATTACAGTATAGACAGTTTAATCTTTTTATTTTACTTTTTTGCCTTTTATTTTGAACAATATCAAATGTCTATTTATCCCTAAAATGTATTTAACAAAATATTATCACCTTTCACATGCTTCTGATCAACCCTCATTCCATCATGATTTAGGCAAATAAGATGCATAAGTGCATTGTGAAATAATTCAGTACACTTCTGTGTTCACAGTCAGAATTATGTATTTACAGAGCATGTACAGTCAAATACTGCACCAAATATTAAAACTCTTAACGGCTATTACTGTCATCTCGAAATTCTCAATCTGTCATTAAAAAGATTGACTAAATCCTTCAGCATTCCCACAGTAAATCAAGAATTCAACATTGTTAATATGTCTGTCATCACAATTACTGATCCAGCTATGACAAATGAGCATGCAAACAAATTTAACATGTTCAGATATTCAAGAAATTGAATACAAATGACACACTGACATGCGTTACTAGTAAAAGAGCTCATTTCAACACTAAGTTTTCTGAAGGGTAAAGTATTGTGTAGAATTAAGTAGAAATCAACGACTGTGGGAGGATGCAACATATTGTGCTCCGCAGTCTAAAGGCATTTCCAGGCGGTCACACACTGTGTGTGTCCTGAGGTCTTGAACATGGCTTGAGTCACAACTCATTCACAACAACAAAAGCTCATATCAGCTCATATCTGACTGTCCACACATACATCCACTCATTCACCTCTCATGCCTCTTCATCACGGATATAACACTCCTTACAAAGATGCCGTGCACCTCTCGGTGTGTATCCTCTGCTCTAGTGGTGTAAGGCCAGGGTTAGCTGAAGGGCGATGTCTCCCGAGACGAGTTCCTCGCCGTTATGTGCAGTTCTGTATCCTGTGATGAAGAGCTTCAGCCTGGGCTTTCAAACCGAGAAACTCCCCTTGAACAAAGTCTGTCACGGTTTTTCGCATTTCCATCTGTAAGAAAACCAATGTTGCTCTCAACTGCAAACCTATCAGTTTGACACACACATCACTCATCCCACTGTCACATGACCACCTACCGGACTGGTGTTTTCAGCTCTCAGCGCATCCACCAGATGTCTGACTGTGAAGGGTTTTCCAACGAGAACGGTTATTCGCTGCACAGAACGGAAGAACACTCAGGGTCAAAACTGTGTGACAATGGAAGATCAGCGATATGACATCACACAAGGAAAATGTGTATTAACCTTTCCCACTCGAGGAATGTAAGGTTCTTGATTTGGCAGGACATCATTCAGACCTGAAGAACAAAGGTCCACAAGTAAAGAATAGCTCAGATATTCATCATGAAGTCATGTGCTATGGTAGCCACTTACGCCACTGAGGGCCAGATTCACTGACAGCTCGCTCCAGCGCAAACCCTCTTTTGGCGTTAAACTACTGTCAGGATTTACTAAAGACACGCAGTGTAAAACTAGCGTTGACAAGACGTGGACAGGGTTACTTTTGCGGCTGACCTTATTACATATGCATTTGTAGAAGTTTTCCTTTCAGACTCAGTATTTATTAGCCTGACTACGTCAGACTTCGTACTTCCGCTCAATTTCATTTCGCTTCTGTACTCAGTCTGAGATAGCGACCTGTCTCTCAGTTTTCCTCCGGCCTGAAAACAGCCGGCCAATCAACGAACAGAGGGCGGGCTGAGAGCCGTGACGTAGACGCTGATTGTACCGTGGATGCGTAGATTTACTTCACATAATCTGCAAAAGTCGTTCACAGCCATGTTCACTCCGGTTTTTTGCTCGATGGTTTTGTTTTCGCATCATCCGTGTTTACAGTGGAAGATAGATGCGGCTGAGCATGCGCATAACACACGCCATAACCAAACGTAATGTGATTGGCTTACGGGTAACCAATGATTTTAAACTTCAGACAAGCGCCCCCCCCACCGCGAGAAACAAAACGCTTTTCAATTATGCCCTTCCAGACTCTGTCTACGAAGCAAAGCGAAGTAGCAGAGTTTGGTATTACCAGGCTAAGTATTTATAGGAGGAGAAGAATTAAACTAGTCACGCAAGGTGATTTACTGGTGTTTGAGCACGTCACTGTACTGGTGTTTGAGCACGTCACTGTACTGGTGTTTGAGCACGTCACTGTACTGGTGTTTACTCTCGTCACTGTACTGGTGTTTGAGCACGTCACTGTACTGGTGTTTACTCTCGTCACTGTACTGGTGTTTGAGCACGTCACTGTACTGGTGTTTGAGCACGTCACTGTACTGGTGTTTACTCTCGTCACTGTACTGGTGTTTGCGCTCGTCACTGTACTGGTGTTTGAGCACGTCACTGTACTGGTGTTTGCGCTCGTCAGTGTACTGGTGTTTGAGCACGTCACTGTACTGGTGTTTACTCTCGTCACTGTACTGGTGTTTGAGCACGTCACTGTACTGGTGTTTGAGCACGTCACTGTACTGGTGTTTACTCTCGTCACTGTACTGGTGTTTGAGCACGTCACTGTACTGGTGTTTACTCTCGTCACTGTACTGGTGTTTGAGCACGTCACTGTACTGGTGTTTGAGCACGTCACTGTACTGGTGTTTACTCTCGTCACTGTACTGGTGTTTGCGCTCGTCACTGTACTGGTGTTTGAGCACGTCACTGTACTGGTGTTTACTCTCGTCACTGTACTGGTGTTTGAGCACGTCACTGTACTGGTGTTTGAGCACGTCACTGTACTGGTGTTTACTCTCGTCACTGTACTGGTGTTTGAGCACGTCACTGTACTGGTGTTTACTCTCGTCACTGTACTGGTGTTTGAGCACGTCACTGTACTGGTGTTTGAGCACGTCACTGTACTGGTGTTTACTCTCGTCACTGTACTGGTGTTTGCGCTCGTCACTGTACTGGTGTTTGAGCACGTCACTGTACTGGTGTTTGCGCTCGTCAGTGTACTGGTGTTTGAGCACGTCACTGTACTGGTGTTTGAGCTCGTCACTGTACTGGTGTTTTCGTCACTGTACTGGTGTTTGAGCACGTCACTGTACTGGTGTTTACTCTCGTCACTGTACTGGTGTTTGCGCTCGTCACTGTACTGGTGTTTGAGCACGTCACTGTAATGGTGTTTAAGCTCATCACTGTACTGGTGTTTAAGCTCATCACTGTACTGGTGTTTGTGCTCGTCAGTGTACTGGTGTTTGAGCACGTCACTGTACTGGTGTTTACTCTCGTCAGTGTACTGGTGTTTGAGCACGTCACTGTACTGGTGTTTGCGCTCGTCACTGTACTGGTGTTTGCGCTCGTCACTGTACTGGTGTTTGCGCTCGTCAGTGTACTGGTGTTTGAGCTCGTCACTGTGCTGGTGTTTGAGCTCGTCACTGTGCTGGTGTTTACTCTCGTCACTGTACTGGTGTTTGAGCACGTCACTGTACTGGTGTTTGAGCACGTCACTGTACTGGTGTTTAAGCTCATCACTGTACTGGTGTTTAAGCTCATCACTGTACTGGTGTTTGTGCTCGTCAGTGTACTGGTGTTTGAGCACGTCACTGTACTGGTGTTTACTCTCGTCACTGTACTGGTGTTTGAGCTCGTCACTGTACTGGTGTTTACTCTCGTCACTGTACTGGTGTTTGAGCACGTCACTGTACTGGTGTTTACTCTCGTCACTGTACTGGTGTTTGAGCTCGTCACTGTACTGGTGTTTGAGCTCGTCACTGTGCTGGTGTTTGAGCTCATCACTGTACTGGTGTTTGAGCTTGTCACTGTACTGGTGTTTACTCTCGTCACTGTACTGGTGTTTGAGCTCGTCACTGTACTGGTGTTTGAGCACGTCACTGTACTGGTGTTTAAGCTCATCACTGTACTGGTGTTTAAGCTCATCACTGTACTGGTGTTTGTGCTCGTCAGTGTACTGGTGTTTGAGCACGTCACTGTACTGGTGTTTACTCTCGTCACTGTACTGGTGTTTGAGCTCGTCACTGTACTGGTGTTTACTCTCGTCACTGTACTGGTGTTTGAGCACGTCACTGTACTGGTGTTTACTCTCGTCACTGTACTGGTGTTTGAGCTCGTCACTGTACTGGTGTTTGAGCTCGTCACTGTGCTGGTGTTTGAGCTCATCACTGTACTGGTGTTTGAGCTTGTCACTGTACTGGTGTTTACTCTCGTCACTGTACTGGTGTTTGAGCTCGTCACTGTACTGGTGTTTGAGCTCGTCACTGTACTGGTGTTTGAGCTCGTCACTGTACTGGTGTTTACTCTCGTCACTGTACTGGTGTTTGAGCTCGTCACTGTACTGGTGTTTGAGCACGTCACTGTACTGGTGTTTGAGCACGTCACTGTACTGGTGTTTACTCTCGTCACTGTACTGGTGTTTGAGCTCGTCACTGTACTGGTGTTTGCGCTCGTCAGTGTACTGGTGTTTGTGCTCGTCACTGTACTAGTGTTTGCGCTCGTCAGTGTACTGGTGTTTGCGCTCGTCAGTGTACTGGTGTTTGTGCTCGTCACTGTACTGGTGTTTGTGCTCGTCAGTGTACTGGTGTTTGAGCACGTCACTGTACTGGTGTTTGAGCACGTCACTGGTGTTTACTCTCGTCACTGTACTGGTGTTTGAGCACGTCACTGTACTGGTGTTTACTCTCGTCACTGTACTGGTGTTTGCGCTTGTCACTGTACTGGTGTTTGTGCTCGTCAGTGTACTGGTGTTTGCGCTCGTCACTGTACTGGTGTTTGAGCACGTCACTGTACTGGTGTTTACTCTCGTCACTGTACTGGTGTTTGAGCACGTCACTGTACTGGTGTTTGAGCTCGTCACTGTACTGGTGTTTGAGCTCGTCACTGTACTGGTGTTTACTCTCGTCACTGTACTGGTGTTTGAGCTCGTCACTGTACTGGTGTTTGCGCTCGTCACTGTACTGGTGTTTGAGCTCGTCACTGTACTGGTGTTTGAGCTCGTCAGTGTCCTGGTGTCATCACTGTACTGGTGTTTGAGCTTGTCACTGTACTGGTGTTTACTCTCGTCACTGTACTGGTGTTTGAGCTCGTCACTGTACTGGTGTTTGAGCTCGTCACTGTACTGGTGTTTGAGCTCGTCACTGTACTGGTGTTTGAGCTCGTCACTGTACTGGTGTTTGAGCACGTCACTGTACTGGTGTTTACTCTCGTCACTGTACTGGTGTTTGAGCTCGTCACTGGTGTTTGAGCTCGTCACTGTACTGGTGTTTGAGCACGTCACTGTACTGGTGTTTGAGCACGTCACTGTACTGGTGTTTGAGCTTGTCACTGTACTGGTGTTTACTCTCGTCACTGTACTGGTGTTTGAGCTCGTCACTGTACTGGTGTTTGAGCTCGTCACTGTACTGGTGTTTGAGCTCGTCACTGTACTGGTGTTTGAGCACGTCACTGTACTGGTGTTTACTCTCGTCACTGTACTGGTGTTTGAGCACGTCACTGGTGTTTGAGCTCGTCACTGTACTGGTGTTTGAGCACGTCACTGTACTGGTGTTTGAGCACGTCACTGTACTGGTGTTTGAGCACGTCACTGTACTGGTGTATGAGCACGTCACTGTACTGGTGTATGAGCACGTCACTGTACTGGTGTTTGCTCTCGTCACTGTACTGGTGTTTGAGCTCATCACTGTACTGGTGTTTGAGCTCGTCACTGTACTGGTGTTTGCTCTCGTCACTGTACTGGTGTTTGCTCTCGTCACTGTACTGGTGTATGAGCACGTCACTGTACTGGTGTTTGCTCTCGTCAGTGTACTGGTGTTTGCGCTCGTCAGTGTACTGGTGTTTGCGCTCGTCAGTGTTTGCGCTCGTCAGTGTACTGGTGTTTGCGCTCGTCAGTGTACTGGTGTTTGCGCTCGTCACTGTACTGGTGTTTGCGCTCTGTACTGGTGTTTGAGCTCGTCAGTGTACTGGTGTTTGCGCTCGTCAGTGTCGTCAGTGTACTGGTGTTTGCGCTCGTCACTGTACTGGTGTTTGCGCTCGTCACTGTACTGGTGTTTGCGCTCGTTACTGTACTGGTGTTTGAGCACGTCACTGTACTGGTGTTTGAGCACGTCACTGTACTGGTGTTTACTCTCGTCACTGTACTGGTGTTTGCGCTCGTCAGTGTACTGGTGCTTGTGCTCGTCAGTGTACTGGTGTTTGAGCACGTCACTGTACTGGTGTTTGAGCACGTCACTGTACTGGTGTTTACTCTCGTCACTGTACTGGTGTTTGAGCACGTCACTGTACTGGTGTTTGCGCTTGTCACTGTACTGGTGTTTGAGCACGTCACTGTACTGCTGTTTGAGCACGTCACTGTACTGGTGTTTACTCTCGTCACTGTACTGGTGTTTGAGCACATCACTGTACTGGTGTTTACTCTCGTCACTGTACTGGTGTTTGAGCACGTCACTGTACTGGTGTTTACTCTCGTCACTGTACTGGTGTTTGAGCACGTCACTGGTGTTTACTCTCGTCACTGTACTGGTGTTTGAGCACGTCACTGTACTGGTGTTTGCGCTCGTCACTGTACTGGTGTTTGCGCTCGTCACTGTACTGGTGTTTGCGCTCGTCAGTGTACTGGTGTTTGTGCTCGTCAGTGTACTGGTGTTTGAGCACGTCACTGGTGTTTACTCTCGTCACTGTACTGGTGTTTGAGCACGTCACTGTACTGGTGTTTACTCTCGTCACTGTACTGGTGTTTGCGCTTGTCACTGTACTGGTGTTTGTGCTCGTCAGTGTACTGGTGTTTGCTCTCGTCACTGTACTGGTGTTTGAGCTCGTCACTGTACTGGTGTTTGCGCTCGTCAGTGTACTGGTGTTTGTGCTCGTCACTGTACTAGTGTTTGCGCTCGTCAGTGTACTGGTGTTTGCGCTCGTCAGTGTACTGGTGTTTGTGCTCGTCACTGTACTGGTGTTTGTGCTCGTCAGTGTACTGGTGTTTGAGCACGTCACTGTACTGGTGTTTGAGCACGTCACTGGTGTTTACTCTCGTCACTGTACTGGTGTTTGAGCACGTCACTGTACTGGTGTTTACTCTCGTCACTGTACTGGTGTTTGCGCTTGTCACTGTACTGGTGTTTGTGCTCGTCAGTGTACTGGTGTTTGCGCTCGTCACTGTACTGGTGTTTGAGCACGTCACTGTACTGGTGTTTACTCTCGTCACTGTACTGGTGTTTGAGCACGTCACTGTACTGGTGTTTGAGCTCGTCACTGTACTGGTGTTTGAGCTCGTCACTGTACTGGTGTTTACTCTCGTCACTGTACTGGTGTTTGAGCTCGTCACTGTACTGGTGTTTGCGCTCGTCACTGTACTGGTGTTTGAGCTCGTCACTGTACTGGTGTTTGAGCTCGTCAGTGTCCTGGTGTCATCACTGTACTGGTGTTTGAGCTTGTCACTGTACTGGTGTTTACTCTCGTCACTGTACTGGTGTTTGAGCTCGTCACTGTACTGGTGTTTGAGCTCGTCACTGTACTGGTGTTTGAGCTCGTCACTGTACTGGTGTTTGAGCTCGTCACTGTACTGGTGTTTGAGCTCGTCACTGTACTGGTGTTTGAGCACGTCACTGTACTGGTGTTTACTCTCGTCACTGTACTGGTGTTTGAGCTCGTCACTGGTGTTTGAGCTCGTCACTGTACTGGTGTTTGAGCACGTCACTGTACTGGTGTTTGAGCACGTCACTGTACTGGTGTTTGAGCTTGTCACTGTACTGGTGTTTACTCTCGTCACTGTACTGGTGTTTGAGCTCGTCACTGTACTGGTGTTTGAGCTCGTCACTGTACTGGTGTTTGAGCTCGTCACTGTACTGGTGTTTGAGCTCGTCACTGTACTGGTGTTTGAGCTCGTCACTGTACTGGTGTTTGAGCTCGTCACTGTACTGGTGTTTGAGCACGTCACTGTACTGGTGTTTACTCTCGTCACTGTACTGGTGTTTGAGCACGTCACTGGTGTTTGAGCTCGTCACTGTACTGGTGTTTGAGCACGTCACTGTACTGGTGTTTGAGCACGTCACTGTACTGGTGTTTGAGCACGTCACTGTACTGGTGTATGAGCACGTCACTGTACTGGTGTATGAGCACGTCACTGTACTGGTGTTTGCGCTCGTCACTGTACTGGTGTTTGCGCTCTGTACTGGTGTTTGAGCTCGTCAGTGTACTGGTGTTTGCGCTCGTCAGTGTCGTCAGTGTACTGGTGTTTGCGCTCGTCACTGTACTGGTGTTTGCGCTCGTCACTGTACTGGTGTTTGCGCTCGTTACTGTACTGGTGTTTGAGCACGTCACTGTACTGGTGTTTGAGCACGTCACTGTACTGGTGTTTACTCTCGTCACTGTACTGGTGTTTGCGCTCGTCAGTGTACTGGTGCTTGTGCTCGTCAGTGTACTGGTGTTTGAGCACGTCACTGTACTGGTGTTTGAGCACGTCACTGTATAGGTGTTTACTCTCGTCACTGTACTGGTGTTTGAGCACGTCACTGTACTGGTGTTTGCGCTTGTCACTGTACTGGTGTTTGAGCACGTCACTGTACTGCTGTTTGAGCACGTCACTGTACTGGTGTTTACTCTCGTCACTGTACTGGTGTTTGAGCACATCACTGTACTGGTGTTTACTCTCGTCACTGTACTGGTGTTTGAGCACGTCACTGTACTGGTGTTTACTCTCGTCACTGTACTGGTGTTTGAGCACGTCACTGTACTGGTGTTTACTCTCGTCACTGTACTGGTGTTTGAGCACGTCACTGGTGTTTACTCTCGTCACTGTACTGGTGTTTGAGCACGTCACTGTACTGGTGTTTGCGCTCGTCACTGTACTGGTGTTTGCGCTCGTCACTGTACTGGTGTTTGCGCTCGTCAGTGTACTGGTGTTTGTGCTCGTCAGTGTACTGGTGTTTGAGCACGTCACTGGTGTTTACTCTCGTCACTGTACTGGTGTTTGAGCACGTCACTGTACTGGTGTTTACTCTCGTCACTGTACTGGTGTTTGCGCTTGTCACTGTACTGGTGTTTGTGCTCGTCAGTGTACTGGTGTTTGCGCTCGTCACTGTACTGGTGTTTGAGCTCATCACTGTACTGGTGTTTGAGCTCGTCACTGTACTGGTGTTTGCTCTCGTCACTGTACTGGTGTTTGCTCTCGTCACTGTACTGGTGTATGAGCACGTCACTGTACTGGTGTTTGCTCTCGTCAGTGTACTGGTGTTTGCGCTCGTCAGTGTACTGGTGTTTGCGCTCGTCAGTGTTTTCGCTCGTCAGTGTACTGGTGTTTGCGCTCGTCAGTGTACTGGTGTTTGCGCTCGTCACTGTACTGGTGTTTGCGCTCTGTACTGGTGTTTGAGCTCGTCAGTGTACTGGTGTTTGCGCTCGTCAGTGTCGTCAGTGTACTGGTGTTTGCGCTCGTCACTGTACTGGTGTTTGCGCTCGTCACTGTACTGGTGTTTGCGCTCACTGTACTGGTGTTTGAGCACGTCACTGTACTGGTGTTTACTCTCGTCACTGTACTGGTGTTTGAGCACGTCACTGTACTGGTGTTTGAGCACGTCACTGTACTGGTGTTTGAGCACGTCACTGTACTGGTGTTTACTCTCGTCACTGTACTGGTGTTTGCGCTCGTCAGTGTACTGGTGCTTGTGCTCGTCAGTGTACTGGTGTTTGAGCACGTCACTGTACTGGTGTTTGAGCACGTCACTGTACTGGTGTTTACTCTCGTCACTGTACTGGTGTTTGAGCACGTCACTGTACTGGTGTTTGCGCTTGTCACTGTACTGGTGTTTGAGCACGTCACTGTACTGCTGTTTGAGCTCGTCACTGTACTGGTGTTTGAGCACGTCACTGTACTGGTGTTTGAGCACGTCACTGTACTGGTGTTTACTCTCGTCACTGTACTGGTGTTTGCGCTCGTCAGTGTACTGGTGCTTGTGCTCGTCAGTGTACTGGTGTTTGAGCACGTCACTGTACTGGTGTTTGAGCACGTCACTGTACTGGTGTTTACTCTCGTCACTGTACTGGTGTTTGAGCACGTCACTGTACTGGTGTTTGCGCTTGTCACTGTACTGGTGTTTGAGCACGTCACTGTACTGCTGTTTGAGCACGTCACTGTACTGGTGTTTACTCTCGTCACTGTACTGGTGTTTGAGCACGTCACTGTACTGGTGTTTACTCTCGTCACTGTACTGGTGTTTGAGCACGTCACTGTACTGGTGTTTACTCTCGTCACTGTACTGGTGTTTGAGCACGTCACTGTACTGGTGTTTACTCTCGTCACTGTACTGGTGTTTGAGCACGTCACTGGTGTTTACTCTCGTCACTGTACTGGTGTTTGAGCACGTCACTGTACTGGTGTTTGCGCTCGTCACTGTACTGGTGTTTGCGCTCGTCAGTGTACTGGTGTTTGTGCTCGTCAGTGTACTGGTGTTTGAGCACGTCACTGGTGTTTACTCTCGTCACTGTACTGGTGTTTGAGCACGTCACTGTACTGGTGTTTACTCTCGTCACTGTACTGGTGTTTGCGCTTGTCACTGTACTGGTGTTTGTGCTCGTCAGTGTACTGGTGTTTGCGCTCGTCACTGTACTGGTGTTTACTCTCGTCACTGTACTGGTGTTTGAGCTCGTCACTGTACTGGTGTTTGAGCTCGTCACTGTACTGGTGTTTGAGCTCGTCACTGTACTGGTGTTTACTCTCGTCACTGTACTGGTGTTTGAGCTCGTCACTGTACTGGTGTTTGCGCTCGTCACTGTACTGGTGTTTGCGCTCGTCACTGTACTGGTGTTTGAGCTCGTCACTGTACTGGTGTTTGAGCTCGTCACTGTACTGGTGTTTGCGCTCGTCACTGTACTGGTGTTTGCGCTCGTCACTGTACTGGTGTTTGAGCTCGTCACTGTACTGGTGTTTGAGCTCGTCACTGTACTGATGTTTGAGCACGTCACTGTACTGGTGTTTACTCTCGTCACTGTACTGGTGTTTGAGCTCGTCACTGTACTGGTGTTTGAGCTCGTCAGTGTACTGGTGTTTGCTCTCGTCAGTGTACTGGTGTTTGAGCACGTCACTGTGCTGGTGTTTGAGCTCATCACTGTGCTGGTGTTTGAGCTTGTCACTGTACTGGTGTTTACTCTCGTCACTGTACTGGTGTTTGAGCTCGTCACTGTACTGGTGTTTGAGCTCGTCACTGTACTGGTGTTTACTCTCGTCACTGTACTGGTGTTTGAGCTCGTCACTGTACTGGTGTTTACTCTCGTCACTGTACTGGTGTTTGAGCTCGTCACTGTACTGGTGTTTGAGCACCTCACTGTACTGGTGTTTGAGCACGTCACTGTACTGGTGTTTACTCTCGTCACTGTACTGGTGTTTGAGCACGTCACTGTACTGGTGTTTGAGCACGTCACTGTACTGGTGTATGAGCACGTCACTGTACTGGTGTATGAGCACGTCACTGTACTGGTGTATGAGCACGTCACTGTACTGGTGTATGAGCACGTCACTGTACTGGTGTTTGAGCTCGTCAGTGTCGTCAGTGTACTGGTGTTTGCGCTCGTCACTGTACTGGTGTTTGAGCACGTCACTGTACTGGTGTTTGAGCACGTCACTGTACTGGTGTATGAGCACGTCACTGTACTGGTGTATGAGCACTAGGGCTGTCACTTTTTATTCGATATTCGAATATGCATTCGAACATGACGTGAAATATTTGAAATCGAACTATAAATAAACTATCCGGTTTTTAAAGTGGCATGTTTTGCTAATTTTTTACAGTCTATGATTAGACCGTTTGCTTTTTATTTTATTGTTTGCCATCTCATCCAGTAGCGGCCGCTCTAAACGTATTGTAGCGTATAGGCCCATGACCAAATCAAGCGAATAATAGCCAATAGCCAGCTTGTTTTGTAAATGGAAAATAACGACAAGACTAAAGAGACCGCGCTGTAATTCCTGCCTATTACGCACACACACACACGACCCACAGAAAAGACGCGTGTCAGTATCAAGTTCTCTTTCGGGCTTGAACAAACCACAACACACAAATTATGCCAAATGTCCGTTTTGTCGAGTGTCCTCATAAGAGCAGTCTTAAATTATTTAAATAAAGTCTTAAATGAACGTAGAGATTTGTGAGAAAATGCGACGCGTGTCAGATCGCGTCTCTGTCCGCAGCGGCTGGTCTTAAAGTGTCATTAATGTTAATCAAAGAACAAAGGTAAGAGAGTAAATTACTCACTCAGACCCGGCGCCAGGAGGATTATTATACCGATAGCCTAATAATCATGAATGCACTCCGCTATCTTTTAACACATCTCCGGCGAACGGCTTCTTCACGCAAAAGAAAAACTCTTCATGAAGCGCAGTGAAATTCAGCGACCATGTGGCGTTTCCTGATGGATCGAGGTTGTTCGTTAACTTCATTTTTCATTTTACATTTTACTCGTAGATATTCGAATATATTCGAATACAATGCTTGATATTCGATATCCGTTCGAATTTGATTTTTCTCAAAAGTGACAGCCCTAATGAGCACGTCACTGTACTGGTGTATGAGCACGTCACTGTACTGGTGTTTGCTCTCGTCACTGTACTGGTGTTTGCGCTCGTCACTGTACTGGTGTTTGCTCTCGTCACTGTACTGGTGTTTGCGCTCGTCACTGTACTGGTGTTTGCGCTCACTGTACTGGTGTTTACTCTCGTCACTGTACTGGTGTTTGCGCTCGTCACTGTACTGGTGTTTGCGCTCACTGTACTGGTGTTTGAGCACGTCACTGTACTGGTGTTTACTCTCGTCACTGTACTGGTGTTTGAGCAAGTCACTGTACTGGTGTTTGAGCACGTCACTGTACTGGTGTTTACTCTCGTCACTGTACTGGTGTTTGCGCTCGTCAGTGTACTGGTGCTTGTGCTCGTCACTGTACTGGTGTTTGAGCACGTCACTGTACTGATGTTTACTCTCGTCACTGTACTGGTGTTTGAGCACGTCACTGTACTGGTGTTTGAGCACGTCACTGTACTGGTGTTTACTCTCGTCAGTGTCGTCACTGTACTGGTGTATGAGCACGTCACTGTACTGGTGTATGAGCACGTCACTGTACTGGTGTATGAGCACGTCACTGTACTGGTGTTTGCTCTCGTCACTGTACTGGTGTTTGCGCTCACTGTACTGGTGTTTGAGCACGTCACTGTACTGGTGTTTACTCTCGTCACTGTACTGGTGTTTGCGCTCGTCAGTGTACTGGTGCTTGTGCTCGTCACTGTACTGGTGTTTGAGCACGTCACTGTACTGGTGTTTGAGCACGTCACTGTACTGGTGTTTACTCTCGTCACTGTACTGGTGTTTGAGCACGTCACTGTACTGGTGTTTGCGCTCGTCACTGTACTGGTGTTTGAGCACATCACTGTACTGGTGTTTGAGCACGTCACTGTACTGGTGTTTACTCTCGTCACTGTACTGGTGTTTGAGCACGTCACTGTACTGGTGTTTACTCTCGTCACTGTACTGGTGTTTGAGCACGTCACTGTACTGGTGTTTACTCTCGTCACTGTACTGGTGTTTACTCTCGTCACTGTACTGGTGTTTGAGCACGTCACTGTACTGGTGTTTACTCTCGTCACTGTACTGGTGTTTGAGCACGTCACTGGTGTTTACTCTCGTCACTATACTGGTGTTTGAGCACGTCACTGTACTGGTGTTTGCGCTCGTCACTGTACTGGTGTTTGCGCTCGTCAGTGTACTGGTGTTTCTGCTCGTCAGTGAACTGGTGTTTGAGCACGTCACTGGTGTTTACTCTCGTCACTGTACTGGTGTTTGAGCACGTCACTGTACTGGTGTTTACTCTCGTCACTGTACTGGTGTTTGCGCTTGTCACTGTACTGGTGTTTGCGCTTGTCACTGTACTGGTGTTTGTGCTCGTCAGTGTACTGGTGTTTGCGCTCGTCACTGTACTGGTGTTTGAGCACGTCACTGTACTGGTGTTTACTCTCGTCACTGTACTGGTGTTTGAGCACGTCACTGTACTGGTGTTTGAGCTCGTCACTGTACTGGTGTTTGAGCTCGTCACTGTACTGGTGTTTGCTCTCGTCACTGTACTGGTGTTTGCTCTCGTCACTGTACTGGTGTATGAGCACGTCACTGTACTGGTGTTTGCTCTCGTCAGTGTACTGGTGTTTACTCTCGTCACTGTACTGGTGTTTGAGCACGTCACTGTACTGGTGTTTGAGCTCATCACTGTACTGGTGTTTGAGCTCGTCACTGTACTGGTGTTTGCTCTCGTCACTGTACTGGTGTTTGCTCTCGTCAGTGTACTGGTGTTTGTACTGGTGTATGAGCACGTCACTGTACTGGTGTTTGCTCTCGTCAGTGTACTGGTGTTTGCGCTCGTCAGTGTACTGGTGTTTGCGCTCGTCAGTGTACTGGTGTTTGTGCTGGTCAGTGTACTGGTGTTTGCGCTCTGTACTGGTGTTTGAGCTCGTCAGTGTCCTGGTGTTTGAGCTCGTCAGTGTACTGGTGTTTGCGCTCGTCAGTGTCGTCAGTGTACTGGTGTTTGCGCTCGTCACTGTACTGGTGTTTGAGCACGTCACTGGTGTTTACTCTCGTCACTGTACTGGTGTTTGAGCACGTCACTGTACTGGTGTTTACTCTCGTCACTGTACTGGTGTTTGCGCTTGTCACTGTACTGGTGTTTGTGCTCGTCAGTGTACTGGTGTTTGCGCTCGTCACTGTACTGGTGTTTGAGCTCGTCACTGTACTGGTGTTTGAGCTCGTCAGTGTACTGGTGTTTGCGCTCGTCACTGTACTGGTGTTTGAGCACGTCACTGGTGTTTACTCTCGTCACTGTACTGGTGTTTGAGCACGTCACTGTACTGGTGTTTACTCTCGTCACTGTACTGGTGTTTGCGCTTGTCACTGTACTGGTGTTTGTGCTCGTCAGTGTACTGGTGTTTGCGCTCGTCACTGTACTGGTGTTTGAGCTCGTCACTGTACTGGTGTTTGCGCTCGTCACTGTACTGGTGTTTGCTCTCGTCACTGTACTGGTGTTTGCTCACGTCACTGTACTGGTGTTTACTCTCGTCACTGTACTGGTGTTTGAGCTCGTCACTGTACTGGTGTTTGAGCTCGTCAGTGTACTGGTGTTTGCTCTCGTCAGTGTACTGGTGTTTGAGCACGTCACTGTGCTGGTGTTTGAGCTCATCACTGTACTGGTGTTTGAGCTTGTCACTGTACTGGTGTTTACTCTCGTCACTGTACTGGTGTTTGAGCTCGTCACTGTACTGGTGTTTGAGCTCGTCACTGTACTGGTGTTTGAGCTCGTCACTGTACTGGTGTTTACTCTCGTCACTGTACTGGTGTTTACTCTCGTCACTGTACTGGTGTTTACTCTCGTCAGTGTACTGGTGTTTGAGCACGTCACTGTACTGGTGTTTGAGCTTGTCACTGTACTGGTGTTTGAGCTCGTCACTGTACTGGTGTTTGAGCTCGTCACTGTACTGGTGTTTACTCTCGTCACTGTACTGGTGTTTACTCTCGTCACTGTACTGGTGTTTACTCTCGTCACTGTACTGGTGTTTGAGCTCATCACTGTACTGGTGTTTGAGCTTGTCACTGTACTGGTGTTTACTCTCGTCACTGTGCTGGTGTTTGAGCTCATCACTGTACTGGTGTTTGAGCTTGTCACTGTACTGGTGTTTACTCTCGTCACTGTACTGGTGTTTGAGCTCGTCACTGTACTGGTGTTTGAGCTCATCACTGTACTGGTGTTTACTCTCGTCACTGTACTGGTGTTTGAGCTCGTCACTGTACTGGTGTTTACTCTCGTCACTGTACTGGTGTTTGAGCTCGTCACTGTACTGGTGTTTGAGCACGTCACTGTACTGGTGTTTGAGCACGTCACTGTACTGGTGTTTGAGCACGTCACTGTACTGGTGTTTGAGCTCGTCACTGTACTGGTGTTTTCGTCACTGTACTGGTGTTTGAGCACGTCACTGTACTGGTGTTTGAGCACGTCACTGTACTGGTGTATGAGCACGTCACTGTACTGGTGTTTGAGCACATCACTGTACTGGTGTATGAGCACGTCACTGTACTGGTGTATGAGCACGTCACTGTACTGGTGTTTGCTCTCGTCACTGTACTGGTGTTTGAGCTCGTCACTGTACTGGTGTTTGCGCTCGTCAGTGTACTGGTGTTTGCTCTCGTCACTGTACTGGTGTATGAGCACGTCACTGTACTGGTGTATGAGCACGTCACTGTACTGGTGTTTGCTCTCGTCAGTGTACTGGTGTTTGCGCTCGTCAGTGTACTGGTGTTTGCGCTCGTCAGTGTACTGGTGTTTGCGCTCGTTCTGGTGTTTGCGCTCATCAATGTACTAGTGTTTGAGCTCGTCACTGTACTGGTGTTTGTTCTCGTCACTGTACTGGTGTTTGCGCTCGTCACTGTACTGGTGTTTGCGTTCGTCACTGTACTGGTGTTTATGCTCGTCAGTGTACTGGTGTTTGCACTCGTCAGTGTACTGGTGTTTGCACCATTATTTAATGCCCCAAAAAAGCACGTTTTAACCCACTTTGCGACATGGCTGCAATTGTTGCTGCTAGGAGGAGACACCGCAGAGAACAGAGAGCGCCTGGTAGAAAATATTTTCCACTGGTATTTATTTCTTTGGAACGCCAGAGGAAGACGTTATAAGAACATAAACAAACTTGTCAATGTGCTGTGGCTTCTTTAGCTGGGATTCACAGTCTGCATTTTCACCTGTGTTACCCGTGATCCAGACGCTAATTTGCGCTGCTCTTGGTAAATTGCGTTGGTCATTATGTAAATGATTTGACTGCGTCTGTTCTTTAATTTGCGTGTCGTCAGTAGATAATTGAGGACCTTTCCAGTCCCATCTGTGCATTTGTGGAATTGCGCTCTCACGCTAATTTGCCCGGTTTAGTAAATCTGGCCCTTGAACTTGTGCGTGCATAACTAACCTAGATGCCACATGGGTAAAATGATTGGGTGAAGAGAGCACTCTGCAATCAAACGTCCAATTCCTGTACAGAAACAAAAGGATTTACTTAACTAAACATAAGGGTGAAACAAGAGGTATCTAGTTATAGGAGTGTAAATCTTACCCCATTTTATCCTCATGAAGTCTCCAGTCATGTTCACTTTACCTGGGAGGAGAAAACGTACCATATTTCCTAAGACATTAGGAAAGTCGTACACTAAACAAATATTAAGGTTAAAAATATGAGTGGCTGTACCCTCTGGAAATATGTGTACCCAATCCCCTTGATTCAGCTTTTCCAACAGGAAATCCATTCCTTTCTGATAGACTCCATCTCCTGAAAAACAGAGGACAGTTGGGCCGTTTCATTTACAATACCTTAAAACCCTTATCAACTTGAGTGTCTTCTATATAAATTGGCTTCAAAGCAACACCAAGGAACTTTTCCTCTGCGGTCACCCTACAGGTTGGAAGCGGAATTGTCCATTACCGCTATTGTAAATAATTTAGCCTACCGCAGCCTACCGTCGCACACAGGCTCGCTGTTTATCCAGCACCGGCAGTACGCTCCACCTATCGGCAATTGTAACGCTTGCCGTAAAGCAAGTCAAATTTGTAGTTTTCTTATGTCTCATTAGAACTACAGAAACGCGACCTGATCTGGCAATCTTACATAGCGTGGATATACCAGATAAATGACCGCAAAGCGGTGGCATAAGTGCCTTTCACCCTGTCACGACTTGATGAACCACTGAAACGATTTTGGAAACATTATTTGAAGGTAAAAAATCCTACTTAGTGTTGCTTTAAAAAGCACTGAGAACTGTACTATTAGCATGTATTTTTGATTTATCATATTTGACTGTCAGTTAATAGCAATTAGGTAGAGATAAATGACTCTTCTTCTAATCGTATTGCACTGATAAGATTAAGCTTACTCTTACTCTTTACGATCTCTTCCAAGCCGACTGCTTCTGAACACAGGGCCTGCCTCCAATACAAGGCATATTGCTTTTACAACAGTCAAATGTTTCAGACTAGCATATGTGGAAAAGCAGATAATGGCTTCAAAACAAAAAAAACTAATTTGACAGAATAACAGGATAAATATATTGATCTGACACTTCTTGTGATAGCAGAATATTATAGCTTTATACAAGTCTAAAGTCACTCTGCTGTAATAATGAGTGTGTGAAGTGAATGAATGAATGAAACGAGCACAATGATCTTAACATCACACACGTGTTCTACTAATTGATATATTTAACGTACGATATGATACACGAATGACTGTAAATGAAATGAGTGCACCACAGTCTCAAATCAAATATCTGCGTAGTTGCCTGTGCGTCTCTCAGAAATAAGAGCTTGACAAGAGTCATATCAACTGAGATACCGAATCATACACACGTTCTACTAATTGACATGTCTAGTAAGACATGATGTGTTAATAAATGCATTTAGTAATGTTAACAAATGAGACCTTATTGTAAAGTGTTACCAAAGTTGTTTTTAGATTTGTAGAAATTTCCTGCCATTGAAAATTTTCTTTCATTTCCATGTTCTCTAATCTGCTATTTTATGTAGAATCCTCTTATTTCCTTATCCTTGCTTTTATTTTGTGATTATTTTTATTCCTCTCTCTGTAAAGCACTTTGAATTGCCATAGTGTATGAAATCTGCTATATAAATAAACCTGCCTTGCCTGTTCGAGGTTATGGATGATTGTCCTAACAGAAACTGCCTCTAGTTCGTCTAGAAATTTAAAATAAAAAGATTTTTTCCCTTCTTTTAATTAACATTTAGTATTATTGATTTAATTATAAGATATTAAACAAAGAAAATTTGCAATTATAATAAATAAAAAAAAGATATGAGTTATAAAAGGCATATTTGTTAATGAAAACTATGACGTGAACAGAAAAAACCCCGGGCTTCTCATGTTATTCCCTGACCTCGGGGTCAAAGCCCCAGCCACTTCCGGACATGGATATTGAGATCAGATTTGGATATTGAAATCAGATTTGGATATTGAGATCAGATTTGGATATTGAGATCAGATTTGGATATTGAGATCAGATTTGGATATTGAGATCAGATTTGGATATTGAGATCAGATTTGGATATTGAGATCAGATTTGGATATTGAGATCAGATTTGGATATTGAAATCAGATTTGGATATTGAGATCAGATTTGGATATTGAGATCAGATTTGGATATTGAGATCAGATTTGGATATTGAGATCAGATTTGGATATTGAAATCAGATTTGGATATTGAGATCAGATTTGGATATTGAAATCAGATTTGGATATTGAAATCAGATTTGGATATTGAGATCAGATTTGGATATTGAGATCAGATTTGGATATTGAAATCAGATTTGGATATTGAGATCAGATTTGGATATTGAGATCAGATTTGGATATTGAGATCAGATTTGGATATTGAGATCAGATTTGGATATTGAGATCAGATTTGGATATTGAAATCAGATTTGGATATTGAGATCAGATTTGGATATTGAAATCAGATTTGGATATTGAAATCAGATTTGGATATTGAGATCAGATTTGGATATTGAGATCAGATTTGGATATTGAGATCAGATTTGGATATTGAGATCAGATTTGGGATCCGCTGCACACCCCTATTTCAGACAGTCCACTCGATCAGTGTTTTCAGTTTTGCATGCAAATAAGATTACTTGCTACTAAAAATGCATTATTGACTGAATTTTGATTTAGTATAAAAAAAATGTTTTTTTATAAAACCTGTGTGAAATAAAAGCAGACTGCAGAAATGATCAAATGTGTCATTAGATGAGTTTACCTCGAACAACAGGCACACACTTCCCTCTGCTGAAGAAGCTGGAGTGAAACTCTCTCGTGAAACAGATATCAGAGGCAGCAGGTGCCCTGGACACACACACACACACACACACACACACACACACACACACACACACCACACCACATGACATGATATGAACTGACAACACCTTTCCATGAGTCTCCAGATTCGGCCTTCATTCACACACACCATCTCATCCTGTTAAAGTTCCACAGCTGCCGGAGCTTCAGGACTCCTGAAAAACACCACAACTGCGTTCAGTTTTCTGCAGGCGAGTGTACTCTACGATACAGCGATCCGAGGCCGGCCTACCCCAGAGGTGTGGGTCATCCATGCAGGACTGATGATTGCACAGGGTGATGAGCGGTGTGTCCCGAGGACGCTCGTCCACCAGGTCCAGCAAAACATCTGGGTTGTGCACCATCAGAGAGTTGAAATACTCTAGTGTCAGGCAAATTCAGAGAAAGTCATTCAGTTACATCTGCCGTAAGTTCATAGCACACGTTATTCAAAATACGAGTATGGAGAAACATTGGCCTCACTGGTCCAGAGGTAACTGTAGGAGCCCACCATCCCCGTGATGACCCTGCTGGAGACCCTCCAGCCCAGCCGAGGGCACTGTGGGAAGGGCCATGCCACCTCCAAGGGCATCTCTCAGCATTCACACACACACTCACTGACACAACACAACACACAGCTTTAACAGCTGGCAGGGGCTGTCAGGAATGTACATGTCTGTGCAGTTCAATTGTTGAGTGTATGTTCGCTTCACATGTGGCATGTTATCTTTTTGGGAGAGATCTGTTTAAGCATATGTCCAAATAAAAATACAGGAGCAGCCTGGCAGCCGTTAATTACATAATATTGAGAAATAGTGTGTGTAGTAATAGCGAATACACAAAACACAGCGACAAAATATGACATAAATGAATGCTGAATGCTGAATGCTACAGATGTCGAAACATGAGAAACTTCCTCATTTTAAACTGATATAGTATAGTTATGGGTGTGGGTCATTGTTTTGAGATTTTCTGTAATAACAAAGTTAATTGTTACGTGAGGTTGGTTTATTGTAAAATGTAAGGTTAGTTGTAATCTTCCCACCTTCTTCTGTCCCGTCAGCCGATGGCCGCAGAAATGCAGCGGAACCGGAAACACTATTCCACCGTGAGGGATTGTGGGAGGTGTAGTTTTGTAGACGTTATTGGTTTCCTTGGCCTTGAGGGATCTATTCTAATATTAGTATTAGGTTAGGAGGACGAAAATAGTGTCACAGGACTACTGAAGGGCACTTATTTTATTTTATATATTTTTATTAACAGAAAAGAAGAGTATGTTACAAATACTACAGTATACAAGAAAATAGGCTACAACAAACGAAACACAGAGTTGCACAACTTGCACTGCAGGGAGGATCTACATAAACACATTTACACATTTTCTGTAATTTTCATAGAACATCGAATTGAGTCAATATAAAGCTCCATTTCTTTCTTAAATGATGTAAAACAGGTTGTTGTTTTTTTTACAGGAAAATGTACATTTGTGAATATGGAATTTTGCTATTAAAATAATAAAATGTATTATATAAACCTGACTGTGCTTGTCTCTATAGTTCTCCAAAAAGACCACATAGTAAATGTTTCCAAAACAACACAAATTGGCCATAAATGTTCTTTGTGGTAAAATCAGAAACACAGTATTGTCTGTCAATTGATTCCAATATGAGTATAAGGCAGAGACACATTGACACATTCTTTGAAAGCTCTTATGTTTCGTGAGTTAAGGGGAAAACAAATGTTATCTACATAAGCACTAACTATAGTAGGTGGGGACCATTGTTGAATATTAATTCTTTTCTGATGTCTAAACAGCATACATGAGGAGATATTGCATCAAAAACGTCCCCTGGTGTTACAGGAATCTAATAATCACTGTAAGTGAAAAGAAAACCATTTAAATTCAATAACTGATCCACCAATATGATGCCATTATCAAACCAATATTTCAAAAATAATGATTTGCGTTTCTATAATATATCCTTATTGTTCCATAAATAATACTTATGTGGAGAAAAGTTGTGTTTGAATATCAAGGACCATGATAAAAAGGCCTGGCGATGAAATTCAGATAATTTGACTGGTATTTTGTCAACATTATAATTACAATTAAGAAGAAAATGTATATTAGCAAGGTTGGAAAGCATATGGGAGTGGATAAAGGTTCAAATGCAGTGAGCATTTCTAACAATCTGACTAAGTTTCTTAAAATTTACTTTAAATGTATTATTTAACGTTTCAAAATCCCCAAAACGTAGGCCACCATTTTCATATGAATTCATAATAATTGTTTTCTTACAATTAAGAAGAATAAAATGGCTAAAAATATACAAAATAATTTAGATATATTTTTAAGATGGAAAAATGCAGTTTTACAGATACTAGACACGTGACTTTCAAATGAAAGATTGGTATCAAAGAGCACACCCAGGTTCCTAACCGACGACGAAGACTTAACAGAGCAGCCATCAAGTGTTAGACAGTATTCTAGATTATTACGTGAGGAAGTTTTTTGTCCAATAATTAGAAACTCTGTTTTTTCAGAATTTAGAAGTAGGAAATTACGAGTCATCCAATTTTTTATATCCGCTATGCATTCTGTTAATTTAGTGAATTGGTAAGTTTCGTTAGGTTTTGAAGAAATATACAGCTGAGTATCGTCGGCATAACAGTGAAAGCTAATTCCATGTTTCCTAATGATATCTCCTAATGGTAGCATGTACAGAGTGAACAGCAACAGTCCTAGTACTGAGCCTTGTGGTACGCCATACTGAACTTGTGATCGATGAGACATCTCTTAATTTACTGCTACAAACTGATAACGGTCAGATAAGTATGATTTAAACCATGCTAGTGCATTTCCCGTAATGCCAACATCATTTTCTAGTCTATTTAAAAGAACGTTGTGGTCAATGGTGTCAAATGCAGCACTAAGATCGAGTAACACTAATAGAGAGATACAACCACGATCGGATGATAAGAGCAAATCATTTGTGACTCTAACGAGAGCTGTTTCGGTACTATGGTAAGGTCTAAATCCTGACTGGAAATCCTCACAGATATCATTTCTTTCAAGAAAGGAACACAGTTGTGAGGATACTGCCTTTTCTAATATCTTTGACAGAAAAGGTAGATTCGAGATCGGCCTGTAATTGACTAATTCTGTAGGATCAAGTTGCGTTTTTTTAACAAGCGGTTTAATCATAGCCAGCTTAAAGGTTTTTGGTACGTATCCTAGAGACAAAGATGAATTAATGATATTAAGAAGAGGATCTATGACCTCTGGAAGTATTTCTTTCAGTAGCTTAGTCGGTATAGGGTCTAACATACATGTTGTCGATTTAGATGAATTAACGAGTTTAGTAAATTCTTCCTCTCCTATAGCAACGAATGAATCACATTTTTCCTCAGGGAGACTACAATGCACTGCCTGATGCGATACTGTAGTAGACGGTTGCATAGTTATAATTTTGTCCCTGATATTATCAATCTTATAAGTGAAGAAGTTAATAAAGTCATTACTGCTGTGTTGCTTGGAAACTTCTGGGCTTGAAGCTTTATTTTTTGTCAGTTTAGCCACCGTTTCAAATAAATACCTAGGATTATGTTTATTTTATCCTAAATAGGGTTGAAAAATAAGCAGATCTAGCAGCTTTTAAAGCCTCTCTGTATGCAATAGAGCTCTCTTTCCATGAAATGCGAAATACCTCTAGTTTTGTTTTCTTCCAGTTGTGCTCCAATTTTCTGGCTGCTCTCTTAAGGGCCCGAGTGTGCTCGTTGTACCACGGCGTTGGACTATTTTCTTTAATCTTCTTTAAGCGCAACGGAGCAACTGTGTCTAAAGTGCTGGAAAAGAGAGAGTTAAAATAACTCGTGTTTCGGAGCATGACACCATCATTCTTCATTCAGAACTCCAGGTGTGCAAGGCTTGTTCATCACACCCAAACAGACCTGAGGCTGTAGCCACTGCCAAAGGGGCTTCAAACAAGTGCTGAGTTAACAGTCTGAATACTTGTGCTTTTCATTTCAGTTCTTTATTTTTAAGAAATTATATGATCAAGGCACAATGACTATAAAAGATTGATTTCTGCAGTGGTTTACATGCAGATGCTCTTCACTTGTTTGTAAGGTGGCCAACTAACTACCATATAGGAATGAATGTTTGTTGTGCGCAAAGATTGTGGTTTGGACATTAAGTAATAGGTTTATAGAATTCATTTTATTTTTACACATACAAGTAGAAATTAATCTCATGTGAGATTACATGGTTTTAATGCAAAAACAAATTTTAAACATCCAGTCAATTCAAACACTGTCAGTTGTAAATTAAACAGTATTGTTATTATTAAATTGCAAATAATTTACATAATAAGATAACATTCATGATACATACATACATTCAAGTAATAGACATGACATACTGTAAGACAGCGTTTTTTAGGCACTTGACTGTAAAGGCACAACATCTGTCATCTGTTATAAATTACATGGCAAGGAAAAGATAAACCAATGTGCATTTGTCTTTCTGCCCCTTAAAGGCTGTCAGAAAACATGCTACATAAAAACAATGTATTTAAATAATTAAAATAACCCTCGTCAGTTGTCATTGTGAAGTCACCAGTCTGGAGCAATGTAGTTTAGGCACTTTAGCGCAACCTCAAAACCTAGAAAACAAGCCTAAAAACAGGATAAACACACAGAGCATAACACTATTAAAAGCAGAACATTTCAAGGCATATCGACACTCATTTTAGCATTCTGTGTCCTGTAAAACAACTGTAAAATTGAAAATGTATCACTGACCCATTACAAAATACAGAGTTGTGAGAAAATGTTTGTGAACAATTGGAAAGGTCAGGATTTCTGCCTATGATCATCTGACCCCTATCATGCTATTTTAAAGATTTCCTACAATGTCAAAATACACTTTCATTTTCTCATAATTCATAGTTTTCACGTGACGTAAATCCACTGCCCGCCAGCCACTTTTACCACGTTTGTACTAAGTACTAATGTAGTAAGTAAGTGATATGAAAAGGCCAAATTCAATATACACCTTATTGATTGAATATGTACAGGCAAACAGATGAACCTGGAAATTAAATGTTAAATTTGTTTTCCATAGAAAACTATTATAAAGAAAAAAGCTTAACCATTTGGCCCATTATGTTCATATTCTGCTCGCCTCTCGTCAATAAGGTGTGGACTGAATCTTTTAAACTCAATGTTTTAGTGCATTAAGGCAGTTTAAGCTCTGGAACGTCCCGCTGTCTTTAGTGACTGAAATGCAGAAGCAGATCACAAGTGCCCAAAGCTTGAACTCTATAGACATTTTTGTTTTTCTTCTTTAGAGATTTGACAGGCCTGTGCTGCAGTTCTGTGGATGTTTTGCCCTCTCCACACCAGTCACATGACTGAAAATGATGAATATGCATTGCAGCATCACCTCTCTTCTTGCCTGAAACGATTGCATAAAGGGTTCGGCCTCTCTAAACTCCTCCTTTCTGAGACTCTGGCTGGTCAGATGGCCCAGTCTGTTGTAATTGGTCTTCAATAAACGAAGCCTGTTAAGGCAGCATATTCCTCTCTATGTTATTGTTTTTATCTCCACTGAGACCAACTGAGATCTGTTCATTCAGAAATCCATAAAATTCTAATCGTCTCACCAACCATTTTCTACAACTCCAAATGAAGTGCTGATATTGTCAGATGTTTTGCATGAGTGTGTTTTCTCACCGCATTAGCTGGAAATGCTCGTAACATGACTGCGCTCAAGCCTTTGTAGAGAGCGCGAGCTCCTTCGTCCCGCAACAGTGTTCTCAGCACGTCTCCTAAACCCCGGTAACGCCCGTCTGTGGCTGTGGGACAGAGACCAGGACAGTGTCCACATTTAAAGCTCTAATATTGGCACCCTTGGTAATTATGAGCAAACCGGACTTCAAAAATTCTTCCATTCAAAGTATTCGCAAAAATATAACCTTTAAATAAAGTCAAATTTATGCATATATATTTTTAAAAAAATGTCTCACCAAAACGTAAAATAAAAGTTATATTAATGTTGCAATTGGTTAACAATGAACTAAATACCATTATTGAGCAATTCTAAAAAAATATGTTCAAAACCGCATTCTTGCTAATTAATTAAGGGTAACTTAATGCATTTATCTCTACACTCACCGCCACTTTATTAGGTACAGTACACCTGTTCATCTGCTGTTAATGCAAATATCTAATCAACCAATCACGTGGCAGCGCCTCAATGCTTCAGGCATTTAGAGATGATGGAGACGATCTGCTGGAGCTCAAACTGAGCATCAGAACGAGGAAGAAGATGATTTCAGTGACTTTGAACGTGGCATGTGTGTTGTATTCCAGAAACTGCTGATTTACTTGGATTTTCACAAATCGAGAATGGGAGAAAACGCCTTGAGGTCAGAGGAGAACGGCCAGACTGGTTCCAGTGTAAGACAACAGAAACTGTTGTTAGTTAAACAAAGCCTGTGTTTAGGCTATAAAGGAAATGCAATTTGGCCAAAGAAGAACTTTTACTTTCTATAACTAAATGTTAATTTAAAAGCATCCTACTTCAGTGTAATATGTTACCATATCTTTACGCTTAACACTGAGAATTATAATTATTGTTATGTGTCGACTGGGTGCGGATATGTAAATCAGAGAAAATCAAAGGTTTATTTTTAGCAGTAGATCTGGTTGACGTTAGAACTGATCCGCATCTCTCTAACTGACAGCTGATACTCGCGTGATCCCCCACTGGTGCATGGCAATACTTGACTTTGTTTTCATATGTGACCTTGAAGGAATCCAAAAGTAATCAGATTACAGTACTTCCATATTGTGGTGCTTGGATTACATTACTGAATACTTTTTTTATGAAGTCATTTGTAACTGTAACAGAATACTTTTTTAAAGTGACCCTCCCAACTCTGACATTGACATATTCAGAAGAAATGTTTGTTGTGTACCGGTTTGATAGTTTGACTTGAGCACATCTGCAGGCAGAGCGATCAGCCAGTTTACCATGCCAGCAATCCCCCCCGCGAGAAGAACTCTGGACGTGCTGAGATGATGAACACTGGAGAAAATCTGAGAATATTAGATATAAATCTTGATATTATTTATAGCCAGGACAACAAAGTGACTCTTACCTCTCTCCATCAGGGGTCAGGTAGTGTTTTAAGAAGTCATATGTTAGAAAGTATATACCATTTGAGGGCACATCTAAATAAATCAAAAAGAAAAATATGTTAGTGTTTATCACAATCATCTTGATCACATTCCCTTACAAAAATAAGTTTATTTAAGTGTGCTTTTAGAATACTTCTTTTAAACTAAAAAATAAGAAAGCATACTCTCAGTCTATTTTGTATGTACTTCTCAGAAATATAACACTTAAGTATACTTCACCTATACTGACAGAAAAGTATATTTGGTCTGTACTTGTACTCAATCTGTTGATCAGATATACTTAAAAGTATAATTGAGTATTCTAAGTATACTTGGCTTGTAGTTGTGTTTACACTTTTGATTGAGTAGATTATTAAATATACTTTATTCCACATAGTTGTAAAAAACTGTTTTATAAACTTACATGTTTTGGCATATAATAGATTTGTTTTAAAATATTGATTTATAAAGACAACAGATATGTTCATAATTCTGAGTATGTGATTTTTTTGCGTAGGCTAGTCCACTGCTAGTGTGCAATGGAATTTACTTCAAATCTACTTAAAGTACAAGTAAAGGTATATTTCAAGTATAAAAAATTAATACCTAAATAGGAACATAGTAGTATTCTTAATGCGCAAAAATAAAATATAAACAGTAAACTATAATTATGATGTTATGATAACTTACTTAAGTGTAACTTACAAGTATACTTGCAGTATAAAACTACTAAAATAGTAGTTTACAGAGAGTATACTTCAAAGTGTACTTTCATAAACTAAAAAATGTGCTACACGTATTTGACTCGTAAACTTTCAGTATAAGTTTACTTGTGGTCCAGACATGATGTATTGTTTCTGCCTTAAATTATTACATTGTTTCTGCCTTAAATTATTACATTGTTTCTGCCTTAAATTATTACATTGTTTCTGCCATAAATTATTACATTGTTTCTGACTTAAATTATTACATTGTTTCTGCCATAAATTATTACATTGTTTCTGCCTTAAATTATTACATTGTTTCTGCCATAAATTATTACATTGTTTCTGACTTAAATTATTACATTGTTTCTGCCTTAAATTATTACATTGTTTCTGCCATAAATTATTACATTGTTTCTGACTTAAATTATTACATTGTTTCTGCCTTAAATTATTACATTGTTTCTGCCATAAATTATTACATTGTTTCTGCCTTAAATTATTACATTGTTTCTGCCATAAATTATTACATTGTTTCTGCCTTAAATTATTACATTGTTTCTGCCATAAATTATTACATTGTTTCTGCCTTAAATTATTACATTGTTTCTGCCATAAATTATTACATTGTTTCTGACTTAAATTATTACATTGTTTCTGACTTAAATTATTACATTGTTTCTGCCATAAATTATTACATTGTTTCTGCCTTAAATTATTACATTGTTTCTGCCATAAATTATTACATTGTTTCTGACTTAAATTATTACATTGTTTCTGCCTTAAATTATTACATTGTTTCTGCCATAAATTATTACATTGTTTCTGACTTAAATTATTACATTGTTTCTGCCATAAATTATTACATTGTTTCTGACTTAAATTATTACATTGTTTCTGCCATAAATTATTACATTGTGTCTGACTTAAATTATTATATTGTTTAAATTAATACATTATTAGCTAACTGTGTGATTTGTATATGTTCATTTCTGAAATACATAACTAAGAAAGTCATCTCTGATAGCAGATCACTCTAAATTGTAATGTGGACTCATATTTTCTGTAAAGCTGCTTTGAAACGATGTGTATTGTGAAAAGCGCTATTCAAATAAATGTGAATTGAATTCAGTCGCAGTAAAAACAAAAAACGTAGTTGTAAATTAGTTGTGTACTCAAAGTTTACTACTGTTAAGTATACTTGAAAAAAAGAGGGCCAATTTAGTCCTAATTAGTATTGAAATAGTGCACTTACAAGTTTACAACTAGTACCTTGATATTAGTATACATACTAAATTAAAATTAACTTGAAGTATACTTTATTTTTTTGTAAGGGTTGCTATTCTGATAAAATACACAACATAGTAACGGCTATGGCATGACAAACTGGTTCACCAAGCAATGTGTGTGTCACTGTGCAGCATCCATAGAGGACAACTGTTAACCTTAGTTTACAGGTCAGGGACTAAATGATGTCATCTGAAGAACACACACATACAGTGCAGTACAGTATACACACACACACCTCTGATAAGAGTAAGAACAGTGCCCTTGTAGACACTGCAAATTCCCTTTTCCTTATAAAGTCTGAGTCCACAATCCACTGGTCCAGTGTACTTCAGCTGACAGGCTGAGGACTGGGTCTAAAACACACATGCAATCGTCAAATAAATACAAAATTGTACTTGTACTGTAAAAAAAAAAAATTCTACTTTGTTTTGAAGTTTCAAGCGATTTATAAATGTGACTAGGTCCAATGTGATTTCACAGACATTTACTGAAATTTACTTTATTTAACTAAATTTACTGATCACGTTTCAGTAACGGGTTTTGTTTGGTTTAGAATTTTGCCCAGTTTCCTTTAGTTCCTGTTTCCCCACTCTGTTTAGTTTCCTTGGTACTCATTATTACTCCCTAGTGTGTTTCAACAGTTACTCTTTGATTAATTGATTATGTACACCTGTTCCTCTATTTAGTTTCCTTTATTTGTATCGTGTGTGTATATATGTATACTCCTGTCTTTTAGTCATTGTGTCACGGACAGATGATGATGATGATAATGATGATGAGGAGTAGAGGATCTTAAAAGTTTATTTAACAAAAACAAGATAGCATTATCCAAACATAACAGTAATCCAAAGAGAAGAAGAGAAACATAACAGCGTGTATAACACAAACTGAAAAGAGTGCATTATTTACAGATGAACTACAGAACTAATGTGGACAGGTGTACTCTAATCAATCAGACAATGAATTACCATGACAACCAGGGACAACATATGGAACACAGGAAACAAAGAGAAACAAACTAGTCCTTGAACATGACACCAAAACACAGACAAAACGTGACGCACTGCTTTTCGGTTCTCGTTCATGTGTGGTTTATGTCTCCGGAGTTAATTCGAGTGTTTTCCTGAATATTTGAGTTTAATAAAGGCTGTTCCCTTTCGAACGGTGACTCGTATTGCGTCTGCTAGACGCGATGGGGAAAACTCATATTCTCCAATTACTGAAGCCTTGTATAAAGTAACACAGTGCTACTGCACAGCCATGTGGCGGAGTGGCGTAACGGCGCGAACCAATAGTTGCACAGCCCGCCGATCGGAGCGCAGGGCCTGCCAGAAGGGGCGGGGCACCTGGCTATAAAAGCAGCTCATTTCACCATATGATTCAGATTTAATCTCCTTCAGCGATGATCTTCGGACTTCGCAGATAACTCCAGAGAGCCTTCCTCGCCGACGAAACAGCCCAGCAGCGGCACAGCGAGCAAGCAAACGAGCCAGCGAACTGCAGCAGCAGATTCAGCGCGCTCTTCAAGCCTGCCGATCCAACGCGTGGCGAGTTGTCAAGCCGTTCAAGATGCTAACCCTGAAACAAATCCTCGCGCAAGTACACCCCCCCCCCCCCGCTTACTTTCAAAGACTATTCAGCAGCTCGCTACCTCTTTCAGAGTAGGGGCCCGTTGCCCCCTCAGAACCTTTCAAAGGATGCTAGGCCTCATGGCCTCCGCATCTGCAGTACTTCCGCTGCGTCTGCTGCAAATGCGCCCCTTGCAGTACTGGCTGAAACCCCAGGTCTCTTCCCGAGTGTGGCGCTCAGGCCACCTTCATGTCAAGGTCAGAGTCACGGCCCCTTGGAGGGACCCCAGCTTTTACGAGTCCGGGGTAAGCTTGGGGACGGTCTCACGGAGGATGGTAGTCACCACAGACACATTCAACACGGGTTGGGGTGCTCTGTGCGAGGGCAAACCGGACGAGAACGGAGAAACGGCTGCATATCAACTGCATAGAAATTATGGTGGTTTTGCTGGCCCTCAAAACCTTCCTACCACACCTGACAGGTCACCCTGTCTTAGTCCGATCGGACAGCACGACAGTAGTGTCCTACATAAACTGCCAAGGCGGACTCAGGTCAAGACCTCTGTACAGGCTAGCCAGAAGCCTCCCTCAGGTCATCAAACGGATCAGGGAGGGCGGACACGTAGTCCTTCCAGTGGCCCCTCTCTGGCGGACCCAACCTTGGTTCCTCGAGCTGATTCAGCTGCTGACAGCAGCCCCATGGCGATACCCCGGAGGAAAGACCTCCTTTCCCAGACGAACAGGACGATTTGGCACCCCCGTCCCAAACTATGGGCCCTCCATATGTGGCCCCTCGACGCTTACAGGCCTCCCAGAGAGAGACCTAAGCACCATTTGTGAGGCTAGAGCCCTGTCCACGAGACGCCCCTATGCCCTTAAGTGGTCCGTCTTCTCCAGCTGGTGCTCAGCCCGGAGCCAGGACCCTGCATTATGCGAAGTACCGCTGGTACTGTCATTTCTACAAGACCTACTGGACGCGAGTCGCACCCCCTCCACGCTCAAAGTCTACATGGCGGCCATTGCAGCTTTCCATGCTCCAGTGTCCAAATCATTGGGTAAAAGTGACTTGATTGTTCGCTTCCTGAAGGGGCGAGGAGGCTCAACCCGCCTCGCCCTCCTACCATACCCTCCTGTGACCTATCTACGGTCCTCAGAGCCTTTAAAGGGCCTCCATTCGAACCGCTACAGTCGGCCGAATTGATTGAAGCCACTCTCGATCAAGACTGCACTCCTGCTAGCCTTAGCATCAGTCAAGCGAGTAGGCGACCTTCAATAGCTCTCTAGAGAAGTTAGCACTTCTTGTGTTGAGTTTGGATCAGGTGACTCTAAAGTCGTCCTCAAGGCAAGACTACATGCCCAAAGTGCTTTTGACTCCGTTCAGTGCACAAGTAATTTCGCTTTCTGCTCATCCCACGTCGGAAGACGAGCAACAATTACACCTGCTCTGCCTGGTTCGGGCCCTTAGAGCATACATATAGCGCCCTGCACAGTTCAGACAGTTGGAACAGCTCTTCGTAAGTTTCGGCGGCCGCACCAAAGGGCTTCCGGTCACGGAGCAAAGATTATCCCGAGGGATAGTAGATGTTATCGCTTCAGCTTACGCTTCAATGGGCCTTCAATGCCCCATTGGCATCAGTGCACACTCCACCAGAGGCATGGCCTCCTCCTGGGCGTGGTCCAGTGCGGTGTCTATTGGCGATATATGTGCAGCAGCCGGCTGGTCCTCGCCGTCCACCTTCGCCAGATTTTATAACCTGGAAGTCCCTGCGCTACAGGCACATATCCTCTCTGTATAGTTGGAGCTGGCCTCTGAAAGAGCCCGGTCCTCCATTACTCTTAGAGGTTCCTACCAATCTCTGAACCTCTTCAGGGCACGCATTAGCCCTCCTGCTCTCGGGGACATAGAACATGTCGTTCGGCTGGAACATATCACGGCGTGAATGGATTGGTTCGATGTGATGTGAATACGAGTGACTGCTCGAAAGGGAGCGACTCGGTTACTAACGTAACCTAAATTTACAGTGTTTTGGTTCTCAAGAACAGTTTTTTTCTGTTATAGTCTTGTGCTTTTCTTAATGAAAGTCGAGTGAGCTATACAGTATGTTGCTTTAGTAAATTGGTTAGGCTTCATTCATGAGTCTTTTTATTACCATAATAATGGTGTCCATACTATGGATACAGGTGTATTTATGACAGTAGTGTGTGTGTGTGTGTGTGTGTGTGTGTGTGTGTCAGTAATGTGCCCTGCCTGAAGTAAACACTTGATTCTCTCTCCAGGAGCCACGATCACAGTGGTGAACACTCCTGCCAGCATCCCTGCCAAGCAGATCTGTGTGTACCTGACAGAGATAAAGCCACGAGAAACACATCTGTTCACCTGCTGCTGTCTTCAGCTACATGAAGATGAACATACATGAGCTTTTATTAAGACTACAAATTGAACCTTCAGACACATCATGGAAATTGAGCGTGTTAAATGTGACATATTCAGCACAGACTTGACATCATTTTAAATGGCAAACGTCCCGTGTCTCTGCTGTAAATTATACGTTTATCTCTGTAAAGCTGCTTTGAAACAATCTACATTGTTAAAAGCGCTATATAAATGAAGATGACTTGACTTGACTTGTACTAACGTGATTGGTACGGTGGGGTCCCGTTGCAGAAGTTCCTTTCCCAGCCCAAAGCCAAAGAAATTCAGTGCCATCATCGGGGTGACACCAGCTAGCGGAGCGCCCATCCCTTTATACAGGCCCAATACCCCCTGCAGACAGTAAAACAGGGTAAAAGAAAGAGAAGTTTATGTGAGCAGGTTAGCAATATAAATATGTGCTTTTAAATTCACTGCTCATATCCTTTGTTGTTGACATCAAAGGTTGTGCATCCAATCAAAGTATTTAATTAATATTTCACTTGTCATATACAAATATGACACACTAAAGATTTATACAGAGAGTTGTCATGACTGGAATAAATGTATTAATAATTACATTTATAGACCTTTTTCATTAATTCAGTGTTGGTTCTGGGAACGTAAAAAATGTTGTTAGAGGATCGTGTTTTAGAAGGTATGATGTTCCTAATCCTCAAACGTTCTTTCAACTTAATTTTGATTAACAATTAAATATTCTAGGAATGTTGATTTGTAATATTCCAGGAACATAGAAATGTCCAGTTTCCTGAATGTTAATAGAATGTTAAATGTTAGTATGATGTTCCTGAAACACTCTTTCAATCACTCAAACACCTGCTGTGAACAAGCACTGAAAGAAAGAGAAAGAACACAAACACAACTTTCTTCAGCCAGTCTTAGATGAACTGAAGATAAAAGACATTAACTCTCTCAAGATCTGATTAAACAACTCCACAAACAGCATTACCAGCTTCACTTATTACTAACCAGACTGACTTTATTTCTGTCAGACGTCTACAGAAGCTCTTATTGAGAATTAACAGAGGTTTAGATGTTGATGAATTGACGTTACTATCATGGTGATCAGCGTTTGCTTTAGTTGGGCTCTTGACCCTTGACTTATGTTAAGTAACTTTTTTTCAGCCTTTGTAGGTGTTTTCAGAAAACATTTCTGCATTGATATTGAGACCAACACTGAATATTAGGAGAACGTTCTTGTAACAAAACTCAGTGTTGTTAGTTTCTCAGATGATCTGTCATCTGTCATGTAGTGGAACACTTTCTGTGTGCTAGTCCAAAAGCATTAGCTCACAGAAAGCTATTACCTCTCTGAAAACAGTCTTTCGGAGGCAGTCATATGTTCCTCTGTAGACAACACTTCCCTGAGTTTGCAGACGGACCTGTGGAAACACGAATACTGAAAACATGACATAACCCGCAGCAATGTGAAGAAAGACACATTTATCTGGAGGGAGTCTTGAGAACAATTCGAGATAAAGCGTGGTCTAATAAACACTGATACAGCCCTATGTCAGTAAAAGCCGGCGTTATCTGTGTTATCCGCTCTCTCTGTGTCTTTGGATAACATATCACTACTGGCACAAATGTGTGACCGTGTTACTTCATCTGTCCTCGAAACATTAACCACTCTAAAACTGCTGAGCAATCATTTACTGACGGAATTGAGAAGAGAAACCCAGTAAAATGCATTCATGCACTATTCTTAAGTCTGTAAATATTTGGCAGCTGAGTGAATTCTGTCATATAAACCAGAACTGAATTAATGTTGCACAATAATTGTGATCTATTCTGATCTTCTATTTACTTATTATAGTAGCAGAATAGTACTATTATGCATTAATATGTTTGTCTAGATGAATGCCAAATGTATCATTCCAAAGCTCCTGCTAAATCATGTTAAAGCAGATAAAAATATGACTTTATAAATGACACCCTTGTCAATATGTTCCTCTTAATTGTGCTCTGTTATTTCATGACTCTTGTTGTTCTTGGGGAAGTTTTACCTTGATAGTGTCCAGCGGGTGTCCAGCGAATAAGAGACAGAGCCCACCCACCCCTCCAGCCACGAAGTTCTTCAGAGGAGAAACCCTTCTGTCGGACTCGACGGCATCCATTATTACTACTATACTACAGAATATAATATTCAATATTCCCCCAACTCCTCCTCTGAGTGTCTGAGCGCTCTCTTCATTGATCATCTGCTGTCAGTGGACTTCACCACTGTTTCCCTGAGCTTGCAGAACATCTGTCAACCTTTACACTTGCCTCCTCTAACGGCAATTGGTATGTATTGCACGTAGAATAAATAGAATAAAATATAATAAATGATTGTTATTGTTATTAGCCCGAAAGTCTGCTCCCTGTTCCCCCACTTTTTTACAATGTCTGTCTTAATTTAGTGCTTTATTTTTCACCCAGCCAGTTGTGTGTAAATTAAAATGTACAGTCGCCATCCATACGCTATAAAAAAGTTATTTTAGCCCCTTATGTGAAAGCGCACCGTGATGATGAATGAGATTTCGCCGTTAAGTCAGAATTGTGAGATAAAAAGTCGCAATTACCTTTTTTATTTTTTATTCCATGGGGAACCAGCTTCCATATCCACACGACGAAGCAGCGTATGGCAAACGTAGACATAATAAATAAATAAATAAATAAATAAATAAATAAATAAATAAATAAATAAATAAATAAATGTGTATTATGTCTGTGCTGTGCGCTGTTGTCCTGTAGATGGCGGCGGTGTGACGAGGATCAGCTTCAGCTCACTCTCATTCATCAGAAGAAGAGAAGAAGAACCGGGAAACTGCTCTGACAGAGCATCACTGACAGGTGAAAACTGTTTAAAACATCTTATCCTGTGTTGTTATTACTATCATTATTATTTACGTCATTTACTCAAACATATGTAATGTTAATGGTTTATATAATTGAATCTGTTGGTCCTGATGTTAATATCGTAACGCGTAACGTATGTATTGCGTTTGTAACATCCACAATGAGAGAGAAACGGTTACGTTACATGGATTTATGTATTTATTTCCTTTGTGTGTGTGTGTGTGTGTGTGTGTGTGTGTGTGTGTGTGTGTGTGTGTGTGTGTGTGTGTGTGTAACACTCAGTGATCGCTATGTCTCAGAGGAAGAAAGCGGTTTCGGCTTCTCAGAACAAAACTCAGAGAGTAAGAAATCACATTTACAAGCGTGTTAAATAAACTAAACATTCTTCTTTTAAAACAGAAGAGTAACTTAAATTCTGAATTTTGAGAGCTGCTTTAGAAGTTCATAACACATTGTCAATGATTATGTGTGTGTGTGTGTGTGTGTGTAGCGCTCTCAGGCGACACTGAATGAGGATGAGGAGGAGGCGTCCTTCAGCCAGGTGACGTCATCACAGGTCCAGAGAGCCCGAGAGAACTTCACATCTGACCAGCTCGACCGCAAGGTGCCTTAACTCTGTCCTTTTCTTCTGTGAATCACGTGACAGAGTTAGTCTGGTGATTAAAGAGTGACTGTGAGGTACAGCTGGTTCTTCACTGATGAAGATGAACATGACTTCAGCTGAGCTTCAGTAAACACTGAACATCCCAAACTCAAACATCGCGAATGCTCCAAGAAATCACAACTGAAGTTTTCCAGCTTTTAGTATGGATAGGCTATGTTGGCTTAAAATGAATAAGTATGCTTACTAATCTATATGCCAGTGTGCTCCAGAACAACGACAAGCTTCACATATACTGCATATATGCACTCAGATCTACAGTCTCTCTCGTCCACCAATGGGCATCTTGGGTTTTGATCATTCGGCTCTTCAGATTTTCTGTCCAATCAAATGCTCACTTCAACCTGCAATCAGAATACAATTCTCTAGCTCTAAGAAAACAATAGTAAACATTATTGAATCATTATTTAGTTGAAATGAGTTCAGTGATAATTCACTTCAGTTCAATAACTGTGTAAAGCTCATCAGATATGAATGAGTTTAATTCGGCTATAGAGCGGCTCTGCAGAAACAGTGATGTCATCGTCCAGTGCCAGTGCCGTCAGATCAGTGTTGGTCAGCGATAGTTATATCTGAGTGTTTGTCTGCTCTCGTGCCAAGGTGGCGGAGGTGGTCCAGTTCATCCTGATTAAAGACCAGAAGAAGATCCCCATTCGGAGAGCAGGTCTGTCTTCTGTAGTCAGTGACATCCCCATCACAGTTCTGCTTTACAGAGAGATCATCATTCATTAGAGAAATAGTGTGTTAAAATGTAACACATATTCATTGTTTTCTGTCTTTTGGCTGATTTCTGCAGACATCGGCAAACATGTGATAAAGGACTACAAGCTCCTCTACACAGACATCATGAACCGAGTGTGTCGTACATTTGAGCAGGTAGTGTGTGTGTGTGTGTGTGTGTGTGTGTGTGTGTGTGTGTGAGAGTGTGTGTGTGTGAGAGAGAGATGCAGGTGTTGAACACCTTGCGTGTGTGTCATTCATGAGTCTTTTTATTACCATAATAATGGTGTCCATACTATGGATACAGGTGTATTTATGACAGGTGTGTGTGTGTGTGTGTGTGTGTGTGTGTGTGTGTGTGTGATGCAGGTGTTTGGACTAAAGCTGGTGGAGACTGATCCCAAAAATCACATTTATATCCTGATCAATAAGCTGGATCCCATTCAAGGAGAGCCTGTGCGTATGTAAGTTACACACACACACACACACACACACACACACACACACACACACACACACACTCTCTGGATAAGCACTACTATAACACGCTTCCATGTACAAGTATGTATGTCAAAAGAAAACAATATGCAGTGCTTTCAAAGGCTTCCATAAAATGAAGATAGAAAGTCAGTAAAATAATGAAATATTCGAGCATATAACACAACATTACCCAGAGTTCAAGGAGACCTTTACATGACAGCGATGGACTAAACACTTGAAAGTTTGTCCTTTGTGTGTTTTTGTGAACAGAAGACAAGGTTGTCATAATGATCTGAGTTCACACGGATCTACAAACACAACTGAACACACTGTATTATTGATGACAGGCCAGGAGTCGGCCATGTCACTTTGTAAAGAAACACACAGGCCTATAGACTTGTGTGTGTGTGTGTGTGTGTGTGTGTGTGTGTGTGTGTGTGTGTGTGTAACGTCACCGTTTTCACAGACTCATGTAGTTTACATGGAGACGATAACTGTATTGTTTTCAGAAGTGTGTGTGTGTTCAGGCCCTCAAACGCTGTTGTGGTGTGAACGAACGGCTTCGACTTGGAGCGCTCCCTCATTAGTGCTGTGTTTGTGAAGATCAGTGCAGACTTGATGTGCTTCTAATGCTATTCTACTTACAAATTACTGTATTTTGTCAGTCTGGGTTTAAGTCGAGTCACCTTTATTTCTATAACGCTTTATATGATACAGAATGTTTCAAAGCAGCGTTACAGAGATGACAGGAACATAATGATCAGTGATGAAAACAGTTCAGTCGTTCTTCATCTGAAGTCACTTCAGTGTTGATTCAGTTCAGTTCACTAACTGTGTAAAGTCCATCAATAATAAAATGAGTTCATTTCAGCTGTACAGCAGCTCTGCAGAAACAGTGATGTCATCATCAGCTCAGCTCAGGTCTCATCCAATAGTGTCAGTGCCGTCAGATCAACAATACTGATGATGAATATGAAGTTTAGCATCAGTGTGGCGTGTGCCCTTTATCGCCAGTAGGTGGCGGAGTCACTGTCTTTATGAGTGAGTCGTCGAGTCATTCATTCATTCAGTAACGAAGCAAGTGGCTGTAACTATGAATGAATCATTGAATCATTGACTCTCATGATTTGTTCAAAGCCGCAGATTCGTTCACAAACACTGCTGTGGCTTTGTTGGAGCTGTTATTTTGTTTCAAAAAATACTGACAATACTGTTTTTTTGATCATCACTTAATATTAATACCTTTTGTTTGTTGAGCTGTTGTATAAAATCACTGTCACATTTGCAGTCGTGTGGATATTTGTGTAATATGTGATCAACAGTAAACACAGGAACTCACGCAGGGTATGTGTCTGTATCGAAGAGAGTTTGAATATTGAATTGATCTCAACGCACAGTCTAGTGTCTATATTTGTTCTTCATGCTAGTAAGTACTAAATCCCCACTTTTACAAAGGTAGGCAACATTGTCGAGAACGGCAGTATAGCGCGATTTGCCAAGGCAGCATAATCTGCACGCGACCTACAGTATCATCTCTGCACAGTTTTGACCACAAAAGATGAGGTCATTTGATCGGGTGTCATGTATTTAACACATTTTACCTGATAGAAATACATGCTCAGTTTTAATGTTATTTTAAGGTCAGGTAGAATTAAATGAATGGCAAAACTCAGTACTTTGTTCGCGTACCCCCTTCTGTCACCTCACGTACCCCAGTTTGAGAACCACTGCAGTTTCGGATATGATAGACAGACAGAAGCAGTGTGTGTGAGACTCAGTGGTCCAGCTGTTCCTCTGTCCACACAGGCGTCCTGTAACCCCGAAGAAGGGGCTGCTGTTCGTCATCCTCAGTGTCATCTTCATGAAGGGTGGTGTCATCAAAGAGAGTGAGTGCTTCATCATCACACACACACACACACACTACACCACTGCTGATCTCTTTCTGATGTGTGTTCGTGTGTTTTCATGAACGCTGCAGATCTGGTGTGGAATACACTCAAGAAGCTGCGCGTGGATCCAGGGTTGGTGGACAAGATCCTTTTGGAAAAAGTCATTTTACTGATTAGCTTATTTTCTTTTTTAATAAATCACTTGTGTGTCCTCGCAGGGAGAAGCATGACGAGTTTGGTGATGTGAAGAAGGTGGTCACAGATGAGTTTGTACGGCAGAAGTAAGTGAACGTGTCTTTCTGCAACAAAATGATAGGCTTTCTTTAATTGGCTTTCATCCGCACAACAACAGTGCCTGGCGGCTCGAGAACACACTCCCTGAAACACACAGGTTGTGTGTTTGAGTGCCAGGTTAGGTGGTGTGTTCAGAGCCGCTGTTCCTCAGACCATGAGCAGCTGGTTTATATCACACCATAGACAATAAAGGGTCCAGCAGAATGAAGACAGAAACAGATTCATGATCTTCATCAGATGACCCCTGACATGTGTCTATGACTATAACCATAGTGGCATTCAGCAACTGTTTCAAGAGGGAACACAAGGGCTCTTTTGACGGCTGTTAACATTAGCAAAACCTCTTGATTTTCATGTCGCGTGTCTCATGTGTTTCAGGTATCTGGAGTACGTAAAGATTCCTCACACGGAGCCGGTGGAGTTTGAGTTTCGCTGGGGTCTGCGGGCGGAGAAGGAGGTGTCCAAACTCAAGATGCTGGAGTTCGTTGGAGAGGTCTGTACTGATGTTACATTCACCCAGGTGACATGTGCAGAGAGTTCCTCAGGCAGGGGTCAAATGTAAAAAGGGGCATCTATCACTGTAATTTGACCACAGTATTATTATTGATCATTTTTGAGAGGGGCACTTTAAACACCCACCCTTGTTTAACACATTAATAAAGCAGGGGTTTTCAAAGTGTGGGGCGTGTGGGACACGTGCGGAGGAGTAGGGCTGTATATCCTGCTGACAAGTGGCTTGATAAATACAAGTAAAACACAGTGAAATATATAGATCTCTATAGTTTTTTTTCCATGGATAACTTAATTTTTTTTTAATTATTTTTTTTTATACCCTGTATATAATTATATAAATATATTAGTGCTGGGCAACGATTAATTGCGATTAATCACATAAAAATAAAAGTTTGTGTTTGCATAATATATGTGTGTATACTGTGTATAATTATTTTGTAAGTAATCATTGTAAGTCCTAATTTGTAAGTCGCTTTGATAAAAGCGTCTGCTAAATGACTAAATGTAAATTATTTTGTATATATAAATATACACATACAGTACAGGCCAAAAGTTTGGACACATTACTATTTTTAATGTTTTTGAAAGAAGTTTCTTCTGCTCATCAAGCCTGCATTTATTTGATCAAAAATACAGAAAAAAATGTAATATTGTGATATATTATTACAATTTAAAATAATTGGTTTTCAATTTATTATACTTTAAATTATAATTTATTTCGGTGATGCAAAGCTGAATTTTCAGGATCATTACTCCAGTCTTCAGTGTCACATGTGACATCCAGTCAATCACATGATTCTTTAGAAATCATTATAATATTCTGATTTATTATGAGTGTTGGAAACAGTTCTGCTGCCTAACATATTTGATGAATAAAAGGTTAAAAAGAACTGCATTTATTCAAAATAAAAAAAAATTTTTTTTAAATATAAATCTTCTTTATTATCACTTTTTATCAATTTAACACATCCTTGCTGAATAAAATTATTGATTTATTTAAAAAAAAATAAAGAAAAAAATTACTGACCCCAAATTACTGACCAGTAGTGTATATTGTTGTTATAAAAGATTTCTATCTTGAAAACATTTGCTTCTTTTTTCTTCTTTTCTTTTTTCTTTTTCTTTTTTTTTATTCATCAAAGTATCCTAAAAAAGTATCACAGGTTATGAAAAAATATTAAGCAGCAGAACTGTTTCCAACTTTGATAATGAATCATCATATTAGAATGATTTCTAAAGGATCATATGATAGACTGGAGTAATGATCCTGAAAATTCAGCTTTGCATCACCGAAATAAATGATAATTTAAAGTATAATAAATTGAAAACCAATTATTTTAAATTGTAATAATATATCATTACATTTTTTTCTGTATTTTTGATCAAATAAATGCAGGCTTGATGAGCAGAAGAAACTTCTTTCAAAAACATTAAAAATAGTAATGTGTCCAAACTTTTGGCCTGTACTGTATGTACGGAAGCCCTGAACCACAACCGAAAAAAAAAAAGAAATCTGTGAAAAAAAAGAATCTAACATTACGAGATTAAAGACGAAACATTACGAGAATAGCCTATATAGTATAGTAGTCCGTAGAAGTTCTTTTTTCTTTTTCTTTTAGTAAATGCACCAAATGATTGGATACAGAATTATGCACTTAAAATGTATCCAGGAAGGATTTACGGTGAAGAGAGGGACAGTACAGTTACTGTTAAGTGTTCTCGACCCAGATGGGAGAGTCTAGTTGACACAATCTCTGCTGACACTTCATGGATGTGTTGTGGTCGTGTCCAGGCGCAGGTCCTCCATCTGGTCTGGATACGGCCCGGATCCGGCTGACTTCAGTAAACCTCGGAATAAACAGAAAGACTAACATTAGCGTAGACACCATTCTTCCAGTGATGTCACAAGTACATCGGGTGTTATAGCAAGTGTCCCCGGTTAGATGTTTAGATCCATGTCTGAGGCAGTTTGACTTCACGTGTGCATTTCTTAAAAAAAAAAAAAAAATTAAAAGAAGATCTACAGAAGACTGTGTTCTCGTAATAATTTGACTTCATTCTCGAAATTTTCTCTGTGTTTTTTATTTTTTTATTTTTTCACGTTGCGGTTCAGGGCTTCCATACATATGCATACCTATTTAAGAAATATTTGCATGTATATACTGTATATATATTTATACATAATTTATACATAATTTATATTTTATATAAATATTTTAAATATGGCCCTATGTGTAACTTCTCAGTGGTGTGACTGGGACACTAACTCTGCTTGTCATCATAGAAGCAGATAATCATATTGTGATGTTTATTCCCGCTTTAGTAATATCCTGAATATGCTGCCTTCCAGCTATATCAGAGCCAGCCAAAGAAGCGCATTTTAAAATAAAATTGACTTTAATCAAACCGCACGGATCCGTGATAAGTTTTGTGATCCGTCTCGGTCTCGCCACAGTGTCTCAAGTGTCACATTAACGTGAGTAAAAAAAAATCAGTTTGCCTCATAGTCTGTCTATTGAAAATGTTTCTGTGTTTTTGTGAAATTAATTATAATAAACATATAGGCCTATGGAGTAGTAGCCTATAGATCTGAGAGGCATTTCAGTTATTGAATTATTTCCAGCCTTAGTGGGTCGTATGACTGGCATACAAAAAAAAAGTGGGTCGCAGTAAGCAAAAGGTTGAGAAACCCTGCACTAACCCCCCAAACCACACCCCCAAATACTTCTTGTCGGTTATTGGCTGGAACAGTTTATGTTGCGTGGTCCAGGCTGGGCCAGTTTGTTTTTGTTGCCGTTTGTGGAGCCTGGGCTGTCTACAGAGACTGCGTTTTTTTTTACAGTGTGTTCAGGGGACAGGCAGCGAGCGGATGGTGAGATGTTTGCTGTATGTGACAAAAAATGTTTTGGCCTAAAATATGCGTGACATCGCTTAGACTAGAGCAACTTTAAAAGAAGCTTTATTTCTTTTACTGATGTACGGCCCTGACGTGTTCTTGACAAGGATTTACCCTTAAAATGACTGTCAAAAAGCCGTGGTGATTTATGCATGAGTGTAATGTCTTTCAGTTGAACACATGTATCTGAATGGAGTGCGTAACCGTGTGTGTGTGTGTGTGTGTGTTCTCCGGCAGCTGTTTGAGCAGGATCCTCAGAGCTGGACTCAGCAGTTCAGAGAGGCCAGCACTCAGAGCACTGTGGACACCAGCAGCCAGAGGACATCGTCATAGCTCTGCTTTCATCTCACACTCAAACACAACCGTTATGTGCACTCAACTGCTTTCATTCTTAGATTTCTTTGTATTTTGTAAACAAATAAAGTTATTTTCCAATTCTCTCATCTACTGCGTCCAGTGTCTGGTGTGGTTTACGCCACAAACTGCAAGTGTGAGTCTGCAGTGTGGCCAGAAGGAACACACCTTTATCATTAACAGCGTATTCCAGTCATTTCTCAGATCAGTGCTTCTAAATAAACCGACAATTTTGCTGACACAGGCCAGTTTTGATGACTTTGCAATATTTATAAAATGTTAAAATAGTAATAATGAAAAATTAAAACACTTAAATGTGTGCAAAGTATGTAAGGACTTCAAAAGCCCTGACATGGAGTGGATAAATACAGTAGAAAGATGAGAAGGAAATCAGCAATAGCTTTCTCTAGAGTGAGCTTTTCATCTTTGCATTTGAGACGGCATATTCATTGGCTTCAATTTATGTTTATATGTATTTATTTTAAATATCCTAGTTATTTTCAACAATATAAAAAAAATAAAAATAAAAAAAAAACAATTGGTAAAAGAGCTTTTATGTTTAAAGGCCCAATAGACTGGAATAATTCAATCTATTACATCATTTTGCATGTTTAAACAAACTTCATCTCATTTTGCGTCGGACTGTACATGCCATCATTGAAGGTGACACTTTATTTTTATATTGGATGTTTATTTATAATTAGATTCACTGATACAGATACTTTGTTGTACATTTGTTAGTTGTTATTATTTCAACTTTGTGGTGTTATTTTTCAATTAATGTTTGCGTTTTGTTGTTTGGTTTGTTGATTTGTTTTGTGTTTTGTTGTGTTTTTGATACAGTGACTGTTACACACTGTGTGGTGTACAGGACCCCTGGAAAACGAGATGGTTCATCTCAAGGGGTTAATCCTAATAAATAAATTTCTCTAACATACAGTATCTACAATCTTCAGATGTACAGTAGAGTTCTGGTAATGAAGTTATGAGATATATCTTGTGATGGGCCATAGAAATACTCCAGAAAAGACTTGTTTAGTGGCAGTGGCATAAATAGAACTTGTTTTCTTGCGTTCAATTCTACTATATGGAGGGATATACCATACCTAAAGCAATTCCACAAAATAGCAGTGTTTATTCTCTTCATGTATGTTTGAGAGCAGGACCACAGGCGCTAAGGAGTCTAGTTCAGTACACAGACATGAGGCAGGGTTAGTTTGAGCACTGAATGTTTCTTCAACTGATTTGGACATGCAGCTCAGCTTATATTGATAGAGATGGTGGGTTTACATTATACGTGTGTGCGGATTTCTCGAATGGACGCACACACAGTTATTGATAAACAACAACACAAACACTTCTCGAACGAGCTTCCCGCAACTGTATCGTGCATCCGCCAATGGCCGCTAGATGGTGCATTTGCGATACCTCCGTATCCATAGTGATGCATTTTCACCGTACATTAAAGCTTAATTTGGGATAAATTAATTATATCATTAAGTCCCAGCAATATTAAGATTTAAAGACTTCCTCATAGGACATTACTCAATTTGGAGAAGGAACACAAACCACACACACAAACCGCGCTAGGACGGGACTTGCTGGGGCGGGGCGTAGTACTAAATTCTCGCGATATCCTTCATGTTTAAGAGAGTATTAGCATCTTCTCGCGATATGTGTTGTGTTTATGGAACAGACGGTTATCGCGCGCGCTGCGGCGGGATTCAATGGCCGCCTGTTTTAGTTTTGTTATAACGAATATCACAAATATATATTAGTTTAATTTTTAGTGCAGTGCAGGATTTCACTATTGAAGTGCAGGTTATTTTAGAGATATATTAGTCTGCCGTTGAATACCGTATATTTGAAGTGCTCAGAGTCGATGTTAGCCTGCTTGCTTTTTTCGTGCTAGCATAGGCGCTCTGAACAGCTTCACATTTTAATTTTTTTTTATCAAACTCTCCGGAACAAGTAATTCGCCATGGGCTACCTAAAGTTAATAGAGATCGAAAACTTTAAATCTTACAAAGGCAGACAGATAATCGGACCTTTCCACAAGTTTACAGCGATTATTGGGCCGAATGGATCAGGTAAGCGTGTTCACAGTTCGCTTATAATAATAACACTTTTAATAAACAATCAAGGATAATTACACGTTTAACCATATTAATACATGCTCATATCACCGCATTAATTTATATCCCTTATGTCCGTTTTCAAATAACCGTCAGTTTATGACGTCCCCATCCTCTTTTGTCAAATTCTTCAGCATATCATATATAATATATATATATATATATATTTAAAATAAATCTCACTACTTATCAAAGGCCACATTTACTGTTTTTGAGCCATCCAATATGACAATTTGCAATTATTATTATTATTATTATTATTATTAGTGTTTCCTGCAGGATTTAGTTTAGACTGTGGTTGGAGGACCTCAGAGTCTTCAGGAGGTTCACTTGGAGACTCCAAAAGGACACCCGCTATCCAAAGGCTATGAGGAGTCAAGATAGTTCAAAACTATGCACACCAAAGCACATATAATAAACATTCCAGAACATAGGTTTCAATTGTAATTTTTTTAACATATTCACAGTGTATGTATTCAGTGCAAGAGCAAGAAGTGAGAATATTTGTATTGAAGCTTTTTTCCCCCCAAAAAACTGAATTGACTTCTATACAGTTGCAAACTACCGGTCTCTGTTTTTGTTTGTTTTTTAGCAATGTGTACTTACAGGGTTCCCTCTGTATAATTTACATCTTTATTTGAAAGAGATTTTTTTTTCTTAAGAAAAATTATGTGTACTGTACCTGATATATCCAAATTAATAAATATCAAATCGCAATAATATCGTATCGGGAGTTCAGTTTCGTGATGTTTAACTACTCGTGACATGAGGGTGTCGTTACACCCCCAAGCTTGTGATTCTGAATCAAATCTAGTTTTCTTTTTGTGCTGTATTTCGACTGTCCTTTAATGACGTTTATCTAATGAAAGTTTTTTTTATTATCAGGCAAATCCAATCTCATGGACGCCATCAGCTTTGTTCTGGCAGAGAAGACCAGCAACTTGCGTGTGAAAACACTGAAGGATCTGATTCATGGAGCTCCAGTGGGCAAACCTGCCGCCAACCGGGCGTTTGTGAGCATGGTGTACCAGCAGGACAGTGGACAGGACCTGAACTTCTCCAGGATCATCATCGGTACTGCACACACTGCTCAGCGCTGGCTTTAGGCCTGCACACATAACAGGGTGGGGTCTCGTTTGAGTGTTAGCGATTCCGGTTCTGCTTATCGATTCCCAGTTTTCATTCCAATAAGGTATAAAAAGGGTCAATCATTTAGATATCAGTTATTTATTCTGTGTGTTTTTGCAAAACATTATATTGCAGCTGAGTAACATCAGCAGCACTTACACTAGGAACTTTTGCCTATGGTTTAACAAATACCACAGCAAAAACAACTAGACTAATATACATTTCAAACATTAATAAAGACAAGTAAACAGTTATAAATAAGAATAAATACACACATTTTGATCAATTTTAGTCCCTGGCCGGTCGATGCATCTCTACTGGCGAGGTGGTCTAAATATTAAAACATGTGTACACATCTTCTGTGGAAGTCTCAGGACTGAAACATGTTTGTCCAGATGTCCTTTCATGCGCACAACGGACATGATTGTGATTGATTACATGTTTGGCTGTTCAATAACATACTTTCAGTCTTTTGAAACCACAGGAGTTGACTTTATTATTAATAATAAGTGTGCAGCCCTAGAACAGAGTGGAATGCTTGTCTTCTGCATGGTGTCTGAACTGTTCGTGTCTTGTGCAGGCTCCTCATCAGAGTACCGCATCAACAGTAAAGTGGTGGGTCTGTCTGAATACAGCGAGGAACTGGAGAAACTGGGAATCCTCATCAAGGCCAGAAACTTCCTCGTCTTTCAGGTTATTAGAGCTGCTGCTTTATGATTGTTCAGTTTTAAAGGTGGAGTGTGTCATTTCTGCAGTTCTGGACTGCGCTTCTCAAAAGCAACGTAAGCATAAGTACATCATAAAAACACTGGCACCAATGGTCTCTACGATCAACTTAGTTCATGATGCTTTTAAGAAAATGTAAGGTCATAAAGTCTTTTTACTTATGCAATGTCTTACATTTTAGATTACACTTTGACTTAGACATATATAAATACTATCTAACAAAGATTTGTATTATTCTTTCTTTGCGGAGTTGCTTATTCACATGACAATTTGCGTTTACTGTGAACTGACCATCACATAGAATATGAATAATATGGTCTAATTATTGTTATCAACAAAATCTTTTGAAAATATAGAGATATAATTGGTCAATATTGCACACCCCTAATGTACAGCATTCATTTTTATATCTTCAGGTCTGACAAAGGTCTTATAAGACCTTGTAACTCTGTCACTGGTATATGCAGTTTTGGGGGCTTTTTTTTTGTGCCAGTAAACATCTAAACCCCTGGCTCAACTGGGCCTGAACTGGGCCTGAGGGAAACATGCTTAGTGTTCGGCCCTGTGTTCCTCTGTTCCTTTGCACTTTCTCCAGGGTCTCTTTAGTTTTAGAGAGCAAAAACGCACAAAAACATGAAGCTTGTACTTGAAGTTTAAATGACTCAGATGGTAGGATTTGTTGAATTACTACAGTTACAGGTCAGATAAATGGACATAAACAAGAACATCCAGGAAGTAGCTACAGTAAGTGCAGATGTCTCTCTGGTGTGTTTCTCCCACAGGGTGCGGTGGAGTCGATCGCTATGAAGAACCCTAAAGAGAGAACTGCTCTGTTTGAAGAGATCTCTCGCTCCGGAGAGCTCGCGCAGGAGTACGACAGGCTCAAGAAAGAGATGGTGAAGGCCGAGGAGGACACGCAGTTTAACTACCATCGCAAGAAGAACATCGCTGCTGAGCGGAAAGAGGCCAAGCAGGAGAAAGAAGAGGTGGGCTCCTAATGTAGCGCCAGTACATCTTCTCTTTCTTCTAATTCATGTGAGTGTCAGAAACCCTGAACCTGTGTGTTCTCCATGTGTCGTGTGCAGGCGGAGCGGTACCAGCGGCTGAAGGACGAGGTGGTGCGCGCTCATGTACAGTTACAGCTCTTCAAACTGTTCCACAGAGAATCAGAGATTGAGAAGCTGAACCGAGAGCTCGCCCACCGCAACAAGGAGATCGACAAGGACCGGAAACGCATGGACCGAGTGGAGGACGAGCTGAAAGACAAGAAGAAGGAGCTGGGCAGAATGATGAGAGACCAGCAGACCATTGAGAAGGAGATCAAGTGAGTCTGAGTGTGTTAAGATGCGCTTGGTCAGCCGGAGCACAAGTAGACGAGAGAGACACATTCACGTTTACACCGGGTGTTTTAATCTGGCTCTTTTGCCCACTTTTGAGTTTTGAAGAAATAAAACTAGGGCTGAACGATTAATCGCACTTTCCATGTAATCGCACTTAAATTGAGATGGCTTATCGCGATTTTAAAATCGCAAAAGGCTGCGATTTTTATTTTTTTTATTTTTTTATTTTTTATGCGCAGCTTGTCATTGGTAGCCTAGAAATCTAGACGCACCCTAGCGGCAGCAAAAATTATTTCAGAGTCAGAGTAGTCTAGCAACTCTCCGTTGACTTTCGAGCTGGAAAAACCTAAATTGGGTCAGGCCAATCACATCGTGTATAGAGTAGGCGGGGCGGGCTTAACATAATGATGACAGAGTTGCGACGGTTCCCTGCTACTTGAAAACAAAGAAGAGCTGCTGCTGGAGAACAGTCTTTCGAATCGGCTTTGGCCGCAACTCTGGAGGACTTGGAGTTAAGCTTTTCTTTGAGGAAAGAGCATAAAACGGCACTTAAGTCATTCTTAAAAAAGGAAGATGTGTTCATAGTTTTGCCGGCCAGATATGGCAAAAGTTGAATCTATCAACTAACGTTAGCTCCGCTGTTGGGAAAATGCTCTGGTTGGTTGAAGCGCTGTCCTATTGTGTGCAGAGGGAATTTGAAAGACAGCCGTTTATCCCGCCCCTCGGACTGAGCCGTGTCTATGGTGAGTTGTGGTGCAACGGATCCGAACATCCGTTCGGATCAATATCTTCGGTTCGGCACACACGTGATCCGCGGATTGATTTATGAAAAAAAAAAAGCACTCAACATTTGCTTATATTTTTTGTTCATTTAAACCGTTATGAACCGCAGAGAGCGTGACGCCTTATTCGCGCCCCAAGATCTCCAGACGCACGTAAACGCGTCTTTACATTGACTTAACATTGAAATCACTCGCACCAGACGCTCTATTCGCGTTTGGTGTGAACGCAGCGCGAGGGCGAGAGAGAGAAAGAGTGCCTGCGAGTGCGAGTGAGTGAGCGAGCGAGAGTGAGGTCTGCGGTCTTGGCCATTAGTTGATTTACTTGTTTTTGTGTAGATAATACGTTGTCAAATATGTTTAAACTTAAATAAACTACCTATACAAGTAGTTATGTCTCTTTGTATTAATTTGTCCTGTTATTGACGTAATGCGCGTCATTGACAAAATGCGCAACCAGATGTTCGAATAGTTCGAATATATGTGTTTTGGGAATATTATTAAAGGGGGGGTGAAATGCTCATTTTCACTCAATCTCCTGTTAATCTTGAGTACCTATAGAGTAGTATTGCATCCTTCATATCTCCAAAAAGTCTTTTGTTTTATTATATTTATAAAAGAAAGATAGGCCGTGTGGGCGAAGCTTAGCTGTGCTAACGCGCCGAGCTAGTAACAACACACAGAGACATTTGTTCAACAGTTACTCACCGCCCGGTTCCAACCACGACCGCGAACCTTTATCATTGCGACTGCTCGATCCTTAAGCATTAGACGATCTGCAAATCTGTCGATCTGGGCTTTGTTTATAAAACAATCATCGTCGAAATGCAGGGAACAAACAGTCTACACAACTCCGTTTATGCTCAGGAAAACAAACTCCATCCACTGGTGCGTTAACGCCGGGTTCTTTGGGAATCTGTGCAGGGTTGTCTTGCCCTGGCAACCAAAAACACACTTCTTTGGTGACATTGACTTCCAAAAGCCGGGCAGGGCGCTTTGATGGCGAACTGCTTTCACTCTCTTGCTCTGGTCTACGAGTGCGCGCGCGGCCGCGATCTTACCGGAGAAGTGCCCTTAGGACCCGTATAAGGAAATTCCGCCCTATCTTACGTAAGACAGAGTCATACTCGAAAAAAACTTTCCGAAACTTGTGACAACCCGGAAGGAGTATTTTTGGAACAAAAATACTCCTTCAAACGTACAACTTAGTTTTTGAAACTTTGTCCATGTTTAGCATGGGAATCCAACTCTTTACCAGTGTAAAAAACTCAGTATGCATGAAATAGCATTTCACCCCCCCTTTAATATTCGAACGTCATTTTTGAGCAATTTTGACAGCCCTATATGACAGTGGAAACACATCAAGCATTGGTCCATGTTTAAAGGAAGGAGATATGCCTTTTTATGTTGCACTTTAAGTTGTTTTTCATTAATTAGTTAAAAAGAAGATATTATGCCTTGTGCACTTTAAGTTGATTTTATATATTTTAATTTAATTTAAGTGTTAATAAACAAAAAAAAAAATTTTTTTTGCTGATCCGAAAAATGATCCGATCCGTGACTCTGATCCGAGAAACGATCCGAACCGTGAGTTTTTTGATCCGTTGCACCCCTAATGGTGAGTTGCCAGACCTAACATCTTGATGTAGGTCTAGCTTGCCAGGCTATGTCATTGGTGTACGGCTCTGTAAACGCTGCTCCATCTGAAAGCACTGCGAGTTTGAGTCACTTATAATGTGCATTTGAAAAAACAACACGCGTCAAACATCTTTCCAAAACATGAGAAGCATTTATGACCCTCGTCCGACAACAGACAACATTTAATAACATGCATTTACTCCAAACTCACTTCATAACGACAGCTGAGCTCCTCCTTCTGTGAGATGATGTGCTTCTTACAAAGAATAAGGCAGTCGTGTGTTTATAAGTCATGTTTAATCAAAGCGTTTCAATCTTCTGTTTATTCAGCTACAGCGATAGGGCTTTCCTGGAATGATGCGCATTATTGTACTTCTGCGGCGGGGCATATTTATCGTGTTTGCATGAGAGCGCCCTCTGGCGTTCAGATAGAGCAGTATTTACTACCGATCAGCCGCACTGCACTGACAAGCTGCGCATAAGATAATCGCAAATCGTGTGCGGTTTTGTTGCGATTAGTTCAGCCCTAAATAAAACCCTGCGTACTCGGGTTTGATTTGGGTAGTGCTAGAGCCTGTATAGGCTACCTGTCTGTGTATTACATAATAAACTAAAAGAAAGGTTATATATCATATTTTCTGGCTAGTTTACTTTATAAAATGTTGTTGTTGAGTCTTCTGGCTCCACTGTCTGGATAAACAGTCTCCAAATGATCTTTTTATCTGTTTCTTTGTGTGTTTTACACTCTTGCCCCCCAGTTGCACAGACAAGGCTTAAGCTAGTCCCAGACTAAAACACATGTTTGATCTGTTCTAACTGAATGCAACTCAAACTGATACATTTTAAAATATATCAGTGTCATTTTGCACACGTCTCAAGATGCACACCAGTAATGTTTTTTTTCTTAGGCACATTTATAAAAGCTGCTTAAATATCCTAATTGAACTAAAGCCAAATCCTGGCTAATTCTAAACCCTGTCTGTGAAACCAGGCCTTGATGTTTTAGTGTAAACCATGCATTGCTGTGCACTTTCTACTGCATCATGGCTACATTGATTTCATTTAACAAATCTGGGGAATAAAAGTTACAGTACAGTAACACCAGTTCATTGTGTGTGTACACATCAGTTTGTTTGAGTGTTTGTGTGTATGTTTTACACACACAGCATTTTATTTTATTAAAAATAAAACGTTTTAATATATAAGAAGTTAGTTGCTGTTGAAATACATCACCACAGTCTGTGGAGATTGACCATTGCATGCCTGACAAAAGTTTCTGACCATAAGTATAGCGGAATAAAGTAAACTGAGTAAAGCTAAACCAAGTATATCTGCAGGTTTTGTTGGACCTCTGAAAATAATCGTGAGGCAGCTGAGCTTTTATATATGATAAATAGTTTTCCCTCGGCGCGAAATGTTGCTTGATCACCCGACCAAGCAGAAAGTCCCTAAGTTCAACTATGAAAATGTATAAATAAAAATAGCTTAAAGACAAACTAAAATGTAGAGCCCTGAGCTCTTGCAGAATTTATCCCGTATTATCTACAGATGGTACTCAACCAAAATAATACTTTTACTGCCGCGGGAAATTGCGGGTGTGTATTTGCAACCTCTTACCGCTAAGTGGCGCTACAATCACAGACCTTGCAAAGTGTCAGTTTATTCTCTATTGCGTAATCTGCCGCGGCTCATTGAGAGCGATTGAAAGCTGGTAGCAGATCAATTCAAATGAAACATTTAACGAATTCATAATCACAATACTGAAATTGAATTGAATAAATTTAATAATGAAAACATTTTCAACATAAAAAAAAATAGAAAAATATTAGGCTACATCAATGAGGCTTTGCACGACCATAAGACGTTATCTTAACAGCATTCAGACGATAGCTCTGTGGTCAACGCATCAACATGAGCCTTGCGAAGCTTCAAGCGATCGAGATCGAATCTCAGTGTAGCCGACAGCGTGTACGTTTTACCATTCTTGATGCTTAAATATATAACTGTTTATTAAAGTCAAATGTTTTGTTTAATTATGGATTGTAGGCTACACTACAACATACATTTTCTACATTCCAGTAGAGCCTCTGCACAGACGACAAAACTTATGAAGGAAGATTGTCAGCCGATCGCACCAGAAAATGAAGATTACGAAGCTCGTCTTTAATCTGCTAAATTATTGTTTTGTGAATCATTCACGAAATTGAGATGACTGACAGTGATACCCGGCCAAAGCAACGGAAGACATTTTTCAAAACAGATTGAAAAAAAGAGAAGACTTTCAATCCTACAGTATTGCTTTCAATAAAAAAATGAAAATGTAAGAGAACACTAAATTAATTAAGTTTGAAACCCCATCGAATATTTCAAGGTATAAATAAAGTGTCGGGACTGTTTATTTATTTAAAACAGGCTTGCATCAAGTTTAGAGTTTATTCCCTTTGCGATGCAAAACACGGAATCTTATTCTTGCAACATTTTAAATTTGTATTGCCAAAGAAATTGCAGCCAAGTTAACCAATTAAAACGGTACAAAAAGAAAATAGTTCAAAGCAACATAAATTAGGCGCAACAATCACAGACTTTGCAAAGTGTCAGTTTATTCTCTCTAACGAATTCATAATCACAATACTGACATTACTGAAATTGAATTGAATAAATTGAATAATGAAAAAATTTTCAACATAAAACATTACAATAGAAAAATATTAGGCTATCAGTATTCAGACGATAGCTCTGTGGTCAACGCATCAACATGAGCCTTGCGGAGCTTCAACCGATCCAAGATCGAATCTCAGTGTAGCCGACAGCGTGTATGTTTTACCATTCTTGATGCTTAAATATGTAACTGTTTATTAAAGTCAAGCCAGCGTTTTGTTTAATTATTAATTGTACATTACAACATAAATTTTCTACATTCCATTTGAGCCGGTTCACAGATGACAAAACTTATGATTTGTGAATAAAGTTTTTTTTTTTTTTATTCAAATAAATCTCGAACCACAGTGCTTCGTGCTGCTGTTAAACTAAATAACATTTATAGAATAATTATGAACTTAAATGAAACAATATCGCAACATTGATCTGTTTTTACAATTTAATTCAGGGCGATTTAGCCTAGATTTAATTAGAGCGAGATTTTCACCCTTTCCTTGTCCTTTCCTCATTGGGAAGCGCTCGCATGATAACTAAACATGTTTGAGTAGATCCTCTACCTCTCGGTTTCATATGGATTTCATAATCAGGCTTTAGACATAGCTGATTTCGTATCGTGACTGAGCTGAGGCAAGTGGCGTTCGGTTCATTTTTGTGACGCCCAGTTCCCGGAGACAGAGACGACAGACAAACTTTTGTCGTTAGCCTAATATGAATAAAAGTTTACAGTTTTAAACGATGTAGGCTACTCTACTCTTATCTGTATGACCAAAAAACTACAGAGTAGCCTATTAAGTTATTTTAGCTGTAAAGAGAAAAATAAATCCAAATGAACACGCCACCGCGTTTGTCGAACACTAATTCAACATGCCAGAATAAAACCTGGCTTTAGAACAATGCATAGCGCCACTCGTCGTGGTGTGCCAAAACACTTAATTATAGCCTAAACTTCAACATTTCATTCATAACAATCTCAAACCGCTTTGTGACATTTTGAAAAGCCGTGCATGCATTACGGCCACTGGAACCACGAACGTAACCGAATACTGGTTCTGATTTTATTGCTTGTCGTTTAAACGTGCCTGTTGCATATCTTTATTTTATATATTTGATATGGTTTATTGGTGAAGTAGCAATATATATATATATATACAGAACTCAGAACTCCTTTTGAAATTACGATTGGAATTATTATAGGCTACAGATGTAAAGTCATTGCATAATATTTGTTCCTTAGTGTAAAATGGAAATGCATGGTAATTTTATTTTATAAATATAAGCAAAAAATTACGGTGTAACTATGGTGAGTTTTAGAACTAGACAAATCTCTCTGCATCAATAATAGGCTATAAAATGCATTAGTCAAGTCATCTTCATTTATATAGCGCTTTTAACAATGTAGATTGTCTCAAAGCAGCTTTACAGAGATAAATGTATAATTTAACGTAAGATTGTTTTGGCTTTATAGCGGTTCTTTAATAAAGTTATTTTCCAGCTAAAGTTAGTTTTAATTGATTCGCTTCCGTCGCAACGATCATTTGTTATTAAATTAGGGGCCGCCAAGACGACACCATTCTCTCTACACAGACTTTAAACGCGAACCTGTGAGAAACGCTGATGGCGTTCACATGCGCATTAATAGGCTAATATAAAAATTACCATAGTCCAAGTTGGTTCGGGATTTGAACCCGTGCCATCTAAATGATTGTAGCGTAAGTTCTACCACTCGGCCATTCATGTATTTACTCGTTGCGAAATGCCCAAACGTTCCAATGTGTGTTCGCTCACACGAGCGAGACGCGCTCTTCATTCGTCTCATTCCTCAATAGAATAGTACAACTAATCAGCTTCATTACACATAATTTACTTTTGTTTGTTATTTTTGGTATTAAATTTGTTTTTGTGTGTGTGTTTTTTATTGCACTGCTCCCCGGGAATAGGCTTGTCGCCCACCGACGTCTAGGCCTACAATATGAAATATAATATATTGTTATCATCTCTATTTTTAATTTGTTATTCTATTTTTCTGGCCTTATAAAAATGTTCTATTCTGTTTACCATAGTTGTAGTATTTCATCCTTACTGTAAATTGACATTAACCCCACTTAAGGCAATTGAAAAAAAATGCAGCAATTGCTGCTGTTTTGCACAATATCCCTTTGCGCCACCTGGCGGTCATTTTGCGAATGACTTTGAAATGCGACTGGTTTATTTTTGCCGCGGTGGCTGGCGCGGCGGTAATAGGCATTCTGGTTGAGTACCATCTGTATAAGGATATGGAAAACAGTCTGGAGATCTCTAAATGATCACATATGATTATGCATGATTAGTGCTCCGCTAGTTGTGAAATGTAAATTGATTGTGTTTGACATGTGGACAGGGAGAAGGATGCAGATCTCAATCAGAAGAGGCCTCTGTACATTAAAGCCAAGGAGAATACTGCTCACAAGATAAAGAAACTGGAGGCTGCCCGCAAGTCTCTGCAGAACGCACAGAAATGCTACAAGAAGCGCAAGGGAGACATGGACGAGCTGGACCGGGAGCAGGGGTCGGTGGAGATGGCCAGACAGGAGTTTGAGGAGCGCATGGAGGAGGAGGCCCAGAGCCAGGGGCAAGATCTGCAGCTGGAAGAGAACCAGGTACAGCTGATCGACGGCTCCACCTTCTCCTGCTCCACCCTACATATCCCAGCATTAACCATCTGTTCAAATCATCTACATGCTCAAACACTGCTGATTTGAACAGAAAAGCAAGTCAAGGCTACTGAAAGCATGCAAAGAGCTCTCGCTTTATAATCACTAAAAAGCTGTCACTCATTTGAGTTAATCTAATCTAAAGCTCTCTCCTTCTGAGCGTAGTGCGTATGAAAACGCTACATAAATGCCTCATTCGTTCATACACTGTTATAATGAGAGGAACGTGCAGATCTCAGCATTGAACACAAACTCTGTTGTTTTAACCGGTGAGTGGATTCTAACTTAAACACCTCTGATTGGCCATTGCTTTCAAGAAATCAACATGTATGTTTGTTTGGGATTGGCTATATTGCTCTAGAGCGCTGGATCGCCTGCCGGATCTGTTTTGCCAATATGCTATTATTATGCAGAAAACTGATCCTAGAGCAGCAGTTATGGGCAGCTTTTCCCTCTAAAAGCAACTAGGGGAAGGCACACGCACACAAGAGAACGTCATCCTTGTTAAAAACTGTGTTTAGGCCACAGCGGGTCCTGGCATGACGCGGTCATAGCTGACCATACAGAGGACTCATCTAGTTGCATCTAGTTTTGCATCGTAAAAGTATACTTCTACTAGGGTAAAACGTAAACTTGCAGAGCATTGCCTTGAAAATGATTAAATAACAGATTCCTTTGCGTGCAGTATAACTGTGGTGTGTGTTTGTGCTCAGGTGAAGGCATATCACCGTCTGAAGGAGGAGGCGAGTAAGCGAGCTGCCACACTGGCTCAAGAGCTGGAGAAGTTCAACAGGGACCAGAAAGCGGACCAGGACCGCCTGGACCTGGAGGAGAGGAAGAAAATAGAGACGGAGGTGCGACACGTTTCTGCAGACTTCACTTATTAAGAGAAAATAAACACACGGAGTAGCTTGATTTGCTGTGATTGTTGTTATAGGCCAAGATCAAGCAGAAGATCAGAGAGATCGAGGAGAACCAGAAGCGCATTGAGAAGCTGGAGGACTACATCACCACCAGCAGGTACAAACACATCACAACACCACATCTGACCCTGCAAACAGCTGTGAGTGTGTGCGCTTCATCGCTCTCGCTCTGCTCTTCAGACAGTCTCTGGATGAGCAGAAGAGGATGGAAGAGGAGCTCACTGAAGAGGTGGAACAGGCCAAGCGGAGAATAGATGAGATCAACATGGAGCTTAACCAGGTACAGTCTGAGAGGAAACGTTAAAAAAGCTCTAAAAAGACACTGATTTAGAGCTCTCGACTGAGACCAAATACATGTATACAGTCCACCCCATTGGCTCAAGGACAGTAGCCAATGGTGTGGCAGACGGTTTCCTGCGCAGAGCGCTCTTTCTTTTCTGTGTGGCAAAGTAATTTAATTCCAGTTAAACTTTTATCTGACTCCACGTTTTATTACAATCTCAAATTTAGGTTAGAAAATGTTAGAAATGATAAAACGTGGATTCTCTGGGTCGAGTTGCCGTTTCAGCGCATTTTTGTGGGAATAGCGCCGCCCCTCCGTGTTCAGTGATTAGGTTTCACTCTCATACAGCATGTTTTGTAACTGTGCGAGCGGCTCTTTTCCGTGTGTGTGTGTGTGTGTGCGCTCTGCTCAGTCGCTCACGGCCCAAACGCTCCACTCATGCACTGATCACACTCACTGGGAAAGCGAATTCCGCTCAAATAACGTGCCGACATGAAATGTCTCTGTAGTAGTAGAGTTGTGTCTGTTTGCACCAGCCCTACTGTGCTGTAGTGTGTGTGTGTGTGTAGCCATGCTGAGCAGCACTGGTAAAATGACGCTCTTGTTCACTGATCCTCTCCCTGCTGTCTGCTCACATGCTCTGATAATAATAGCTTTGCAGGACTATACTTTATTTTGATAATTGGTCAAAAATAAATCTGATTCTGTTGTATAGAACTGAATGAAGAATAATATATTGATATTTTGATTATTTTAATATTTTTGTGTCACTTTAAATAAAAGTGTGGTTATTTTATTGTAGTTTTTTTAAATTCAGATTCAGAGGGCTATTATTAAAAGGCTAATAATAATACAATTAATAATTAATAAAAAAAAAATTTTTAAATAAAGAAATTAATAATTCTGAAAAAAGTCATTTTCAGTTTTGGCCAAGTGCATCCAGAATGTTCGGTTTTGGCCCAGACTTTTCATTTCGGTGCATCCCTACTGGAAATCCTCGCAGATACCATTTATTTCTGGAAAGGAACATAGTTTTGAGAATACTGGCTTTTCTAGTATCTTTGACAGAAAATGTAGATTTGAGATTAGACAATTCTTTCTCTCCTATAGCAGAGAGTAAAGAGAATAATAGTTCCTCAAGGGGTCTATAGCACGTCTGATGCGATACTGTAGTAGACGGCTGCATGGTTATAATTTTCTCCCTGATATTATCGATCTTGTATGAAAAGAAGTTTATAAAGTCTTTACTGCTGTGCTGCCTGGAAACGTTCGGTGTTGAAGCTTTATTTCTCATTAGTTTAGTTTTTAAAGCCTTTCTGTATGCAATAATTTTTTTAATTCTTATTGGTTTGTGTGTGCATATGTTGTATGTATGTATGTATATGTTGTGTATTAATGCAGCTTTGAGTCCAAGACAAATTTCCTGAAAAAGGACAATAAAACTAACTAACTAATAACACTGTCCTATCATCAAATGCTGTGTACCACGGCGTTGGACTATTTTCTTTAATCTTCTTTAAGCGCAACGGAGCAACTGTGTCTAAAGTGCTGGAAAAGAGAGAGTTAAAAGTTTGTCGCAACATCGAGTTCTAAGCATTACGCGAGACTAGATAATGATCTGAGATATCATCGCTCTGCTGCAGAATTTCAACGGCATTAACATTGATTCCATGTGATAATATATTAGATCTAGAGTATGATTACGACAATGAGTAGGTCCTGACACGTGTTGTCTAACTCCAATTACAGTTCAGAATGGCTGTAAATGCCAGTCCCAATGGATCTTTTTCATTATCATTCAGAATGACACTAGGCTGTGCCATCTTTTGACACAGTGTACATTATCACGCTATACGCTATTCCTCTTTGAGAGGAGTGAAAGGTTACGGCGTGAATAAGAGCTGTGTTTGCTGAAGTGTGTGATGTGTGTTGTGCAGGTGATGGAGCAGCTGGGTGATGCTCGCATCGACAGACAGGAGAACAGCAGACAGCAGCGCAAGGCTGAGATTCTGGAGAGCATCAAGAGGCTGTATCCTGGATCAGTGGTGAGAAGGGGCTGCTTTTATCCTTCATTTCATAGTGGAGAGAGAGAGTTTGTGATGTAAAAAACAAAATGAAGATTAATCATATCAGATCTTGTGCACGTTTAATGTATAATTAATGAATTGTGAAATTACATCCTATGCAATGGAATTAAAAAGCAAAGTGAAAATGATAAATAAAAAGCTTGGATTAACTGATTGCATAGGTGTACACACCCCTGAACTATTACTTGAGGCAGCCTTTGATTCGATTACAGCAGTCTGATTAGAAAGGCACATCTTGACTTGGGAATATTTTCCCACTCTTCTTTACAAACATGATCCAGATCTGTTAAATTGCATAAATATACCTTCTCAGGTCCACCCATAGAGGATTCAGGTCTGGGCTCTGGCTGGGCCATTGCTAAACAGTTCATCTTTCTTTGCTAAAGCCTTTGTTGATGTAGTCCGTCAAAAATCTTCAAGTAGAGTGGCTTTTGGATCATTGTCATGCCGAGAGGTGCAAGTTCTCTTCATTTTCAGCTTTCTAGCAGACGCCAGAAGGTCTTGTGCCCAACTTGTTTGGCACTTGGAGCTATTCAAGGGTCAGTTCCCCAGACACAGAGTTACTCACCCTCATGTCGTTCCCAATGTTATTGATCTTTTTCTGATGTGCTGTTGTCTTTATGCCAAACATATCTTCTACAGTCTTGACCATAAAGTTCAGTCTTTGTCTCACACCGTAACACATTTCCCCACATGGTTTTAGGACACTGGGTTTGTTTTTGCAAGGTTTAGCCGGGCTTGTTTGTTGTTTAGTCAGAAAAGGCTTGTCACATGTATAGAGCAACCAGCACGTGCTAGAAAGAGCTGGAACTCATTTACAGCTGCTGTTGGCCTCTTGAAAGCCTCCCTGACCATTTAGTTTCATTGTCAATTCTAGAGGGATGACCTGTTCTTGATGATGTTACTGTTGTCCCATACTTTCTTCACTCGTTGATGACTGTCTTCGCTGTGTGCCATGGTATATCTCATGCCTTGGGAATGGTGTAGCCCTCACCTGAGTGATACATTTCAACAATGAGATCCAGCTGATCCTTCGTAACAATTTAAGATTTATTTAGAGTTAATCAGAGTAAGGTGAAGACGGCTGTGTACTATTTCACATGGGCTTGATTAGTTAATTCGGAACATGGACACATACCAAATTATAAAAGGGGTTGCACAGATTTATTTTCTGAAATGTGACTTTGGTTTTCACTGCCATTGCATAGGCTGTAGTTTTTACGTGCAAAAGTTCTGATATGATTTATCTTTGTTTGAAAAGCTGTCGTTTTGATGGGGTTTGTAGATTTTTTTTTTTTTTGTACATGTATGTGTCTTATATATTTGTATGCTCACATATGATCCTCTCACACTCCAGTACGGGAGACTGATTGACCTGTGCCAGCCCACACAGAAGAAATTCCAGATCGCTGTCACGAAGGTGCTGGGCAAAAACATGGATGCTATCATTGTGGACTCTGAGAAGACAGGTCGTGATTGTATCCAGTACATAAAAGAGCAGCGTGGCGAACCCGAGACCTTCCTGCCCCTGGACTACCTGGAGGTGATGTCACTGGAGTGTGTTTCACTGAATGTGTTGTGAACCATCCATGTTGATTCATGTATTATAATGTCCTCAACAGGTCAAGCCCACAGATGAGAAGCTACGTGAGCTGCGTGGTGCCAAATTGGTGATTGATGTAATTCGATATGAGCCGCCACATATTAAGAAAGCCCTGCAGTATGCCTGTGGAAACGCCCTGGTCTGTGAGAACGTGGAGGACGCTCGCAGGATCGCTTTTGGGGGACCATACAGACACAAGGTACAAAGAAAAAAAAGTCACTAAATCGGATCTATTTCTCCCTAGTTTTGAGCGGATTATGCATTAGATGGTCCATAGTTGTGCCGAATGAGGCCTGTGGCAATTGTGGTAGATTTCTCCCCTACGCACCAGACTTGGGGTGAACCGAGTGTGCTTGACACCTGAAACTATTATACTCAGTTGAGTTGCCTCTGAATGCGCGGGTTGATGCCTAAGTGTAGCTATTCTTACCACATAAATAAAATGCCCAAGAATTAGTTACCTGACCGCAATCTAACATAACCTAAGAGTCTCACAAAGAGTCAAACGACGTCTCGCCCCCTATCGAACACAGTCACTTGGTAGTAAGGTCTCTAGTGTTTAGGGTTGGGTATCGGTTGGGTTTTATCCGATACCAGTACCTACTCAGTATTTTTTAAACGGTTCTTGAAACGGTACTTAAGAAAACGAAACCGCACACACTTTATCAAAAAAATAATACCTCTGTGTGTGTGTGTGTGTGTGTGTGTGTGTGTGTGTGTGTGTGTGTGTGTGTGTGTGTGTGTGTGTGTGTGTGTGTGTGTGTGTGTGTGTGTGTGTGTGTGTGTGTGTGTGTGTGTGTGTGTGTGTGTGTGTGTGTGTGATTTTCTGAAAAATATTTTCTGATTTCTGATTAAATGAAAAAATGTGCCGTTTAAAAGGCTACTGATGTAGGCGAAAACACTTGAGTTAAGATCAAAATTTTGTCTTCTCATATTATGACTTTTACAAAACAGAGAAATATCTGACACTGGGCAGAAATGTTTAACACACACAGTATAGACTCATATAAATATACTTGATACTGATATACTTCATACTTAATATGCAAGATTTGCAGTTGGCAGCTGAACTTGAACTTTAGTCAAGCGTGTCAGAGGTTCACTTCATTCACGCACATATGAAACCCTTGCATACACATATACTAAGTAGTCACACATACATGTATACTTCTGAATGCTAAAACTAATACATATGAAATGCACAACGTCACATCTAAAGTCGCTCACGCACACACAAGCAAACTCTACACACACGAGACATGCGGAACTCTACGCGCACATACTCATCTGAGACGCGAGCACACACACACACACACACACACAAACTCTCCGTGCACATACTCATCTGAGACACGAGCACACACACACACAAACTCTCCACACACGTAGCCTACTCATGTGAGACGCGAGCACCCACACACACACTCGCGCACACACTCATATAAGACGCGAGCACGCACACACAAACTCTCCGCGCACATAATCATAGACGGCGCCTCATAAATAGATCGATCTCCGCAACGTATTGAAGCGCGCGTCCGAGTGAAGACAGTGCGGTGTGCGCGAGCCACAAGAGAAAACACTGTATCCGCGCCACTGATCGCAGCGGCAACGAGCACTTTGATCACTTGATTTAAAAAACACATTTCAGCGTTAGATCGTCTCTTATTTAACAAACGAACTAAATGCTCTGCTGGTTTACTGGAGATGTTTTATTATTGGATCATTCGTGCCGCGAGATGTTTTATAGGGGGCGGTAAAAAACGTCAGGCACCGAAATCAGGCACCGAAAGTTTCGTTCTTATTCGGTCTGGTTACTACCGTTTACGTCGGAACCGGTTCTCTATTGGAACCGGGTTTCGGTACCCAACCCTACTAGTGTTTCACTAAATAACTTGTTCCACTAGCTAACTTCAATAATAACCGACAGACTTCAGACAATGTCCTTCACATGCTTTAATCACGACCTGGAGAGTTCTCGAGCATTTCTCAGAGAATCTCACCCAAAAAGAATAATACATCAGGTTTTATAGGATAAAGACAGACACAAGAATAAGATCAACGTGACTAACTCATGACTTAACTCACATCACCTTCTTTCAATATGATTGGTTCAGTTTGTAAAAGCAAGCCTTTCACCCTCTGTTACTGGCATGAGCAAAATTATCTCAAATCATCAGAAAAAATAAGAAAAGGGTTAAGAGTCGATTACTCAATATTAGGGGTGGGAATCACCAGAGGGACCACGATACGATATTATCCCGATACTTAGGTCACGATACGATATTATTGCGATTTTAAACATATTGCGATATTCTGCAATATATTGATTTTTCCAACGTCAAATTATGTCCGCAAAGGAAAACTGTCAACATCTGTTTGTTCATGTCACATCAATTTTAATAATCTCCGTTAATAATCTGCATTAATAATCTGTTACACAGAACTTATTATATTAAATATTAATCAAAAATGATTCACACCTTCACAAAATCCAAACATTCAGTGTAAGAGTAAAAAAATGACATAACATTATTTATAGTAAGTTTATTTGATTCACATCTTATTTAGAGTTTTGACCTCGACAACCCAACTGCATTTACCCAAACAGTAAAATATTGTTTTGGTTGAATCTGTTCAAAGGAGTCATTAGTTCGCGAATCGGACGTGTACAACGCGAATCGGACGTGTACAACGCGAATCGGACGTGTACAACGCGTGTGATTATCCCGGCAGTGGACATCGCACAAGATTTGTCAACACAGAAAACATTTCATCATTGGATTTTGTTTTGTTTATTGAAAGTGTTTTTCATGTCAGCTGAATGTGCGGAACGCTTTTCAGAGAAGATAAGGCAACGTCATTTTTTTTTGTTTTTTGTTTTTTTGCACAACACCCAGCAGTAATTCAGGAAAAAAATACCCGAATGCTGCACGTGAAACTTCGGTCTTCCGATCTTTTACCATCGTGTCAATTCTCAATTGATTTTGATTAATATGCGCGAGGGAGCGAGAGAGAGCAAGACAGAAGACGGCGAGGGTGCGCGCGCGATCGCGGCTCTCTCTCTCTGCTCGTTCTTTCAGTAATATGCACCCTGTTGACTTCAATAATAAGTAATCAGTAATATGCACCTATCGCAAGCGCAGCAGTCATGTACATCACTCACCGATCAAATAAGGCTTTGGCAAGACAAAAAATTGCTTGTGAGAGAGACGCGTGAGTGACAGAGAGACGGAGGGAGAGCAGGGAAAGGAAATGCAGCTGAATGAATATGCTGCGTGTTTTAAATTGCGTAAAAAAATGTTTTATAACGAAACACAATATGTGACGGCCGGTGTTGATTCTGTGGCGCACCGCCACATTCAATTTTAGCATTCTACTACCAAAGTTAAATTCTCATGTGTAATTTAAATAATAAAACATCGATACTTGGCGCCCGTGTATCGATACAGTATTGCCACAGAAAATATCGCGATACTATGCTGTATCGATTTTTTCCCCCACCCCTACTCAATATGTCATGAGACTATTCTAGACAGTATATTTTTTATATGGTCTTGGTCAGCACTTCAGAATTTTTCATGGACACAATATTCAAAGAACAGAACATTTTGGTACATTTTGTTCAAGTGTTAGAATGATAGGCCTAAAAAAGGGAAGTAAGGTTTAGATGTTAGAATCATGGTTAGTTTAAAAGATAGTTTACTATCTTATCTATTAAAAATTCATCACACACCCTAGCGACTAATCTGAATGCTTCCGCAACCCAAAACACCATAGAGTTGGTGATTAGTGCTTAGGCAAGCGCTACTCACTTTTTGTGGGAAATGTAAAAATTGATGTAGTTTATTGATTCTGGACATGTTTTATGTATTGTTTAGACTGTGGCTCTAGACGGGACGTTATTCCAGAAGTCTGGAGTGATCTCCGGAGGAGCCAGTGATCTGAAGGCCAAGGCTCGGCGCTGGGATGAGAAGGCCGTTGATAAACTGAAAGACAGAAAGGAAAAACTCACAGAGGAGCTTAAAGTAAGTCATGCTGAATTAGAAGGGTGTTTATGGGATTTGAGCAAATGTGCCGTGACTGATTGTTTGCGTGTTGATATCAGGAGCAAATGAAGGCCAAGAGGAAGGAGGCAGAGCTGCGTCAGGTTCAGTCTCAAGCTCATGGTTTGCAGATGAGACTCAAATACTCTCAGAGTGATCTGGAGCAAACCAAGACCAGACACCTGTCCCTTAACATGCAGGTACCACCACTTACTCAACTTCTCATTTCAAGGTTTACAAGCCGTACAAGTTTGGAACGACTTGTTTTTTCTTCCCATTTTAGTCAACCCAATATTATAAAACAAATATTATTGAAGCTGACTGCAATCCTTACACACATGACTTGCAGTCTTCTGTAAGGCCTGAGACAAATAGAAAAACTACTTAGTACATCAATAAAAGCCCTTGATACAAAAACAAAAAACTTTTGCAAATATAAAACTGGTAAATAAATAAAAGAATAAACTAATTTGTTCAGGTACAGTAGGTACAAAACAATGTTTTATTTAACATGTTACAAGAAATGCTACATAAATTGAAAAATCAAATATAAAAAAATAAAACCCTGTATAGTCTTCACTGAATGAATTAAATATAAATTAATGTATAATGATACAAAAGTGATGGTCAAAAGCAGTGTGACTTTTTTTAAAATCATTTTTATTAACATTAATGAAATGGATGGCAACAGTTTATTAGGCTGCTGTCCCTTTAAGAACAAATGCACAGATCTAATATACTGTTACACATCCAGTTTTGCAAAGTTTGTGCAAGACAACAGACTGTGTTTAAGTGAATACTCCACACAATCTGCATTTGACATGTGCATTTAATTGTGTGTGTATTTGACCATTCAAGCTCAATAAGCTGTGAAAGAGCACTCGGATCGCGTGTGTCTGAGAGACGGCGTCTGCGCTGGAGCTTCTGCTGTGTGTTCGTCAGCACCGCATCGAGTCCTTCGTCGCGGCTTATTGTGATTAATAACACTAACATGTCAATAACTTTCAAATAGTACAGTAAAGTTTAAGGAATATAACACTTCAGAATATCGATTTGTGAATTTCAAATTAATGTAAATGTAATTCGATAAATGTAATAAAGCCCACCTCAAATAAAAAATCCCCCCATTTTCCAAAATGAAGTTCAGGCCCTGAACAATCTGTATTGTATAAAGTGCTATATAAATAAAGGTGACTTGACTAATAATCAAAAACTATTGTCATGTGATGTAATGGTACATGCCTAACTGCAAACTGTTTACATTGTCAAGCAGCGTTGCCACTTAACACATTAATATTAAGGTCAACTGCTGGTCACAGTTTTGCGTTTTGTTGCAAAACAGTATTTTCAACAAATTTTAATGTGGCTCATCCAATCTGAAATTAAAATCAGAACTAATTTGTTTTCCTGCTTTGTCGCTTTTCTCATAAGTGTGAAAAATATCTTGTTATTGTGGTGATTTCAGGAAAAATCAAAGCTGGAGAGTGAACTTGCTAACTTTAGTCCACGCATTAATGACATCAAGAGAATCGTCCAGTCACGAGAGAGAGATATGAAGGACCTGAAGGACCGCATGAACTTGGTAGGACACAGCAGAGTCATCTAAAACAGCTTTACTGTGGTTCATCTGTCACCTATCAGCGGTCATGTGGGTGTTTGTCTTTCATTCCAGGTGGAGGACGAGGTGTTTTTGGACTTCTGTAAAGAGATTGGAGTTCGTAACATTCGTGAATTTGAAGAAGAGAAAGTCAAGAGACAAAATGAGATTGCAAAAAAACGGTGAGATCATTGAAATAATCTGCTTGTTGTGGATAAATGGTTTCAACAAAGATGTCCTACATCACAACACCAAAGAAAATGGCACAAAAAAACAATTCAGCCTGACATTGATCCTTATTCTTTTTATATTTTTAATATCAGAATTTGTGGAGAGTACTTCACTATTTTCATCTGATGGAGAATTATGACAATTATGATAACCATTTTATTTTCTGTAACTGAAAATTCATCCTTTCCTCAAACTCTGTGGTAGCCTGGAATTTGAGACTCAAAAGACTCGTCTGGCGATCCAGCTGGACTATGAGAAGAATCAGCTGAAGGAAGACCAGGAGAAGGTGATCATGTGGGAACAGACGGTCAAGAAAGATGAGAACGAGATCGAGAGACTCAAGAAGGTAGAGATCATTCAGATACTCTCATGATGATACTCCATCGAGCCTAGAAATAATGCTTGCTGAGTTTCATTTAATATTTTTAAACAGGAAGAGCAGAGGAATATGAAGATCATTGATGAAACCATGGCACAACTGCAGGATCTGAAAAACCAGCACTTGGCCAAGAAATCTGAGGTTAATGATAAAAACCATGAAATGGAGGAGATCCGCAAGAAACTAGGGGGTGCTAACAAGTGAGACCTTTCACTGCTTCATTCCAGACATGCATAGATGTTTCCCTGAAAACGAGTATGATGTTGTAAGGAGAAACCTGTTTGTGTGTGGTCAGGGAGTTGACGCAGCTGCAGAAGGAGGTGACGGCCATCGAGACCAAGCTGGAGCAGAAGCGCAGTGACAGACACAATCTGCTGCAGGCCTGCAAGATGCAGGACATCAGACTCCCGCTGCGCTCAGGCACTATGGACGACATCAGCCAGGAAGAGGTGACTTCACTGTTGTTGAAAGCGATCACTGGAACGTCAATGCCGTTAAAAACTATAACCCAGGCAAAGAATCGAAAATATAAGATGCTTATGAATTGTGTAAAAAAAAATTACTACATAAATGCCATTTGTATAATGTCCCACATTTTTTTCATAGTTTTCATAAATTAAAACTATTTTTGAAATAAAACTTTACTATTTTTGGATACAAGCGGTGGTAAAAAATCCTAATAAAGAGCATGTAGATGTGTTGAAGCTTTCTACCAGTGTATTTGCTAACTCCACCGGATATCCTGCTTGTGTGTGTGTGTTGCAGGGCAGTTCTCAGGCCGAGGAGACCCTCAGCAGCAGTCAGAAGACATCTAGCACTGTCCTAGCCAAGGAAGCGCTCATTGAGATCGACTTCAGCAGCTTGTCAGAAGACCTAAAGGTACATCGAGACTTGCATTACGGTTTACACTCTCAGAAGCACGTTGTTGTGTTCAGAATGTGACGTGACCGATGCTGCTTGCAGGACTCTCTGTCAGAGGAGGAGCTCAAGGCGGAGATGAACACGTTACAGCAGAGACTCAATGAGCAGCAGAGCATCCTGCAGAGGATCAGTGCGCCCAACATGAAGGCCATGGAGAAGCTGGAGAGCGTCAGAGACAAGTTCCAGGAGACCAGTGACGGTCAGGCATTCACATGCATGAGAATAAAAGTTCTTATGAGGTCATTATGTTCAGACTGAGTCTTGCAGGCTAGTCTGACCAACTAGCAATTAGCCAAGGGGTATCTTCCTATTTTAATAACTTGCTTAAAAAAATGATGACGAGTCTTAAAGAAAAAATTTTGATGACTATGTTGTAAGACTAGTCTAAGCAGTTAATGCCACTGTCCACAGTCTGATCATTTATATTCTTTAGCTAGTACTTTAATCTTCATTATCCATTCTCATGGAAAAGAAATGGCATAAAAAGATGACAGATAAAAGTCTTACGCATGCTAGAAATTGTTTTAAAACAGTTATTTATATACGTTTGCTTTATTGTAGCACTAAGAAAGTAGGCACGTTTCTAATGGATTTCGTCGGTCAGTGTTTTTTCTCTTCAAGGGACAGTTCACCCAAAAATGAAAATTGTCTCCATTTACTCTCCCTCAAGTTGTTCCAAATCTGTATGAATTTCTTCCTCCTGAACAAACGTGCAAAAAAAACAAACATATTGTTGGTAGCCGAACAGCTGATGGGGCCCCATTGACTTAACATTGACTTTTTTATTAGAGTTCATTCCCTTTTTTGGAAGTCAATGGGGTCCATCAGCTGTTACCCATATTCTTCAAAATATCATCTTTTGTGTTCAGCACAAGAAAGAAATTTATCCAGGTTTGGAACAACTTTCATTTTTGGGAGAACTATCCCTTTAATGTAATTCAAGACTGACTCGATGATGAGATGTCTTCCATACGAGATCGGATGGACCATACTGTTGTCTGTTGTCGTACTCCTTGTGCATAGAAAAAATAATGTTTGCAAAATGTAAAATTCCGTTAATATTGGCTAACTAAAGCAAAATATATAAATAACCTTCCTATAGCCTTATGTATATATACACTCCCAACACATTTAATCAGACATAGGTAAACTAAACACAAAATCCAGGTTTATAAATTAAGCCGACAACAGACCAAAAAACCCAAAACATTGTACAATATATAATAATTATAACAAGTAGGATTCGTGTTAATAAGTTATGCGCAATAAGTCACCTTTATTTCTATAGCGCTTTTTACAATATAGGTTGTTTCAAAGCAGCTTTACAGAGATAACAGGAAAATAACAGAATCAATGCAAACAGAGTTCAGTTCAGCTGTAAAGCAGAAACACAATAGTGCAAGGGTCTTCATTAATCTGTCAAACACACATGAAGATATTATTTAAACCTGGGAGATTTCTGGTCCACCAAAACACATTAAATACGGTCAGCGGAAGCACTTCAGAAGTTTGGATTAAACCACTCGATTCATATAGATTTCTTTACGATCTCTTTATAAACTTTTAGAAGCGTCGTAGTTCTTTTCATCCCTGTTTGTATCACTCAGCTTGTCTGTTGCAGCTCACCCAGAATTGCATTAACTTTTTCTGTATGTTTGTTTGATATCTTTTTTTTTTTCTTTTTTTTTTTAATGTCATAGAGTTTGAAGCTGCCAGGAAGAGGGCGAAGAAAGCCAAGCAGGCGTTTGAACAGATAAAGAAGGAGAGATTTGACCGTTTCAATGCCTGCTTTGAGTCTGTGGCCACCAACATCGATGAGATCTATAAAGCTCTGTCCCGCAACAGCAGTGCCCAGGTACAGTGATGCTTCATCTCTAAAGGCCACCATACACTCACGGCAAACTTCTTTTTCATTCTTCGCTTAGCGGGGAAAAAAATTGAACTTCATAGATATGTTTGTACCAGTTCGGCAGTCAAGTCACGTTTATTTATATACCACTTTTTACACAGCGTATATCTTTAAAGTAATCAGCTTTACAGTATTAAACATGAAAAAACAGTTGTTACATGCGGATGCCCGACCTCAATGGACTGATCAGAGCACTCCTGCTACCTATTACATAGACGTCATGGACCAATGGTCGTTTAGAGAGGTTTACCAGTTCACTTTGGCATGCCATTTCTAACTCCCAAAACAAACTTCATTTTGGCCTGGTTTTGTTGGAAATGCCGCCACACCAGTAAAAGGCTGGGCCTTAACACTACAACAAATAACCATCACAACTTTCAGAAGAAATTTGCACAGTTTTGTTGTTATTGTTTGCGGGACTTGCTTGCGAGTTGAAACGTTTTGAATGCAAGTGAAGCTGCATCTCAGTGCGCTGTATCTGTGCACTACAATGAAAGGCCTGTTTCTATTGGTCACTCTCACAGCAGTTTGGTAACATTGTTCTCTAATGTCATAAACTCTGTGAGAATGTATTTATTTCCTGTTTTCGGTCGAAGTCCACAGTAGTCGATTGTCGAGTTCGCGCATTTAGTTAGTTACCTATGATCACGCGCGTGAACTCGACAATCGACTACTGTGGACTTCGACCGAAAACAGGAAATAAATACAGGTATGAGCGCTGGCCGAATTAACTTCATTTTTATTCATATCTTTCACATCTACTGCAGTCAGACTCACTCGTGTTCACTCTGAAGGAATCACTCACATTTTCTGTGCACTTGTAATGACACATCAAGGATGTTAAGAGGCTAAAAGCAGGTTTAAAACTTGCCCCATTGAAGTCAACAGGGTGGACATTTTAAAAAGAGGATAACACGGTGTAGGCAACACCGATTTTTGTCGTTGTTCTCTGTATTGACAGCACTCCACATTTACAAAAATGAGCTCAATGTTAAAATTGACCGGAGTTCTCCTTTTAATGATTCTCTGGTAATGGGCCGCATTCAATCTAATATAAGAGTTTGAATGCACAGTCTGCTGGCTGTATGAAATCCACTATTTTAACATAAGAATGTCAAAACTTTATATCTGCTAGTTACACCGTGTGCGAAACCTTAGTGTTATTTGAGCATGGCCTGAATGAAGCTCATGGTACGGTCCCATGTGCACAGCTCAGGGGTTGAGAACAGTAAAAAATATGGTCAACTTTTTAGGTTTCCTTTGGCCATTACAGTGTACATAGTGAATGTGGCCGAACAAACGCTCTAGAAACAGGTATTTTATTCTAGTCTACACTCCACTGAGATGCAACTTGCAAGCAAAGTTTTTAGACACACAAACCATGACAGCAAAGCAAGTGTGGTTTTGATTGCATAAACAGCAAAAGTAACTGTGTATAGCCTGGCCACATGAAACCATATGCTTACAACCCATGAAGTGTATATCGTGCTTGTGTGCTTTGGCAAACCTGCATTTCCTCTGCTACAGCTTGCTCTGTGAACACCTATTTTTGGGCAATTCCGCGCAAAACTGTCACATCCATAACACCAACACAATGCTATGGTATTTAGTTGGCGTTATGGATGTGACATTTTTGCGTGGAATTGCCCTTTTCAGGATTGTGTAGGGCTTGTTGAGGTTATGCTTTAATTTTCTCAATTAGTCAGTGCAGCTCTAATCCTCTCCTGAACACTACGACAAATCTTTCCACTGGTGTGTGTGTGTTTTGCTAGGCTTTTCTGGGGCCTGAGAACCCCGAGGAGCCATACCTGGATGGCATCAACTATAACTGTGTGGCCCCAGGCAAACGTTTCAGGCCCATGGACAACCTGTCTGGAGGAGAGAAGACTGTGGCTGCCCTAGCTCTGCTGTTTGCCATTCACAGGTATGTAGACGTGTGTTTCCTTCATGTCAAATCCCAGCCTTCACCAGTGTGTTCCTGACGACCTTCTCCACCTCCACAGCTATAAGCCTGCTCCCTTCTTTGTGCTGGATGAGATTGATGCAGCGCTGGACAATACAAACATTGGCAAGGTTTGTTTCTCACCAAAGTTTATTACAAAACCTACTTAAAATAAGTGTCACACACAGTCATTAGGGCCACGCAGTTTTATCACTGTGATCATTTTGTCATATTTGCTTCTGCAATTTAAACTGCAACATGATGAACATTTAACATCTCATATTTTCATGCAATCCATCAAGTGACTTCCTGTTAGGCACTGCTCTTAGAATAGAAATGTTGTTGTGCTACACTTAATATCCACCAACTGATGTATGGAACAACATACTTGCGTTCAGCGGTTTCTGGACGGTTTCTGCCGGGCCCCCTTTTGTAGAGAAGCCCCCCCACCTACACCCACCCACATAGAGACACTCTTTAGACATGACCTTGCTTGCAAATCCTATAGGATTTATTTGAAACATTGTAATTAATACAGTATTACATCTTCTCAGCTGTAACAGAGACTTCACATCATAAACACAGAAGAGAAGCCTAGGTAGAAACTTAACTTGTTCAGCTTTATATAGTCAGAAGCTAATATTCTGAGGCACACAACACACCAGGGTTTCTCCTGGTCAAAAATGGTCTTCAGCGGTGACAGACAAACACGGTCATCCACACACACATCCGTACAATTTTTGGACACTGGTTCTTGGCCGAAAGAGAAAAAGGGCCGAACACACATGCCGCCCCAGCCCTCAGTGTTCAGTGTGACGCTCTGCTCAGTTGCTCTCGCCCATGCCGACGCTCCACTCATGCACCGATCACGCTCACCGGGAAAGCAAAGTCCGCTCAAATAACGTGCCGACATGAAATGTCTCTGTAGTAGTAGAGTTGTGTCTGTTTGCACCGGCCCTGCTGTACTGTAACGTGTGTGTGTGTGGCCATGCTGAGCAACGCTGAATGTAATTATCAAATATGAAATATAAAAGTATACAAGTGAATAAATTTACAAAATAAACATTCATTGATTAGTACTATTTCCTTTTAATACTTAAGTACTTGGAAAATCAAGTACTTTTACTTGAGTAAAATGGAAAAGGAGCACTTAATACTTTTACTGGAGCAGTAATTAATTAGCAATACATATCTGTGCTTTTATTCAAGTACTTGATTTGTGTACTTCGTCCATTGTCAATCGGATTCAATCATGCATTTAAATACGACTGTCAATCCAGACACTTTTCCATGTGTAGTTAGCCGCATGAAAAATATACATTATATACAGAGTTAGCAAAGAGGCACTCTCACGCAAACTACCATTATAATCAATGAAGTTGTAAAATGAATCTCTTACTGACATTGTGCTTATACTTTGTTAGTCATAATGAAAGGATTTGTGAGTGTGCAGAACTCACACTGAACAGAAACTCCTGTTTTGAAAGGACTTGAGTGGATTCTGACTAACTTAAACACATCCATTGAGTTCACTCGCTCAGCGATGTGTCTGTGATTGGCTACAAATCTCAACACTGCAAAAACACATTGTAAATAGAAACCTTTGATGCTCTTCACAGAGCGCCTACACACACTCAGGGGAGCGTGTTAAAGCAGACAACTGTCAGTGGGTGCAGGCAGATATTGTCACATACATGATCAGATAAATCTTTGACGGGACAGAGAGTAATTTTGGCGGCTGCCAAAACATTTTCAACGCAGGCGAAACCGTCACACTGGGGCTGGCAGAGAAAGTTTGGGAACCGCTGCTTTACTGTATGATTCATAGTTCATGTGTAGAATAGATCAATGACTTGTTCTTGAAGAGATTGTTGTCATCTGTTACTCACACTCTGGCTACATCTACATTAATCCGGATACATTTGAAAACGGCGTTATCGTTTATAAACGCTCTCCGTCCACACTGGCGTTTTCAGACGTTTCAGTGTGGATGAGAAACTTTTGAAAAACGCCTGAAAACGCTAAATTCACCTTTACTGCGCATGCGGAAAACCCCACAAAAGATCACTGACATGATTCAGATGGAAAAATAAATAATGAAGTTATGGCGGATAATTTTATGTAGTAAAATATCTCCCCATTCACTGATGCGGTCCAGGTCGCACGCTGTCACCATAAGTTTGGTCTAAAACGCGACTGCTCTCATGTATTGCCGCAGGACAGCAAATGTGAGTAAATCCTGTCATCTTTGCAGGACTGTGAAAGACAACAGTCTTTGCAACAGTGTGAAAGTGAATAGCACATAACAGGCACAATAGTTTCACAATAACTTTTCAAAAAAGCTTTGTTTTCATTAATAAAAACGTCGTCTCAGTGTGGACTGAAGACCAAAACAGAGAGAAATATATACGTTTTCAAATGAAACCGTATTAGTGTGGACATGGCCTCTGTCACTCCAAACCTATATGATTTTATATGTGAAAAACAGAAAGAAGGCATTTTAAGGAATAGTTGTTGTTTTTTCTCCCCACTCAGGATTTTTTTGGTAACCAAAACTGTTTGGTTATAAATATTCTTTAAGATATCATCTTTTATGTTCCACAAAAAGAAGGTCATATAGATTTGTAATGACATGTAATGAGAGCGGGTTTATGATGACATCATTTTCATTTTTGGGTGAACTATCCCTTTAAGGTTTGTGTAAATCTTACATGTTAAATAACATTAGAAATATATATATATTTTTTAATTGACAGCCGAAACTTCATGATTGTGACAGCGTTACCATTAGGGCTGGGTAAAAAATATCGATTCTCGATTTTAATCGATTCTCATTTTTACGAAACAATATCGATTCTTAAATCCCAAGAATCGATTAGCCATCCTGTTTTCAGTTGATGAATGAATGGATCATTGTTGCGCGCATCCCATTCAATAAATCGCAACAATCTTTGTGCTTTGTTATTATTGATATGAAACAAAGTCTCAGATTTCAAATTACGTCCATTTTCTTACGAAATTCAAAAACATAATTACCATTTTGGCGCTGTGGCGTGAGATCGCTCTGGCGCAGCTCGATCAGCTCAAGAGAAGCAACAGAAGCAACGGAAGCAACTCTTCCGCCTTAACACCAGTTACAGCGCGAAATAAACATGAATGAGCATCTGAAAGTGCGTTAAAAGATAGAGTACAACTTATCGAAGTCCGTATCATGTCACATGGAATCGCTCAATCAGTGTTTCAACCGTGCAAAGACGTTCGTAAACAATGTCATGTAATGTCACATTTACCTCAGAAAAAACATATCCAGTGACCATAAACTCGTTAGTCAGCTAGAAAAGTTAACTCTAGAGAGGAGCATTTTGTTAAATATATGCAACATATATATTCATTATAATTTTTAATGTTCTTCAATATTTAATGCATGTTTGAATAAATCTGAAAAGTTTTTTATGACAGCCATCATTTAAAATTTTATATAATTTCATATAACTTTATTATTATAAAAATAAATAAAAGTGTATTTTAAGTGTTTGTATACAAATCAGTTAATTTTTACCTTCAATATTATAGTAGGCTAATTAAGCATATAGGCTACAACTGACTCCCATGGCTTACAGCATTAGTTAAGAGATTTGTTTTCCTTGAGAAAATTTGCAATGTATTGTACCTGATATCCAAAATAAAAGATATTGAATCGAATCGAATCGAATCGTAATCGAAATCGAATCGAATTGCAAGCTTGTGAATCGAAATCGAATCGAATTGTGAAATTTGTGTCAATACCCAGCCCTAGTTACCATTACCATGAACAAAACTTGAATGCTCCTGATTTTCATAACCTAAACATCCTCTGAGATTGGCGTGTGCTGAGTTGTTGTTTGTGTGTGTTGTGTAGGTTGCAAACTACATCAAGGATCAGTCGGTGCAGAACTTCCAGGCTATCGTGATCTCTCTGAAAGAGGAGTTTTACACTAAGGCAGACTCCCTGATCGGAGTGTATCCAGAGGTCAGGGTTCACACACACACGCTTGCTTTATTTCTGTACATTACTGTGATGTATGACTATAAATCAGCTTCTCGATGAAACTGCTTAAGCATGGGCAATATGACCAAAATATGTAATCATGGCAGTGATACTCATCGCCTAGTAATTCTGGGGGAAGTGTGTTTGCCACTCACTACACAAAATGTTGTACATTTACCCAAAAACATACAGATAATATTCAATATCATGGAAAGATTCAATTGAATTGACAGCTATTATACATATAGAAGTCCTACTTTACCTGCTTCACGGCCACTTTATTAGGCAGACCTTGCTAGTACCGGGTCGGACCCGCTTTTGCCTTCAGAACTGCCTTAATTCTTCATGGCACAGATCCAACAAGCTGCTGGAAACATTCCTCAGAGATTCGGGTCCATATCGTCATGATCCGTGATGTGAATCTCCCGTTCCTCCACATCTCAAAGCTGCTGTACTGGACTGAGATCTGGAGACTGGAGGCCGGTTGAGTTCAGTGAACTCATGATCAAGAAAGCAGGTAGAGATGATGTGTTATCCTGCTGGAGGTATCCATCAGTAGATGTGTCCACTGTGGTCATAAAGGGATGGACAGTACTCTGGATGGCTGTGGTGTGTAAATGGTGCTCAACTGGACTGAGGGAAATATCCAACACACCATGACATCACCAGCAGGATGATCCAGGCTTTCATGCTGGTCACGACACATTCTGACCCGGCCATCTGAATGTGACTCGCTTCTCCAATCTTCTGTTGTCCTGTTGAGCCTGTGTGAACTGTGGCCTCAGTCTGCTGAGATTCACAGGTGTGTGTGTGTGTGTGTGTGTGTGTGTCGAGCGTTCAGAGATGCTCTTCTGCAGACTTATGCTTATTTGAGGTTCTGTTGTCTTACTATCCACTGGAACCAGTCTGACCTCCCACAGAACTGCAGATCACTGGATATTTACTCTTCTTCAGACCATTCTCTGTAAGCTAGAGATGGTTGTGTGTGAAAATCCCAGTAGATCAGCAGTTTCTGGAATACAACACACATGCCACGTTCAAAGTCACTGAAATCTTCTTCTTCCTCGTTCTGATGCTCGTCTCCATCATCTCTACATGCCTGAAGCATTGAGCTGAAGCTGCCACGTGATTGGCTGATTAGATATTTGCATTAACTGCAGATGAACAGGTGTACTGTACCTAATAAAGTGGCGGTGAGTGTATATTCTATAGAAAACGCGCCAGAAACCGAACTAAAAGTGCCTGTGTGCCCTTTGTAACAGTATGACATGCTTTAAAGCTGTTTTCAAACCATGTGAACTGTAGTTTTAAAAAAAGGCACTGTACAAATAACTGACTTGATGTATGCATTTCTGTCTCAACAGCAAGGAGACTGCGTCATCAGTAAAGTCCTGACCTTTGACCTCTCCCAGTATCCTGATGCCAATCCCAATCCCAATGAGTGACACATTCACATTCTTAAAAACATTGTTTTTCTCTGTACTTTCTAGAGATCCGCTTGGCTTTTTTAGTTCTTAATATTTACACATTTGTCTCTTGCTGGATTTAAATGTTTGATTATTTCTTTTTTCCTTCATACGTGAATAGGTCAAATCATCCGTGTTTCTGTTTAGTACTTTTTGGCAATCATGTCATTTTGATTAATCCATCAAAACTAGATTACTCTGACTTTTTTACATTTGTAACTTGGCATAATTTGCTTTAAAGCTTTCTGGTGCAAAACATCCCAGTCTGAGTTGAAGTAAATGTGACCTGCAGTGGAAGCTATTATTTTAGTTGCTTGGTAAAAGAATTGTATAATCCCTTTTGTAGTCACTGTTTTTTGTCCTAATTTTACTCTTGAAAAATAAACCCTGCTTTTCACTAATGTTTGATTACACATGGATTTCTTGGGCTTCACATTTTCTGGTCATGTGTAAATCTGCCTGGCTGGTGTATTAGATCTCAAAGCTAGGCTCTCGCAGAAACACATGCACACAGTTAGAATAAAACACTGTTCACTATGTATGAAATGGCTGGACTTACTGCAGGGAATGTGAGCGGACATAAATCTGCCTGAATGCGCTTTACTATCACGAGATTCCTGACGACTGTCGTTGAGCGCTGGAATAGAGGAAGCCATGAGACCGGGTTTATCGTGTAGCTAAACTATTGTTCAGCCGTTAGAGGTGTGTGCTCTGTGTGGCGGTCACCTGTTCACATCACGTGATAGTAACCTTCCCTCAGTGTGATGTGTGTTCCTGCCACCCGTACCTGTTGAATACAGTTCATCCCGAAGGTTCATATGCTCTTCACAAATGTGTTTCAATAAACTGATTTCAAATCAAGAACAGAAGTGTTGTTGGAAGATTTATTTGCAAGGGTGTGGTTTGATTTTGATATTTACTGTATATATGTTTTGGCCATATTTGTAACCTATAGACCTTAGTCAGGGTAGCACCTTATTTAATTTTTGACAGGAATGAAGCTTTGGGATATGTGTGTGTGTGTGTTAATATATCATTTATACCAGTTAAATATTTGGAAACTAAGATTTGTTTTAATGTTTCTGAAAGAAGTCTCTTCTGCTCACCAAGGCTGCATTTATTTGATTGAAAATACAGTAAAAACTGTAATATTGTGAAAAATAAAAAATGTGTTTTAATATAATTTAAGCTGTAATTTATTCCTGTGATCAAAGCTGAATGTTCAGCATCATTACTCCAGTCTTCAGTGTCACATGATCCTTCAGAAATCACTCTAATATGATGATTTGATGCTCAACAAACATTCAATATTATTATTATCAATGTTGAAAATAGTTGTGCTTCCTACTTTTTGTGTGTAAAGCGATACACTACTACCATTCAAAGGTTTGGGATGAGTAATAAATCTTAAAAAAAAAAACATTATAATACTTTTTATTTAGTAATGATGCATTAAATTGGTCAAAAGTTACAGTAAAGACATTAATGTTGTTACAAAAGATTATATTTCAAATAAATGCTGTTCTTTTGAACCTTCTGTTTGTAAGAATTGAGAAATTAGGAAATGTTGGGGAGCACCCAGACCCTGAGAGGACAAAAGGACCTCTCTGGAGATTACCATTTGAACTCACCTCAGAACACATCTCTCCCCCTCTCACATGCTGAGACCACATGAAAATCACCCAAGAAAATGTATAGTTTAAATGTGAATGATTATCACAGAGTATTTTTCATGTTTGGTATCATTTAAAATGTCACAGTGCGACTGGCACAAATGTCTCATTTCCAAATAAGTAAAACAAAAGGTAATAAGGTTTTTAAGAGTTTAAAGATAACTGACTTACAACGGAAGGTGGTCTCTCAAGACAAATGGTCACACACTCCCAAAAGGTGAAACCTCTGAATGCAAATTTCTTTTGTTAGCACATGTTTTCATGTGAAAGAGGTTTGTCTATATAATGAAATGCAGCAGGGAATTCGGGGCCTTTTCTGTAACTCAGATTCGCCCGTGAGAGATCTCTCAGCCTCATGTATTTCTTAAAGTTGGGTTTGCATCTTGGGTTTGATGTTTTGTATCGATTATCTTTGAATTGATTATGTAATTGGCATGATACATTTACCTGACATAATAAATTGTTACATTTGATTATTCTAACTGACTTTGACATTATTTTCATTGAAGAGTTAAAACGGAATAGTCAAACATTCGCTCATAATTAATGATCCACTGATATCATTAAAACCTTTTCATTTATGGAGTCAGATGAAATAACGAGAAAATACATATGATTAATGTATTGCAAATTTAACCAACAAATACTTTGCCTCGAGAAAAGGACAGTAACACGTTAAGACCTTCCGCGCTGGTCGGACGCCGGACTTTGGGCCGATTGAGCGCGAGCTTACATATTCATCAAAAAATCCAGACAAAAATGTATCTGTTTCCACAAAAATACTGTATTAAGCATGCAAAAATGGTTTTCAACATTGACAAAAATATTAATAATTATTAATAATTAAGCACCAGTAATAATGAATAATTGAGCACAAAATCAGCATTTTACTATGATTTCTGAAGGTGCAAGGAAGAGTAATGATGCTGAAAGTTCAGCTTTGATCACAGGAATAAATTACATTATATTAAAACAGATATTTTAAAGTGTAATATTTCACAATATTACTGTATTTACTGTATTTTTGTTCAAATAAATATACAGCCTTAGTGAGCTTTTTAAAAAACAAATCGCAATGTTTCCAAACTTTTGGCCGGTACTGTATAAGGGAATGTAGTCTGGTCAAACCATTTTGGATAGAAGTTAAAGGTCCCGTTCTTCGTGATCCCATGTTTCAAACTTAAGTTAGTGTGTAATGTTGTTGTTAGAGTATAAATAATATCTGTAAAATTATAAAGCTCAAAGTTCAATGCCAAGCGAGATATTTTATTTAACAGAAGTCGCCTACAAAAAACGGCTGGATTGGACTACATCCCTCTACTTCCTTCTTTAATGACGTCATTAAAACCGTGTTTTGACTAACCTCCGCCCACAGGAACACAGGCGTATTGATGGCGAAATGTCAACAGACGTGGCTGATGTTTATCTATAATCGGATACCACAAAAGTTTAATTCGAAGTTGTTAGTTTGCTCTGTCTGTGGAAGTAGCGATCAACTTCACATCGTTTCTCTTAGTAGGATGAAAATAATCTTACTTAAACTGTGATTAATATACAGAAAGCGATCAAAGAACAATCCCTTTCCAATCAGCCAAGCTGTCGATCACACAGCGCGAGTTTATATGGACACTTGCCAAAACTCGTTATGAAATCAATGACGCTGTTACACTGCACAACAAAGCTCTTACTGTATTTATATGCCTCATGTTTGCATTGGTGAAATCATTAGTGAGTGCAGAAACTGCGTTGCAATGATAAGATCTTTTTTCACGCGATCAACAGGCTGTCATCTGCTCAATGCTCATCACTGCAACATTTTATGTGATTGAAATAGATCTAAATACTTAAAAAACTTCTCACGATTCGTTAATCCCGATAGCTGTAATAGTAAAAACGTATAATAGCTGTAATAGTAAAAGTTTTCCGGATAGTTCCACATGTAATGCCAGATATTTCATATGCAAGCATGTCAGCCAATCACAGCAGAGGGCGTTTACACTGAAGTCTCACAGCAGACACGCCCCTTCAAACAGAGCGTTCAAATCAGGGGATGAAATCAGGCTAGGAAATATGCCTTTTATTTCTAAATTATAAAAAAAAATTGATCTAAAAAACATACTAACATTATAAGGGCACCCCAGGAAACATAAAATAATAAAATTATCCATGGAATGGGACCTTTAATATATGGATAATCTTTAACCCCTAAATTAGGCAAGTCCCAAATACCAAATGTTTCAAAAGGTGTATTTTCTGTTATTATGGCATGCATCACAATGGCCAGCAGGATTATTCTAAGACACTGGAAACTGTTATTTTTAATCTTACAGTTCAAACTACAATCCGGCCTCTAGTTCATAAATGCCAGAGGAGAACTGGCCCCCGACTGAGCCTGGGTTCTCCCAAGGTTTTTTTTTTTCTCCATTAGGTCACCTGATGGAGTTTTTCAGTTCCTTGCCACTGTTGCCTTTGGCTTGCTCAGGTGGGGATATTTTGGGGATTTTTAATTTAATTTTATCAATCAATAAATTCCACTAGAAACAAACCTTGTTGTATTATTTTAGTTTGGTGCTGTGAAGCTGCTTTGATACAATCTGTATTGTGAAAAGCGCTATACAAATATACTTGACTTGACTTGACTTGACACTCCTGTGAGAGAAGCATAGTAGAGCGAGTCTTTAACATGAACACACACTGATGCTTTATAGAGTCTGAACTGAACCTGTGAGACTCAACAACACACACTCCTGTGAGAGAAGCATAGTAGAGCGAGTCTTTAACATGAACACACACTGATGCTTTATAGAGTCTGAACTGAACCTGTGAGACTCAACAACACACACTCCTGTGAGAGAAGCATAGTAGAGCGAGTCTTTAACACGCTGAACACACACTGATGCTTTATAGAGTCTTCTGTGTCAGGTACTACAGACTGCATTGGTCATTTTATGAGGATGTCACTGAATGAACGAAGACTTAGATCGGGAGGTGAGGTAAACCAACAGACTGCATAGCCTGAAGACCCAGATAAGCAATTAATCGTTTCTGTTTCTCATAATTTGGCCTTGCAATTTTCAACTGGTTCAAACTGTTGAATGCACTAGTAGTTAGTCAGTTTAGTAGCCATGAAATTAAAAGTGAAAATTATAACTTTTTTGGTCAGGGGATCTCTGGATAATCCGTAATTCGTTTGTAATTATAAAACGAAAATACCTTTTTTCTGTTTTTTGTTTCAAAACGAAAAACCAAATAACCGTTTTTGGTGTCAGAATCAAAAAACGAAAAACCATTTAAAAACGGCCCGTTTTTCGTTTTTGGCGATCATTTTATCGTTATTCCTTTTTGAACAAAGAATGAAGAGAGTCTTTGAACTTCAGTCAATTCGTTTTTCCTTTATAAACCAAAAACGGAAGGTCACGTGGTCTGTGCTGGATAATCCGTAATTCGTTTGTAATTATAAAAGGAAAATACCGTTTTTCTGTTTTTTTGTTTCAAAACGAAAAACCAAATAACCGTTTTTGGTGTCAGTTTGGTGAACTTCAGTCAATTCGTTTTTCGTTTATAAACCAAAAACGGAAGTCACGTGGTCTATTCCTTTTTTGGAAGCGAAAGTAACCGGTAAAACTGAACTAATATAACGTTTGAAAAAAGTGTGAAAAAAACACTTTAGTTAACTGAAATAAAAATTAAAACTAATAAAATAATAACTCTGGCTGTTAGGGAGAATTAAACATTTGTAAGACCATGGTGACCTGTAACTTCAGATTAAGACAAGAGAACTCATTTTATATGTAGCTTAGGATAGCAGGTAGCCTATTTATTTATAAGTTTCTATTATTTAATTCACATTTTAGTTTTGTAACTTATTTCTTGCTATGTGGAAGCTCAACCAGCAGAGGTCACTCTACCCCCTTCTGTGCACCGACTCTTTCTGTGGCGACAACAGGCAACAAGGGTTTGACCTTTTGACTTGTGTTTATATCAAAGAGAAGGCAAGCACTGCTACCAACAGAAGCTAATCACTGAGTTTGAAGGGTGTGCAGAACTTCACCTGCCTTCCAGCTCCTCTTTCTATGGCACTATAGCTGCTAAAAACTCTCAGCTTCCACCATCTACTGTTACCCCTTCTGTGTCAAAACAAAACTCTTCCAAAACAAATTTATAAAGTTGTATACTTTTTATTTTCCTTTGCATTTTTCTCCAGTGTAATATACTTATTATTTTAGTAAAGTAGATGAAATATCTTTTATGCAGCTTGTAGTTCTCATTAGTTATGTAGACCTACTTGTGTGTGAAACCTAGCCTTACTCAGTCAAAAATTATCTCTAGCCCTGGGACTTTCAGATCTTTTAGTGCTTTTTTGGGTTTAATTCTGTTTGATGAACCACCAGGGAAAGGCAGTGCTCTGTACTCTTGGTACTTGTGTAAAGTAAAATAAAAGTGAAGTTAAATCATTTAGTTTTTCTCCCTGGTACTCGTGTCAGGGCCTCCCAGAGTTTCCCCAATACCTGGAGGATGTGAGCCTGTGCACTGTGTGCAGGGTTTAAGGACTGATGATAGTAGCAAGACTGGCCCCAGTCACCTACCATCACTCTCTCTTCAAATAAATGCTGGACTTCAAATGAGGAGCCAGAAGACATTGGAATTGTCCTTGAAGACATCAATGAATTACAAGATGTGGATAATGTACCATTAGCTGTTGCCATGCTGTTTCGACTGATGTATTCCCTGAACCTCAGTTATCCTGCTGACCTCCACTACTACCTTTTTAGACCAAATGACTTTTATGTAACTGGAAGGAGGTGAACTTTCTAACAAAGCACTCAAAAACAGGCTCTACCATTCCAAGAGTCAGATACTGCGCTGCCAGCTATGGACCACAAGACATCTGAATTGTCTTCAAATGCATCTTTGGTGTTTTTATACAATTTGGACTGTTATTTAATTTCTCTTGATGACAGTGGTGTTAATATTTGTGTTTGCTGCTCTGAAATGTGTATATATTCCTGTTGATATTCTGTAAAAACTGTTAAAGCAAGGTGACATATGTTTTGTGAATCCATTGCAATTTATGTCAAAATAATCAGTTATGAATTAAATAGCTGGAAGCTCTAGTCCTCACTTTTGTGTGATTTGAATAATGTTTGTGAGTCCACTTCTGTTGATGCAACAGCAGTGTCTACTTTTTGCTATTTTAATCCTCTGTGAAATCAGCTGAGGCAACTGCACTCCAATCCTCTTTTGGGTCAAATAGAACAAAGGTTTAGTACACAACTCTGACTCTGCCGTTATTGACATTGCAAATCTTTTGTATTTGTAATTGCACACAGTTTAACATGGAACTGATGCAGTGTATTTGAATTTAATTCCTTTGAGTAACATTAGCATTAATATATCAAATTGCAGTTACAGTTGAAAACCAGGTACATCATGCAATTACATTTTGATTACAAATTAAATTGTCATTACGGTAACTGAAAAAATCAACATGATTCTTTCAAACAGTCTAATATGAATAAAATATTTTCTAAATATATATAGACATGGATATATAACATTACTAAATCCTACACTCAAGATCCAAACACGGTAATGTAATTGTCACTTACAGGTGTGGAATGTCTTGTCAAAATACCATCATAAAATTCTAGACCTCTATAGTTTTCAATATTCAAGATTTTTTGTGTCTGGACCACCACTGTACAACCATGTCCACATTGCATAGGCCTATAAATGAAAAACACATCTTTAGAGGAGGCTTCATTTAATGGGTGATTTTCACATGGTTTTACTCATGTTTCATTAACACAACAAAGTAAATATCATTTAAAGTAATACAATCGTCTTTAAAAATGTTGGATGAAGACGTTATATTTAGCAAAACAAAATCTACAAGAGCTAACCCCTCTGTTGATTGTGTGTCGTATATATACTGTAGCAACAACAAAACAGGCTGTCCATGTTTGGGTGGTGTGACAGGATAGCACAGCAGCCATTCTCCGAAAGCCCTCTGTGATGCCTTGGTGATGTGAAAGGGTAGTGGGAAAGGGTGGCACAGCAGTGTCGAATCCTCATTGGCACAGTCATTCAGTCATGCTGTAAGAGATTTCCAGAGAGCAAAGAGATAAAGACATAAGACTATATTGGATACAACTAAAAACTAAAAAAATCTGTGTCAGACAGTTGAAAGATTTGCAGTTGAATTTCATGCCCCATATTTTTGGGGTTTCAAAAACAACAGTGTAGCTACAGGAATACCAGAGACTTGAAAAAGTCAAATAGAGACTTGAATATCTAGTCATAAATATGACAATCTTTTGGTTTCCCTGTAAATAATCCTAATAATACTTTTTTCATTAATACTTTTTTTTTTTATCCAAAACTACTTATTCCTACAATCACATGAATTATGGACAGATATTTACTATGACACTGTATAGTTCAATATAGGCTGGATCATGAAAAAGGAGATATAACATATTGTCCCACAAATTGAAGTAAGAAAATCATGATCTAACCGTGACAAAAATCAAATTGTAGTCAGTCACTTTGTTTTTGCCATACTTGGTAACCATTTTATAAAAGCAAAAGCTCAGTTTAACCAGGATTATGTGTCTATTATATCACAGTTAAGGAGGTTGTCAGCCCAACATGAACAGTGCCCCTTAAGTATGATATAATAAGTGTATACTGAAGCCTGAAGTGAGCTATTGCTTAGATATTAAGATGCTTCAATACCAGGACTCTAGCTGATCATGTTTCTATCAATAAGAGAACAATCGGCCTTTGATTTTTAGTGAGCATCTTTATACCATTTGTTCGTTCAACCATCCGACTGCTGTTTCCTGTTTCTATGGTAAAGTTTACTGTACTGTCTGCATGCAACAGTACAGTAAACTGTTGAATGCAGACCCACCCCCCCCCCACACACACACACACACACAAACACAAACACATACTTGGGATGAAAGATGAACCAAGTGCATTAATGCATTTTGGAAGGGCCCAAAATTGTGGTTCACTGAAGAAACCCAGAGACTCTTTCAGGCTTACTGAAGAAACCCAGAGACTCTTTCAGGCTTACTGAAGAAATCCAGAGACTCTTTCAGGCTTACTGAAGAAACCCAGAGACTCTTTCAGGCTTACTGAAGAAACCCAGAGACTCTTTCAGGCTTACTGAAGAAACCCAGAGACTCTTTCAGGCTTACTGAAGAAACCCAGAGACTCTTTCAGGCTTACTGAAGAAACTCAGAGACTCTTTCAGGCCTACTGAAGAAACTCAGAGACTCTTTCAGGCTTACTGAAGAAACCCAGAGACTCTTTCAGGCCTACTGAAGAAACTCAGAGACTCTTTCAGGCTTACTGAAGAAACCCAGAGACTCTTTCAGGCTTACTGAAGAAATCCAGAGACTCTTTCAGGCCTACTGAAGAAACTCAGAGACTCTTTCAGGCTTACTGAAGAAACCCAGAGACTCTTTCAGGCTTACTGAAGAAATCCAGAGACTCTTTCAGGCCTACTGAAGAAACCCAGAGACTCTTTCAGGCTTACTGAAGAAACCCAGAGACTCTTTCAGGCTTACTGAAGAAACTCAGAGACTCTTTCAGGCTTACTGAAGAAACCCAGAGACTCTTTCAGGCTTACTGAAGAAACTCAGAGACTCTTTCAGGCTTACTGAAGAAACCCAGAGACTCTTTCAGGCTTACTGAAGAAACCCAGAGACTCTTTCAGGCTTACTGAAGAAACTCAGAGACTATTTCAGGCTTACTGAAGAAACCCAGAGACTCTTTCAGGCTTACTGAAGAAATCCAGAGACTCTTTCAGGCTTACTGAAGAAACTCAGAGACTCTTTCAGGCTTACTGAAGAAACCCAGAGACTCTTTCAGGCTTACTGAAGAAATCCAGAGACTCTTTCAGGCCTACTGAAGAAACTCAGAGACTCTTTCAGGCTTACTGAAGAAACCCAGAGACTCTTTCAGGCTTACTGAAGAAATCCAGAGACTCTTTCAGGCCTACTGAAGAAACCCAGAGACTCTTTCAGGCTTACTGAAGAAACCCAGAGACTCTTTCAGGCTTACTGAAGAAACCCAGAGACTCTTTCAGGCCTACTGAAGAAACTCAGAGACTCTTTCAGGCTTACTGAAGAAATCCAGAGACTCTTTCAGGCCTACTGAAGAAACTCAGAGACTCTTTCAGGCTTACTGAAGAAACCCAGAGACTCTTTCAGGCTTACTGAAGAAATCCAGAGACTCTTTCAGGCCTACTGAAGAAACTCAGAGACTCTTTCAGGCTTACTGAAGAAACCCAGAGACTCTTTCAGGCTTACTGAAGAAATCCAGAGACTCTTTCAGGCCTACTGAAGAAACCCAGAGACTCTTTCAGGCTTACTGAAGAAACCCAGAGACTCTTTCAGGCTTACTGAAGAAACCCAGAGACTCTTTCAGGCCTACTGAAGAAACTCAGAGACTCTTTCAGGCTTACTGAAGAAACCCAGAGACTCTTTCAGGCCTACTGAAGAAACTCAGAGACTATTTCAGGCTTTTTTAAAAAAGGTAGAAATTATTTCAGGATTTTTGAAGAAGCTCAGGGACTCTTTTTTTTTTTTAAACAAAAATGCTTATAGCACCTGGTATTCCCAGGCGGTCTCCCATCCAAGTACTAACCAGGCCTGACCCTGCTTAGCTTCCGAGATCAGACGAGATCGGGCGTGCCCAAGGTGGTATGGCCGTAAGTGAAATCTGCTGCCAAAATCGGGCTATTTGAAGAAACTCAGAGACTCTTTCACCCAGAGACTCTTTCAGGCCTACTGAAGAAACTCAGAGACTCTTTCAGGCTTACTGAAGAAACCCAGAGACTCTTTCAGGCTTACTGAAGAAACCCAGAGACTCTTTCAGGCTTACTGAAGAAACAAAGAGACTCTTTCAGGCTTACTGAAGAAACCCAGAGACTCTTTCAGGCCTACTGAAGAAACTCAGAGACTCTTTCAGGCTTACTGAAGAAACTCAGAGACTCTTTCCGGCTTACTGAAGAAACCCAGAGACTCTTTCAGGCTTACTGAAGAAACCCAGAGACTCTTTCAGGCCTACTGAAGAAACTCAGAGACTCTTTCAGGCTTACTGAAGAAACTCAGAGACTCTTTCCGGCTTACTGAAGAAACCCAGAGACTCTTTCAGGCCTACTGAAGAAACTCAGAGACTCTTTCAGGCTTACTGAAGAAACTCAGAGACTCTTTCCGGCTTACTGAAGAAACCCAGAGACTCTTTCAGGCTTACTGAAGAAACTCAGAGACTCTTTCAGGCTTACTGAAGAAACCCAGAGACTCTTTCAGGCTTACTGAAGAAACCCAGAGACTCTTTCAGGCCTACTGAAGAAACTCAGAGACTCTTTCAGGCTTACTGAAGAAACTCAGAGACTCTTTCCGGCTTACTGAAGAAACCCAGAGACTCTTTCAGGCTTACTGAAGAAACTCAGAGACTCTTTCAGGCTTACTGAAGAAACCCAGAGACTCTTTCAGGCCTACTGAAGAAACTCAGAGACTCTTTCAGGCTTACTGAAGAAACCCAGAGACTCTTTCAGGCTTACTGAAGAAACCCAGAGACTCTTTCAGGCCTACTGAAGAAACTCAGAGACTCTTTCAGGCTTACTGAAGAAACTCAGAGACTCTTTCCGGCTTACTGAAGAAACCCAGAGACTCTTTCAGGCTTACTGAAGAAACTCAGAGACTCTTTCCGGCTTACTGAAGAAACCCAGAGACTCTTTCAGGCTTACTGAAGAAACTCAGAGACTCTTTCAGGCTTACTGAAGAAACCCAGAGACTCTTTCAGGCCTACTGAAGAAACTCAGAGACTCTTTCAGGCTTACTGAAGAAACAAAGAGACTCTTTCAGGCTTACTGAAGAAACCCAGAGACTCTTTCAGGCCTACTGAAGAAACTCAGAGACTCTTTCAGGCTTACTGAAGAAACTCAGAGACTCTTTCCGGCTTACTGAAGAAACCCAGAGACTCTTTCAGGCTTACTGAAGAAACCCAGAGACTCTTTCAGGCTTACTGAAGAAACCCAGAGACTCTTTCAGGCCTACTGAAGAAACTCAGAGACTCTTTCAGGCTTACTGAAGAAACCCAGAGACTCTTTCAGGCTTACTGAAGAAACCCAGAGACTCTTTCAGGCTTACTGAAGAAACCCAGAGACTCTTTCAGGCCTACTGAAGAAACTCAGAGACTATTTCAGGCTTTTTTTAAAAAAGGTAGAGATTATTTCAGGACTTTTGAAGAAGCTCAGGGACTCTTTCACCCAGAGACTCTTTCAGGCCTACTGAAGAAACTCAGAGACTCTTTCAGGCTTACTGAAGAAACCCAGAGACTCTTTCAGGCTTACTGAAGAAACCCAGAGACTCTTTCAGGCCTACTGAAGAAACTCAGAGACTATTTCAGGCTTTTTTTTAAAAAAAGGTAGAGATTATTTCAGGATTTTTGAAGAAGCTCAGGGACTCTTTCACCCAGAGACTCTTTCAGGTCTACTGAAGAAACTCAGAGACTCTTTCAGGCTTACTGAAGAAACCCAGAGACTCTTTCAGGTCTACTGAAGAAACTCAGAGACTCTTTCAGGCTAACTGAAGAAACCCAGAGACTCTTTCAGGCTTACTGAAGAAACCCAGAGACTCTTTCAGGTCTACTGAAGAAACTCAGAGACTCTTTCAGGCTTACTGAAGAAACCCAGAGACTCTTTCAGGCTTACTGAAGAAACCCAGAGACTCTTTCAGGCCTACTGAAGAAACAAAAAAGCTTATAGCACATGGTATTCCCAGGCGGTTTCCCATCCAAGTACTAACCAGGCCCGACCCTGCTTAGCTTCCGAGATCAGACGAGATCGGGCGTGCCCAAGGTGGTATGGCCGTAAGTGAAATCTGCTGCCAAAATCGGGCTATTTGAAGAAACTCAGAGACTCTTTCACCCAGAGACTCTTTCAGGCCGACTGAAGAAACTCAGAGACTCTTTCAGGCTTACTGAAGAAACCCAGAGACTCTTTCAGGCTTACTGAAGAAACCCAGAGACTCTTTCAGGCCTACTGAAGAAACTCAGAGACTCTTTCAGGCTTACTGAAGAAACCCAGAGACTCTTTCAGGCCTACTGAAGAAACTCAGAGACTCTTTCAGGCTTACTGAAGAAACAAAGAGACTCTTTCAGGCTTACTGAAGAAACCCAGAGACTCTTTCAGGCCTACTGAAGAAACTCAGAGACTCTTTCAGGCTTACTGAAGAAACTCAGAGACTCTTTCAGGCTTACTGAAGAAACAAAGAGACTCTTTCAGGCTTACTGAAGAAACCCAGAGACTCTTTCAGGCTTACTGAAGAAACAAAGAGACTCTTTCAGGCTTACTGAAGAAACCCAGAGACTCTTTCAGGCCTACTGAAGAAACTCAGAGACTCTTTCAGGCTTACTGAAGAAACTCAGAGACTCTTTCCGGCTTACTGAAGAAACCCAGAGACTCTTTCAGGCTTACTGAAGAAACTCAGAGACTCTTTCAGGCTTACTGAAGAAACCCAGAGACTCTTTCAGGCTTACTGAAGAAACCCAGAGACTCTTTCAGGCTTACTGAAGAAACCCAGAGACTCTTTCAGGCCTACTGAAGAAACTCAGAGACTCTTTCAGGCTTACTGAAGAAACTCAGAGACTCTTTCAGGCTTACTGAAGAAACAAAGAGACTCTTTCAGGCTTACTGAAGAAACCCAGAGACTCTTTCAGGCTTACTGAAGAAACAAAGAGACTCTTTCAGGCTTACTGAAGAAACCCAGAGACTCTTTCAGGCCTACTGAAGAAACTCAGAGACTCTTTCAGGCTTACTGAAGAAACTCAGAGACTCTTTCCGGCTTACTGAAGAAACCCAGAGACTCTTTCAGGCTTACTGAAGAAACCCAGAGACTCTTTCAGGCTTACTGAAGAAACCCAGAGACTCTTTCAGGCCTACTGAAGAAACTCAGAGACTCTTTCAGGCTTACTGAAGAAACCCAGAGACTCTTTCAGGCTTACTGAAGAAACAAAGAGACTCTTTCAGGCTTACTGAAGAAACCCAGAGACTCTTTCAGGCCTACTGAAGAAACCCAGAGACTCTTTCAGGCTTACTGAAGAAACTCAGAGACTCTTTCCGGCTTACTGAAGAAACCCAGAGACTCTTTCAGGCTTACTGAAGAAACTCAGAGACTCTTTCAGGCTTACTGAAGAAACCCAGAGACTCTTTCAGGCTTACTGAAGAAACCCAGAGACTCTTTCAGGCTTACTGAAGAAACCCAGAGACTCTTTCAGGCCTACTGAAGAAACTCAGAGACTCTTTCAGGCTTACTGAAGAAACTCAGAGACTCTTTCAGGCTTACTGAAGAAACAAAGAGACTCTTTCAGGCTTACTGAAGAAACCCAGAGACTCTTTCAGGCTTACTGAAGAAACAAAGAGACTCTTTCAGGCTTACTGAAGAAACCCAGAGACTCTTTCAGGCCTACTGAAGAAACTCAGAGACTCTTTCAGGCTTACTGAAGAAACTCAGAGACTCTTTCCGGCTTACTGAAGAAACCCAGAGACTCTTTCAGGCTTACTGAAGAAACCCAGAGACTCTTTCAGGCTTACTGAAGAAACCCAGAGACTCTTTCAGGCCTACTGAAGAAACTCAGAGACTCTTTCAGGCTTACTGAAGAAACCCAGAGACTCTTTCAGGCTTACTGAAGAAACCCAGAGACTCTTTCAGGCTTACTGAAGAAACCCAGAGACTCTTTCAGGCCTACTGAAGAAACTCAGAGACTATTTCAGGCTTTTTTTAAAAAAGGTAGAGATTATTTCAGGATTTTTGAAGAAGCTCAGGGACTCTTTCACCCAGAGACTCTTTCAGGCCTACTGAAGAAACTCAGAGACTCTTTCAGGCTTACTGAAGAAACCCAGAGACTCTTTCAGGCTTACTGAAGAAACCCAGAGACTCTTTCAGGCCTACTGAAGAAACTCAGAGACTATTTCAGGCTTTTTTTTAAAAAAAGGTAGAGATTATTTCAGGATTTTTGAAGAAGCTCAGGGACTCTTTCACCCAGAGACTCTTTCAGGTCTACTGAAGAAACTCAGAGACTCTTTCAGGCTTACTGAAGAAACCCAGAGACTCTTTCAGGCTTACTGAAGAAACCCAGAGACTCTTTCAGGTCTACTGAAGAAACTCAGAGACTCTTTCAGGCTAACTGAAGAAACCCAGAGACTCTTTCAGGCTTACTGAAGAAACCCAGAGACTCTTTCAGGTCTACTGAAGAAACTCAGAGACTCTTTCAGGCTTACTGAAGAAACCCAGAGACTCTTTCAGGCTTACTGAAGAAACCCAGAGACTCTTTCAGGCCTACTGAAGAAACAAAAAAGCTTATAGCACATGGTATTCCCAGGCGGTTTCCCATCCAAGTACTAACCAGGCCCGACCCTGCTTAGCTTCCGAGATCAGACGAGATCGGGCGTGCCCAAGGTGGTATGGCCGTAAGTGAAATCTGCTGCCAAAATCGGGCTATTTGAAGAAACTCAGAGACTCTTTCACCCAGAGACTCTTTCAGGCCTACTGAAGAAACTCAGAGACTCTTTCAGGCTTACTGAAGAAACCCAGAGACTCTTTCAGGCTTACTGAAGAAACCCAGAGACTCTTTCAGGCCTACTGAAGAAACTCAGAGACTCTTTCAGGCTTACTGAAGAAACCCAGATACTCTTTCAGGCTTACTGAAGAAACCCACACTCAAAAAAAAAATTGTGTCTAAACATAAGATTTATGTATTTGAATTGCATAACAAATTCCCATGCATTTGGTTTACATAGTTTTAACATAAACCAATCAATACTCCTGAATGTGATTCATATTTTTAAGTCATATCTAAATGAAACAGATAAGATTTATGTAACTGTATTAATAAACTGAATGTGATTTATATTTGTCAGTCATATGTAAATGAAACTGGTAAGATTTATGTAATAGTACACAGAAAAACGCCCATGTTAAATTAACACTGCTCAGTGTTCATATGTGTGCACACTACAGAGTTAAAGCGGTGTTGAAGTTAATGAGATAATTAAGTGGTGATTGAGCATTAATTATGAACACCTGCTGTTAACAAGCAGAATCACTGAAGGAAAGAGAAACACAAGAACTACAACTGACTTCAGCCACAGCCTCAGATTGACATCAACTTAAGAGAAAAGAAGACATTAAATCTGTGAAGATCTCAGCAGAGGAGGATTAAACAACTCCACAAACAGCATTACCAGCTTCACTTATACTAACCAGACTGACTTTATTTCATTTCCGTTTTAATGAAATCAATAGTTGTATTTTAAAGTCACCATGATGGTGGTTAGCGTTTGCTTTAGTTGGGCTCTTGACCATTGACTCTTTAATATAACATTTTCTCTGGCTGCTATAATTATGTGTTTATAAAACACGTTTGTTGCAGCAAAAAAGCCAAGAGAAAAAGAGATCAGGTGATGTTGGCTGTTTATTGATGATGATGACGACGACGACAAAGTCATCATCATGTAGTTGCTTCGCTCTTGTTCAGTGTCTAATGCTTTTTAATATTGTTTTATTCATAACAGAAGCCATTTGGTTTTACAGCATGAAATCTAACAGTGTTGTTTATCAAACAATATATATATATATTTTTTTTTTTAATAGTTAGTGCACAAAAACCTTTCATCTATGGCATTACTTAGACTCACACAGACATCAAGAAACAGCATATGAATCTCAACAATGGTGACAAAAGATACAAAAAATCCTGATGCATAATTTATTAATGCCGCAATGCATGCTGGGAGATATAGGTGAGTTTTGATTGGTGGTACCCAGCATGCACTGCAGTATGAAGCATTTCATTGATTGTCACCATTGTTGAGAGTCATACACTGAATCTTGATGTCTAATTAATAATGTAGAAGAGAAAGTTTAATGCACTAAATGTTTTTAAATTCTTTATATTATTTGATTAACTGTTGGATTTAATGCTGTCAGGTCACACAGCTACTATAATAAAACAAAATCACATAACCCCAATAATCAAAACATTAGACACTGAAAAAGATAAGTGATTCAGGCCACAATATGATGATTACACCTTCACCAATAAACAGCCAATATCACTTGATCTCATTTTCTCTTGGCTTTTTTGCTGCAACAAACGTGTTTTATAAACACATAATTATAGCAGCCAGAGAAAATGTTATATTAAAGAGTCAAGGGTCAAGAGCCCAACTAAAGCAAACGCTAACCACCATCATGGTGACTTTAAAATACAACTATTGATTTCATTCAAACGGAAATGAAATAAAGTCAGTCTGGTTAGTAATAAGTGAAGCTGGTAATGCTGTTTGTGGAGTTGTTTAATCCTCCTCTGCTGAGATCTTCACAGATTTAATGTCTTCTTTTCTCTTCAGTTGATTTCATCTGAGGCTGTGTCTGAAGTCAGTTGTAGTTCTTGTGTTTCTCTTTCCTTCAGTGATTCTGCTTGTTAACAGCAGGTGTTCATAATTAATGCTCAATCATCACTTAATTATCTCATTAACTTCAACACCGCTTTAACTCTGTAGTGTGCACACATATGAACACTGAGCAGTGTTAATTTAACATGGGCGTTTTTCTGTGTACTATTACATAAATCTTACCTGTTTCATTTACATATGACTTAAAAATATGAATCACATTCAGATTATTGATTGGTTTATGTTAAAACTATGTAATCCAAATGCATGGAAATTTGTTATGCAATTCAAATACATAAATCTTATTTTTAGACACAATTTTTTTTTTGAGTGCAGATACTCTTTCAGGCTTACTGAAGAAACCCAGAGACTATTTCAGGCTTTTTTTAAAAAAAGGTAGAGATTATTTCAGGATTTTTGAAGAAGCTCAGGGACTCTTTTTTTTTTTTTAGGCTGCTTCCTCAACCCACCAATCAGATGGCCGGACCGGATCAAGTGCATCATGTGAGTGACAAGCGTAAACAACACTACTATCATCAATGGACTGAGATCGGTAACAGTGAGATCGGTAACAGCAAACAAGAGGTAAGTCCAGTATATTCTCCAGTATATTCATATAAATGCTTTCTAACAGTTTTTTTCCTGCATGGATTTACGTGCAGTAATTACAAAGTTATTAACTTTAAAGTTTTAAAAGCATTAATAGGGAAAATATAATCGCCCATCTAACTACTAACATGAATCGTAAACTGCAGTATTTCTTGATAGTCTTTGTAATGTTTTACTAAAAAGTAAATACTTTGGAAATACCCAAACACAATCAGGGCTGGACATTAGGACTAACCTACTATCCAAATACAGGTAGATTTTACCTATGGCTAGTAACACTAACGTTACTGTCACTTGCCAGTTTGTCCTGTTGGAATTGACTAACGTTACTTAATGTACATTTAATTAGTTTAGGCCTGTTTTGTCCGGCTATCTCCACTAATCTAAACTATTTTGTCTCATATAACTGATAAGTCATTAACAGTCAATAACATGTTAAAACACTGAAAACACAAGGCAAGCAAAAATATAGTCTAAAATGATAAAACCATTTCCTTTTGAACTTTTAGCTAATCATATGAAATATCACATTAAAAGGTAAATCAGATAGCATCCATAAAGATTACTCAGTACTTGTGTAGTATTTTTTTTTAAATTACTATTATTTTACAAAATACCTTTTTACTTCTACTTTAAGTAATAGTAATAGCAGTACTGTTACTTGTGTACATGTTTTGCATCTCCTGGTCTTCCAGTGTTTAGTCCCCTGTACAGTTTGTAGCAGCTCTATACTAAAATGTTTGTATTAAATATCATTTGTGTTCTCTAAAATAAGATCTGATAACATGAAAAATAGAAACAAACTTTGTTTATTGTGATTTGTTTGTTTGTGTTTGTTATTATATTCACATCTTAAGCAATGTGCTCAATACATTTTGTCTGATTTTTTCTACAGAGACTGTCCTTGAAGAGTCTGAGGTAGCGGTCTCCACACAGCTGACCACCTGGGGAGAGCTCACACCGGCTGTGAGTCAGGACTCTTCCCACAGCCTCAGCACATCTCACACTCAAAAAAAAAATTGTGTCTAAACATAAGATTTATGTATTTGAATTGCATAACAAATTCCCATGCATTTGGTTTACATAGTTTTAACATAAACCAATCAATACTCCTGAATGTGATTCATATTTTTAAGTCATATCTAAATGAAACAGATAAGATTTATGTAATTGTATTAATAAACTGAATGTGATTTATATTTGTCAGTCATATGTAAATGAAACTGGTAAGATTTATGTAATAGTACACAGAAAAACGCCCATGTTAAATTAACACTGCTCAGTGTTCATATGTGTGCACACTACAGAGTTAAAGCGGTGTTGAAGTTAATGAGATAATTAAGTGATGATTGAGCATTAATTATGAACACCTGCTGTTAACAAGCAGAATCACTGAAGGAAAGAGAAACACAAGAACTACAACTGACTTCAGACACAGCCTCAGATGAAATCAACTGAAGAGAAAAGAAGACATTAAATCTGTGAAGATCTCAGCAGAGGAGGATTAAACAACTCCACAAACAGCATTACCAGCTTCACTTATTACTAACCAGACTGACTTTATTTCATTTCCGTTTGAATGAAATCAATAGTTGTATTTTAAAGTCACCATGATGGTGGTTAGCGTTTGCTTTAGTTGGGCTCTTGACCCTTGACTCTTTAATATAACATTTTCTCTGGCTGCTATAATTATGTGTTTATAAAACACGTTTGTTGCAGCAAAAAAGCCAAGAGAAAAAGAGATCAGGTGATGTTGGCTGTTTATTGATGATGATGACGATGACAAAGTCATCATCATGTAGTTGCTTCATTCGCTGATCTTGTTCAGTGTCTAATGCTTTTTAATATTGTTTTATTCATAACAGAAGCCATTTGATTTTACAGCATGAAATCTAACAGTGTTGTTTATCAAACAATATATATATATTTTTTAATAGTTAGTGCACAAAAACCTTTCATCTATGGCATTACTTAGACTCACACAGACATCAAGAAACAGCATATGAATCTCAACAATGGTGACAAAAGATACAAAAAATCCTGATGCATAATTTATTAATGCCGCAATGCATGCTGGGAGATATAGGTGAGTTTTGATTGGTGGTACCCAGCATGCACTGCAGTATGAAGCATTTCATTGATTGTCACCATTGTTGAGAGTCATACACTGAATCTTGATGTCTAAGTAATAATGTAGAAGAAAAAGTTTAATGCACTAAATGTTTTTAAATTCTTTATATTATTTGATTAACTGTTGGATTTAATGCTGTCAGGTCACACAGCTACTATAATAAAACAAAATCACATAACCCCAATAATCAAAACATTAGACACTGAAAAAGATAAGTGATTCAGGCCACAATATGATGATTACACCTTCACCAATAAACAGCCAACATCACCTGATCTCTTTTTCTCTTGGCTTTTTTGCTGCAACAAATGTGTTTTATAAACACATAATTATAGCAGCCAGAGAAAATGTTATATTAAAGAGTCAAGGGTCAAGAGCCCAACTAAAGCAAACGCTAACCACCATCATGGTGATTTTAAAATACAACTATTGATTTCATTCAAACGGAAATGAAATAAAGTCAGTCTGGTTAGTATAAGTGAAGCTGGTAATGCTGTTTGTGGAGTTGTTTAATCCTCCTCTGCTGAGATCTTCACAGATTTAATGTCTTCTTTTCTCTTCAGTTGATTTCATCTGAGGCTGTGTCTGAAGTCAGTTGTAGTTCTTGTGTTTCTTTCCTTCAGTGATTCTGCTTGTTAACAGCAGGTGTTCATAATTAATGCTCAATCATCACTTAATTATCTCATTAACTTCAACACCGCTTTAACTCTGTAGTGTGCACACATATGAACACTGAGCAGTGTTAATTTAACATGGGCGTTTTTCTGTGTACTATTACATAAATCTTACCTGTTTCATTTACATATGACTGACAAATATAAATCACATTCAGTTTATTAATACAATTACATAAATCTTATCTGTTTCATTTAGATATGACTTAAAAATATGAATCACATTCAGATTATTGATTGGTTTATGTTAAAACTATGTAATCCAAATGCATGGAAATTTGTTATGCAATTCAAATACATAAATCTTATTTTTAGACACAATTTTTTTTTTGAGTGCAGGGAAGACCTTCTTCCCCTGTTGACACCTCTGCCTCAGAAACTGGTAACATCTTGCTAGAGGGCTGGCAGAAATACTGGGAGCATCCACCTCCATCTACACAAGCCAATGGTATAGCTCCTCCTAACATCAAGTGGCTGAAATGTGATGAGATGTATGGTCTGTTTGAGAGGCCTTCCAGGTACAAGAATGCCAAAGGAGAGATTGTGGAGAGAAGGCTTTTAAAGGAGAAGATGGATTTCCACCCACCCCCAATTCCTACTTCTGTCAAGGGAGGACTGCCCAACATGATGGCCTTTTTCACAACCCCTGCCTTCTTCTGGCGCCCAGTTGGTGTGATGCAAGCCAAGATCCGCTGCCCTAGCTCCAACTGCCCTGCACCACCAGGTGAATACCTTGAAAAGAAAGGCTTTGGTAGTTATGCCAGGCAAGTGTGTGGGATGAAGTAAAATTACACCCTGTTAACGGAGAAAGTGAAGTGTTCACATTGTGAAAAGATGAGGCGGGCAGTGAGTAAGACACATAGTGACGCAGACAGTGAAGATGAGGACAGTCATCATGTTCAGCAGTACATTTGGCTGGCACACAGTCCCAAGATTCTGATGAACTTGGCCCCGGCCATCAGAAGCATGTTTCCTGCCATACTGTGTGGGAAGCGTGCTATTGACAAAGGCGTGGTTACTCTTCTGAATGACAGGGTCAACAGTGTGTCCATGAACAAAGTCCAGAGACTGCTGCAGCAGGGATATGATGAGTGGTATGTGGAGCGCCGTGACCTGTACCAGACTCTCCTGTATGAAGCCCACACAGCTGGATCTGCATCGTCTCAGAAGAGCATCCTGTCCTTTGTCAAAGCTGCTGGTACTTACACCCCTCCTCTGCCCCGGACTCCCCTTCCTTGTGCCCGTGTGCTGAGGCGTGCACACATGATCATGGAGATGGAGAAGATGCCTGTGTACAGAGCCTCAATCCTCAGTGTGACTGGAGAAATCCTCTGCATTGATGGTACAAGAAAGGTATGTGTATTGTATCAATTCATGAAGCAGACTTAATATTTATTTAGTCACTTTAAAGTGACTTGAGCCAGCTTATTGTTTTGAATAAGGGACTTTGGCCTCACTGTTCAGCGTTCAAATGTGATGGATACAAAATGTACATGCATTGTAATTCATATAAATGATATTGGACAGACAGGTTATTGTTAGAGATTATCAAATGAATGTTCTGCTTTGTGTTTTCCAGGTCCTTAAGAAGATATATGGTGATGGCCAGGGCACCATGCAGTATGTCACCAGTGTGCTGAACGAGTGGGGCCAGTTCTTGACCACAGTGGTGGTGGCAGCTGAGTCTGAGGGGTGCTACAGACGTATGGCCAAAGGTCTGATGGGCCGCTTTGAACGAGCTAGGGCTCCTGCACCAACTGTCATATATGCAGATAACAACTGTAATAACAGGTAATAACACATCCATATACCCTGATAAAATTTGTCATTCATTTAATGTTAAAAAAAACAAAGAACACATGCTGAATTTATATTGTTTCAGAGACAGTGGATCGTCCTTCCTGGAGAACCTGTTTGGGGACTGGGTGCAGAAGGGCACTGTGGTCAGACTGGACATTCGACACTGGCTGCACCACTGGGATGCTGTTGTCATCAAACAGATCCATGCCAAGTATGGGGTGTTCATGAGTGCCCTTGCAGGTGCAGTGCTGGCCTACTACAAGGACGATATGATGCTCCTAATCCAGGCAGTCAGGAAGGGCAACCAGGAGTTGTATGCCAGTCTTTCAGACAAGGACATGATAGCCTTCCTCAAACCTCACCAGATCAGGTCCTATGTCAGACGGATCACCCGTGGGGTTGAGGTTAAGTGTAATATTAATCCATGTATAATATTTATGTATAAGAAACATACTTCACTCAAAATATACTTCACTAAAATTAACTAAGTTGTCACACTACTATATTTCATTTTGGAAATACTTCCAATTATTGAAATAATTTCACATTTTAAGCGATATAACTATATAAAATAAATGTGAATGATTGTTACAGGAGACAGCTTCAGCAATTGAGTCCATCATTACGGTGTTCAAGGGACCTGCAGGCCTTGACATTGATGGAATCCACCTGTTCAAATCAGCACAGGCAGTGGATTCTCAATGGGCAACTGCAAGCAAGCATCTTAGTTGTATGCAGGTGGGTAAACATTTTTGAACTAATCATTGTAAAATCATACAAACTCAAACTCACAGACACCATAATAAATAAGCAACGTATGTTTTATAGGACCCCCCTGGCATACAGCTGTATGTGTCAGTGAAGGTGGTGGTGCTGAATGGTGTCCGCCTGAACAAGTACAGGTGTCGGCGAGGCAGTAACTCCTTGGAGGGCTTGCACTCACACCTGTACAATGCCATTCCCTCACAGAGATGTGGAGTTATGCCATTCCAAGTAAGTATAAACAGCTTTAATATTTAAAAAAAAATATTGATTACACATCATTGTTCATAAGCATATTTTACCTGTATCCTCCCTGCTTTTGTGCTACCCTCTCTTCCTGTGTGTATGTGAGCTCTATGCTGTTCACATAGCATCAACCGGGTGTATGAGACACACACAAAATAGCCTATTGCGGACAAAAGACAAATTGTATGTCATGCTGCTGGGCGATGCCCACTTTGTAATCAAAATTAGTTTCTGATGTACAATAATGCATGAATGGTCATGTCTTTCAGGTGTATCTGATTGCATTTGCTGTGCAGTGGAACAGCCGTATGGAATCACTCCGGGTTGCTGGTGGTCATGGCAGGCAGACGTGGTGTATGGACCCGCGGCAGATTCAGCGCCTGAATCAGCAGGCTGAGGTGCTCTTCGGTAAAGAGCATGTCCTCGAGCCCAACTTTGCCGCTCCAATGCCCTACCCTGCTGTATACAAGGACCAAGACGAGGAGGAGCTCCTTGGAGTACACTGTTAACCCTTGCTGTAAAAAAAGCCGTAATTCAGACAGTATCATACCATTTTCCATTAAAACAGTAATATACCCTAGAAAACAAAAATAGCCTACAGGAATATACTGTAAATGAACAGTGCTCAAAATCGACACTCAGAGGCTGTTTTCCCAGTCACACCCTATACCCTCATTCACTATTCCCTACATTAGTTCACTAATATAGTCCCCTTGACAGAGTGAATGAAAAGAAGAGAGTGAATTGAGAAACTGATGAACACCTGATAAGCAGAATCACTGAAGGACAGAGAAACAAGAACAGAAAAAAGAGAAACACAGAAACTACAATTGACTTCCAGCTACACTGAGTGTGAAACCAGTTTACAAACCAGTTTATGATTATTTCTTTCATACATGTACAAAAGTTCTTGTTGAGAATTAACAGAGATTTAGTTAATAATAAAAAAATTTGTCACCATGATGGAGATCAGTATTTGCTTTAGTTGGTCTCTTGTCCCTGGACTTCTTACCATTCATCTCTCTCTGGCTGCTGTAATAGTGAGTTTATAAAACACATTTGATATGGCAAGAAAAAGTCAAGAGGAAGATGATAATGTGTTTTTATTCTTTTGTGATGATGTCACAATCATCTTGGACTATCTGATTTTCAGATTTTTTCTGTATATATTAATTGAAATTATAGTCATATTTAGCATATATCTGTGTATCTACAAAATGAAATCAATATTTCTGTAATCAGGTCTTCTGAAAAATAACAATAATATAGTGCATTCAATTTTATTTTACTCCTACTTGGTTCAGACATCAACAATCAGCATATGAATCACAACAATGGTGAAAAGTTTCATGTCGCAATGCATGCTGGGTTCCAGGAAAATATAAAACTCCCAGCATGCACTGCTGCATGAATAATAATAAAAAAAAAAGAAATATTGCCACCATTGTTGAGATTAATGTGCTAAATTGTGATATCTCTGTGTTTCTAAAAGACAGTGTAGCTCTGTTTTTTTTTTGGTTTATGCATGATGTGTTAAAAAAAATGAGTCATAGTAATTTATTGCTGTAGTTTCACAGAAGTACTAATGTAACACTTTTGATCGAGGATAAAACTCTGAATGAATAAGAATTAATTCCTTAGTGAATGAACAGGCAATATGATGATTTTATCATCATAAGCATTACAACCACAATCATTCATAAACTGTGTGTGCATAAGTGTGACTTGCAAAAACACAGCTCAAACAGCAAAAGAAAACCTAATGCTTTAGCATCAGCAACCCAACTAAAGCAAGCACTGATCTCTATAATGGTATCTTCAAACAAACATTTTCAATAACAATTTCTGTATGACAGAAATAAAGTCATACTGGTTAATAATAAGTGTAATAATGTGTAATGGCTGGAAGTCAGTTGTATTTCTTGTGTTTCTCTATTTTCTGTTCTAACAGCAGGTGTTCATCACTAATGCTCAACAATCACTTACATATTCTCTTAATTATCTCACTGCAACACTGTCTCAATGTTACTTTTACTCTTTGTAGTGTGGATTTCCCTGTGGGGTTGAAAGGGTTAACAGTGTAAGATAAAAAGACACACCCACAAAATGTATTTTAACAGTAATAAACTGTAAGTTATAAAACAGGTATATACTGTAACACTGTTGCCAGTATTTTACTGTAAAATCTAGTTTTTTGGGTCACCATTGTGCAGAAGAGTAGAGCCTGTACTTCAGTCCAGGAGAAGATCTACAAACATTGATGATACGCTGCATGTTGCTTTATTTAACAGGTGGTGACTGTGTAGTTGCTGGTCCAGTGGAAATCTCTTTATTTACAAAAGTTTTTTAGTGGTCTCAAATGAAATAAGTTCACAGTAATACTTTGCTCACATTATTAATGCATTATAAATTTTAGTTAATACATTTAAATGACAGTTGGTCAATTTAAGGCAGTCGGTTTCTGCAAGTGTAATTAGTTAACTTGAATTAGAATTTAGTGCATTTTTACAGAAACAAACTAGATTACAGTACAAAACTGTACAATTAACAGTAAATTACTGGCAACAGTGTTGCCAGTATTTTACTGTAAAAAAACCCGGTAAGGTCTAACAGTGTAGAGTATGCCATGTGCCAGTCAACCAGCTTCACTGCAAGGGATTACTATGCCCAGCAAGGTACACAATCTTGCATTATAACAATATACATACATACTGAGCTGTCAAATACCTATAAATATCATGCATATTCTATCCATGACAAGTATGTATACAGTTCATTTTTATTTTACATAATATGAAACAAATGAACTGCAGCATTGCCATGTTGTATTAATTAGTCTACTGTTAGTTGTTGTAACTGCCTAGACACACTGGTGATTAGTACATTACATATTTGCAGTTGAGGAAGAGCAGTCCCGTGAAGAAGAGGAGACGGCTGAACAAAGTGAGGACAAGCTGGCAGATGAGGGTGTAGACATGGGTGCAGAGTCAGAGGAGGATCCTATGGACACTGTCAGTGACAAACTTGTCATCCTCACTCAATCAGAACAGGTGGAGGAGGAGGACAGTCCTGCTCTGCAGGATGTGCTGATGACCCAGAGCCATCTGCATCTTCCTGGGCTGGAGGAAGTGGAAGCCTTGGCCCTGCTCATTTTAGAACTGGCAGACAACAGTGACCGTCACCTAGTGCCAGCTGACCTAAGGCTGAAGATTGGCAATGCAGTTGGTGCTCTGCATGAGCATGACAGGTCTGCAGCCAACTTTGTAAAAAGGTATGAGTCAAGGTGGGGTTACACCCTGTTTGGCAGATGCTTGGGAGCTGACACACCTGAGACCAGAGCAGCACAGAAGACAAAGTTTTCCTGGATGAAGTACCCTCAGTCAGCCCAGGTGACTGAGGATAGTCGTCTGTTGTACCTCATTATTAAGATGCTGAAAAACCGGCCACCAGCCAGTCGTCTCACCTCCCCCACTAAAATCACCAAAGCAATCAAGGGCCAGTATAAAAGGATTGTAGATCGAGTCAGAGACGATCCCATCCTCAAAGGTCTCTCCATTCCTCTGCCCAATCTGAATGCCAAGTCCATCTCTACATTCATGGTACGGGAAGAGAAGAAGGCTAACTACAGGGCAACAGTAATGCCAAAGGTGAAACCCCACCAAAGAGTGCTGTCAGAAGAACCAATGCCAGCAGCTCCTACTCTGCCAGAATCCCTTCCAGCTCCAGATCGACCTCAGGTTCAGTACCAGAGCCTACGTCATGCAGCTGGGAAAAGGCATGGTCAGAAGCGGAAGTAAGTTGTTCAGTTCTTCATGTCACAAGTGTGTGACTTTACTACTTTATTCAAATATGTGAACATATCTGAATTTATCAGCTGAATGGTTTAAACTTAAACACAACAAACCATGTGAATTAATAGTCATACACATTATTTCTCATGAATTATACTCATCATCGTATGTATGATTTATTTTTGCAGGGTAGATTCAACCTAAACCCCCTGTGGCCACGTACATCCCAACCAGAGCGTCAGCAGCACCTGTCCTGGTAGTGGTTCCTGCACAGCCACAGGGACCATCCATGATGCTCTGTGGGGCATCCAGCAGTCAAGGGTTCATACCTTTCACACCACCTCCTGCGCTGACATCCAGACCAATCAGGCCTCATAAATCCATGAAGCCTTGTGGGGCCTGCCAAGTACCCCAGTGTGGTGAGCAGCGCAAGAGGTACACGCCCTCCAAAGACAAGGCTGCTGAAAGTAGTCAAAAAATATTTACATATTGCCCAGCAACTAGCGTATTATACGCTGATAGGAAAACCAGAGGAGGGAGGGATGGGTTTAGTTGATGTGGAACAAAAGATGAAAAGCATGAGGGTAAAAGTGGTTAGAAAATATCTGGATGACAAGAATAGAGCTGAATGGAATAAATTGATGGGTTTTTATTTAAATAAATGTGGGAATTTTAAACTTGGGGAAAACATTTTATGGATGAAGTTGAAAATTTGGATGTTAGAGGGGATTCCACAGTTTTATAAAGAGGTTTTAAATGCTTGGAGGCTTTTTCTAACAGAGGTGGATTTTAATCCAGAGGGGAGGGAAAGGATTTTAAATCAGCCTCTGTTTTTAAATGACAAAATAAAGATACATGAGCGAGATATCTATTTTAAGAAGTGGCTACAAGTGGGGATTGTAAAAGTGAGGGACGTTTTATGGGAGTTGAAAGAGGGATTTTTACCGCTCCAAGTGATTATGGATGCGATGGAGGAGGAGAAAGAGGATTTTAATGTGATGGTTTTAAAAAAAACAGTATGAAGATGTCAAGAAAGCAATCCCAAGGCAATGGCTACACTGTTAGCCCTTGCTGTAAAAAAAGGCGTAATTCAGACAGTATCATACCATTTTCCATTAAAACAGTAATATACCCTAGAAAACAAAAATAGCCTACAGGAATATACTGTAAATGAACAGTGCTCAAAATCGACACTCAGAGGCTGTTTTCCCAATCACACCCTGTACCCTCATTCACTATTCCCTACATTAGTTCACTAATAAAGTCCACTTGACAGAGTGAATGAAAAGAAGTTAGTGAATTGAGACACTGATGAACACCTGATAAGCAGAATCACTGAAGGACAGAGAAACAAGATCAGAAAAAAGAGAAACACAAAAACTACAATTGACTTCCAGCAACACTGAGTGTGAAACCAGTTTACAAACCAGTTTACGATTATTTATTTCATACATGTACAAAAGTTCTTGTTGAGAATTAACAGAGATTTAGTTAATAATAAAGTTTGTTGTCACCATGATGGAGATCAGTATTTGCTTTAGTTGGTCTCTTGTCCCTTGACTTCATACTATTCATCTCTCTCTGACTGCTTTAACAGTGAGTTTATAAAACACATTTGTTATGGCAAGAAAAAGTCAAGAGCAAGATGATCAGTTGTTTTTGGCTTTTGGGATAATGTCACAGTCATCTTGGATTATCTAATTTTCAGATTTTTCTTGTATATATTCTTTGAATTTATGGGTATTTCATATTTAGCATAAATCTGTGTATCTACAAGATGAAATCAAAATTTCTGTAATCATGTCTTCTGAAAAATAACAATCATATAGTGCATTCAATTTTATTTTACTCCTGCTTGGCTCAGACACACACAGATATCAACAATCAACATATGAATCTCAACAATGGTGAAAAGTTTCATGTCGCAATGCATGCTGGGTTTCAGGATAATATAAAACTCCCAGCATGCACTGCTGCATGAATAAAAAAAAAATAAAAAAAATATTGCCACCATTGTTGAGATTAATGTGCTAAATTGTGATATCTCTGTGTTTCTAAAACATAGTGTAGCTTTTTTTTTTGGTTTATGCATGATGTGTTAAAAAAAATGAGTCATAGCAATTTATTGCTGTAGTTTCACTGTAGTGCTAATGAAACACTTTTGATCGAGGATAAAACTCTGAATGAATAAGAATTAATTCTTTAGTGAATGAACAGGCAATATGATGAATTTGTCACCAGAAGCATTACAACCGCAATCATTCATAAACTGTGAGTGTGCACAAGTGTGACTTGCAAAAACACAGTAGCAAAAGAAAAAGGAATGTTTTAGCATCTGCATCCCAACTAAAGCAAGCACTGATCTCTATAATGGTAACTTCAAACAAACATTTTCAATTAAACATCTTAATAACAACTTCTGTAGATGTATGACAGAAATAAAGTCATACTGGTTAATAATAAGTGTAATAATGTGTAATGGCTGGAAGTCAGTCGTAGTTATTGTGTTTCTCTATTTTCTGTTCTTGTGTTTCTCTTTCCCTCAGTGATTCTGCTTGTTAACAGCAGGTGTTCATCACTAATGCTCAACAATCATTTACATATTCTCTTAATTATCTCACTGCAACATTGTCTCAACGTTACTTTTACTCTTTGTAGTGTGGATTTCCCTGTGGGGTTGAAAGGGTTAACAGTGTAAGATAAAAAAAGAGACACCCACTGAATGTATTTTAACAGTAATAAACTGTAAGTTATAAAACTGTTTTATACTGGCAACACTGTTGCCAGTAGTTTACTGTAAAAATAATTTTTGGGTCACCATTGTGCAGAAGAGTAGAGCCTGTGCTTCAGTCCAGGAGAAGATCTACAAACATTGATGATTTGCTGCATGTTGCTTTATTTAACAGGCGGTGACTGTGTAGTTGCTGGTCCAGTGGAAATATCTTTATGTTCAATAGTTTTTTAGTGGTCTCAAATGGAAGAAGTTCACAGTAATACTTTGCTCACATTATTAATGCATTATAAATTTTAGTTAATACATTTAAATGACAGTTGGTCAATTTAAGGCAGTCGGTTTCTGCAAGTGTAATTAGTTAACTTGAATTAGAATTTAGTGCATTTTTACAGAAACAAACTGTAGATTACAGTAAAGAACTGTACAAATAACAGTATTTTACTGGCAACAGTGTTGCCAGTATTTTACTGTAAAAAAAACCCGGTAAGGTCTAACAGTGTAGATGAGATTAACAAAAAAGAAGAAAAAGAAAACAAAATGATGGTGTTTTTAAAATGTAAAGACAAGAAGGTAGATTTCAATTTGGGCACGGTGAAAATGTTTTATGAGTTTTTTATAAATAGAGTTTTTAAAGAACCTGTGGCCAACCAGGTCTGGCTAAGGAATTTTAATGAAATTGAAGAGAAAGACATCTGGAAGAATAGAACATGGAAATGGTTGGATGTGGATTTAGAATGTTTAGATTATTTTATTAGACAAAATGTGATTTATACAGAAATGAGATTGTGTTTAATGAAGAAAGAAAGAAATGCCCAATGTAAAGTCTGTAAAAAAGATGATGAAGGGATATTGCATCTGTTTTTATTCTGTGAAAAGCTGAACCCATTTTTTAATGAACTGAAAGAAATGGTCAAAGAATTAAGAGAAAATGAAGAGGTTACTGAATGGAAGAGATTTTTTTATGCTGGGAATGACGGAGAACAAAGAAAATAAGAAACTGGTAAATTTGATTTTAATGCTGGCGAAAAAAGCAATATGGAAAAGAAGGAATGTAGTAAAAAACAGAGATTTTACTCTAAATCTATGGGTGCTTTTTAAACAGATGGTGGAAGATTATGTAAAAATGTTGTACAATTATTTTATAATGGAGAACAAGATGGGGGAATTTTACAAAATTTTTACCAAAGATGTTATATGTGTTTTTAAACAAAAGCACTTTTACTTGCCAAAAGAGGATGAACTTGTCTAGTTTTAGTTTCTTTTTTTAAATCTGTGTTATGAATGTGTTAACGAGGAGATGGGGATTTTATGAATGAACAACTTTTAATGTATGGAAAGATGATTTTATTTTATTTTAAATGACAAAATGATTGTAAATGTATTAAATGGAATGTAGAGATGATTATAATAAAAAAAAAGTAAAAAAAAAAAAAAAAAGGCACGCCCGATCTCGTCTGATCTCGGAAGCTAAGCAGGGTCGGGCCTGGTTAGTACTTGGATGGGAGACCGCCTGGGAATACCAGGTGCTATAAGCTTTTTTGTTTAAAAAAAAAAAAAGAGTCCCTGAGCTTCTTCAAAAATCCTGAAATAATCTCTACCTTTTTTAAAAAAGCCTGAAATAGTCTCTGAGTTTCTTCAGTAGGCCTGAAAGAGTCTCTGGGTTTCTTCAGTAAGCCTGAAAGAGTCTCTGGGTTTCTTCAGTAAGCCTGAAAGAGTCTCTGAGTTTCTTCAGTAGGCCTGAAAGAGTCTCTGAGTTTCTTCAGTAGGCCTGAAAGAGTCTCTGGGTGAAAGAGTCTCTGAGTTTCTTCAAATAGCCCGATTTTGGCAGCAGATTTCACTTACGGCAATACCACCTTGGGCACGCCCGATCTCGTCTGATCTCGGAAGCTAATTAGGGTCGGGCCTGGTTAGTACTTGGATGGGAGACCGCCTGGGAATACCAGGTGCTATAAGCTTTTTTGTTTAAAAAAAAAAAAAAGAGTCCCTGAGCTTATTCAAAAATCCTGAAATAATCTCTACCTTTTTAAAAAAAGCCTGAAATAGTCTCTGAGTTTCTTCAGTAGGCCTGAAAGAGTCTCTGAGTTTCTTCAGTAAGCCTGAAAGAGTCTCTGGGTTTCTTCAGTAAGCCTGAAAGAGTCTCTGGGTTTCTTCAGTAAGCCTGAAAGAGTCTCTGAGTTTCTTCAGTAGGCCTGAAAGAGT